>NC_062232.1:84246855-84850749 GCF_902686445.1 Sciurus carolinensis
ATAAGTGATGAATCTTTGGAAAGAATAATTAGGAAAACTACCCCATTCACAATAGCCTCGAAAAAATAAAATACTTGGGAATCAATCTCACAAAAGAGGTGAAAGACCTCTACAATGAGAACTACAGAACACTAAAGAAAGAAATTAAAGAAAACCTTAGAAGATGAAAAGATCTCCCATGTTCTTGGATAGGAAGAATTAATATTGTCAAAATGGCCATACTACCAAAAGTGCTATACAGATTCAATGCAATTCCAATTAAAATCCCAATGACGTACCTCACAGAAATAGAGCAAGCAATTATGAAATTCATCTGGAAGAATAAGAAACCCAGAATAGCTAAAGCAATCCTTAGCAAAAAGAGCAAAGCAGGGGGTATCTCAATACCAGATCTTCAACTCTACTACAAAGCAATAGTAACAAAAACGGCATGGTATTGGTACCAAAATAGATAGGTAGATCAATAGTACAGAATAGAGGACACGGACACGAACCCAAATAAATACAATTTTCTCATACTAGACAAAGATGCCAAAAATATGCAATGGAGAAAAGATAGCCTTTTCAACAAATGGTGCTGGGAGAATTGGAAGTCCATATGCAACAGAATGAAACTAAACCCATATATCTCACTGTGCACAAAACTCAACTCAAAATGGATTAAGGACCTCGGAATCAGACCAGAGACCCTGAAGATTATAGAAGATAAAGTAGGTCCAGATCTTCAACATGTCAGCTTAGGACCAGACTTCCTCAACAGGACTCCCATAGCACAAGAAATAAAAGCAAGAATCAATAACTGGGATAGATTCAAACTAAAAGCTTTCTCTCAGCAAAGGAAACTATCAACAATGTGAAGAGAGAGCCTACAGAGTGGGAGAAAATCTCTGCAAATCATACTTCAGATAGAGCACTAATCTCCAGAATCTATAAAGAACTCAAAAACTCTACACCAAGAATGCAAATAACCCAATCGACAAAGGGACTAAGGAAATGAATAGACACTTCACAGAAGAAGATCTACATACGATCAACAAACAAATGAAAAAATGTTCAACATCTCTAGTAATAAGAGAAATGCAAATCAAAACCACCCTAAGATTCCATCTCACCCTAATTAGAATGGCAATTATCAAGAATACAAGCAACAACAGGTGTTGGCGAGGATGTGGGGAGAAAGTTACACTCATACATTGCCGGTGGGGTTGCAAATTAGTGCAGCCACTCTAGAAAGCATTGTGGAGATTCCTTAGAAAACTTGGAATGGACCCACCATTTGACCCAGCTATCCCACTCCTTGGCCTATACCCAAGGGACTTAAAATCAGCATACTACAGAGATACAGCCACATGAATGTTCATAGCTGCTCAATTCACAGTAGCCAGACTGTGGAACCAACCTAGATGCCCTTCAATTGATGAATGGATAAAGAAACTGTGGTATATATATAGAATAGAATATTACTCAGCTATAAAGAGTGATAAAACTATCACATTTGCAGGCAAATCGATGAAATTGGAGAATATCATGCTAAGTGAAATAAGCTAATCTCAAAAAACCAAAGGACGAATGATCTCGCTGATAAGTGGATGATGACACATAATGGGGGGTGGGAGGGGTTAGTGTTAGGGTTAGAGTTAGGGTTAGGGAGGGAGGCAAGAATGGAGGAAGGAAGGACTGTATATAGAGAAAAGAGGAGTGGGAGGGGTGAGGGGAAGGGAAAAAATAACAGAATGAATCAAACAGCATTACCCTATGTAAATTTATGATTACACAAATGATATGCCTTTACTCCATGTACAAACAGAGAAACAACATGTATCCCATTTGTTTACAATAAAAAAAAATTATGTAAAGAGAGAGCCTACAGAATGGGAGAAAGTCTTTACCACATGCAACTTAGAGCATTAATCTCCAGGATATATAAAGAACTCAAAAAACTAAACTGTGGCATATATATACAATGGAATATTACTCCGCCATAAAGAATGATAAAATTATGGCATTTGCAGGCAAATGGATGAAATTGGAGATTATCATGCTAAGTGAGATAAGCCAATCTCAAAAAACCAAAGGACGAATTATCTCACTGGTAAACGAATGATAACATATAATGGAGGGTGGGAGGGGTTAGTGTTTGGGGTAGGGTTAGGTTTAGGTTTAGGTTTAGGGAGGGGGGCAAGAATGAAGGAAGGAAGGACTGTATAGAGGGAAAAGAGGGATGGGTGGGGTGGGGGGGAAGTGGGAAAAAATGGCAGAATGAATCAAACAACATTGCCCTGTGTAAATTTATGACTATATGAATGGTATGCCTTTGCTCCATGTACAGAGAATCAAAATGTATCCCACTTGTTTACAATAAAAAAAAGACACAGAGAAACCATCTAAAGAAAAAAAAAAAAACTTAATGCCACCCCAAAAATAACCCAATCAAAAATGGGTTAAGGAAGTGAATAGACATGTCAGAGAAATAGAAATACAATCAATCAACAAATATATGAAAAAGTGTTTAACACTTTTAGCAATTAGAGAAATGCAAATGAAAACTAAGATTTCATCTCACTCCAGTCAGAATGGCAATTATCAGGAGTACAAGCAAAACTACACTGAGATTCCATCCCACTCCAGTCTGAATGGCAATTATAAAGATTATAAGTAACAACAAATGTTGGTGAGGATGTGGGAAAAAAGGTACACTCATACTTTGCTGGTGGGACTGCAAATTGTTACAAATACTCTGGAAAGCAGAATGGAGACTCCTTAGAAAACTTGGAATGGAACCACCATTTGATCCAGTTATCCCATGACTCAATTTAGATCCAAAATATTTAAAATCAGCATACTACAGTGATGCAGTCACATCAGCATTTATAGCAGATCAATTCATAATAGCTAAGCTATGGTACTAAACTAGGTGCTCTTCAACAGATGAATGGATTAAAAAAAGTGTATATACATGATGGAGTATTGCTCAGCCATAAAGAAGAATGATTTTATGACATTTGACAGCAAGTGAATGGATCTGGAGACTAATATGCTAAGTGAAATAAGCCAGTCCCCAAAAGCCAAAGGTTGGAGGTTTTCTGTAATATGTTGAAGCTAACCCTTTTTAAGGGAAGGGGAAGGGGAAGAATAGAAGTTCAGATTAGACCATGTGGAATGGAGTGAAGAGAGGAGGGATAGGAAAAGGAAAGACAATGAAATTAATCTAACATAATTCTTCCTTGTGCATATATGAAAACAGCACAGCAAGTCCAACCATTATGTACATCCATAAGAAAGGGATCCTAACTAGAATACAATATATTACATACTTGTATAATTTTGTCAAAATGGATTGTGTTCTTATGTATAACTAAAAAGAACCAATAAGTTTTAAAAAATGAAAAGCAAAAGAAAGAAAGAAAGAAAGAAAGAAAGAAAGAAAGAAAGAAAGAAAGAAAGAAAGAAAGAAAGAAATTACTATTCTCCATTCAGAGTGAGGCCCAGTTCTTCTATCTCCAAAAATTTTCAATTGATGTTGTGCTAAAGATGCTCCAGAGATAAATGGTCCAAATTGTTTCATTTAGGAAATATTCCAGTTCACCAGAGGGATTTTCAGATTGGCTTATATTGGTAAATGCAGAAGATACAATAGGAACAGTTCTGTATTCATTGTCACACATGAGGGAGCATCTACTTTTGTGCAGATGGAGAACCAGGAGACATTCTGATTCATAGAAAACAAGAAATATTAGGGGTTAGCCCTAGTCTTCTCTTTGGTCTCATAGATGTGAAACTAGGTTTCCAACCCTCTGGAATGTGTCAAAATAATTCCAGTAAATTTGGCCCCTAATTGTTAAGAAATACATGCCTGAGGTTTTTCTGCACCTTAGCCTAGCCTGATTACTAGCTGGGGAACAGATAAAAATGGCCTATGGTAGTAGAACAAGACAGACTGTATTACCCTATATATATGTATGATTACATGAATGGTGTGAATGTACATTGTGTACAACCATAGAAATGAAAAGTTGTACCCCATTTGTGTACAATTGCTGGGACTAATGACACATTAACTGACTCAGGCTGACTCCTTACTTCCTGGCGGGTAAGCGAGGTCAAGGCCTCAAAGGCAGTTTCAAAAGTTAATGACGATAAATCGGACCACCGTCAGGGATTGGTTAACAACAGTTCCGCGAACATGATCAGCTCGTGCTTGCCATTTAGTCCTATGGGACTCTCACCTGTGTGATCCCCACCCCCCCGCCTTGCTGACCATTAAGCTGATTGGTTCCCACCTAGCCCCCACCCTTCATAAAAGCTGTGTGACTTCCTCAATAAATGAGTTCCTGCTGTGACTGGTCTCCCTGACATGTCTGATTGTCCTCCGCCTGGAGGGGCTGGGTGTGGGCGGTCAGTCTGCACAGGCAGAAAAAGCCTAGGACACCTTTACTTGGGTGGCCACTTGGCTTCCTGCTGTTAATCTTTTTGACTGGTCCACATGGGATTGTGTAGAACAACTTGTTAGGAAGAGGGAAATGAATTTAGGGGAGAGTCTCCCATTGGGAGTCTGCCCCACATTATCCGCCCTTAAGACCTGCTTCTCTCCAGGACCTTCCAAAGGGGGCTCCAAGTTTCCCCCCAAAGAGCCGCCGCCTAAAGAACCGCCAGCTCTTCCTGTTGCACCTCCTTCCGGAAACTTGCCACATAGTAAACAATGTTGGGAGACCTTTAATGAGGAGCCCAATCCATCTCCGTCTGCTCCTCCCAAAGTTGAGGATCTTAAAGGAGAGCCCTTCGACCCCTTTGATATCATTTTTGGTGCTTCTAACATGTTCATGGCCGCATCTGATTCTGGGGCCACATCAGACCCCAGTGAAAGCCCTCACCCTCCTCCTTATTGCCCATCCTCACCTGGGGAATGGTTACTACTGCCCCATCCAAAGGAACCACAAGGGCAGCCAGCCTCTATACATAGCGAGGGCCCACTTCTGCCCCGGGGAGGCTCATTGCCGCCATCTTGTCCAGATGGCAGGAAATCTTCCCAGTGGCCATTTTATGATACTGGGAGAGAATTCACTGACTCTAACCTCCCCCCTCCCTGTTTGGCCTTCCTGGTAAATGCTAACCCAGGGGTAACCGGCCTGCTATATGGTACCCATGGGAGACACAAGATTTAAAGAACTAAAGAAAGCTGTTTCAGAGAATGGGCCAATTCTCCTTGGGTTGAAACCATCCTCCAGGGCCTCGCACACCAGCAGTGCACCACTCAGGATTGGAAGAACCTAACTAAAGCTGTCCTTCCTGGTCCTTTTTATCTAAAGTGGTGTGCCTTTTTTTTTTTTTTTTTGTGGTGTGCCTTTTTTAATGAAGAATGTCATGCTCAGGCTGAATGGAACCAGGCCACTAACCCTCCCATCCTGGTTACTTACAGGATGCTCTTGGGGTCCAGTGACCAATTCTCTACTGGCCTTTTATCAGTTGCCATCCCGGCCCCATATCAAGAACAAGTAAGAGCCCTAGGGTTAGCGGCATGGAAAAAGCTAGAGGAGGGCCCCTCAGAACCCCCCATTGCAGGGATTACCCAGAAGGCAACTGAGGACCTAACAACCTTCATTGAAAGGGTAGAAAGAAGCCTTCAGAGAAAATTTCCTCCGGGATCCCTAAGAGATCAATTTGTTAAAATGCTAGTTTGGGAAAGAATGACTACCGATCACAAATTGGCCTGTGCAGGGATGAAAGATTGCTCCATGGGATGGTGGATTGTGGCTACCAAAGATATTGGCATGCAAGTGCATCAGTCTCAATCCTTGATCACAGCCCTACAGGCCCAAACTGCCTCACTTGCTGAGGCTCTCACGGCAGCCTTATCACCAGTTGCAACCAAGGGCAAAGGAGTATGTTATGGCTGTGGGCAACCAGGCCACTTCAAGAGGGATTGCCCCACTGGTCGGGTACATTCTGAGGCTCTGCCCAGATGCTCTATGGGTTCAGCTCAAAGGTTGGCCACTCCCAAGACACCTTGCTCAAGATGCAGAAAGGGATTCCATTGGCAGAGGGATTGCAAATCTAAATTTGACATTGAGGGGAAATCTTTAAACTAATCAAGGGGCACCCTCCGGCCCTGTCACACAAAGGAGGTTTCTCCCCCAGTAGCCCCTCTGAGGCACATTGGACTGTTCCCATTGTCCCTGGGGTCAGGCCAAAAATGGTCATTTTTATAGCGGGAAAGAAGGGAAAGAAGTTCCATTGTCTCATTGACACTGGAGCAGATTGGACTGTGTTAAGAAAGGAGGAATTTCCACCTCAATGGAGTTTGGTTCCTGGCCCCCAGTTGCTTGGGGTAGGAGGTGATACTAAATCAGAAGAGACCAAAGATTGGCTCAAATGGCAGGATGTGGACGGTGCCCAGGGAGATGTGCGCCCCCTCGTAGCCTCAGGTCTTACTGCAAATCTATTAGGACAAGATATTTTGGGGGAAGCCAAGGTCTATATAACAACTGATCTCAAGGCAGTGTATGATGACCTCCTTGAGCAGGAGGAATATGAACAACAGTTCAATCTGTCTGGCCCTTTTAGTAATTTTAGAGGGGACTCTCTTTTTGAGGCATCTAGGCAAAAGGTCCCAGCCCCCCCGGGTAAGGCCACACCCCCAATCCTAAAGGCTACTTTCCAATGACGCCAGCCATCTAATGGCTCCCAGGCCCCCCAGTATGGGTGGAACAGTGGCCATTACCCCAAAATAAGCTCCAACATTTAAGAGATATTGTACAAGAACAACTGACCTTAGGTCATATCAGACCATCTCTAAACCCCTGGAATAGTCCAGTTTTTGTCATCCAAAAAACATCAGGAAAATGGAGGATGCTTCAGGATCTCAGGAAAATTACTAGTCATATGGTTCTGATAGGAACCCCTTTAAGGGGTCTTCCCTGGATCCCCTCTATCCCAAGAGATCTCTTGCTTCTTGTTATTGATATCAAAGATTGTTTCTTCTTAATACCACTCCACCCAGACAATTGTGAGAAGTTTGCTTTCTCAGTGCCCTATACCAATTACCAAGGGCCAGATGAACATTATGAATGGGTGGTTCTACCACAAGGCATGGCTAATAGCCCTGCCTTTTGTCAACATTTTGTTTCTGAGCTCCTTCAACCCCTACAAAAAAGGCCACAAATTACCTTGTATATTTATATGGATGATATTATTATAGGAGCCACTAATGCCTTACAACTAAGCTTCACATACAAGGAACTCCAAGGCCTTTTGGAGAAAGGAGGACTACATATATCTAATGATGAGGTCCAAACTGTCCCTCCCTTCAAGATACTGAGAACTGAGCTCAAATTGGATTCTGTTTGTCCCCTTAAGCCTCAATTACTCCTCCAATCCTCCTATTCCTTGGTTGATTTACAAAAGTTATTAGGGGAGCTTAATTGGTTGAGACCATGGCTTCCTACCTCTACAGAGGATATCCTCCCTCTCTTTGACCTGCTATGGGACAAAGATCCTACAGACATTGTTACCCTAACTCAAGACCATCAACATATACTCCAAAAAATACAAGTAGCCCTTAACTCTACCCGGTTGGCTCGATACTGGCCTGAAGACCCCCTTAGCCTCTGCATTCTCCCCACTTCTCAGCTGTCCACTTCAGCCCTAACTCAGCGGGGAGAGCCTCTTCAATGGATACATGCAGTCATAGGGGGGGCTCCTAGGGTCTACACTCACCTTGATCAATTGGCTGATCTTATAATTAAAAGCAGGGATGCTGCCCTTAGGCACTATGGAAAAGAGCCTGATGTTTTGACAGTGCCCTATTGCCTGTCAGATTTTGAATGGGTTCAAAGGAATAACAATAGAGTATCCTGTGCATTGGAGGGCTTCTTAGGGAAGACTGACTGCCATTATGGGTCAACCAAATAGGCGTCCTCATTTTCAAAACTGAAATGGGCCCCCTCTATACCTTTTTCCACTAAACCCTTCCCTAAAGCTGTAAACATATTCACAGATGGAGGAAAAAGGGATCTGCTGTTGTAATTTACCCCCCTCTCCCAGATTAGTGAAAGAGGAAGTGATTACCCATTTTGAACCAGTTATCAGGTCAGTACAATTTAAGGAGTTATATGCAATTGCTATGGCTCTAACTCAAGTAAAAAAACCCATGAATCTTTTCTCAGATAGCCTATATGTGGTAAACCTGCTACCCACATTGGTCTCCTCATATATCAAGTTAGATAAAAATCCTATTACCCCCTTGATGATCCAGGTACGGTCCTTGTTAAAGGAGCGTGCTGAACCCATATTCTTACGGCCCAGCCTCAACAGGACTTACAACTAGCCCAAGCCTTCATGACCTGACCCATTTAAATTGGAGAGGGTTACATCATAAGTTTCCTTTGGTCCCCGTAAAGGATTTAAAAAAGATTGTAAAAACCTGCAAATCTTGCCTACCTTTCTTACAGATTCCACCTCTCCAATCCCCCAGGTTAAACCCCAGAGGTTTACAACTTAACATTATCTGGCAGACTGATGTGACTCATTATGCACCATTTGGAAAATTAAAATATATATTTATGTCTATTGATATTTACTCCCATGCCTGCTGGGCCACTGCTCACTCTGGTGAAAAGGCCAAACATGCTGAAAGCCATTTCTTACAATTTTTTGCCATTTTAGGCTTGCCTCAACAGATCAAAACAGATAATGGGCCCTGTTTTACAAGTAAATCATTACAAGAATTCATCAACAATTGGCATATTAAACACACCACAGGGATCCCATATAATCCAAAAGCGCAAGCCATAATTGAAAGACAAAGATCAACTAATAAAACAAAAAAGGGGAAATAACCCCCATGATCAATTAAAATAGCAATGCTTACATTAAATATTTTAAAATTTTCAAAAAATCAACCCTTAACTACCTTCCAACCACACTGGGCTAATCAAGTGCCTTACCTTAAGATTGAAGTTCAATGGAAAGATCCATTAACTGGATGCTGGTTTGGCCCTGACCCTCTCATAAGTGCTGGCAGAGATTTTGGATGTGTGTTCCCAATTGGAGAACTGAACCCTATCAGGGTGCCCGCCAGGAACCTCAAATACCATCAACCAGAACAATATAATTCACTCAAGAGCACACTCTCTTGAGGTATAATATTCCTTCTTTTGGACTCTCTGCCTCATTGTTCCCCAATGTGACCTGTTTTCTTCCTAGTTCAACCTCTAATCAAACTGAGGACATGGGGTCTTTGAACCCTAATATATATGGGAAAAACATCACTATTCCCACTGCAAATACACCCCTATGTGCCCCAAATGGTACCGTCTTTTATTGTGGAGGACCAGCATTCAATGTGCTCCCTGGTAACTGGACAGGAATATGTGCTCTTGCCCTCTTATTCCCAGAGGTCACAATCCTCCCAAATAATCAGTCCCTACCCATACCATCTGTGCAGCACTCCAAACCACAATAGGAGTGGCCACAGGAGTAGGGACAGGAATTTCAGGCATAAGCATGTCTCTTGCTCTCTATAATAAGATTTTTCAACAGATAATTGATGATATGCAATATGTTGCCAGTACCATCTTAGATCTACAGGCTCAACTTGATTCCTTGGCCGCTGTCATCCTGCAAAATCGTCATGATTTGGATCTGGTAACAGCGAAGGAAGGAGGGCTTTGCCTGTTCCTTGGTGAAGAGTGCTGTTTCTATGCCAACCACTCTGGCATTGTACAAGATAAAATCAAAAACCTACAAGAAGATGTGGAACATCATAAGAGCCAGCTCCACTCTAATTTCCTCTGGACTGGGTTACATGAGTGGCTCCCCTACCTCCTCCCACTTATGGGACTGCTAATCACCATTATCCTTGTGTTCACCTTTGGGCCTTGCATAATCAATAAGCTTATCCATTTCCTGAAAAGCCAGGCTAAGTCTGTGCAGCTCATGGTGGTCCGACAGCATTATACTGCCCTTCATAATGATGATTGGGATCCCTATAGGATCACGGATCACTCGTATCAGGACACTGGGGTCTAAGTGTCTCTCCCTTAAGCCCTGCTCCTCCTGAGAGGCCCACCTGAAGTGCTAAGGTGGTAGTCAATGACGGGTAAGATCCTCAGAGGAGGACAACCTAAGACAGGCACACCTTCAAGTAAGGCGGACCCCTAAATTGCTAGGGTGATGTTCCATGATGGGTAAGACCCTCCCAGGGGCAACCTAAGACAGACACACCCTTAATATAAAATAAAAAAGGGGAAAATGTTGGGACTAATGACACGTTAACGAACTCAGGCTGACTCCTTACTTCCTGGTGGTTGAGCAAGATCAAGGCCTCAAAGGCGGGGTTTCAAAAGTTAATGACAATAAATCGGACCACCATCAGGGATTGGTTAACAACAGTTCCGTGAACGTGATTAGCTCATGCTTGACTTATAGTCCTATGGGACTCTTGCCTGCATGAATCCCCCCCCCATCTTGCTGACCTTTAAGCTGATTGGTTCCCGTCTAGCCTCCACCCTACATAAAAGCTGTGTGACTTCCTCAATAAACGAGTTCCTGCTGTGACTGGTCTCCCTGATGTGTCTGATTGTCCTCCTCCCGGAGGGCTGGGTGTGGGTGGTCAGTCCACCCTACCTTCCTGGTCTGGCCTTGTTGGGGTGTGCTCCCTTCCCTTGTTGCTGGTAGACAAGAGCAAGGGGGCTAAAGATCCCAACATACAATGAATCAAAATGCAGTCCATAAAAATAAAAAAAAATAAATTAAAAAGAAACCATAAAAACAATGGCCTATTGAGGGAAACAAACTATAGCACCATCTTACATCTAGTCTTATTTTACAAAATGGGAGAAACATGGTCAAAAGTGCCTTAAGTATAAGTGTTTTGTCTCTTATGCTCAAAATGGGAGGTTTCCTTGTCCCTTGGCTGCCTGCTTGATAACTACATGTAAGCCACGTAAGAAAGTTCCCAAACCAATTCAATATCAGAGGGGAAAATGTATCACTTTTAATTCCAAGCTGCTATGGGATATAAAAGACTATTTCCTTTCTTCTTATACTCTAGAATTATGCTCTTTCATTAATTCCCTTCCTAAATGCTAAAAAGGGAGGTATCAAAAAGGAAGGAAATCTGGACTGATGGTAATCTGAACTAAAATTGCACTCTGGTCTTATAAAGATGTTCTGTCCTCTCCTTTACTAGAGTAATTATGGTCATGCCATTTTTCAAAGCCTCTTTTTTCTGAGTTCAAGGAGTTTCTGGTAAATTTACTTTTGTTCCTGTACCTATTAGTCTTGCTTTGCCTAACAGCATTTTATAGCCCTCTGTTTTTTTTGTTCTGCTGTCTTTATTCGAAGACCAATTATTAAAGATTTAACTATCAAATACACTGGAAAAGTGAAGAGATATTCTTTGGAAAGTCCTATGGAGGAACAATAAACAGTGGTAAGGGTGGCAGTTGATCTGCCCCCATAGAGGATGAGTGGCCACCTGAACCTTTGATTTAAGTGTCCACTGTGGCTGACAAACCCTACTAACAGTCTCATGATACAGGCCCTTCCTATGACTGAGTCATACTGTGAAAAATCTCTGACAGATTTTATTTTAATTTCTAAATGGTTAAATCTGACAGTCTATGTAGTAAACATCTGTAGATCTTTTGTCTCCTACTCATGGAAATCTAATACCTGACAGTGCTATAAAATCTTTGTTTCCTGTCAGGTTTTATGTATATGTGTGCACACCTCTGTAGTGTATATTCTCTCTGCATATGTATCTTTGTCTATAAATCATGCACATGGTACCAAAATTGACATAGAAAACAATGAGTGTTCATAAATTTAAGAGTAACAGATTCAAATGCCTTTCAACTCATGTGACTTAAATTGGATAAGTAGATTAAAGATGTCTATAAAATTACTTAACCCAATTATTGATTTTTTGACCATCTAGAGAAATATACTGTTGGTTGCTATAAAATAAAGTGTAATATCTATTACTTCTAGGATTTTTCTTCAGCAGGAATAAGATCACTTACAATTTTAAGTAGGTTTGACTGATATCTTGTTTCTCATGGATAACAAGTTAAAATGGGCAATTTAGATTTAATATGAATGGGATAAACATTTATAAATACATTTGTTAGAAGAGACATCTGATTAATTTCCATAGTTAATATATTTAAATATCAACTGCCAAATGCAAATCCAAGTACATTTGGCTGTTTGAATCCTATAAGACTACGTATATTTGGTTTTATTAAATGTGTTGTCATAACTTGTTGGTAAATAAAAAATAGTTTAAGACAGTTTTGCCTCTGGGTCTTTACTAAAAGCAAGATTACTTAAAGATCAGACTCTAAGAGGTGTAATTCTATATGAAAACAATATAAAAATGTTTCTTCTGTCAATTAAAGTACTGTAAAAAACATGAAGTATTTTATTGTGTAAAAGTGGAATTTGCCTAAATTTAGAAATTTCATAAGGATTGTTTCATAATGTAAATTTTAAGGAGAGGTCAGCAACTAAATAGGGAGATATAAGAATGTTATAGATGGAAATATATTTTCTTAAGGAAAATTAGAAGGAAGAAATATTTCTGAAAGAGAAAGTCTTTGAGAGGGTAATCTTTTTTTGTTGTGAAGTTCAAGATAAAAGAAAAGGCAAAACTAAGGATGTAAAAAAGTTATGAGTGTCTAAGTAAGTTACAAAAGGTAAATCTTAAAAATTTGTGTGATTGATTTGACTATAATCAGCATAGTCAATTAAAGTTATTTAATGGTTTCCCCCCTAAGATTAACATTTAATATACTGATGTAGAACAAAATCTGACTCTCTATGTTTAAAAATGGGGTTCCTTAAAACACTGATCTGCACTTATTGTAACAGGGGTCCACTTTAAACTTTAAAGGTAGCCCTAGCTGCTCTGCCACTAAAGTTTATTTTAAAACTGACATTTTTTCTTTCCTCTTCTCTCTCTCTTCCTCCCTCCCTAACCTATGGGGAAACAAAAACAGAACATCCTGAGTTAAGACAAGAAAACATAAGCTCCAGGATAGATATGAAAATTCTGATTTCAAGTGCTGACACTAACCCCAATCAAACAAAAAGGGTAACAGTAAAATTACAGAATTTAAAGTTAAAATCCATTACTCTCACATCAAGAATGGTGAAAACTGTCCTGCTGGATATTTAAACTCAAAATTTGGAGACCAAAGCCAAAGAAGTAAAAGGGCCTCTCACATCAAGAATGGTGAAACTGAACTGCTGGATATTTAAAACCAAAAGTTGGAGACCAAAGTCAAGGAAGTCAAAGGGCCAAGAAAACAGAAACCAATATTTTGGCCTTTCCCCTCTAAAGTCAGCCAGAACTCAGGGAACAACAAAATCCCTCTAATGGTCCTGCAACTCCAGTGAGTCACCCAACCTCCTAATCAGCAGAATCATGCGGGTCATAAAGAACAATAAGCTAACCACTGCACATTCTGTAAAAAGAAGGGTCATTGCAAATAGAAATATTCCTTATGATTCTGAGGGAAGTCACGTGTGGTCAGCAAGACCCTAACCTATCCTGGCTGATCCATAGCTGGTAGAGGAAAACCAAAGGAGGCAAGAGGCTTCTCAAAAGTTCCCAAGAATGACCTCTGACAAATCTTAGCTGACTCTTAAGAGTAGCTAGGAAGGTCTCCAGCACCCAACCCAGGCCTATGCCATCAGGCTCACTGTCTCCAGTACGCAGTCCAGGTCCACACCCCTGACTGCAGTCTAGCACCCAGGCCCATGACCTGCCCCATGGTCTAGCGCCCGTGTGGTGGCTGACCATCTATCAACATGGGGTTCACCTTTGCCCACAATCATTGATTATTCCCAACCTGGAGGTGGTGGGACAACACCCTTTTTGGGACACTGCATTATCAAGTTCCTCTCAGGCATCAGGATACTGAAGAATAGGAGGTTTGAACAGTACAGTATAATTTTATTGCAGAATTATTTTTTAATTAGTAGTATTATTATGATTATTCCTATTATACTTACTATATTCCTACTTTTTTCTTTTATTAATATTTTTCTCATTCTATTTTCCTCTTATATATCTGTTTCCTTGGAGACTCTTTCTCCCTTTTCTCATGTTAACAACCTATTTCTTTGAATTCCTCTTTCACTATTCCTACAACATAGTACCTTTATAGACTCACTTATCTCATTAATGTTATATCCTACATCCCTCCTCATCCTCTTTGTCCACCATTAGAAATTGTGGTCCTTATTGCTAACCTATTGGTTATACTGTAGATAATAATTTGAACTCATCATCTCTGTTTATTAAGACAACATGGTTAATATCTTAATAGGGAGAATTTGGGTTAAGGATGCATATTCTTTGTATGGTGTGTTGCTAATATTAATCTCTCACTTCAAGGTGAGGTATTGGAAATCTGCAGGGACACTATAAGTCTATAGGGGGGAAACTGTAATACCTCGAATTCACACTGCTGGAGGGGAAGGTACACGAACAACATGAGAAAACAAGGAAAGAAAGTATTCCACACAAACCTAGATACTGTATCAATAGAATTCAATGACAACATGGCAGAAGAAATGTCAGAAAGGGAGTTCAGAATGTTCATAATTAAAATGATCCAAGAAGCAAATGATGAGGAAAGAGAACAAATGCAGGCAATGAATGATGACTCCAGTAAACAGTTAAATGAGCAACTCCTTGAAATGAAGGAAATAATAAGTCAAATTAAAAACTCAATAGAAAGCATAACCAACAGGCTAGATCACTTGGAAGACAGAACCTCAGAAAATGAAGACAAAATATTTAATCTTGAAAAAAAAATTGATCAAACAGAGAAGATGGCATGGAATCACAAACAGAACCTCCAAGAATTATAGGATATCATGAAAAGACCAAATTTAAGAATTATTGGGACTGAGGAAGGCATAGAGATACAAACCAAAGAAATGAACAACTTATTCAATGAAATAATATCAGCAAATTTCCCAAATCTGATGAATGAAATGGAAAATCATATAATAGGCTTACAGGACACCAAATGTACAAAATTACAACAGATCTACACTGAGGCACATTCAAAATAAAGATAGAGTTTTAAAGGCTGCGAGAGAAAAGTATCAGATAATATACAGGGGGAAATCTATACGGATATCAGCAGATTTCTCAGCCCAGACCCTAAAAACTAGAAGGACCAAGAACAACATATTTAAAGCTCTGAAAGAAAATGGATGCCAACCAAGAATCTTATACCCATTAAAACTTACCTTCAGATTTGATGATGAAATAAAATCCTTACATGGTAAACAAAAGCTAAAAGAATTTACAAATAGCCTGCACTACAGAATATTCTCAGCAAAATATTCCATGAGGAAAAATTAAAAACAACAATGTAATTCAGCAAGGGGAGGAACTACCCTAAAGAAATAGTCAATTAAAGGAGAAACCAAGTCAAGTTGAAAGTCCAAAATAAGTCAAAATGACCAGGAATACAAGTCATATCTCAATAATAATGCTGAATATTAATGGTCTAAACTCATCAATCAAAAGACAGACTGGCAGATTGGATTAAAAAGAAAGACTCAACAACATGCTGCCTTCAAGAGACTCATCTATAGAAAAAGATGCCCACAGACTAAAGGTGAAAGATTGGGAAAAAATATACCAGGCACCCTAAAAATTAATCTCACCCAAAAAAGAATGGCTATCATCAAGAATACAAGTAGCAAGAGGTGTTGGCAAAGATGTGGGGAAAGAGGTACACTCATACATTGCTGGTGGAGTTGAAACTTGGTGCAGCCACTCTGGAAAGCAGTATGGAGATTCCTTAGAAAACTTGGAACGGAACCACCATTTGACCCAGTTATCCAACTCCTTGGCCTATACCCAAAGGACTTAAAATCAGCATACTACAGAGATACAGTCACATCAGTGTTGATAGCTGCTCAATTCACAATTGAGCTCAATTCACAATAGGTAGATTGTGGAACCAACCTACATGCCCTTCAATTGATGAATGGATTAAAAAATGTGGTATATATATATACAAAGGAATATTATTGAGCCAGAAGTATAAAACTATGGCATTTGCAGGTAAATGGATGGAATTGGAGAATACCATGCTAAGTGAGATAAGCCAAACCCAAAGACCAAAGGCTGAATGTTTTCTCTGGTAAGTGTGGATGATGATACATAATAGGGGGATGGGATAAGGTACGATTGGAGGAAGGATGGATTGTGTAGAGGGAAATGAAGGGTTGAGAGGGGAGGGGGAAGGAAAGATAATGGAGTGAAACAAACACCATTACCCTATGTACATGTATGATTACACAAACGATGTGACTCTACTTCGTGTACAATCAGAGAAATGAAAAGTTGTACCCCATTTTTGTACAAGAAATTTAGAAAACTCTATATAATAAACATGCTGTGCTAATTCTGGGAAAAAAAGAAAGCAATAAGAGCTTAAATCTTGAAAATCCCTAGTGGTGTTATGATGTAAAAAGTATATATAAAAGATTTGTGAAATGTGACCACCCTCTTAAGGTGAACTCTGGCCAGAAAGCACTTTGAATAAATTTTGGTATCCAGGTTAATATTCTGATGGGCAACCAAGTATTAAAGTTCCAATTCTCTTGTCCTTAGAAATGTCTTGGCTACTCGCGCACGGGGGACAAGAACATGGCTGACCCCACTTGCAGAATGCATACAGTCACACACACCTCCAGCACATGCACAAATTCATGATCCCTGACACACAAACAGACAGAAATATCTCATGTCTCTCACATGGTATTGTGAGAAAAAGAGGCAGACAGAACTAAAAGTGGAAATCTAAGCTTTAGAAAGAAGCCGCTTTATTGTAAATATTTAAGCCTGTTCTTATCATTTGATAACTTGTACACTTATGCTGAGCATAGTAAAACCAACTTTGTTAGGCATTCCCTGAGCATTTAAATCATTATATTTAAAAGTTCTTTTAATATTGATGTTTGTATGCCAACACACCTCCAGCACATGCACAAATTCATGATCCCTGACACACAAACAGACAGAAATATCTCATGTCTCTCACATGGTATTGTGAGAAAAAGAGGCAGACAGAACTAAAAGTGGAAATCTAAGCTTTAGAAAGAAGCCGCTTTATTGTAAATATTTAAGCCTGTTCTTATCATTTGATAACTTGTACACTTATGCTGAGCATAGTAAAACCAACTTTGTTAGGCATTCCCTGAGCATTTAAATCATTATATTTAAAAGTTCTTTTAATATTGATGTTTGTATGCCAAGGAATTTATTCATTCAAAGAGAGAGTCTACATGGAAATGATAAACAGATTAGAGGATGAAATGATTTTAGACATTGAAACCATGGTATGGAAATTTCAAATTTTGGTTTGGAACTTACCCACATTTAGAATTTTGAATCTCACTTTCAATCAATCTATGAATCTCAAAAAATGCATGTAATGAATAAATTCTCTTCAATAGAAAGTAGAGACGCTTTTGAGATTTGATTCAAATAACAGGCTGGGGAATTTGACAAGTCTGCTTATGAAGCATCTCTCCACCACTTACAGCTCTGTTATATTGAGAAACTTGGTTCACTTTTCTAAATTCCAATTTTTATTGTGTAAAAAACAAAAATAATAACTCATGGATAATAGTAAAAATTAATTAATTTGTGAAAGCACCTGGAACCTTGCCTTCTAACATAATAAGCATCCATAAATATTAGTATCAAAAATGCATCTGTCACTCTGAGATATAAAAACTCAGTTAAATAAACAGTATTTCTGGAGAGATTTAAAACAAAAAACAAAGGTCTGAGAATGTGGATGAGTAATAACTGCTCTTGGTTTCAACCCCTAATTCCAAATAATAATAATAATAATAATAATGGCTCTACATGAAAAACTTTAGCCAATATCATGCTAAATGAAAGACTTAGGAAGAAAAATTAGGTGAGAGAAGAAATATATGACATCCAAAGTAGAAACGATAAATTTAAATTATCGATGTTTGCAGGTGACATGATTCAGTATATAGAAAAACATAAATACTCTGTAAGAAATTGTTAGACATTACATACAAATTCAGTAAAGTAGTAAGATACAAAATCAATGTACAAAAACAATAGCATCTCTATACTTACATAATGAACTTGTGGAAAAAGAAATTAAGAAATCAAACTCATTTTAATAGCTATAAGAATATTTAGGGATAAACCTAATCAAGGAAGTGAAAGATTAGTACAATGAAAATTATAAAACACTGATTAAATGAATTATATAGGACGTAAAAAAATGAAAAGGTATCACATATCCATGGGTCGGAGTTTCAACATTTTTAAATGACTATTCTATCCAAAGAGATCTATGAATTCAATATAATTCCCATCAAAATATGGATACCTTTCTTTATAGAAATTAAAAAATATATATACAATTTACATGGAGCCAAAATTGATTGAGAATAGCCAAAGTGGTCTAGGAGAAAAAATACAAATTGTGCTGGCCAAAAAACCAACACATAGACTAATGAAACAGAATAGAGATCCCAGAAATTAACCCATGTTCACACAACCCATTGATTTTTCACAAAGAAACCAAGGATATACAGTGAAAAAAGATAGTATCTTCAATGAATGAAACTGGGAAAATTAGACATGCATATGCAAAAATGAAATTATATGCTTTTTCTCTCAGTGAACATTAAAGTTAACTCAAATGGATTAAATACCTAAATCAAAAACCTGAAACTATGAGTTTCCTACAAGAATGTATAGTGCAACATATCAAGATATTAATGTAGGCAACCAATTTTTTTGATAGGAACCCAAAAGCATAGTCAACAAAGGGAAAACTAGACAAACTGGAATACACAAAATTAAGAAGCTTCTAAACAGCAAAAGAAAGTAAACAGGATTAAGAGACAACATAAAGAATTAGAAAAATAATTTTCAAATGATACATACAACAAGGGATTGATACTCAGAATACATAAAGAACTCAGAAAAAAGAATACCCCCAAAGGACAAAATAACCCAATTAAAAATGAACTAAAGAACTAAACAGACACTACATGAAAGAAAGCATGTGATTAGCCAAAAAATACATGGAAAATGCTCAACTTTTCAAATCATCAGAGAAATATAAATCAACACAACATTGAAGTATCATCTCCCACCAGGAAGAATGGCAGAATGGGTAGGATTTATTCATGGTATATGCATGTATGAAAATAGCACAATGAATCACATTAATCTGTATAATTCATATGCTTTACTAATTATAATGAAGATCTTTGGGACACCATTTAAAGATCAACCTCCTGTTTCATTGACATACCTGAGGGAGAAGAACCATAGGTGAAAGGCATAGAAAACCTATTCTATGAAATGATAACCAAAAATGTCTCACTTCTTGGGAAAGACAGATAAATCCAGATACAGGAGGTATTTAAACCTCTAAATGGATGACAAGAATAGAACCTCTGCATGATGTGTCACAACTAAATTGACAAAATTAAAGGATAATGGAAGAATATTAAAATATGCAAGAGAAGGCACCAAGTCACATTTAAAAACAAACCTGTTAGACTAAAAGCAGATTTCTCAGCAGAAATCCTGAAGTCCAAAAGGGCATGGGAAGATGCATTTCAAGTCTTAAAAGAAATTAACTGTCAGTCAATATTACTATACCCAGGAAGGCTACACTCCAGAATTGAAGGAGAATTAAAGACCTTCCAAGATGCACACAATAAACTAAGGAAATACAGGACCATCAGACAAGCATTACAAAAAATGCTTAAGGGAATCCTACAAGAGGAAGAGACATAATCACTATTATGACAGCACATGAGAGAATGAATACCACTAGAAGAGTAGATACACAAATGAGAAATAGGAAAAAATCAAATATAAGTTCAGTAAACAATTATACTTCAAAGATAAATAAGATAGGAAAAAAAATTCAAAAGAACCAGAAGAAAGTCAACAAAATGATAGGAAAAAGCTCATATGTTTCAGTAATATCATTGGATGTAAATGCTTTTAATTATCCAATTAAAATATGCATACTGGTTCAAGATATTAAAAAACAAGACCTAACATATGCTACCTAAAAGAAACACAAAACTCAACTACAAAGACAAACAGAGACTGAAAGTGGAAATGGAAAATGATATTACAAGTAATGGAATAAAAAAGCAAGCAAACGTAACTATAGTTATATCTGACAAAGTAAATTTAAAACAAAGTGTATTAGAAGATTCTAATAAGGTCTCTCTCCCTCTCTCTCTCTCTCTCTCTCTCTCTCTCTTTCTCTCTCTCTCTCTATATATATATATCAAGGGAGTGAATAAAAGAGAACTATTATAAATTTATAAGCACAATTGCCAGATCAACCAATTTTATAAGACAAAAACCACCAGACATAAAAAAAGACCCCATAAATAAGAGTGGATGCTTTTAAAATTCAAATCTCACTATGAGAAAGATCCTTCTGACAAAAAAAATCAACAATGAAACCTCAAAGTTAAATTATACTATGGATAAAAAATGCTTAACAGATATTTACAATATTCCATCCATTAGCTGCAGAATATACATTGTTTTATTCAGCACATGAAACATTTTCCAAAATAGGCTATATATTAGGTGACAAAGCAGGTCTTAACAAATTCTAAAAACTTAAAATCATATCCTGCATCTTTTCTGAGCACAATGGACTAAAAATAAAATCAATAGCAAAAGAAACTGTGGAAATAATACAAGCACGTGGATATTGAACAACACAATTGTGAGCAAAATATGTGTTATTGATGAAGTCTGAGGGGAATTCCTTTAATTAAGCAAAGATGGAAACAGAACATATGAAAACCAATGACTATAGTAAAAACACGTTTTAAGAGGGATATTTATAGCAATGAGTGGTGGGAAAGGAGGAGGTATGGGAAAAGGAAAGGCAGTGGCATTAATCTGATATAATGTTCCTGTGTACACATATGAATGTATGCAGTCAATCTCACTATTTAGTACATCCACAAGAAATTACTTTAAAAAATAACTGTGGGTAAATGGTAGAAAGATAAGTTGAGGGGAGGTACCCAGGTGGAGGGAGGGAAGGGGAAGGAAAGGTACTGAGGACTGAATTATAAGAAGATAGATTCCATTCTTATATAATTATGTAAAAATGGATTCTACTGTCTTGTATAAGTAAAAAGAACCAACAAAAAAGAAACAAAAATATAGACTAATATCCCTGATCAATATAGATTTTAAAATCCTCATCAAAATACTATCAAATCAAATAAAATTAAACACCACATTAAAAAGATTCCATACCATTATCAAAATGGATTCACTCCAGGGATGAAACGGTGGTTCAATGTATGCAAATCAATAAATGTTTTACAGCACATGAATAGAATCAAGGATAAAAATTACATGACCATCTCAGTAGATGCAGAAAAATACATTGATAAAATTTAACATCTGTTCATGACAAAAACCCTGAATAAACTAGGTATAGAAGAACATACCTCAGCATAATAAAGGCAATATATGAGGGACACATTGTTAACAACAAACTGAATTGGGAAAAACTGAAAACATTTCCTCTAAGATCATGAACAAATAAAGGGTGTCACTATCACCACTCTTTTTTTAAAAAAATGTTTTTAGTTGTAGATGAACATAATAATTTATTATGTGGTGCTGAGGATCCCACCCATGAATGGAAAGGTGGGTTCCTCTGCCATTTCTCTTTGTGCAGAATGAAGATCAACTGCCCAATGGCCACTAATCCTTACCCCTTTGTAGGGTACAAAACTCCCCCCCCCACCTGATGCCTGTTCCAAACGATGGTGGGTAAACCTTCCTCCTGTAATGTGCTAACTGTCCACTCATGAGCCCGTAACCATCACCCCCACCCCTCACCCCATCAAGTAGGTAGCTAACCGTCCTCCAGTCTACAGTTAACGTTCCATCTGATGACCAGTAACGGTTCCACCCGTTGCAGTCTTCCAGGGCTTTTCTCACCTTCCAGGAACGTTTGTCCATCGTTACTGGGAGGAGGAGGTGAGGGCTCCTTGAATAGGGAGCGGTCCCCACTGTTCCCCCAGGGCCCTGATCTGTGTGACTCCATGTCTAAGGCATGGCCCAGCTTCATGGCATCTACCAGCCTTCTCAGGCCCTCCAAGACCCTGTAGCATTCTGGCGGTCCCTGGTCAGGACAGGGCTGGGCCGGGAGATCCCCACTGGTCGGGACAGAGTTAGGAGTGGAGGCACCCCGGGTCAGAATGGGGTTGGGAGGGGTGAAGGTCCTGAAGGGGATGGGGCTGGGACGGGAGACACCCCCCCCCCGTCAGACCAGGGTTGGGAGGGGAGATCCCCACTGGTCAGGAGAGGGCTAGGAGGGGAGATTTCCCTGGTCAGGACAGGGTTGGGAGTGGAGGCACCCCGGGTCAGAATGGGGTTGGGAGGGGAGAAGGTCCTGATGGGGATGGGGTTGGGAGGGGAGACCCCTCTTGTCGGGACAGGGTTAGGATGGGGAGACGGTCCTGATGGGGATGGTGTGGGGAGTGGAGGCACCCCTGGTCAGAATGGGGTTGGGAGGGGAGGTACCCCTGGTCAGGAGAGGGCTGGGAGGGGAGACCCCTCTAGTCAGGATGGGGTTGGGATGGGAGACCTCCCTGGTCAGGACGGGATTGGGAGGGGAGGCCCCCATTGGTCGGGACTGGGTAGAGAGGGGAGACCCCCTGGTCAGGCCGGGAGATGCCCTGGTCAGGACAGGGTTAGGAGTGGAGGCACCCTTGGTCAGGACGGCATTGGGAGGGGAGAATGTCCTGGTGAGGAGAGGGCTGGGAGGGGAGACCCCTCTTGTCGGAACAGGGTTAGGATGGGGAGGTGGTCCTGATAGGGATGGGGTGGGGAGTGGAGGCACCCCTGGTCAGAATGGGGTTGGGAGGGGAGACCAGGCAGCTGACTGTGTCCTGGCCCTAACAGGCTGCTGCCACTCTCAGGTAGGTCATCCAGGTGGCGGGACAGGCTTGCTGTTGTTTCACAGCTGGGCCTGGCCAGTGAGCAGCCACAGTGGGGGGCTCTGAGTATCTGCAGGGCAGAGGACCTGACCTGTCCATGGGGACCTCCAGCTCACCCACGTGCCTGAGATCTGAGGGACCCAGATGTCCATGTAGAGGGGTACCAGGCAGTGTTCTGTTTCTCAACATGCTCTCCGCCAGAACTCCACAACTATTTATTTTTAAATCATTTTCATATTGATGGGGTTTTCACACTGTCCCAGAGATTTGTATCATCACAAATGACACAGCTCTTGAACATATATCCTGAATGGAATCCCAACCTTCTCATTCCTCTCCACACTTTTCCTAATGGAAGATTTCACTGTAGACATAATTTTTTATTTGCATGTTGTGGTAGTCCTTGATCAGTGACCTCACTGACCTGTCCAATCCAGAGAGGACAGAAGTACTGCACTTCTCATGGGTCACTCAGTGTCACTTCAGCCAGACCACCATACCTCTACTTTGGAACACCACACATTCTAAAATATACACAGGGGAGTCCACACTGGAGTTTAACAGTGCTGGGTATAGGAAATTTTCTTCAGGAGGACACACAAAACTACATCCTCTAACAGGGCATAAGCTTGTTGCTAAGTCCTAATTAGGGACTGTCTCCTTTGACTCACCAGAAAGCTAGTAGATGCCTAGAAACACCAAAGATTGGAGAGGACCTCTGGGAATTATAGCAGAGATCTGCTGGTATGATCACTACCTCCACACCCAGGGAAAATTAGAGATAAAGTCATGGAGCAGTAGGTATCTTCTAAAGGTTCTGAATCCTGATTCAATACAAATCAGGAAGACTCAATAACAAACATCACCACCTCAAATAGCTCAGTGTAGAATATCATAAGTAGCTCTGATGTCAGTTTTGATCTTACAGATATTATTTTTGTATTGAATTAATAAGTGTCCCCTTAGTATTCAATAGTGAACTCCTCAACCCAATTAATTGTATTTCTTCTAATATTTTAAAGCATTATATTGGATTCATTCTATCTTTCCTCTCCTAGCTCAGGTTTATACTTGTTCCTTTTAGTCTTTCTTTTCCCTCTTGCCTTACCTGCCTCTGTTCCAAATCACCAGCCCAATTTTCTTCTTTTCATCCTAGTGTGCATTATTTTTCTCCCTTTTATCTTTCTTATTTTTGTCTTTCCATTTTTTTTGTCTATTCAACCCCTGTATAGTTTAACAGCAATCTGACTATATGTAATAAGTAACTTCTCAGCCTATTTAGGAACATTACTCATATTTCATAACTGGATTAGAGGAATTGTGGAGAATATTTTCAATATGCTTTTACCTTAAGTTTTATTAGTATCTGGTTTTGCTTTGCAGTGATTGCAGTTAATAAGGCTTACTATCTTCTCTCAAAGTAGTGCTGTATACTGGACATAGCAGCAGGTATATATTGAGTGGGAGTATGAACACTTAGTCTCCCAGCCTGAGGCACTTAAGAGAAAGAAACACACTAAACAGTTCCCCTTGCATTCCCTCTGCTCTTGTCTCAGTGTTACCCATTTTTATTTCTTTTATTTTACTTTTATTATTTTTTCTTTTCACTTTCTTTTTCATCTACCTGTCTATTTCTTCTCCTTTCCCTTTTCAACTCCTATATAGTTTAATAGTAATCTCACTATTTTTAATTACTAATTTCTCAACCTATTAAAGAACATTACTTCCATTTATAATTGGATTAGAGGACATTTTCACTAAGTTGTTTTCCAGTGGTTTATTAGTTCATGGCTTTATTCTGAAATGATTGCAGTTAATAGGATTTAGTATCTTTCCTTAAAGTTGTGCTGGATACTGGGCACAGCGACGGGTGTGTATGATCACTATCTCCACACCCACTTTGAATGAGGATATTAATACACAAATACTCACCTAGCCTGTGCCACTTAGTAAAGAGAAAGAAACTCACTAAAAACTCCCTTGCATAAAAGAAGAAATAATCATCCCAGTAGATGAGTGGAAATTTAAACAATATGAAATATCAAGGGAACAATTTATCCCAAGTAGCCTACAACAAATCAACAATTGATCATATTGACGCCACAGTGGAGGAAATGTCAGATAAAGAATTTAGAGAGTTCCATTGTCCCTGAGTGCAGCATACAGCCTGGGAGACTGAGGGGGTGGCAGTGGCAGTGTGGGAGCCAGGAAGTGTGGGCAACAGAGACCAGTGCTGGGTTCCTCAGCCAAGCTCTAGTTCTGAGGACTTGGAGCCCATGGCCCAGCTTACAGGCACCCCAGGCCTGCAGTCATGGTCTGACATCCTCTTTTCTGAATGACATTCTTCCTCTCTCAAGATGTGGGAAAAGGTGACAAATTAAAAGATGAAGGCAACAATTTGAAAATTATGTTGCTGCAGTGGATTGTTACGCACAGGCAGTAGAATTAGATCCTAATAATGCAGTTTATTATTGCAACAGGGCTGCTAATCAAAGCAAATTAAGTCACTATATACAGATGCAATAAAGGACTGTGAAAAAGCAATAGCAATCTAATCAAAGTACAGCAAGGCCTATAGGAGGATGGGGCTGATCCTCACTCTTCTGAATAAATTTGAAGAAGCAGTTACAAGTTATCAAAAGGCATTAGATCTTGACCCTGAAAATGATTCTTATAAGTCAAATCTGAAAATAGCAGAACAGAAGTTAAGACACATATTTAGTCCTACAGGAACTGAATTGAACTTTGACATGGCTATCTTGATAAATAATTGAGCTTTCATTAGTATGGCAGTAAGCTTAATGCAGAACCCTTAAGTTCAATAGCTAATATCAGGAATGATGACAAGTGCCATTGGAGGACCTGCTGCTGGAGTTGGAGGCCTAAATTATCTGCTTAGCCTCAATAGACTTGAACCTAACAGACTCCTTTGGAAGCAAATGATTAGTAACCTTGTCAAGTGCCAATACAGCACTGGAACAAGGTTCCATTCATTTTGAACATTTTATCATCATATTTATATATTGGACTTAATAGCAGAGTATATTTATGAACAGTAGGGCTGTTTGTTGGTGAGTTCTTTAGCTATATATTCTCTTCAGGAAGGTTTTTTTGAAAGGGAAAATAACTAAGTGGAAAGGTTTCCCATGCAGGTTGAGAAGAAATATATTTGCCACTAGACAGTGTTTCAGGAGAAAAAAAAAGCTTATTACAAAGGTTTAGCTTTGATAAGTGCTGTCAGTATATATCATAGGTGTCAGTACTGTTTTTGATGCTGCTCTTTTGATGAGTGATGGTGTCTTTAAGAGAGCTGGTGGAAAGCATCATTTGGTGCAAGGGATGCTATGAAGAGAAAAAATAGATAATATGAATTTATAAAAAGTGAAGTTAGGATGCTCAGGTGTTCTGCATAGTTCTTAATTAATCTTGTCTGCAGTTTAGTATTGATAACATTAGCATGGCAAGTTATGATAAGTATGTAATAAAATACACTTAGAAACTTTATCAATACTGATTAGGTCAGTGATATGTAACTATTCAACTTAATTACCATAATTTCCCTGGTGGTGAACTTAATTTGGAAACTATTAAATAAACCCATATTTAAATAAGTCAATGGCTTGACCCTAATTTAAGGTTTTTCTAAGTGGAATTTAATTATATACTCATAAACATTGATATTTTTTAAAAAGTAATGATTATTTGATAGATAAAAAAAATCTATCACTAACATTGCTTGTTCATGTAATCCTCTGCTGTAATTTAGCAGGCATGCCAATCACATACTTAACCTTAATTTGATATAATTTAAATATAACAGGAAACAAAATTTTTTTATTATAAATTAGATGCCATATTAGTTGGTAGAGAAAATGCCATTTGATACTATTGGCATGGATTTAAGTGCAGTGGTAGACAAGACGCTTCTAATTCCAACTGGGATTTTTTGTTTGTTTGTTTATTAATCATGAAATTGGTGAAGTGGGACAACATGTAATGATTTTATCAATGTTGTGAGGAAAAACTGGAAATGAAGGTAATTTAAAAATTAAATTAGTAAAATTGATGCAATAAGGGCCTTACTATAACTATTCTAAAAACACTATTTGGTATCCTGAAGTTTCCTCTTTTCCCCTTTGTTATATAAGAACTGTGACTCTGTAATTTCACTGTAAGCATTACCTGTGGAATTCATTAAACATGCAAAATGAGGGCCATAACCTCAGTTTTTACTTAGTAGGTACTGTATTATGACATAGGAATCAGCATTTTAAACAGTATACTAGTGGTTTAGAGGTAGGTCCAAGGACTCAAATTTAGAGCAATATAAAGTCAGAGGTTTCTCACCAATTAGACCAACAGATACTTAAGCCCCTGGACTCAAGTCAAAATGGAGAGCTGTGTGAACCTATAGTTCAGGCCAGAGAAGGATAGGCCCTCTGAAATTAAATTTCCTTTATTGCATGTAATCCATCTTAATTTTTTTATGAAGTACACTCAGTTCCTAGCATTTATGTGTTACAAAGAATGAAGTACTAATCACATAAGAGTTACCATTGTGATTAAAGAGAGAGCAAAGCCTATTCTTAAACACTAGTCATTCTTATTCCATTGTTTAATAAGAAGTTAATGCTTTTAGCATTACTATTTTGAGTGTATTAAAAGTACTTTCAGATCAATAAAATTTAATGTATGCAGTTGACTAATAACATAGAAAATACAAATTAACAGTATCAGAAATTAAAGAGAAGGGCAGAGGATGTGACTCATTGGCAGAGAGCTTGTGGAAGACTGTGGATTTGTAGATCTCCAGCACAGAGAGGGAAAAAAAGAGCAGCTACACTACAGATGCTATAGATACTAAAAGGGTAATTATAAACACTAGGACTAAATCTAGATCTATATATTTAACTACTTAGATGAAACAGACAAATTCTTTGAAAGATACACAATACCAACCTCACTGGAGAAACAAAATGAATAGACCTATATTTTAGAAAGTTGAATTATAGTTCAAAACCTTCCAGGAAAGAAAATTATAGGGCAGATGACTTAATGATGAACTATACTGAACACAGAGGGGAGAAATTAACATCAATTCTACAAAGTGTGTTCTAGAAAACAGAAGAGGAGAAAATGCTTTCCAATTTTGGCCAGTAGTACCTGTATAACGAAAGCAAAGAGAATCATAAGAAAACACTTTAAAACATTGCCTTCATGTGCAAGTATCTGGAGTTAAAGGGAGCCATTCTTTTTAAATGAAGTTGTGGGAACTTGTGTATTTCATCCATTTCACTCTGTTTCTTTGAGAATATACCAAACTAAACAAATTCAATCTAGATAATGCCTGCCCACTTATGGAGATTCCATTTTAGTCTAGCCAGCATTACTCCTGAAGTCTCTTCATTACTTTTGAATCGTTGCATTACAAGTCATTTCAAGGAAGTTTTGTGTGATTTGATTGTGCTAGCTACTCTTAAAATTATAGAGAATATTGTTCTTCCTTGTCTGGAAAATATCGTCACTGTCTAAGACAAACAAGAGGGCATTAAAATAAATCTTTGTTTAAAGACTGTCTAATAAGGAATATTTGACTTACATTACACATGTATCATTGTCGCTCCCGCCAGCAAGAACGACCCGGAGACGTGATGGGTGGCAAACTTCTTTATTAACAGCAGATTCTTCTTCTTCCTTTAGGGAAGTTATTGTCACTTATATAGGTTATATCAACTAATTAGAATATTCATGATATGTGGGGAGAAGATAGACGTATATGGGTATAACTTGAAGCACCTAAGAATCACGCAAGAATCATGCAGAGGCCCTGACCAATTACTGAGACTTCCTCAAGGTGAAGTTAGTTGTATACGTGCAGAATAGCAGTTTTTCAACTGCACTGGCAGCTTGCCAGGCGCCATCTTGGCCAGGCTCCACCTAGGGCCAGGGGTCCGGCCGAAACCCCGACAGTTCCCCCTTTTTTCTTTTAAAAGAAAAGCTCGGGACCAAGCCTGTCTTAGGCGGAGTGGTCAACTACCGTCCTTACCTGTCATCGGATAACTGTAGAGCATGCTACAGCTCCTGTCTTAGGTTGGTACGGCGTTACCTACTACCTTACCCGTCTGGTCAATGGTCCAGCCTCGCGAGCCACACTTGTGGGGAGCTGCCGGCCTCTAGGGCAGCCATGGCCTGATGGAAGATGATACGATCTCTTGCTTGACTCTGACGCACACGCATGATAGTGCGTGAGAGGAAGATAACAGTAATGATCATAAGCATGCATAATGCTCCCGTACCAGCCCACTGCTTAATAAAACTGAAAGAGGAGGATAACCAATTTAGCACTTCAGACATTGGAGCTACATCAACTCTAGTAGCATTGAGGCTAACAATTTGAGATCTAAGAATAGCAGTAAGATTATCAAATTCGTAAGACCAGTTTGTTTGTAGCTGAGCAGACAAGATTCTAGACAAGTTTGCTGCATAGCTGAAGTTATGGTAAGCTACAGGTGTAACGCACAGTCCCGCCAGATGATAAATACATCCCACGTTTAACAGTTCCTGTAAAATGTCCATTTGTTCTTGAAGTAAGTCCACTCGCTGGTTCATAAGGAGTATGCCTGCTGTTAGATGTTGGTTTAGGGTCTCTTTAGTCTGTAAGGCTGCAGCTATATTTTCGGCCAAGTGATTGACTGCTGTTGCTGTAGGTATGGCAGTTGCTAGTGCTGCTGTTGCAGAAACCACTATTGCAGTGACCATAGCCGCTGTGATGTCAAATTCTCTCCTGTTTCTTGATAGCAACACTGGCAATTTTGCATCTGTAACAGAGACTGGGACTGGTAGGAAGGTAGGAACACACATTAAGTCTGCCAGCAGGAACCTAGAAGCATTTTAACATTGAGGGATAGCACAAATCTGAAGTACAATTGAGAGAAGCAGTTGTTTTGTTACATAGTTGAACTGTTCCTCCTAAGAGACTAAAAAGAGGTAGTAAGTTAGTTTATTTCCATGGAAACACACAAACTGAGCCGCAGCTCCAGTAAAGCACCGGGTTACCCTTATTACCCAGAGTTAAAAAAAAAACCCAAACAAAGAGACAAAGAGAAAGTTTATCTTTAGGGGACCTGAAGGTCTCCTCTATTCCCCCTTTTTGTTTATAAAGAACATTTTTGAGGGTGAGATGTGTATGTTCAACAATACCTTGTTTTTGTGGGTTATAAGGTACATCTGTGGTTAGAGTTATTTTAATTTTAGTGAGGAATTGGTTCTTACCAATTTTAGTTTTTAAAGAAAAATTTAGACTTTATAACGTAGTACAATCTTTGACAGTTGCTTAACCATAATTGTATAAACCCCTATTTTTAAGACAATTGTTCTAAAGAATAAAACTTAAGAGACACAAAGTTAAGAATGAATTAGTGTTTTTAAGAAATCCTTGTCATTTTACCATGTTATTTTACCATATAGATTGAACTTTGGCTTATATCAGAACATTAGTATTTTACCTTAGGAAAAACCTTAAATAACTTTAGCTGTTTTACATACATACAACCAACTTAGTTACACACAGATTTGTTGAAACTTGTCCTTTGTTACACACAGAACTTTTTACCCAGAAACATTTCCTTTTACCTTTTACTAAATATATTTCTATACCCAAAACCTTTTATTTATTTATTTATTATTTTTTTTTTATCTGTTGACACCTTTTTGTTCACATTTTGAAACAACTCTTATGAAATTTCTGAATTTAGATAAATCACCCTATTTTAATAAGATTAAATATTTTGTTGTTTATAGTACCCTTAATTGAAACACAGTTGAAACTTTTGGGACCCTTTATATATAGAATTCCACTTGTTAGGACATAACTTCTAATAACCTTGTTTTTAGTTTAGTGATGACACAAAGCAATTTTAAACCCTTTTATTTACCATCCTATGAAAACACCAATAATGTTTAAGTATGTTACCCCATGTAATTTAAGGAGTTAAAAGTACTTGATGTTATTTAACAATTAGCATTTTAACCTTGTAAATTAACCAGACGTCTCTACAAACACATTTGAGTAATCCCATACATGTTAACTCCAATTTATTTATTTTATAAAAACCAAGATATCAGACAAGTGTCCTGAACAGGATCCGTTGCCTCTTTCCTGCTGAAGAAAAGTCCTAGAAGCAATTGATATTAGACATTGTTTAACATTAACATTTTATTAGTTTGACCACCTGGAGACTTGCAAGTTATTTTTAAAGATATTTTACTTTCATTAGTTTACCCAATTTAAATTGAACCTTTTTAAATCACGTGAATAAAAGTATTTGGATCCATTTTTAAATTTTAATTTTAAGAGCGCTCAGTTTTGACGCAGACAAAACATGACAACATAACACATAACACAAAATCAAAGGCCTTGTAACTTTATAGGTAAATGTTCATTGCAACGAAACAGCTGTTCAAAAACTTCAGTTGAATAAAAAATAGAACTGATCAAAAATAAAATCATTAACCTAGGTATGTAGGATCAAAATTATGAGCTCAAAAATACAGCATTAAAGAAAAAACAAAACAAACGACGAATCCTAGAAAATAAGTTAGTTCTGTGTACCAGCCCAGAAGTTTAAACGGACACCTTTTTTTTTCTTCTTTTCTTCTTATCTTTAGGTTACCCCCCTTTTCTCCTTGAGAAGCTGTAGTTACATTCCAATGTGGCAGGGGGAGGGAGGATCACCCAGGACTTTACTTTTTAACCCCTTTTTTACCTGGTTGAGAAATCAGGTTAGGTTTGAATGCAGAAAATCACAAAACATTATTTTTTACTACTTTTAAGGAATGGAGCTGCTGAGCTCTCTGCCTAGGGGGACCCTCCCCTAAACTGATTTTTCTCTTTGTGCTCTGTTTGTGGTTTTATTTGTACTTTCTCCCTTTTTTTTTTTCCACTGCGCCACTGCATATTTTTGTAAGCTCAACTCTTTTGAGTAACTCTTTTTTTTTGTAACGCCTTTTTTTTGTCTTCTAGCTGCTGCCCTATGCCCTCCAATTCCCTTAATGCCTGTTGACTAATTGAACCAGCTTGAGAACACTTTGTTTCTTTACTAATTTTATTTAACTCCATCTCTGAGAGTCCCTCTTCGCTCTCATCAGAATCTGACTGAGCGCTAACAGAGCCCTTTTGTGACTCTTCTTTTACCTTTTCTAACACTTCCTCTCCCTGCGCAACTGCCTTTTGTAAAGCCTCCCGAGGGGAACGCAAACAAGTTCTGACTAATGACCAAACTGCTAACGTCCCTGGGAGCGTTACCGGACAGCGCTTTAAATCTTCCCCCGGGTGTTCCCACTGTGGGATAGTTAACAATCCTTCTTCCAGAAACCAAGGTGAAATCTCCTCTACCTGCTTTAAAAATGCCCAAGCAGTTTGTCTTTAAGGAAGTGCCGCTAGCTTTAAGAATTTCTTTCAAGGGACCTTCCATTCTACATCTAGCAACCTCGTTCCCCATTTTTTGAGGAAACTTTAACCTCTCGTTCCTAGGAACTTTATCGCAATCACAATATTCTCGTCTCTAGGAAACTTCCCTGTCCACTGACAGATCTGGGTGCACACTTTCACGGATCGTTGCTCACCTCACTCACCTCTCCGCGGCACGTAAGATTCCCGGGGTTCAGCACCACTTGTCGCTCCCGCCAGCAAGAACGACCCGGAGACGTGATGGGTGGCAAACTTCCTTATTAACAGCTGATTCTTCTTTTTATTTCTTCTTCTTTAGGGAAGTTATTGTCACTTATATAGGTTATATCAACTAATTAGAATATTCATGATATGTGGGGAGAAGATAGACGTATATGGGTATAACTTGAAGCACCTAAGAATCACGCAAGAATCATGCAGAGGCCCTGACCAATTACTGAGACTTCCTCAAGGTGAAGTTAGTTGTTTGCGTGCAGAATAGCAGTTTTTCAACCACACTGGCAGCTTGCCAGGCGCCATCTTGGCCAGGCTCCACCTAGGGCCAGGGGTCCGGCCGAAACCCCGACATATCATTATAGTAGTTGTAACCATGCTATAGAAAACTGAACATGTCCTTTTGAAGTGATATTATAATTTAATGTACCAAGTTGTTAGTCTCATTTTTATAATATAGTTTTACACTGATCCTTTCTAAAATGGCATCATCTAATCTTTAAACAATGTTATTTGTAAATAGAAGAGAATGTAGTTAAGTATACAGCAAATTTCAATTGATTATTATGTTACCTTTAAAGTTTGAAAGAATGAAACAGAGGTTCAGTCATAAGAAGATGCTTGAAAAAAAATCAAAGTACCCAGTGTAGTGGCTATAGTCTTATTTCATTGTTTGATCAATCTTAATCATTTTGGAAAAATGGCAATACTTCAATTTTACACTGCTTGCACTTTATTTTGCATAGATATCTCATTTGAGGGGCAATCCCTGTGAATATATATATTTCATTTAAAACCAAATTGTCATGGCAATAAGTTATGCAATCAAGAAAATCAACCAAAAAAAAAAAAAAGAATTTAGAAATTTCATAGTTAAAATGAACAGTGAACAAAAAGAAGACCTAAAGAATGAACTAAGAAAATACAGGAAGTATAAGAATATGTCAATAAAGAGAGAGGGATTATGAAAAAGAACCAAAAAAAGGAAATAAAAGACTCAATAAATTAAATTAAAAATTCATTTGAAAGCATTATCAACATATTAGAACACATAGAATATAAATTTTTAGGTTTCAAAGACAATAATCTTGAAAACATGGTCAGTAATAAAATATGCTGACCATGACTAGAATATTGAAGAAATTGAGGATAACATTAAGGGACCAAATTTAAGAACCATTGACTTAGATGAATGAATCAAAATACACACTAAAGAAAATCCATGTTTTCAGTGAAATTTCAGAAAAATTTCCAAATCTTAGGAATGAGATAGAAATCCAAATACAGGAGGCATTAGAAACCCCAAATAAAGAAGGTCATAAAAGATCTTCTCCAAAACACAGTATATTAAAATGTCTAATACATAGAACAAGGATAGCATTTTAAAAGCTGCAAGGGAAATATAGCAGGTCACACTTAGATATAAACCAATTAGATTTCCACTGGGGGGAAATAGGAGATAAAAATAATTAAGATCAGAGTTGAATTAATGAAATCAAGACTAAAAATATTAATAAAAAGAATCAATGCAACAAAGGGTTGGTTCTTTGAAGATATAAGCAAGATTTATAAAGCTTTAGCCAAACTATCTAAAAGAAAGAGGCAGAAGATCAAAATCAACAAAATTGGAGATGAAGAAGGAGATATTATCAGACATTTGTGAAATCCAGAAAATATTTAGAAATTATTTTGAAAATTTTAATCCTACAAAATGGAAAATGTAGATAATATTAACAAATTTATAGACACATAAAACCTACCTAAATTGAACCATGAGTATAAAAAAAAGACCAATATCAAGAAATGGATTAAAGCAGTAATTAAAAGACTACCAATGAAGAAAAGCCCAGGACCAGACAGACTCTTAGTTATATTCTACCAGACATATAAAGAAGATATAGTGCCAATTATCTTCAAATTATTTTATGAAATAAAATAGGGAACATTCCTAAATGTATTCATTGAAGTCAGTATCACCCTGATACCAAAACCAGATAAACACTTCAAGAAAAGAAAACTATAGACCAATATCCCTGATAAACACAGATGCAAAACTTCTTAATAAAACATTAGCAATCAACATCTAAGAGCACATTAAGAAGATTGTATACCATGATTAAGTCGATTTCATCCCAGGATATGATGTTGGTTCAACAAATCAATAAGTGTAATTCACCACATAAATATAATCACATGACAATTTCAATAGATGTAGAAAAAGTCTCTGACAAACCCAGCACCAAGTCATGTTAAAAACACTGAAGAAACTAGAGATAGAAGGAACTTACCTCAACATTATAAAGCTTATATTTGACAAACCTAAAGCCAATATCATAGTAACTAGAGAAAAACAGAAAGCAAATAAGGAACAAGAAAAGGATGCCCAAATATAATTCTTGGAACTCTATCCAGAGTAGTTAGACAAAAGAAGAGAATTAAATGGATACAAATAGGAAAAGTGTCAAATTGTCTCTCTTTGCTCATGACATTATCCTATAGTTAGAAGCCTCACAAAGTTCCTTTAAAAAACTTCTAGAGTGATAAACAAATTCATCAAGTAGGAGGATACAATAGTAACATAGAAAAATCAACAGCTTTTTGATACTCTAATTATGAATCTGCTGAGAAAGAATCCAGTAAACCAATTCCATTCACAATAGCCTTAAAACATTAAAAAAAAAAAACCTCAGGAATACATCGAACCAAGGAGAAGAAAGATCTCTACAAATTAAAACTATCCATCAATGAAGAAAGAACTTGAAGAAGACCTCAGAAGCTGGAAAGACATCCCATGTTTATGGATAGGTAGAATTAATATTATCAAAATGGCTATATTACCAAAAACAATATATAATCCCCATCAAAATACCAATGAAATTTTTCACAGAACTAGAAAAAAGACCTAAAATTCCTATGGAACAATAAAAGATCCAGAATAGCCACAAGCAATCCTGAGTAATATAGTGAGACTGGAGACATCAAAAATACCTTACTTCGAATTATACTATAGAGTAATAATTTTTAAAACACTGCATAGTACTACCATAAAAACAGACATGAAGACTAATGGAACAGAATAGATGACACAGACAAATCTACATAAACAGTCATTTGATCCTTGACAAAGTTATCAATAGCATCTGTTGGAGAAATGATAGCCTTAACAAATAATGCTGAGAAAACTAAATATACTTATGTAGAAGAATGAAAGTGGATCCCTCTTACACTGCACAAAATCAACTCAAAGTGAATCAAAGACCTAGGAATTAGACATAAACACTGAAAATTCTCGAAGAAATCATGGAAGCAACACTCCAACATATTGGCACAGGCAATAACTTCCTTAATAAGACTCCTAAAGCTCAAGCAATAAAACCAAAAATCAACATATGAGCATCAAGAGAAAGCCAACAGAATGGGAGAAAAATATTTGCCAACTGCCCCTTTGATAGGAGATTAATATCCACAATATATAAGAAACTCAAAAAACTTAGTACCAAATTTGAAAAACTATCCCAGTCAAAAAATGAACAAAAGAACTACATAGACACTTCTCAAAAGAAGAAATACAAATTGACAAAAATGTATGAAAAAAAAATTCAATCTCCTTAAATAGCAGGGAAATGCAAATCAAAACTACAGTGAAAGTTGATCTCACTCTAGTTAGAATGCCAATCATCAAGAATACAAATAATAATAAATGCTGGAGAAGATATGGGGAAAGCGTACAACTCTGCATTTTTGGTGGGACAACACATTAGTACAAACACTTTGGAAAGCACTATGTATGTTACTGAATGCTCAGTCCTTATCACCAATGCCAATTTAATAAGAAGGACATGGTTTTGAGAAAAAGGAAAAATAAGGCTTATTGCTTTGCTAGCAAAGGATAAACACAGGGAACTTCAGTCCCAGAGGCTGTGGTTATGCCCATCAGGGAGAACAGAGGGCTTTTAAAGAAGTTCTTCAAAAGTTGAATTCCAGGTGTGCCTGGAAGGGGGTCCCAGTTGTGCCCTGATGGTGTGTTGAAATTCACTTGTTAATTTGGGAACTAGTCACTTCCTAGATCTTTTAATGACATCTCCTTACTGTGGTGGGTGTGTGCTTAAGGGTAGATAACAATGTAACCTTGTTCCCTGACCCCAGGTTAGGGAAAATTTGAGAGATAAGAGGAAAAGCAAAACATGTCCTTTTAAAATAAGCAGCAAGGGCTATATTCAAAAGGTAAAGTCGACCACTGTTACCATTTTCTCACTGTCAATTTCCAAACCCCATTTCTGTGGGGAAAAAAGAGCGATGATATCTCCAAGCTGTTTCCTTCTGAGATAGAGTGAAGTTGGGGGAAAGTGACCCAAAGTCCTTGCTCTCTTTCAGGTATGCATGGACAGCTAAGGGTATTCAGCATCAGAACAGTCCACAGGTCCATGGTTTCAGTTGGTAGGTAATTGTACAAGGCATATGTTGGGCAGGGATTAGGCTAAAAAAACAACAAACAAGATAGCAGAGCATTATTTTTTGTCAACAATTATCACAAAAGCAATTAGGATTTCAGTCAGTCTCTGAAAACCATGAAGACAGTAACTCATAATAATATCAGTGAAAAACAAATCGAGTTTATCTATATAGGAGGTTAGGAAGATTTGTAGGTCTGTGAGATCAGGACAAACTTGTGACTCTAGAGTCCTTTGTGATATTTATTATTAGGCACTCCCACACATAAAACTCTTCCCTTATCGTTTCCAACTTGACTTACTTTTGGTAGTGCTGACACAAGTATACATCTTAAGTTCAATTTAAAAAAAAAAAACACTGTCTTTCCTTTTAAATATCCATGTGTGACCATGTTTAGCTATACTCACCTGCCAGGTGTTTAATACCAAGTTGGTCAAAACCATATATCTATTGTTAATAGTCAGCTAAGATTCTTCAGGGGATCACTCTTGAGAACAAGTGAGAAGCCTCTTGACATCTCTAGCTTCCTCTAGTAGTAGTGCCATCTGCCAGGGCGGGTCCAGGGTCTTGCTGACCACATGTGGCTTCCTTGGAAACATTAGGGACATTTTCCTTTCCAATGATCTTCCTCTTCACAGAATGCACAATGGTTGGTTTCCTGTTTGCTAGGGTCCTCACAATCTCCCTGATCAGCAGATCTGGTGACTCACCAAGAGTTGCAAGGCCCAGAGAGGATTACCTGGATCCTGGATGACTCTAGAGGGCAAGGGCCAAATATTGGCTGCTTTTCTCCTTGGCCCTTTTACTTCCTTGACTTTAGTCTCCAAGTTTTTCATTTTAAACATCCAGGAGGTGAGTTTCCCCAGTCTTTACATGAGAGTAATGGGTTTTAATCTAATAGTTTCCCCTTCCATTTAACTGGGGTCAGTATTAGCATTGGAAGTTAGCCTTATATCCTGTCTGTCCTGTAGGTTATCACTTATTGTCCAAAATTAACTCAGGTTGTTATAGTAGAAGGAATATCTCTGCAAAACACTAACAGGTAACAGTTATGAAGTTTACAAGGAAAATACAAAATGAAATGAACAATAGCAAAAACATATTAAGTTTATATATCAGGTATAATCCAAGAAACACAATTTTCATAATTCAAACCTCACTTAGTTATATCTCCTGTTTACTTTGAGATCACAGTAATCTTTACAACAAAAGTTTATCCTTTTAACATAACTTTAAATGAGGTTAAGTCTAGTCTACTTTGAATCCATTCTATCATAGAGTAAGGTAAGAAGCAGAGTCTTAACATAGGTGAGGTGGGGCTCTTAACAATTCTTAGGTAAAGTGTTTTATTTCTGAAGCTCATCTTTGCCTCTTTCTTACATATCATTTTACAAAGTTCTCATGTATTGTTTCCTAAGTCTATATGACTGGTAGTTAATCCAATACAACATTACATCTGAAACATGAATCAAACAAGCTAAATTTTATTTTATAAACTTTTATAGAACATATAGAAAGCGTTCAAACATATTTAGTTTCAGATGTATATATATATCTCTAGTCACATATATTTAGGCTATTCATGAAAATCTAACCTGGTCAAAATTTTAAGTCATCAGTTTTTCTAACAAGAAAAGTTCTAAAAGCAATGAACATCACACTTTAAATATTTTGTAGCTCTAAAGTCTTGCCCAAATTGGAACTCATCAGCGTAAGGCTTTTTGACAAGCAGGATAGGCATATTATAGGATATCTGGAAAAGCTGACTGAATTCACATATAAAAATTTGTCCAGAAGAGAATGAATCCCCATTAATGCCTCTCTCTTAAGGGGTTATTTCTTCATCATCCTAGGTACAAGTTATTTCCTCCTAAAACAAAATATTGGTTAAAGTAACACTGATCACCTTTCTCAGAGTTCCTTTGGCCTAAAAGGCCTTATTCATTTTAGTAGACTTTCAGTAGATTAGGCTCTCTTTTCTTTTCCTTGGAGGCACTTGCAAATGAAGATGTTGCTTTTGTGGTGAGAATGTATCTGTACTTTTAATTTACATATAAAAAGTTTTATCCCAGGAGAGGGATCAGTCTGACATACACAAAGATGTACCTTAACCTTTTTTTCTTCTTCCCAGCTTGTATTCAAGGGGTTGGAGGACAGGATAGTGTTGGTTGGCCAGTTTCCCTTATCATTATCACAATGCCATTAACTTCAAACTTTAAGCAAGTTCCCCACCTGTCAACCGTACACAGAGACTGTCTGTCTGTCTGTCTATCTATCTATCTATCCATCCATCCATCCATCCATCCATCATCTCCAGGCAATGATACTGACAATGTCCATTATTCCCTATTCTTTATTATCTATGTTGAGACAACAGTCAGACTGATTGAACTTTCCACATATTTCTCCCATTTCTCCCAGATAATCTGGTGCTCAGCAGTTTGGTTGGTTATAATCTCTATTATTGCTTGCAGTCTAATAATTTTATGTTATATATATTAGTCTTTTGAAGTCTCCATTGTTTGTCCCAGCTTTGGCCATGTGTTGAGCATTTAACCCACATAGTGACTGGAGAAGGGCTTGTAGGTTATTGCTCAGTTGTGATGGGCTGCTAGCAAAGGAATAATTTTTTCAGGCTGTTGTGGATCTGAAAGACATTTCCATTCAGCTCCAGTGGATGCTGCTGGTTTTAGTTGGCTGTGATGAATCTAGGGAATCACATCAGTCACCTTGACAGCAGTGGGGGTAGAAAAAAGAACGGTATAGGGGCCACAGGGGCTTTAATGGTTGAATGTTCCATTCTTTTACCCATATTAGATCTCCTGGCTAATAAGGGTGAACGGAAGTAGAGAGGTTGAGTGGGAGACATTTTTGGATCCATTTATGCAACTTCATTAGAATCATCCCCAAGCTGTATTTGTTGTTCCAGGGTGATATTGCCAATTTCTCACAAGACCTTGATTAAATCAGGAGGACTTTTACATAGAATTTCATAAGAAAAGAATCAGTTTGTTTATTAGAGCTTTATTTAACTATAAGTAGGGTGATGGGCAGAATTGTGTCCATTTTTTTTCTGGTACAGTTAAGGTAAGGCCTTTTGTAGCCAATTGTCCAGGAGAGAGTGTTGCCTACCATTGGGAGTGAAGGTGATTTGTGCTTGGAGTTTTTTGTTGCTGTTGTTGTTTTTAAAAATTTTTTTAGTTGTAGATGGACACAATACATTTATTTTATTTATTTATTTTTGTGTGGTGCTGAGGATCAAACCCAGTGTCTCACATATGCTAGGAAAATGTTCTACCACTGAGCTACAACCCCAGACCCAGTGTTTGGAGATTTGATAGAAGGTCTCTCCCCAGCAGAGGAAATGGGAATTCATGAGTAACCAGGAGTAGTCCAGGAGAAATGGGAATTCATGAGTAACCAGGTGAGTTCCCATTTTGCAGGAATAGGGCTTCAGAAATCGTCAGTTTGTGATTGCCCTCTACCATCATTCTGACCGTAGACTATTGGAGGCCTAGGAGAATAGAGCACAGTTGTCCTAGTCTTCTTGGCAGTCTTTCAGAGAAACTGAAATATCAATAAAACCTTCTTGGGCTTGAGAAAACCCTTTTGGTGAGTATCTTTCCCTTCTGACTTGTCCCCTTACTATTGCAGCTACAGCAACTTTTTCAAGGTGTTCTATTTCCAATGACCTTCTTTATGACAATAGGCACATTAATTGTATACTAGGTATCTCAGTTTGAAGAACAGGCATTGGTCTGAAGACTCTCCTTGTTTTTGTCCCGCCTCTTTCTCCCTGTTTGTTTGTCTACAATCTTCCAGTCAGGTCCACTACTAACATATCCATCTTCTTTTTTCATGTTTTGGTCATTTACTCAGCAAGTCTCTTGATCTTGGTGGACAAAGACCTTGGTAGCAACTTAAATCACCTGGCTTGCATTCATTCCAGCAAAGCCCTCTAGATTTGGAGCTTTCAAAAAATGTCTCCCTGGGATCAATTAAAAAAGGTTGCATTGATCATTCCTTGGATTTCAGTGGTTACTGGATCAAAAGGGGTATACAGATGGAATTTTCACACAGATGTTTATAGAACTTGCTTGGGATTTCTTTTGTTCTTTGAAGGATCTTGGCAGTCTTGTTCATGGTTGTAAACTTCTTGTTTCCCACTTTCATGCCATTAATGAGTGCTTCCAGGTAGTTGATAATCTTTGATATCATTTGGAACTCATCCTGGATCTTCATGAGGGAACTGGTTTGGGGCATACCACTGTGCATCCGCAGCATGAGGTTGGAGCATGTTAGGGTTCCCTGGGTGATAAAGTAGTGTTCTTCTATGTTGTAGAAGGTCATGAACAGTTGCTGGTAACCTGAACAGGTGGGTTTATAAGTTTGGAGGACAGACTGGAGCAAGTCAATCATGACCTGGGGCTTTTGAGTAATTGAGGGAGTATGATTCTTCCAGTTTAGGAAGTCATTGGTGGTGAATGACTGGTACACAAAAACTCAGTGACCTCCCTACATTAGGTCCACTTGGTCAGGATAAACAGTAATTCATGTCTGTCTTAGAGGCATCTGGAATGACTCAGAGTTCTGGCTGACCGGATGGCTCCTTGGATCTTGGTGGTGTTGGAGAGTTCTAAACTTTGGCACTGGAGATTGAAGAGGCATGTTAAGGGAAGGTGCTGTAATCCCAGGAGTGCTCAGGCAAGAAAGACTCTGTTGAGGAGACTGAGGGTACTAGTGGAGCTGTCAGCACTCTTGCTGTCAGAGTGTCAGGGTACCTGTAAGGCAGTGGATTGTCCTCTGGGTTGTCTGTCAAGACAGGTTTTTCTTTAGGCCTATTTTCTTTTGGCTTCTTAGGGTGTATGGTATCTGTGTCCATAAACCTTGTTATAACTCTGGAATGTTTTGTGTATGCCTTAAGCCATGAGGGTTTATTTCTGACTAGATCCCACCAAATATTGATATATGGAAACTGATCTGGGTGCCCTGGCTTTTCTATGATCATCAGATAAACAGACTAGATAATCTTTTGGTCAAATGACCTCTCAGAAGGCCATTCTGATTCAACCTCACAAAGATTCTTAGTTTTTGTGGGGTGAGTTTAACACCAAAGTCAGCAGTATATTCCATCTTAAAATTCTTTAATATACATTCCAAAGGAGTGCACTTACTCTCTTTTCCACCCATTTTCACCCTTTATCAGCCATCAAGGCAGACACAGAAAGGAGTGGGGTTTTGGAGGAAAGGTAAGTGGTCCTTTTTTCTGACATGTGAATGAAAACAAACGCTGCTTTTCTGTCTTTGGCAGCTCCCCTCTCAGGGACTTAGGATCCTCTTAGCCTTAGTAGTATGCAGTATAAACTCCTGACCAGGAGTTTCTACCTAGATGGTGGTAGGTGGAAATTTGCATTTGACTGTATGAGGCACCATGGAACCACTGATCAGGACTCAACACTTGCTTCAGCCCCTGGGATGGGTCAGAACCCTTCCACTGTCTGTCTCATTCACGCACTTTCACAGGACACCAGTCCTCTGCCCAATTTCCAGACCTCAGAGATAGAGTTTCACCTATATCATTCCACTCCTGATATAATTACTCAGGTGTCTCTGTGACACGTCTTCACTCTATCAACCTACAACTAATGATAGAATTACAAGAGTGTCTATGGGAGGTGATTAGGCTCCCCTTTGATCCTTAGGAGCAGGACTGACAGAACTGGAACCCGGGGTTCTTACCAATTCAGACAAGCTGTGCTCCAGATGCTGGCTGCTAGATCTTACCCAGTTCCACTGTTGCCCCATGTCCCACAATGTTAGCATGAGGAGAGGCCCCCCTTGATGGGAGAAATAACCAATTGGCACCAGAGGTAGTGACCAGTCCCATGGCATCCTCGAGCAGGTCCCAAGTGAACAAGGGAAGTGAAAGACCACCATCTCTGATTCCCATTTTCCCAGCCAATGCACCAGAAATGTAGTGGGAAATGAGGGTAAGGACACTGGGATCTGGAAGCAATGCTTTATTATTGGCACCATGGCCCACAGGGATAATTTCTGAAGTTTAACTGACACAAACAACAGGGCTTTTATTTTTATACATAAGCAAGTTTGGAGTATATCAAGGCAAGGTAGTTGGTGCAATTCTATTGGAGGGTGCATTCTATATTCCTTATATAGGTACAAGCTTTTCAACAATCTAGTGATTTTAAGCTCATACACCTTAGGAACTTCTGCATTAAGCCTAAAGAGGGATTGTTCTGACCCCAATACTTTGTATCCTGCTTCTCCTACTGTGATTATCATTTATAGGTATCTGTAGTTACTGTAAGCCTCTACTGTTAAATGCCAGTAAACAGAGTTGCTCTGTGTCAATGTTTAAAACCAGAGCCCATCTACTCTTTAACTGCTAAAGTTCCCATTTTGCTCTACCACATAATGAATATATATAACCATTATATGTCAAATTAAAATTAAATTTCAATATTTAAAGATATTTAAAGTCTTCCAAATAATAAGCTCACACTTAACCCTAAGAAACTAAAAAACAAGAGAAAAGAGAAAGCAAAGAGAGTAGAATGGTGGAAATAATCAGGATATGGAAATAGCAAGAAGAAAAAGAATATATGTATCAAGAAACATGAATTGTATCTTTAAAACAGAAAATATATAAGATTGTAATTATATGGACTAAGAAATTACAAGATAAACGAACTAAAAATGATGCTTGAGTATACTGATTATTTTACTATGTATGTATATGAATCATCAAATAGAAAATTGATGTAAAATGTATACATATATTTTGTTTTATACGATTTCAGCCCAGTGTGATGTAAAAGAATGAAAGGGTAGATTTTACTACAAAACCAACAAACAGCAGAGTAGGAAAGAAACGGTACAAAAATTCTATACATTTGACAACTTTGATGAAATGGAGCAACTCGTTGAGAGAGATCCACAGAAAAAGAAAGAGGAAACCTGAATGACCTTAAGCCAATTAGAGAGATTGAACTAACAGGTGGAAAATCTTTCCCAAACAATGAACTCTAGGTCCAGACCGTGTAACGCGTATATTTCAAAAACAAGTAAGGCAAAGTAATACCAGGTCCACAAAAATCTCTTCCAAGATACAGAAGGTGTGATCACTTTTCCAACTCATTTTATGAAATTGGGCTTTCCCTAATACCATAAGAAAATATATGAGGAGAGGAGAAAAATTTAGGGTAATATCATTCGTGAACGAAGATGCAAAAATCCTCAACAAAATATCAGAAAATGAATCCAGTGACATGTAAAATTTAATAAACAGAGCAAGAAGTGGGGTTTATCTAAGGAACAAAGCAGGCGCTAATTTAATGTGATTCCCCATACACACTTAAGGAAAAAACATGAGTATCTTGGTGGCTGCAGAAAAAGCACTTGAGAAAATTCCACACCCATTCACCAAACAATTCAAAACAGGTAACTTCCTTCACTTGTTAACAGTGGTGATCAAGAAAACCTACAGCTAATATCACCCATAATGGTGGTCAACTGACGCTTTTCCTCTATGATGGAAAGTAAGAAAAAGCTGCTCCCTTTCAGCCTTCTTTTAGTTGAAATCACCAACATTAACAAATTAACAAAATTGTCGAAAGCCCTATCAGAGGCAGGCAACGTGCTCGCAGTCACACGTGCATCACAGCCAGCCTGTAACTATTGTTCCTGTGGTCACGTGCCATGCTATGATCTCGCGATGCTCAGCTCTCTGTGTCGGGAACACTGAGCAGGCCCCACCCCTGTGCATCAAGTGGTTTCCCCCACCCACGTGACCTCCAAAAGGTCAAGTAGAAGGAAATTTCCATGTGACCTCCAAAAGGTCAAGTAACAGGAAATTCCCTTTAAGCGTCTGGGCTGCCCGGAGCTTGATTTACTAACAAGCCGGAAGTACAAGCGACAGATCCTTAGAACTGAGATTGGCGGCGCGCTCCAGCCAAAGTTTGATCACACTCAGCCTCAAAACTCAGCCTTCGCACAAACTTTTATATCCTGACACGGTGGATGGTTTTCTGGTAGGAGGAACACTACCTGGTAGTAGAATTTTACTCTGGGAATCAGGCTTCGAAGGGTAACCAAATGGATGCCACAGAGCAGGGGTTGTGAAGAGAGGGGTTGGTTAGCGGTATGGAGAGGACTTTCTGATTGTGGCAAAAGTATTGTGCAGTTCTGATTATGCAGGGAAAGCGTGTGTGTGCCTGTGTGTGTGTGTGTGTGTGTGTGTGTGAGTGAGACAGAGAGAGAGAGAGAGAGGGAGGGAATGTATGTGCGCCTGTCTGTCTGACTGACTGAGGCCATGTGTGTGTCTGCTCTCATCGTGGACTTATGGGAACTGTTGGTGGTAGGGAGTGAGGTGGAGGAGGGCAAAGCACCAGCCAGGGGACTGGTAGCAGGACGGACTCGGTGGGGTTCATGGATTTGTCAGTCATTTCTCAAGGGCGGGGCTCTGGAAGCCAGATGGGACCACGCTCCCCCCTTCAGACCCTGGCTACAACCCAGTCTTGGCCTGTCATGCTACCTGATTCACTGTTTATGCCTGGCATTGCCCTCTCCTGCCCCTGGTGAACCTGTGGACACCAGAGCCCTCCTAGATGCCAGTTCTTCCGGTTGATGACTCCAGATGTAATCGTCATTTCCGTCTTAGAGTTGATTCTGTGAAGATTCTATTTGGTTTTGTCACTTAGTTTCCAATCAGACATTCTAAACAAGTACTCAGGGAATAAGTAATTTTTAGGAGGGAAGCAGAGGGTTGGGGGAGAGGATGGATATATATGAATGAATGCGGTCAGAGGTGGAGAGGGTAAATTGTTTTAAAGGCTTTAATTAATGTTTCACTGAACCAGCCAAATTAGTCATGAGGGGAAGATTCGGGATTTACTTAACTACAGTGAATTTGAAGTCCATCCATTTTACAAAGCCCACCTGGGAGGGCGTTAATAATTCTTTTCTGCTTTGGTTCTCTAGTTAGCTTAAAGTAATAGCACCGCATTATTCGTTTGTGAATTTCTCCCTGGTTTCCTTAGCGATGCTTCTTAGACTCTTTCCTGAAACCTCCCTCCTTTTCTTCATATGAAAATTATGGTGAAGAGATTTAAGAAACCTGTTAAGTAAACTCACAGACAATACATTTGGTACATCAGCAAAGTGGTGTTGGATAAGTAAAGTTGAGCAAATAGCAAGCTTCTGCTTACGTTTATGGGGCTTTTACAAATATTGCTGAGAGATAGTTAGACTGTTGTCACTTGTGATGTATTGTAACATAGATAGCTTAACTAACCTATTTTTCTCTCATTTCTTCATTTTCAAGTTTGTTCTGCCAAACACTACGGCCAAGGGACAACAACAACAAAAATGTGCTCTACCATAAAGAAGTATTGGACACACAGAAATGAAGGTAAACAGATTTCCCTACTGTAGGATATATATTTATATATATATATATATATATATATATATATATATATATATTTTCGAGGCTGTACTTGCATGGACCATGAATCTCTGAGGGAGAGGTAGTTTCCCTAGCTTCTGTAGGAATGGAACATTTTCCCACAGAACTTTTGAGATACTAGTGTTCTTCAAAAATATTTGGGAACCTCTGTTCAGACAAAATCTTCTAACATTTAAAACTCTTATGCTTTTGTTTGCTGAAGAGAATGGAATGTACGTTTATAATTATCATGAACTCTCCTCCTTAAGAAATTACTCATTGTTCATAATTCATCTTATCTCATTACTTGGAGCCTCTTGGACTTGAAACTTCACACTTACTCCTCCTTCAGAGATAGCCCCAATATAAATGTTTGTGATAAAATTGTAACAAAAAGTAACAGAACTAATGCAAGTCTTTAGGGAGTGTTATGTGTCATAGCAAATGAAATGTCCCACTCTTTTTTTTTCTTTTTTGGTACTGGGTATTGAAGCCAAGGGTGCTTAACCACTAAGCCACACACCCAGCCCTTTATAAAGGTTTATTTTATTTTGAATCAGGGTCTCACTAAGTTCCTGGAGCTGGTTTTGAATTTGCAAGCCTGCTGCCTCAGCCTCCCAAGCAACTGGGAAGTGTCCCACTCTTGAAAGCAGGATGTGACTTACCTGTCAGGGTGAACAGGCACAATACCTCTCATTTAATACAAAGAATCCACACTTTTTCATAACAGTTTTATTGTTATTGAGTAACCAGCTGTGATTACTTTGAGTCCCTGTGATTACTTTGAGTCCCTGTTACATAGCACACACTGGGATACCTTTATCATGTAATTTATTTCATTTCTCCCTCAGACAATCCTGAGAGGGCTTTATTTTCAATGAGAGATGTGCTCTAGGAGTGAGGAAGGGCTGGATTTTGCTGTGGTATGAGGCATCTCCAAACCTCCGAGGCCTATTATTCACTCCTATTCCATAGACATGGCTGGTGCTTGTCCTTCATGGGATGGTGGATGTTGAGGCCTGAGTGGTTCTTATGGGAATGTCTCAGAGGTACACCAAAATGGATGGAGCAGCCACCACCTAGAGGGTGTTCTGTCATTGTTCAGGTTGGCGGAACCCGGAGGGACTCACACTAACAAGCAGATGTTCTGACCTAGAAAGAGCACACATCGCTCACCAGGGTTTGGCCAGAGCTACAGACTTACAGGACCCTGCTCAAAGGAGGGCAGTCAGGAACTGTAGTTCTACCAGGTGAGGGCTCGGAACAGGGGAGGTGGAAAACGCTTGGCATATGACAGCACCGGCTGCCACATAGAAGAGTGGAAGCCCACAGAGGGTCAGGACTTGACTGAAATCACGAAGGCCATAAGGGGCAAAGCCTGGGTTTGAATGCGGACAGGCACGATTCAAAGTCATTCTCTTCTCCACCCCGTTTGACACATGCACTGTTCTCCTAAATGAAGTTCAGGTGTATTCATAACAGAGATTCCTTTACCTCAGTGACATGCTCCCCGCTTCCTTAGTCATCTGATATCCTAACAGTTGACTTGAATAGGTGTGATGGCATGGGTCATAAACAACAACATTGACAAGCCACAGGCTTTTTCAAAGCAGGTCAGTGTATTGGATATTTGAATGTCCATTGTATTCAGGTATAAAATTTATAGAAAATAAAACTTGGTAGAAAGAACCCTGTTACTCGATCATTTACTTAAGGAAAAAGAGCATCAAATCTTTCCACATTGTCAAGAAAAAACTAACAAAAATGAGAGCAGACAATAAAAGAAACTGTTAACAGATGTGATAGAGTTGAACTAAAGTGCTAGAATTCATCATTTCAGAAAGACAGGGTAATGACAAACCTCTGAACACACAGTTGGAGAACATCAGTGAGAAGGTACAGAAGAACCACTCTTGTAATGCAGAAGGTTTCCTGCTAGCTATCACAGAAAAGACTGTAAAGACAAGGTAATATAACAAAGCTAGGCTGATCATTTGAAATTTCAGATTAGAAAGATACCTTCTGGGGAAAAGTGTTAGTTTCCAAACTGAAGAAATCGAAAATCTTAATATTATTAAAAGCATTGTTGGGAAGGAAAACGTGCAAAGGCAAAATTAATACCCAGTACCAATTAGCTACTTACATACTATGCAAAAAACAAAACAAAACAAAAAACAAACAAACTGGCAGCAAAGTGATTCCAAAAAGGCTAAAACAGATATTGCAACAGGCAGAGTTGGGCTTACTCCCAGGCACGCAACATTTGCTTAGTCTTTGTGGATGTCCATAATGTAAATTAATGCAATTAATGTAATACCCAAAGAAAGAAAGGAAGAATGGATGATTATCACAAAAAGTTCCAGTAAACATGATATGCAGTAAATTAACCAACCAGGACTAAACCAAAACAATGACAGTAATTGTCCACAAATCGGAAAGAGAACAGTATTACTGCAAAATGACAACTGCTATTAAAACAATAAACGTCATTCTATACCACCCTTAAGAGTGAAACGTTGGAAGCATTCCCTTCTACACCTGGAGAAGCAATGCTGGCTCCTGTGGAGACCTCTATTCGACATTGTACCGAATGTGATGCAGTAAGCTACACATCCTGCCAAGCACTGCAGAGAGATACATTGCAAACTTGCATGCAAAAGTACGTATAAAAACGCATGCACATATAAAATGAAAATAAGCAAAGTGGTCACTGTGATTGTCTTCATATAAAACTCAAGAGGAGTTACCTAAGAATAAAATAAAAATAGAGATTAATAAGTTTGATGGATATAAGACTAATATACACAAAAAGCCTGCAATAAAGACAAAATGCCATTTTCATTGTGAATAAAAGATTTACAGCTGCAAACACTAGCCTGCTTTGCACAATGCATGATGAAATTGGCTCACGTGGTGACTCTTTGGACCCTCAACCATTTTTAGAAGCTTTCCAGTTGTATGGAGACTGCAGATTTAAAAAAGTGAGAAGGAGCACACATGAACACACATGAGTATGCAGGTGTGCTTGAGAATATACACACACACACACACACACACACACTCTTTCTCTCTCTCTCTCATTGAATTACCAGGGTCCCTTGCAATCAATGTCTCCAGTGGAACCACAGTTCTATCAGACACGGGCATCAACATAAAACTCCAAGGGAGAACTAAAGAATGCAGGAACCATGTGCAAGGTTGGTCACGGGTCATGGTAGAAGTCACTCAGTCTCTGTCCCGTGTGTCATTGGGAAGACAGGCAGCAGTGGTGGTTGACCTGAAGCAGTCCTGTACCTTGAGTGGGCTTTGCTTGGCTCTGCATGATCCAGGCCTGCTTTTCTGGTCCTCACAGAGATACTGCAAGCCGGTGAATCCAGGCATAGTTGAGTTGGGACCTTGGTTAACACAAGACTTGACATGAAAATTGATTGCAAGCAAAGGGGGGACCTGGCAATATGTTCTGACCTCAGTGGGTGCAAAGATGGTAACGGTCCCGTTCATATTAGAGGAAGAAATACTGGTGTTCGGTGTCATGCCATGGTGACACAGGTGCAGAGGTTGTCAACTGTGGTCACTTGAAAGAAAGTATCGATGATGCCAGCGCATTGGCGGACGTAACAGATGGCTTGTAACTATTCTGAAGTCAGTCCTTTACCTGTATCATTGCAAAAGGCTTAGGTGAGGAAAGCGTCGTCATGTTTGAAGGGCTTTGGAGCAGCTGACTTCCGCAGGCCACAGATGCCATTCACAATCCTGCCATTGTCACGTTCACCTGATGGGATCCTGGAGGAAGAGGCCGAGTAGAAGTATGCAGCCTCCCTAGTCAAGTGATAGGTAGCAAGGCCGGAAGGGTAGCCATAATGGTTTAACCTATAGTGATCTCTGAAGGTGGCTGATTGATCCGAAGTTTTCCTGGATCTTGAAGCATCTGAACATGCTCTAAGGTTCTCCTTGATCCATATGAAGATTGAATGCAAGATAAAGAAGATTTCTTTATAATACAGTGCTATTTAAAAATCTGTGAAGTGATTAAAAACGAAACTACTTCTCTTAAGGCACTTGTCCTAGAGCCACTTGAGTAAAGGGACTGCCTTGCAAGACCCTACAGTGAAGTCACATGGGACTCCAGCACATCTACCTTGGCATGCCCAGAGGGACACATGGCCGTTTACCAGAGTTACTGTGAGCTCGCTCTAAAGGTGCTTGCTATGAGCCAGAGCTCAACAAACTTGTCTGACAAAGGGCTGGATTGTGAATATTTGGGGCTTTGCAGGCAATTTTGTGCCTGCTGGAATTATTCAACTCTGGCATGCATAAAGCAAAAGCAGCCATAGGCATGGCTTGGATCTAGCGTACCTTTTTGGATACAAAGGTGAATTCAAATCCCTTTCACATGTCTGGAAAAAAAGAACCATCTTGTCACTGTTTTTCCAACCACTGAAATATGTAACCATCATCCTTAGCTTGCAGGCTGCAGAAAAACAGGCTGCAGGCCAGATGTTGCCACAGGCCATCCTTTGCTGACCCCTTCTCTAAATTACTAGACTCATTAGGCCTCTGAAACAGCACTGAGTTGGAAGTCAGCAAAACGAGGCTGTGGCTGTCCCCAGGGTCTTCAGGCAAATGTAAGCAAAAATGCAGAGGCTTCCACAAAGTCTTTTGCAACCCTGGCTGCACACCACAGTGGCTGATGTGAGGAGTTTAAAACCTGTGCTGGACTGGTCTGACCCCGATTCTACTTTAAGGATTCTAGGTGTAGCCTTTCTCTGATTTCTTTCAGCTTCCCCAAGTGTCTGTAAGGTGTAATCAAGGTGACATCTTCCTGAATGGTTTAAATGAGGAGGGTCCAAGTCTTGTAGTTTAACATTTTTATAATTGTGTTTTGGAATAATAATTTTCCAATAGCCTGGAACACATGAAGCATGAATTCGCATGTAGAAGGTAGGGACGAATGACTTTTTAAAAGGGACAGGCAATGGGAAATCACCGTAGTAAGGCATGGACCACCACAGTTGGGGGTCTGGGATGAAGCTAAAGTGCTAGCAAGGCCGGGGCAAGGATTGGACTGAAGCCAAGCATCCACGGACCCAGCGCTGATGCAGCAGTGAGGCCACCACCACAGGAGAGAGTCTGAAGCCACAGCCGCGAAGAAGGGAAGGTGAAAACTCATCAAATCCAATGATTGCCACTGAGGAATGGGGAAAAATGGCAAAGGCTGAAGACAGCCTTGAGATAATAATATCTCCCCAGAACACTGGAGGAGTGAAAGGATGAAGGTTTATCTATTATAAAAGAGTTCAGACTGTCCCAAGAAGGATGGCTTGTTGAATACAAAGATCTACTTTCTCTCCTTCTCAAACTTCACGAAAACATCATCAAAGGTAAACCAGGGCTGGGGTTGTGGCTCAGTGGTAGAGCGCATGCCTAGCACCTGTGAGGCACTGGGTTCCGTCCTCCGTGCCACATAAAAATGAAAAAATAAAATAAAGGTCTTGTGTCCATCTACAGCTGGAAAAAGGTAAACAAATCCTGTTCTCCTCATATGATGGAATACACCTCAGCAGCAACAAGTCAAGGGCACAGATGGATCCTGGAACCTTATGCTGCTGACTTTAGGAAGTCAGACACAAAGCAGGAGAGGGTGTGTGATTCCATTTACACAAAACTCTACGACAGGAAAATGAATATATAGGAATCTAAAGCAGGTCAAGGTCCTCATGGAACCAGGAGACAAAGAGGTGACTAGCTGGAAACCTGTGGGTTGTGGTGTATGTTTTACCATGATTGAGGTGGTGGTTATCCCTAACCCGAGTTTTACATGTGAGGCATCTAGGACCAGGAGAAGTTGGGTGAATTGTGTAAAGTGATGCAGCTTATATACCAGAAGACACTCAGATCTGATTATCGGCTCTCTTATAGTATGGTGTTTGTTAGGAATTGTGCTGCTCCCCAAGCACCTGACAAAACCCCAACGTGGCCATTGACATGCTTTGATACAAATAAAGCCTAGGTGGGAAAGCATAACTACTCTGCATTATAGCCATGCCTTCATGCACACAGTTGACATTTCAGATGTTCCTTTTCCTGATTTGAGGTTCACATTCACACAAAAATGCCAGAAGCCTCATTAATGTCTTCTTCTGAGGAATCATACCATCACATATGGTGGTATAAACTGACATTTGTCTCTGCACTTAGCATCATGCAGCTTGATGAATATTCCTTCCTGCTTCTTGTAGCCTACTACTTAAACCTTAGCATGTTCTTGAATTATAATACTTTCTATTTTTGCCCAAAGTTCAGAAATGGGAAAGCAAGACCTCACGGAATCCTTGCACATACTCGTTTCAGACTCTGAGCTTTTCATTTCTGTGCCCTTAATTGATATGTCAGATTATTTCCCACAGGGCCCAACGTGGTTTACAACTCTCAGTTTGTAAGGTACGTTAATGACTGACACGGCAGCCTGCACCATTCCCCATCTGCTGTCGTCCTCATTGCCAGGAGGACTGAAATTCAGCAGCGAGCACATATGCATCCCTCACTTAACACCAGACGTTACACCAAGTACTTGACCGAGTAATAGCTGATTGAATTAGAGTGCTTATTGGATGGCAGGCATTTCTCCGGCTACTCTCCATTCATTTCCATACATTAACTTCATTTTCAGAATAACCCCATGGGGATGATGACAACAAAAGTCCCCAAGTCAAAAAATAAAAGCTGGAGAAGTGTTGAATCCAGAGTTACCTGCCCTGGACCATAGAGTTCAGCACCAGGGTTCAAATCCTGGTCAATCTGACCTCAGACCTTAAGGCCGTAGCCAATAATGTGTTATTTTCTGCATCGGGACGAAAATGAATCCTGGGACAGACAGGGTACTCTCAGAGTCCTGAGGGCAGTGATGGGTTGGTAGCTAGAACCAACACCTGAGGTCCTCAGACTTCTGTCTACAAGACCTGCCAACGAATGCTGTTTCCTTGCAATGTCTCTCCTTTCTTAGATGGTGTGGGAGCTCCTTTTTTCTGGGGTTTAACCTGAAGTCACAGGGCCAAACACGGTATGCTTGGAAACAAAGGAAGGTTTTCAGAGGGTGCATGTCTCCAGGAGCAACTTGCTTCCTCAGAGACTTTTTCATTGTGTGTTCCCTATCTTGTCGACTCACCCTCATCTTTCTGACACGTACATCCATTTGTTGGCCTTTCCATTCTCTGTGTCAGGTGTTCACTTGCCCTCTTCCCCGGCTATTCCTGAGTCCAAGGTCAGTTGTTTTCTACCCTCTCGACAATATCTGACCCTCTCCTTACGTCCCAAAGAGCCTGAAAAGCACAATTACGGGGGTATATTTAGGCAGATAGTATTTTGCGTGATAAATTCAAAAGCTGAAATGTCCGGGCCAAAGTATAAGAATGACTACTGGATGGCAAAGCCTGTCTTGGGAAATTATAGAGTCACACCTGATTGAACATGTGGAAACATGTTTGAATGTGAGTCTCATGTAATGATCTCGGGAAAACATCTCTTACGCTTATAAAATGTTCACATGCTTCTAGGAAACTGTAGAGCAGGGTCACAAGACCCAGGAGTTACTGTTGAAGCACAAGCTTTGCCCCACTGGGTCCTTTGTCCTCCTCCACTGGGGATGTGCTCTAATCCTGGCCAATTCATGGACTTTGCTCCACTATAGTTTGAAAGAGAGAACTCTTACTACTTTAATTAGAAGCAGTCTATTCACTTACTGAAACACGAAGAGCAGAGAGAACAGCACTGACAAGAACATTTGGAATAAGGAACACAATTTGGCCCAGTATTTGGCCGTGTGCTACGTAACACGCGAAAAGAAATTATGCAGTGAGTTCCAGTTCTGTGTGGCAGTGCAGATCCCACCGTGATTTGGAACTCACGTACCCATAACCTACGTATAGAAGGACATCATATGAATCGCATGTGCCCGTGTGCCCACACTGCCCCAACCCAAGCACATTCCTTCCTCTGTGACAAGCATGGTGCATCGAGTCAGTCACAAGAATGAGTGATCACAGGCATGCCTGTGGGTCCAGGACATTCTTCCTCCACACACACCAGGTATCTAGAAAGCTGTCTGCTGAACTCAGTAGGCAAGCCTCTCCTCGTTTCTGACAGCACAGTTAGCCAAAGCCGCCATCTCTGACGTCAAAGCTGCAGTTTTAGCATTAGTCTACAGGGAACAACCTAGTTTTAGTTCTAAGTGTACGTTAATGAAGGGAGAAACAGTGCGGTTGTTGGAGGAGCTGGCAGCCTGTGGAAGTAGACCAGTAGGTCGTGAGGACACGTTACCAGTTCTGCCTCCTACTGGGCTCAGAAATCCTGGGAAATGTTCCTCATGTCTGTGAGTTTAACCTTCATGATCTGAAAAGGGAATATGGATACAATTCTCTTGGGATTTCTGTGAGGAGGTCGAAGGCTCTGGAAATGAGTCTGCCCAACACTGAGAAAATTTCGGTTGGCACTGGGCAAGTGCTAGTTTCCTTCTTGCTCCATTTTCTCCCTACCACAGCAGGATGAAGTCGCTGTGTTCCCTTGGGGATGGTGGGAGCATGGTGATGATGCAGGCATAGTTCCCAAATGACACAGGAAGTAGCATAGGGTCACACACGAGGTTATAAAGGAAACTCAGTAGTGCTTTCTGTGTGGGAGGCTCTGCTAATATGTGGTGGAGCCTGAGGGGGACCCAGGCAGACGCCGGCAGAGAGCTGCTAGCTCCCTTCTCGTACTCCTGTTAGTGCCTTTGGTTGTGGCATCAGAGTCGTGAGCCAGGGAGTGGGCTGCGTTGTGGGAGTTCAGTAGTGGGTGTGCACTTGGGTGTGTTTGTCTTCATCATCTCTGACTGTCGGGGCTCACGGCGGCTTTTTATCACATGCTCACTGTCCCCTGTGGTTCCCAGCACAGAGCCTTGCCTGAGATTGTAGCTGTAGGTATTTTCTAGCTCACTTTTGCACTTTCCCCTCGGTGCTGTCATCTGTGAAATAATGTGCTCCAAAACAACTCAGACTCTGCCTGAACTCTCCATCTGGACCACGTGCCCCGTTGGCCTTCGGTTTAATATCGAATGTTTTCCTTTTGATTATGAACTTTCATGAAAATGAGCTGGTCCCTTGGCATTCTCCAAATGTCACTTGCAAGGTTCCTTTATGTCATTATTTCTGGGAATCGTCATGAACTTGTGGCTCTTTATCTTATTAATGGTCTCCAAATCCTGTAGTAGGATTTGAGCAGAGGAATGACAAGATTTGAATTGTGCTTAAAAAAACTCGCTCTGCCTGAGGTGTGGCTAACAGATGGTAATAGAGCAGGCATGAAAGCAGAGGTGCCAGTTGGAAGGCAGTCTAATCTGGGAGATAGATGGTGACATTAGCCGGGGTGGTAGCAATGAAGGAAGGAGGTGGTGAGTGGCTCGACTCTAGGGGTGGGTGTGTGTGTGTGTGTGTATGTGTATATATATATATATATGTACACACTATATACATATATACACATACACACATGTATATATGTGTTTCTTTTTGCACTTTTGGGGAATGAACCCAGGGGTGCTCTACCACCGGGCAGCATCCCCAGCCCTTTTTAAATTTTGAGACAGGATCTCCCTAAGTTGCTGAGGTTGGTCTGGGACTTGCCATCCTCCTGCCTCACCCTCCCGAGTTACTGGGATTATAGGCATCCAGCACCACACGTGGCTCTGAGATACTTTAAACCCTGAAGCCAAGAGAATTTCCTGATCTGTTTGATGTGGAGTGTGAGAGAAAAAGAATACTCCCTGATACATCCAAATTTCTGAGGCTGGGCAAGCGGAACATCTGTGTCAAATGGTCTACTAACGTAGAATTTCACTTCCAGGGCCTTACCCAAAACAGGGAAAGTCTGAAAAGTTGTAACAGGACTGTCCTGACGGTAGGTCACAGAGTGAAATCCAGTGATTGCCCCTCCCTCCTGTGCCTAGGAAGAGTTCACCTGGGGCCTGTTCATCATCAGTATATTGCAGAGTATCAGGATTGGACCAGTTTCAATCCATACCTGTGTGCTGAGGCAATGGCAGTCATTCAGTCATGAAACGTGTAACTCACAAACCTAGGGAATCTTAAATGTTAGAGCCTAAGAGGAAGCTGTTTTCTGATGTGCTGGTAACCTAATCCCCATCTGGACCAAAGCACTAATGTTGCCCTCTGCTGGTACATGTTTTCAGTCAACTCTGGCAACAGTAAAATCAGCCCAGTGAGTATACCTGTGGGAGAGGGAATTGAGTATCTTATTTCTCTAGATGCCACCCCTCCCCCCAAACAAAGAACAAGAACCATTCCCAATCCTGCCACCTGATGAGCTAGTTATGTTGGTGGGGAATGCAGGGGTTGCAAAGCAACAGCAACTCTGAGGAGAGAATCCAGGGCCAGAAACAATCCAAACACTTCATAAACATACCTGAGGCTGCATCGTCCAACAAACTGGACATCAGAGCAAAGACAATTAGGGAGAGACAGAGAGGGGTATTACATAGTGATACAAGGGCCAATCTGGCAGGAAGACATAATGGTGCTAGGTATGTAGGTACTAAACCACAGAGCCTCAAAGTACACGAAACAACAACAGCAACACCAAAAACAGCACTGAGGGACCTGAATGGAGGAATAGCTAAATCTGCAGCGAGGGTCGGGGCCTTTAATACCCCATACTCTGGCATTCCTGGACAGAAAACCAGCACCCACACAGAAGACCTGAGTCATATGATACATGAACAGGATCTAAATGGCATACATGGAAAACTCCACTCCCACCAGAAGAGTGCGCTCTTAAAATATCTTCATCGCGGCATTATAATTACGCAATGGCAGGATGCCATTATGCCATATTTGTACATGCACATGATTTGATCTCATTCCCCAGTACCTTCCCTTTCTCTTCCTTCCCCCTCCTCCCCTCTGATCTGCTTGCTCTACTCTACTGATCTCCCTTCTATTACTATCATTATCATTATTTTAATTAGTCATTGTGATTTTTCCCAAGCACCTGAATCTTCTGCACAGATAGAGCATCTTCTCTGTCACCGAACACACCTCAACAAATTTAAATCAGTTGAAGTCATGCAGAGTACATTCCATACCCATTTGGAATCACAGTGGGAATCCATAACAGATGGAGAACAGGAATTTGGGAATTGTGTTTGAAGCTTACTCATTCCAGTTTGTCTGTCGTTCAGACCCTTAATACAGAAGAGTCGAGTTTAGGAAGAGTCCTGTCCTGGGCTGAAAGCATTTCAGGTTGTGCAAAGGGAAGGCTTGCCCTGAATATTTCAAGCTGAGTATCGTCCAGGGCGAGGGTGGAAGTGGCAGGGACAGTGGAGTAGGCTCAGATTCCTCCCGACACTCATTAAAGCTTTTACTACACCAGCAAAGGAAGCTGGCTAGCGGATTGTTCACAGTCAGATGTGGTGGCAGATTGGATCCGGTGAGTGACAGAGGTTGCCTCCCAGCAAGTGGTGGTGGCTGGAGAAGCCTCAGAGAAGGCTAGCGTAGGGCAGCTGCCTGGTGTGCGGATGGTGTCTAGCCTAACCCAAGGGCAGACTCACCCCTGATCCTTATCAATCCTGCTCCACTTTTTAAAAGGTCCAACAGAGTTGCTTCCTCTTGCACAGTGTCTCCTCTGATTGTCTCACCTGTGAGATGAGGCTCTCATATCTGGCCAGACAGAGGAGTATGCTTTTGGCGGTGTGCAGATTGGTCCTTGGGGCAGGCTGACGCTTTGCTTGCCCTTCCTCCACATTAGCCCATGATGTGGTACATTGTAAGTGGACCACTGATGTGTATTTAAGCCTGTGTTTTTGTTCCCAGTTGCAAAATACAGGGACAGATGCAGTGCCCTTCAAGGAAGGAAGAGAGGTGGGAGGTCTTCCTGGAGCAACTTTGGCAGGAGGAATTTTCATTATGAGCATGCTGGGTATGAGCTTCCACCTTCATGCCACCAGGAGGATGATGGAAACATGGAGATGAGGGATGTCCATGATGACCCCCAAGTAAGATAGTAAGTGACCAGGCAGCCTAGTTTGCAGGCAGCAGCCCCTGGACCACTCTTTGTGGCCTTCCTTTTCTTCTCTAACTGGAAAACTCAAGGACAGTGGATGTGGCATACCGGTGGAACAGTCCTCATTGTGGCCTTGGCATCAGGGAGGGGCGGGGGTGTAGAAGCCTTTCTAAGCATTGATGGACACCCTCCTTCTCCCACTTTGCCAGCACACCTTATGCAGCCTACCGCAACAACAGGAGAGAGAAATGGCATAATGAAGAACATATCCATGTTAATCAGTGGAGAGACAGAAAACCTCAAGGGAGAGAAATGGGGAGGGAGTCACGAGATGGAGAGAAGAGGAACTGGTTCAAGGTCACGGTGAGTGTCTTGGAAAGGTCTGCATTATGTAGGATGTTCTTGAACCTAACAGATTGAAATTGGCATGAAACACCATCCGTTAAACACACATCTCCATTTGGAGGAGAGCTTCTGAATGGAAAGAAAGGGGTTGGAAATCAGTGTTGAGCACAGAAACAAGGAATCATGTCATTGGTCCCTTTCGAAGTCCTTTAATGCCAGGTGAGAAAAGAACACTCGACTGGGTCTGTTCCCCTTCCTAATTCCTTGCTGTCTCCTTCTCTCCTACTCTTTCTTTTTACCCTTAGATTCCATATGGGAGAAAGTATGACAAGGCATGGCTAATGAATTCCATCCAGAGCCATTGCAGTGTCTCCTTCACCCCGGTTGATGTAAGAGAGGATGGTGAAGTCAGCAGAGTGGCCCAGGGGAGGGGGAGAGGCCTGGCTCAGCAGGGGCCATTGCCATGTGACACATTGCTTCTGCCTTCGCTTCCTGTAGTTCCACTACATCAGAAATCGGGCCCGGTTCTTTGTCCAGGATGCTAGCACTGCCTCTGCACTAAAGGATGTCAGCTACAAGATTTGCGATGAGGATGACCAAAAGGTGTGTGCTGGGGGCTCTCCTTGTCCCATGTCTTGGGGCGGGAGGATGGACTAGGGGCTGGTTGTCATGCTTGGGATTAGTGGGCCTGTTTTTACCCCACCTCTCCTTCTCACAGGTACTGGTCTTCGTCGGCCCTTCCGCTGTACCCTACTCTGTGCAGAACACGTTCTCGCCAGAACAAGTGGAGCAGCTAAAGGTAGTGCAGACTCAAGGCATGCTGCGTGCCCACTCCACAGACCCTACCTCTTCTCACCTCCCGACATGATGACTGCTGTCACCCCCCCCAAAAAAGCACACATCCTCAGAGCCACCTTCTCCATCTCTGCCTCTGCAGGTGACCATAAGAAAGCGATATGATGTCTCCCAGCAAGCTCTCGACCTCCAGAAGCTCCGCTTTGATCCAGGTATTACTGACCACAGTAATTCTAGGGCAGGTGAGGGCAGAGGGGTTTTCCAAGGATGAGGAGGCAGCGATTCAGCTTGGGGAGGCGTTTTTTTTTTTTAATTGTTTTTGATTGTTCTTTTCAGTAATACATGACAGAATCTTTTTGGCACATTATACCTACGTAACTTATTGTATTTAGGATCCCACGTTTGTGGTCATACATGATGTGGAGTTACCTGGTTGTGTATACAAATCCAAGGCTAGGAAAGTTATGACTGATTAAGTCTTCTGTCTTTCCTGTTTCCCTCCCCACTCCCTTACCTTCCTTTCCCTTGGTCTAATTCAGTGCATTTCTATTATTCCCCTCCCCAGCCTCCCTTGTTTTGGGTTAGCATCCACAAATGAGAGAGGACATTTGGCCTTCGGTTTTTGGGGATTGGCTGATTTCACTTAGCATGGTAACTCCAGTTGCATCCATTTACTGGCAAATGCCATAATTTCATTCTTCTTTGTGGCTGAGTAATATTCCATCGTGTATATATACCATATTATCTTTATCCATTCATCCGTTGAAGGACACCTAGGTTGTTTCCATAGCTTGGCTACTGTGAGTTGAGCTGCTGTAAACATGGATGTGGCTGCCTCACTGTAGTATGCTGTTTTTAATTCCTTTGGGTACAGACCAAGACGAGTGGGATAATTGGATCAAATGGTGGTTCTCTTCCAAGTTTTCTTTTTTCTGTTTTCTTTTTTTTTGGTGGGTGAAGGGTACCGGGGATTGAACTCAGGGGCACTGGACCACTAAGCCACATCGTCAGCCCTATATTTATTTTATTTAGAGACAGGGTCTTGATGAGTTGCTTAGTGCCTCGCTTTGCTGAGGCTGGATTTGAACTCGTGACCTTCCAGTCTCAGCTTCCCAAGTGGCTGGGATTACAGGTGTGTACGCCACCGTGCCAGCCAATAAAATAAATAAAATCCATTCCAAGTTTCCTAAGGACTCTCCATACTGCTTTCCATAGCGTTTGCACCAATTTACAGTCCCAGCAACAATGTATGAGAGTACCTTTCTCCCCATATCCTCACCAACATTTACCATTACTTGTACTCTTGATAATTGGCATTCCGACTGGAGGGAAATGGAATCTCAGTGTAGTTTTATTTTGCATTTCTCTAATCGCTAGAGATGTTGAACATTTTTTCATATATTTTTTCAGCATTTATATTTTTTCTTCCATAAACTGTTTGGTTGGTTCCTTTGCCCATTTATTGATCAGTTTATTTATTTTTCTGGGGTAAGTTTTTGAATTCTTTTTATATCCTGGGAATTAATGCCTTCCTTGAGATACTGGTGCCGAAGATTTTCTCCCAATCTGTAGGGTCTCTCTACACGTTCTTGATTGTTTCCTTCACCGTGAAAAAGCTTTTCAGTTTGCTGCCATCTTATTTATTGATTCTTGATTTTACTTCTTGCGCTCTATGGGGTCTTGTTGAGAAATTTGGTTCCCAAGCTGACATATTGGAGCGTTGGGCCTACTTTTTCTTCCAGAAATTGCAGCATCTCAGGTCGAATACCTATGTCCTTGATCCACGTAGAGTCGAGTTTTTTGCAGAGTGAGATATAGGGGTTCAACATATGGATTTCCAGTTTTCCCAGCACCATTTGTTGAAGAGGCTGTCCTTTCTCCAGTGTACATTTATGGCACCTTTGTCTAGGACGAAATAACTGTGTTTATGTGGGTCTGTCTCTGTGTCTTCTCTTCTGTTCCGTTGGTCTTCATGTCTGCTTTGGTGCCAATACCATGCTGTTTTTGTTACTGTAGCTCTGTAATATAATTCGAGGTCTGGTATTGTGATGCCTCCTGCGTCACGTTTCTCACTAAGGATGGCTTTGCCTCTTCTGGGCCTCTTATTTTTCCAAATTAATTCCATGATTGCTTTTTCTATTTCTGTGAAGAACATCATTGGGATCTTCATGAGAATTCCATTAAATCTGTGTAGCGCTTTTGGTAGCATGGCCATTTTGATAATGTTGATAATATTGATTCTGCCTATCTAGGAACATAGGAGATCTTTGCATTTTCTGAGGTCTTCTTCAATTTCTTGCTTCAGTGTTCTGTAGTTTACATTATAGGGGTCCTTCACCTCTTTTGTCAGGTTGATTCTCAAATATTCTATTTTTTTGAGGCTATTGTAAAGGGGATAGTGTTCCTGATTTCTGTTTCAGCTGATATATCCTTGGTGTACAGAAATGCGATTGATTTATTGGCGTTGGTTTTAAGCACTGCTACTGAGCTGAATTCGTTTATGAGATCTAGGAGCTTACTAGTAGAGGTTTTTGGGTCTTCTAAGTATAGAATCATGTCGTGGGCAAATAGGGATAGTTTGAGCTCTTCTTTTCCTATTCATACTTGGGGAGGGTTTGTGTTGGCGCTGGTCCAGGCAGACCTCTCTTAGCCTTCTGATTCCCTTTCCTTGGGTTCCTGAAGACTTGGTGGGCCATGACATCGACATGATCCTGAATCGAAGAAACTGCATGTTTGCCACCCTGCAGATCATTGAAAGGGATTTCCCTGAGGTGAGACCTTAGGCCCAGGGCTGGTCTTTCAGCAGAGGGGTGGAGGGACGGCATTCAGGGCAGATGTGCCTCCCAGGCTCTAGGTAGTCCCCATCGCTCTAATGCTTCCTCTCCCAAAGCTGTTGTCCTTGAACTTGCGAAACAACAAACTGTACCGGCTGGATGGCCTGTCAGACATCATAGAGAAGGCTCCCAAAGTCAAGATCCTGAACCTCTCCAACAATGAGGTGAGAAGAGAGAGCCAGATGAAATGTGGGTTGAGGGCGGCTGGTAGCGCACAGCAGGGCGATGGCAAGAGGCAGACAAAGGCAGCTGTGGGTGTGGGTGAAGGTCCCAGGGGCTGGGGTGCAGGGTCCCAGGTGTCCCTCTCTCCCTGGGTCTCCTTACCTGGTTCCCTCCCCATCTTCTCAGCTGAGGACCTCCACGGAGTTGGACAAGCTGAAAGGGCTGAAGCTGGAAGAGCTGTGGCTAGAAGGGAACCCCTTGTGCAGTGCCTTCCCAGACCAGTCTGCCTATGTAAGGTAGATAATGCCTGGTGACGCCCGTCACCCTTCCAGGGTACCTGTTTCCCCCGGGGGCCTGAGCTGCCCCTGATGTCCCCGTCTGCAGGAGGATGCAGCCCCGGTCCTCTGGAAGGACCACAGGCCGTGCCCTCTCCTCTGTCTCTGTCCCTCAGCTTTGCCCACAGGTCTGCTTTCCTTCCTCCGATCTGCTCCCCGTTTTCTCCTGGACTGCGCTGTGTTTCCTGCCCCTCTGCACTGGCCTCCTTCAGCAAGCCCTCCCAAGATGGGGCTGGGCTTCCCTCCCCTCGCCTAGGAGTGGCCCTTCTGCCCTTGCACCAAGGAGTCCCCCCACCTGTCCCAGGCTGACGTGGAGATTTTCATGCCCCGTGCTGAGGACTGAGGCCCTGGGTGGCTACCATCCTGACATCTGATCCTCTAGGCCACTGGTGGGAACTGTCTTCTCCTTGGGGAGAAATGTGGGTCCCTGAGTCAAGGAGCCAGAAGTGGGCCACTGCCAGCGAGCAGAGGGCTTCCCAAGACAGGAGGGGAAGGCACAGGGCAGAAGAGGAGGAGGGGGAGGAGGAGGAGGAGGAGGAGGAGGCGGCGGCGGCAGCGGCAGGAGGGCAGGCCTCTCGGGGACACTGCGGCTCCCTCCCTCGCTCCACATCACACCTTCCTACCTGGGCCCTCAGAGGAACCTGGGTAGCCCAAGTCAAGATGGTTCCTCGGGCAAGGCACCGACTCAGACAGGCACAGGTGCACAGGGACCATCAGGAGGGAACCCGGTGACCATAAGAGGGGGCCACAGACCCTCCCTCCCTTGCTGAGCTGGGGCCTGACCCTTCACTCCTGGTTCTGAGAATGACTCTTGCCCCGGGGGCGGCTCCTATTCCCATATCTGGCCGGCTCTGGGCGTGTTCACACTGGAGGCAAAGGCTGGACCCGCATCCAGTGGGCCCCAGCCCAGCAGGTGCATGTTTTCATTCCTGCCTCGGGCCCCAGGGCCAGCCAGGGGCAGGTGAAGGAGTGGGCTGCGGTGGGGGAGCCGGTTTCTTCTCACTGCCGCCTTGACCTCCCGCACCAGGGTAGAGCATCTTCCCCTTCCCTCTGCTTTGATTCCTCTTTCCCCATCTCTCCCGCCCCTGCCCTGACTCCCTTTCAGTCGCCATACCCCTGCCTTCCCCTCCCTGCCTCACTCACCAAACCCCCACCCCGCCCCAGCATCCTATCCTGGGGGGCGGGGGATGACCTGGTCTTGGTCTGGCCAGGCCGTGCCCCTCAGAATGCTGGACACCCAGCATGGTAGCAGAGCCCGGGGCCCCCACCCCATCCCCTGCTCCCTGCAGAGCCTTCCGTGGGCCCTGGACAAGGGGGTCAGGCAGTGTAGGCAGGAGCTACCCAGGGGAAGGAGAGGGAGGAGAGCAACAGGGAGAGAGAGTCTGCACAACCAACCGTCGCATCACTTCATTAGATTTTTTGTTTGCACAGCGCCATCCAGGATTGTTTCCCCAAGTTGCTACGCCTGGTAAGTGCTTACCTCTGTTCTCGTCCCCTCTTCCTCACTTACGCGACCCCCCACTGCCCCCAAGCCTTGTGGGTCTCGCCTAGATTACGTGTGCACCACGTAATCCTCCATCGTAGAGGACATGGATTCTCCCTGGCATGGACATTTTCCCCGGGAAGAACACACGCGCATGCACACGCACACCCGCCCACGGGATGCATGTAATGGTCGAGTTTCCCAGGAGCTCATGATGCAGACACCCAGTGCAGTCACACCCGTGGAATTTCCAGGGCCATTGTATACCTGGCCTCTGGCCCTTGTTCCCCCTTGAGCCTATTCATCTCCTTGGCCATGCAGTGCCACCACCCTGAGCTGCACTGCTGACTTCCTCTTCCCTTCTCAAGGATGGCCAGGATTTACCCACAGCGATCGTCGTGGACCTTGATGTCCCCAAGTTAAAAAAACCCTGCATGGTGAGGAAGAAGGACCAAGAGTGATGGGTGTGTTGTGGGGGAGGCTTTATCCACCACAGAGTCTAAAATGACCTTTTAATTCCAGGAAGACTATAAAGGATCTGAGACCCTAAGGAATGTAGTTCTGCAATTCCTGCAGGAGTAAGTTCCCCTGGGAGTCTGAGGAAGGGGAGGCCTGGGACAGACTGGTCTACCATAGTACAGGTCTGCTCACAGGAATTTTCTGGTCTTATCTGGGGCCCAGGGCACAGAGATAGCCTGTCACCTTTGCTCCCTCACAGGTATCATTTGATCTATGACTACGGAGATCGAGAGGGTCTCCTCAGTGCTTACCATGACAAAGCATGCTTCTCCCTGACCATTCCCTTCCATTCTAAGAACCCAGCCCAGTGAGTATCTGCAATCATGTCTGACCCTGCTCCGGGGCACTGTGACACTCGCCATCTCCTTGCAACACCCGCACTGGCTGGACTACGACCTGTTGCTCTCCTTTTCCTCCTAGGAGCAGCTTTTGCAAATTCTTCAAGGATAGCAAGAATATGAGGAAGCTCGAGGATTCCTGTAAGTGTGAGATGGGGTGGACTGGGCAGCAGCATAAGGGGGTGTGAAGAGTCAGTCATGGCGGTTAAGGGTAACGGTGTGGCAGCCCCCCTCACCTTTGCTTCTCTTTTCCTCTACAGACCAGTGGAAGCAGCTGAAGCACACGAAATTTGACATCTTGGGTGCCCTCTGTGTGATGCCCAAGACTCGGCACGACCTCAGCTCCTTTGTGGTGGACATGTGGTTCCAGACGGTGAGTACCTGCTTCCTCCCTGGGGCAGGGCCAGAAAGCTGGAGGTGGGTAGGGAGTTAAGCAGGATCCTGAGCTCCTGCATTCTTTCCTTTCAGGAAACCATGCTCTGCTTCTCTGTGAATGGGGTGTTCAAGGAAGGTGAGTGTCTTCACAGGACCTCCTCAGATGCCCTACTGCTCCCTCCCCTGGGTGGGCACCCTCTCAGAACTCCCCTCAGTGTCCCTGATGATGGGCCTTTCTTCCTGTTCTTCCCTCAGTGCTCCCATTCTGCCCACAAAGCACCCTGGTCTGAACATGGCCCATGCCTGCCTGCCCCACAGCTCTGGTGTTAGTTAGGGACACAGGCTGTAGGGTTCAATGGCTGTCCTCCCAGTTTCTTACTCTGTGGCCTTGGACCAATGACTTGACCTCTGTTTCCCCATTTGTAAACTGGGGCTAGTAGAACCCATCTCTTGGACAGACATGAGACAAGGATCAAGTGAACTTTTGAAGTGGTTTTCACAGGGCCCAACATGTGGTAGGGGCCCCATCACTGGGAATGGATTGTTCCAGTTGTCCTCCCCATTCCTGCCATGCTCTCCTAACTCCAAGTGAAGAATTGTCTGGGCCCGGCCTCCTCCAGTGTAAGAACCTGACTGGGGGATGCTGCTTGAGCATGTAAAGCATGTGCAACTCTAAGGGAGTGTTGTTTGTTGTCCTTGAAGTGGAAGGAAAGTCCCAGGGATGTGTTCATGCTTTCACCCGGACCTTCATTGTTACTCCTGGCCGCAATTCCAGGTGAGTGCTGTGGAGCAGGTGAGCACGCCATTCCCAGCTTGGGACCAGTGGTATAGGAATGTGGTGGCAGAGTCCTCAGGCTATTCTCAATATTGTGGAAGACCAACAGGTAGATCCAACAAGTGGTCTTGGCCTAGTGGTTAAGAGTAAGGGCTTTAAAAAGTTGGAATGACAGTTCTCTTTCTGACCCCAACACTAACTATGACCTTAGTCAAAGTACTTGTCCTTTCAGTGTGACTCAGTGTCCTCCTTTGAAAGCGGGGACAAGAGTGCCCAGGCTCTGGGGCTGCTGTGTGGGAGAAAATGTGTTGGGGTTACATAGACAAATCCAATGAAGCTGGTACAAAATCTCTCCAAAGGTGGGTTCCAGCCTGGGAATCCAGAAGGCAGCTACAACAGGGATATTAGAGGAGTCCAGGTGCTGCGTGGCAGTGGTTAAGGAGGTTGGCAGTGCAGGGTTGTCTGCCTGGCCAATTGGGTTGGGGACTGATTTAAAAAAAATTTTTTCCCTCTAGTCTTTGCATCGTAAATGACCACCTGCTTGTAAGGGACGCCACCCCTGCTGAGATCCAGAGTGCCTTCTCCAACCCCATACCCGCACTCTGCTCCACCTTCATGTCCACTCTCTCCCAAGAGCAGCGGGAAACAGTGCAGGCTTTCTCCATCCAGTCTGGGATGAAGCTCGAGTGGTCTAAGAAGTGAGTGTTGGATTAAATGGGAGTGGGGTAGGGGAGTGAATAATGGAAACTCACACGATGTTTGGGAAGAAAAACCTGTGAATATTTGTTGCAAAGTAAAAGTGGGCCCATGGCAATGGTAACATGCTTTTATTACTGATGCCTGTAAAGTATATAAAAAATAGTGTAATGCTCAAATGGCATTACCTACCATATGGAGAATCCAAAAGAACCCATCATGACAAGTCACTAGAACAAATACACAAGTTCAGCAAGGATCCAACATTCTGTGTACTTGTGGTAAACAATCCAAAAGTGAAGTTAAGAAAACAAGTCCATTTACAATAGCGTCGAAAAGGGTAAAACACTGGGCTGGGGCTGCAGCTTGGTGGTAGAGTGCTTGCCCAGCATGTGTGAGGCACTGAGTTTGATCCTCAGCACTACATGAAAATAAATGAATAAAATGAAAGGAATTGTGACCATCTACAACTAAAAAATATATATGTGTATTTTTAAAAAGGAGTAAAACACTTACAAACAAATGTACCAGAAGAAACAAAAATCATATGTGCTGAAATGTTCAGCAAAGCATGGCTGCAGAAGACAACTAAAGAAGACATAAGCAAGTGGAAAGACATCTCCTATACATAGGGTGGAAGACTTAGTATCATTAAGATGGCAATGCTATCCAGAGGAATCTTCACATTCAACACAACACCTACCAAAATCCCAGATGGCTTCTTTGCCAGGGTTGACAAGGTGATCCTAATGTTTATATGGAAGTGCAGTGGATGCAGAATAACCAGAATAGTCTCAAAGGAGAAGAACAATGTTGGAAGACTCACACTTACCGACTTCAAAACCTGCTACCCCGTGGTACCAGCATACAGACAGACATATGAATCCGTGGAACAGAACTGAGAGTCTACCCAATAGACCGTCACATTTATGGTCAACTGTTGATTATCTGGGCTGTTGAAAAAGTGCCATGGGCTTATTAAAAAAAAAATGTCTTGAACAAGGGGCACCAGCGTGACTGGATGTCCACTTGAGAAACCATGAATTTTCACCGCCACTCAACTTGCACCATATGCAGTGACTGAAAGTGATGAAGGACTTAAAGAGCTGCAGCTATAAAACCCAAAGGAGAAAACATACATGTAAATCATCATGACCTTGACTTAGGCAACCATTTCTTGTATACACAGCAAAAGCACAAGGAACCAGAGAAAAATAGGTAAATTGGACTCCACAGACTTCATAGAAATTAAAAGCTTTTTGTACGTCAGTGGACACTATCAAGAAAGTGCAAAGACAACTGACAGAACGAGAGAAAATTTTGCAGATCACACATCTCAGAAGAATACACAAAGAACGTTTCTTAAAACTCAGCCGTAAAAAGACGAACATCCCAGGTAAAGATGTGGAGAGGACTTGAATAGACATTTCTCCCAAGAAGATGCACAGATGGTCACAGAGCACTTGAAGAATTTCTCATCATCATTAGTTAGCAGGGAAATGCAAATCAAAGCCATAATGGGTTGCCACTTCACATCCACTAGGATGGCTTTAATTAACAAAATGAAAGTTAACAAGTGTTGGTGAAGGTGTGGGGAAGTTGGAAACCTCCCATTGTACCAGTGGGAATATAAAATGGAACAGTCTCTGGGGGAAACATTTTGGCAGTTCCTCAGAGTGTTAAAACATGGAGTTACCAATATGGCCCAGTAATCCCACTCCGAAGTATATACCATGAGCAATAAAAACGTGAACTCAAAAAAAATTTTACTCAAATGTTTGTAGCAGAATTGTTTGTATTGCACAAAAAATAGAAACAGCTCAGATGCCTTTTTGCTGATGAATGGATAAATAAAGGTGGTACATACACACAGTGGAATATTATTGAATCGTTAACAAGAACTTAGTGTTGATACATGCTGTGTCCTGGATGAATCCTGAAAACATCATGCTAAGTGAAAAAAACAGTCACAAAAGGTCATATATTGTACGGTTCCACTTATATGAAATGTCCAGGATGGGCAAAGCCATAGAGACAGAAAGCAGAATAGTGGTCACAAAGGATAATAGGGAGTGATCTCTTGGAGGTGATAAAAAGCTTTTGGAATAGGTGGCATAGATAGGTGGCATAGCTGCACAAGCATGTGAATATTCTAGACAACCACCTGATCGTGCACCTTAAAAAAGTAAGTGCTACGACACATGTCTTGTATCTCAATTCAAACACAATTGCACAGTTTTCATTTTTGAATTTCAGTTTGTTATTTTCTTGAGTGTCTTTTCTTTATCAGTATGATTGAGGTCCTTTATTGTTTTGAACACCCCCATTTTGCTGCTTTGAATTCTGTTGAGCCTGAATGTTTGTGACAGACGTTCTGGTTTTCACAAGGTCTTTCTTCGTCATTACACTGGTCCTCTTTCTGGCACATGCATCCCAGAAAAAGAGCAGCATAGGTTAAGAGGTGGCATGTTGTGTCCAGCATGTCTGTCCTGTGGTAGTAATGGAGATCATCTGTTCTTCTCCCACCCCAGGTGCCTTGAGGACAACCAGTGGAACTACATCAGAGCTGGTCAGGTCTTCACTATGCTCCAGGTGAGGCCTGGGGATCAAGCAGGTGAAAGAGGGATGTCTCTGAGCCTTTGGGAAGGTGGAGGCCAGGTGGCCTGGGAATGGAACTCAGGGCACCTGGCCTTTTCTGAAATCCTGACTCCTTCCCCCCAGACCCAGGGCAAGATCCCGGAGGAGGCCTTCAAACGGATGCCCTGAAAGGAGCCCTTGGATGTCGTCGTCCTCTTCATCCATGTCATCGTTTTTTTTTTTTTTTTTTTTTTTTTTTTTTTTTTTTTTTTTTTTTTTTTGTCACTGACCTAGGGCCACACTCATGACTGGGGTTGCAGGTCTGGCTGACCAAGAAGTCAGAGTTAACTTGTAGGCCAGGTAACATAACCTTCCAAATGACTAGTCGTTCTTTGTGTTTTCCCCACTGAAGATGGCTGTTTATCTTCACAATAAAGAGTGATTTTGCATGTTGTATGCCGTGGGTCCTGGGTTTCTCTTCCCCTGACACAGACATGAGCCAACAGGGCCAGGACCAAAGACCCTGTGCACCGCTGCTCCCATCCCATTCACCCTGGCTGTCCTTAAGCAGATCCATCCGGCTTGCTCCAAGCATCGTTTATGAAAAAATCCTGATGAGAAAGGACACATGCTACTTCTAGTGATTGGCCTTTGGAGATTGTGAGACTGTGAGAAGCTCTACCCGGAGACCTGCAGAAGCAGGTGTGTAACCTGACACAACAGGGGCTTCTCAAGGGATGCTTTCCGGCTATTGGGGGCTGCGGAAGGAAGGAAGGAAGGAAGATCGGGAGGTTAGGACTTGTCATGCTAGAACTCAGACCCAGGAAACAGATCAGCTGGTTGAAGAAGATGCCAGACGCAGTTAGGATAGTAGAAGCGCTTTATTCAGTCGTAGCCACAGCCTCTAGCCTCCAGCTTCAGCTTCAGCTTCAGCCCACAGCCAGTTCCAATTTAGCCCTCATTTTGCCCCCATTTTTGGTCCTATTATCCCGTTTTGCCAGGAGTCTTTGCCACAGGCCCTTTTATATGCAGATTAAGAAGGCACCTTGCCAACTCATTACATAAGTTAATGTTTATGACCTTGAGTCTATTCGCTGATTCAATGTTTCTGGCCTTGACTAACTGTAGCCTGTAGCGTAGCTGGTGCCAAGTCCTGGCTGCAAACTCTAAGTATAACATAGACTGCCAGAACTCTCAGTGAAAAAGCCTAACTATAGCCATTCTGGGCCTGTCCCAACAGGGCTCACACATTTCACTTATCATTCCTAATCTTTTGAGCATTTTCATAGACCATACCATGCTCAGCTTTGTGATTTGTGAACAGGTGTATGGGAAATGGGCCTTTCCACAGCTCTCCCCATGCCTCATCTGTCTCCACACACCTTCCCACCCGCTCCCCTTCCTGAGTGTACTCTGGGAGGAGTCTCATTCAGCACCTTCAGAGGGAGGGAAAGTCAACCTCTCTGCCCGGTAGTGCATCCCTCACGGAGCTGACAGCAGGTGCTCTATGTCCATGTTCTTGAGGGGCTTCAGCCACTTTTTATCACCTCCAAATAGCAGCGACAGTAGCCCAGAATCTCACTTTGTGGTTAGTCCTCTGGGAACTTCCCCAAAGATGCGCAGTTGGCAGTACCAAATTTCAGGCAAGTGCTGAATGTGACATCTGCTCTATTTATCCTATGCACTTAGGAGGGAATTCTTGCACTTGACGAAACAGGCATTTTTGAATTGAAATGATAGTAGTATATGTTTTCAAGTTACAATCCTATAAATAATGGCACGGGTGAAGTACCACCAATTGACAAATCATGCCTGCACTTTTTGCATGTTTGGCAGAAGTAACTTCCTACCACTTTTCTGCTTTTCAAAGCAGATATCGTGGGAGCCAGATATTGGAGCGTGAATTTCTGAAAAATGGGTGCTGAGGCCATAGTTGACATTACGTAAAGAATAATAAAGACAACTCTTCTTCCAAATAGGACTGCAATGGTCAGAGCCAAGCTCTTGTAACCCACTAAGCCTTAGTCTTCTCACACTGGGAGCAGAGTTTACACTCCAGGTTTTGGCCTCATAGGGAGGAACAGAGATGCTCTCCCGTGGGATTAACAATCGCAGTGTCTGGCTCAACTCAGGCTCTCTCGGCTGCCTGGGTTCCCTTGTAGGCAGGACCCATGGAAACCATGGCATGGCCCCTCTACTTCCTCTCTCTACGCCATCGGGCTTCCACACCCTCCACCTCCTTCCCTAGCCAGATCAGACAACAGGGTTTCCTTCCACTCATCCACCTGACAATTCCCACAGCTGCCTTTGGCCCATGCCACCAGGCAAGCAAATGCTAACCCTGACATGCCCCCCAGGTGGGTTGGTGTATAAATGCATACACACACACACACACACACACACACACACACACACACACACGTACGCGCACGCGCGCACACACAACACATCCACACACTTCTGTGTCTACAAATGTTCCCTTAGGTCATTTCTTGTAAGGGTAAATGATGAGTCAAAGTCTAAGTTTTACAATTTTGTTGCTGAAGTTTGTGGTTTGGGGACAGCAGGTACTCTTAAACATTGTTTATGAGCATCTGCTTCAGCATATTCGTTTTTTGCCAACAATTTCATCTGTTCGTGTACATGCACATTTATGCGCCTATTTTACATGGAGAATCATAATGCAGATACCCTGTTATGTTCATTCAATTTTAGTTATGAAATTTATTGACACAAAGGTGTTTATAGTCACACTTATGCTACCAATTTTTGTAGTGATGATTTTCTTTTATTCTCGACATTTTGAAATCTATGGGTTAATTGTGTACAGGGTCTGGTAGGAGGGCTGATTAGTATAGGGATCAGCAAATGGCAGCTATGGCCAGCAAGCTCCATCTACAGCGTCTCTGTTCATTTCCCTGGGTCTTTGAACAGTCTGCTTAGGGCCGAGGTGGAAAGGATGCTGAGACTACAGAACTCACATGAGCTTAGCTCTGTAAGTGGTATGTTTCCCATACGTCACTTCCCTTCCCATCCATCTTGTACAAAAGCATCAAGTTCATGGACACCTCCAACAAGGTGCACCACTTACAAAGGTTACATGTGAGGGGAGATAGTGGACCCCTCCCCATGACCCATCAGGGCCCAGGAGCCTCTGTGGGGAAGGGGACCCAGTAGTGGCTGCAGGAACACCAGGGACAGTGGCCTTGATGATGCCCTTTTTCAGAACTCATCTCCAACTAACTTGTGTGCCTTTCTTCAGGATTCCTCTGGATCCTGCTTATTACTCTTCACTCCTAACACTTTGATCCAAAATTTCTTTCTGAACTGACCCCCATACTCCTGGGATGCCTGCCCATAGCTCCAACCCTCAGCCCTATGCTTAACTGCAAATTATCATTGTAAACATGGGTCCCATTCATCCTATTTTGCTTCCCAGAAGGCTTAGTAGCATCATCCCTTTAATGATCACAAACTTCCCTTTCATGTATTGCCCCTTGTGATCATACCCTCTCATAACCTCTGTACTGGAGAAAACCAGCAGCTAATTGTGAACCTTTCACCCCCCCACCTTCAACATGGCCATATCCAAAGGCGGGCAAGGTTAGACACTTGTTCCCACTCACACCAGGATACAAAAACATGGAGGAAGTGTCTGGGTGTTCTTAGCTTCCTAAATTGCATCAAAGGAAGGTGGTGATGTGAAAAATGCTGAAATAGAGGAAGGCCGAACTTCCCAGTTACTTGGGTGTTCAGAACTGAAACAACAGGAATACTGCTTCTTTTTTTTTTTTTTTTAACGTTTATATTCCTAAAAAAACAAACAAACAAACAAAAAAACAAACAAAACAAAACAAAACAAAAGGAATACTGCTTCTTAATGAGGTGGTTGACAGAGGAAATTTACTACAGTTCAATATTGGAAAGCCAAAGACTCAGAGGAACCCACTGTTTTCTCTGTGGACAGGTTTTTTGAACAAATGATAATAAAGGCCACATCAGAGCCCAGCTAGTTGCCAGCATTGAGGCTGATGGAAGAAGCCGTGCAATGTCACTGCAGAGGGGAAGGGCAATACAAAGGGAAAGAGAGAAACAAAACAGATGAATTGGGCACACAAATACCTATAGAAGCCTGTCTGACCTTAACTGATAGGCTGCACAGTGAGCTGGGGTTTGAAAAGTGCTCCATGTTTTTCAACTTATAAGTAGAGACTTGAGGTGGAGGTCAGGCTTGAGGAGGTGGTACTGCAGCTTGCTGCTGTAAGTACACAAGACTGCCACAGTCCTGGCCAGCACTAACTGTGTGGCCTAGGGTGCACCTGAAAGATCGTGACTGAAACAGTCATAGAGAAGAGAAAATTGGTGGTGGGGTGGGGCTTGATGGCAGAGATCCTGAGGGGAGTGCAACTTGCTCTTCCTTTGAGCCATGTGGCTTACACAACCAGTGTGATTATATTCAGGACTGAGCCTTGGAGGTTCAGATTCCGGGGTAGCAGGCTGTTTGAAACCTCCCATATCCCCTCTACCCAGGGTGGTTCGTTACTCTGCCCTGTGAGTAGGATTCTCAGAAGAGATCCAAGACCCAGGTGAGGAGCAGAGACCGGTATTTGCCCATCTCCCAGGATGTGTTGATTCAAACACACACCTGCCAACAAATTTCCAAAGTTCCGATTAGAGCTAGCCACCAGAACTTCCCAAGTAGAACTGTGCATCGATCCCACCCTAGAAATGTAGCGATCTTGGCCCTTCAGACCAAACTCCAAAGGGAGATACTTCCCATTCCATCCTATCCTGTTGCTCAAGAAACATTTCTAGGGGCTGGGGAGATAGCTCAGCTGGTAGAGTGCTTGCCTCGCAAGCACAAGGCCCTGAGTTTGATCCCCAGTACTGGGGAAAAAAAAAAAAAAGAAACGTTTCTACCAGCTACACTGCAAGGTCACTTTAACAGACAAATTGGCAAACAACAAAAATGGGAAGGGTTAATAACACCCAGCTCTTGCTCCCTCTAAGAGGCACAAGGGAAAGGGAGAGTAGGACAGCTTTACACAGGTAGCAAATATCCAGCCCTGTCCACAATTTCACCCTCCTCAGTTTCCCACATCATGTTCACTGATTGGCTCACGTATATACACATGCATAAACACATTTATTTCTTCTTTTTTATCATAACTTATAATTTTACTTTTATTAACCTTTTGCTATTTTGCTGTATTGTTTTGATTAAGGGCAAGTGGTTGGGTTTTTTGTTTTGTTTTTTTTCTTGGATTTTTTTGGTTGTAGTTTTACTTTCCTGGCTTGTTTCTTGTTCTTTTTATTCTTCCTCTGTTTTCCTCTTCCTCTAATTGTCAAATTACCTTGTTCTGTCTCTTTTTCCCTCTTTATATCCTCATGTACATGCATCAAATTATCATATCATATTCCATAAATATGTACAATTGAGAAAATAAAGAAGCTTTATATATATAATATGCATATTATATATGTGTATATATATAAACACACACACACACACACACACACACACATATATATATATATATATATATATATATATGTATGTATATATATAAATCTCCATTGCCACACCCAAGGTTACCTGTATTTTCTGCTAGGATTTTTATGGTGTTAGCTCCTAGAGTTTGGTGTTTTCTCCAGTTTTGATTTATTTCTTATTTGTAGTATGAGGAGTAGATCCAAATTCACTCTTCTACACATGTATGTCCACTTTTCTCAGTCCCATTTGTACCAGACACTTTTCTTTGCTCCATTGAATGGTCTTCACACTGTTCTCAAAATTGACCAGAGATATATGGGTTCCTTTATGTACTCTAAGTTCTACCCCATTGATCTAATGATGTGTGCCATCACTACCAGAGCTAGTAGCTTTATACTGTGTTTTGAAATTGGGAGGTGTAAGGCCTTTAATTCCTGCCCCCCCTTTGTCAATATTGTGTTGGCTATCTAAGGCTCCTTGCAATTACATTTGAATTGGAGTACCACCTTTTTCCATTGCTGCAAACATAGTGGTTTTTGGATCTGGATACTCACTGCACTGAATCTGCAGACTGCTTTATGTGGTAATGCTATCTATTTTTTTTTTTTGTATTAGAACTTTGTAGTTACACATAGTAGTTGCGTTTATTCCAATGCACTCATACATACATAGAATTTGATTTCAGTTCATGATCTCCCTTTTCCCTCCCATTTTCCTTCCCATCCTCCCTCCCATTGCCCATGTTCCTTCCTCTACCCTACTGGAATTCCTTTCACTCATCTATTTATATTGGATTGGTTCTTTCTATCTGTGTACAAAGGTGAAGTTCCTGTGGTATATTTATATATGCACATAACAAGATTTTTAAAGAATTCATTCTGTATTGCCTACTCTTACCCATTCCTCCACTCTGTCTTTCGATCGCCTTCTATAATACTGAACTCCCCCTGATGTTTGCATTATCCAATCCTTCCCTCCCGCTTTCCTTTATTTTACTCTAACTTCCACATATGAGGAAAAACATTTGACTTTTGAGTGTTTTGCTAATTTCACTTAGCATGATATTCTCCATTTCCATCCATTTACTGTCATACCATAATTTCATTATTTTTTATGACTGAGGAGAACTCCATTGCGTTTGTGTGTGTGTGTGTGTGTGTGTAGTGTGTGTATTACCATTTCTTAATCCATTCATCTGGAGTTGATTGCATAATTTAGCTAATGTGAATTGTGCTGCAACAAACATTGAGGTGGCCGTATTGCTGTATCATTCCAATTTTAGATCTTTTGGGAAAATACCAAGGAGTGAGATAGTTCTCTCATATGGTGGTTCCATCCTTAGTTTGTTGAGGAATCTCCATACTGCTTTCTGGAGTGGTTGTACTTGTCTGCAGTTCCACCAACAATGTACAGGTATATCTTTTTTTCCACAACCTCACCAACATTTATTGTTGTTCATAGTCTTAATCATTGTCATTGTGACTGGAGTGAGATCACATTTGTGTATAGCTTTGATTTGTATTTTCCCTGATTGCTAGAGATGTTGAAAAAATTTTTTTGATTATTTTTTCCATTTGGCTTTCTTGTTTTGAGAAGTTTCTGTTTAATTCCTTTGCCCATTGGGTTATTTATTTTTTGATGTTAAGTTTTCTGGGTTCTTTGTATATTCTGGAAATTAATCACCTATCATAGTAGTAGGCAGCCAAGATTCATTACCTCTCCATAGGCTCTATCTTCACGCTCTTAACTGTTCCCTTTGCTGTGCAGAAGCTTTATAGTTTGATGGCATTCATTTACTGATGCTTGGTTTTATTTCTTGTGCTTTTGGGGTCTTGCTTAAGGAAGTTGGTGCCAATACCTGTATGATGAAGTGTTGATCCTGTGTTTTCTTCTAGCAAGTTGTAATATTTCTGGTCTATATCCTAAGTCTTTGATCCATTTCCATTTGAGTGTTTTTCAAGGTGACAGATAGGGGTCTAGTTTCATATTTTTACCTGTAACTATTCAGTTTTCCCAGTGCCATATGTTAAAAGGACTGTCTTTTCTCCAAAACGTATCTGTGGAAACTTTGTCATCTGAAAGTTGGCTATTGGTATGTAGATTTGTTTCTGTGTCTTCTATTCTATTCCATTGGGTTTCATGTCTATATATTTTTTTGTCAATCAATAAGATTTATTGTCACAACACTCTTCAGAGCATTGTTTCCAGTCCCAGAAAAACCAGACTCTTTGCTTCCCAATTATCACAGGCACTGACCCCAGGGGAGGTGAGAAGAGGAGGAAAAACACTGTGTTCTTTTTTTTTAATTTTTACATTTAAGGTATTTTATTAACAGCTACTACAAAGAGTAAGATAGCTCAATTAGATTACCAAGTACAAAATCAATGTACAAAAATCGGTAGTTTACATATATTCAAACAATCTTTTGGAAGATTTAATGGAAGAAAAAAATTTCATATATAACAGGAACAAAAAATATATTAATATGTTTGTCAATAAAAATGAGACCTATTAAAAATTAAAATGAAAATACCACTGGAGTAAAAAATATAGCCTTTCTGCAAATAGAAGGACCATATTATCGTGTAAATTAATTTATAAATTAAACAAAACCTCAATGAAAACTTAACAGTTTTAAGCTATATCACCTGATGCTAAATTTAATGAAAAAAATAAACATAGAAGTGGGACCAGCACTAAAACACATTAAGGCATTTCTAAAAGCCTAAATAATTTAAGAGTATCATACTGGTCTATTAGCAAAACAGAATGCCCAGATGTAAGTACACTCAGATACATATAGAAATTGAATGTATAAAGAGGGCATCATCTCAAATCACTGGGAAAAAGCAGTAGTCAATAAATGTTATAGGGATAAGTAAAGTAATATCCCTGCCTTACCTCATATACCATGATAAATTCCATATGTACCAAAGATGTTTTTTTAAATAACACAACCTTTAAGTAGTAAGAAGAAAATTTGAAAATTTGATCTTTACAAATCTGGAGTTAGCAAGAACTATCTAACTTTTCATGACTCAAAATCCCCAAGTCATAAATTATTTCACTGGTACTTTTTGTTACATTAAAAAACAATTTTTTTTATGGAATGGAGCATCATAAACAAACTTAAAAAAAAAGACAACTAAGGGAAATATTTACAGCTCATATCACAAAGAGCTATCCTTCCTAGCATGTAAATTGACAAAATCATAACCCGTTCAAAACACAGAAAAAGGAAATAAAATTTGCTATTAATAAACAAGTTAACTTTGCTCACTAATAAAGAAAACTATAAATTAAAACTGCAGATGAAAGACCATTTTCTCTCTCTCCATTGGCAAAAATCCAAAGTTAGTTAATATACTCTATTGATAGGACTCTGGAGGGGAAAGCATTTTCTCATGTATTCTGACAGTGGTGTGTTAAAGTCACCCAGAATTATTGTGTTGTGGTCTATTTGACTCCTGGATTTGGGAAGGAATTGTTTGACGTACATGGATGTGCTGTTGTTTGGGGCATAAATATTTATGATCGTTATGCCTTCCTGACTTATGGTTTCCTTAAGCAGTATGAAATGTCCTTCTTTATCCCTTCTGACTAACTTTGGCTTGAAGTCCACTTTATCTGATATAAGGATGGAAACCCACGCTTTTTGTCTGAGTCCGTGTGCGTGGTAGGATTTTTCCCATCCTTTCGCCTTTGGTCTATGGATGTCTTTTTCTATGAGATGAGTCTCTGAAAGGCAGCATATTGTTGGGTCTTTCTTTTTAATCCAATCTGCCCATCTGTGTCTTTCGATTGATGAGTTTAGGCCATTAATATTCAGGGTTACTATTGAGATATGATTTGTAATCCCAGTCATTTTGGCTTATTTTTGTTTTTCTAACTTGACTTGTTTTCTCCTTTGATTGGCTTTTCCTTTTAGTTCCTCTTTCTGCTGACCTAAATTGTTGTTTTTCATTTCCTCCTCATGGAATATTTTGCTGAGAATGTTCTGTAGTGCAGGCTTTCTATTTGTAAATTCTTTTAACTTTTGTTTGTCATGGAAGGATTTTATTTCATCTTCAAATCTGAAGGTTAGTTTTGCTAGGTATAAGATTCTTGGTTGCCAACCATGTTCTTTCAGAGCTTGAAATGTGTTGTTCCAGGCCCTTCTATCTTTTAGGGTCTGGGCTGAGAAATCTGCTGATATCCGTGTTGGTTTCCCCCTGAATGTAATCCGATGCTCTTCTCTCGCAGCCTTTAAAATTCTATCTTTATTTTGGATGTTAGGCATTTTCATTATAATGTGCCTTGGTGTGGACCTGCTGTAATTTTATGCTTTTGGTGTTCTGTAAGCCTCTTGTAGTTGATTTTCCATTTCATTCTTTAGGTGTGGGGGATTTTCTGATATTATTTCATTGAATAGGTTGTTCATTCCTTTGGTTTGTATCTCTGTGCCTTCCTCAATCCTGATAACTCTTAAATTTGATCTTTTCATGATATCCCATAGTTCTTGGAGGTTCCATTCATGATTTCATACCATCTTCTCTGTTTGGTCAACTTTATTTTCAAGATTAAATGTTTTTTCTTCATTGTCTGAGATTCTGTCTTCCAAGTGAACTAGTTTCTTGGTGATGCTTTCCATTGAGTATTCAATTTGGTTTGTTGTTTCCTTCATTTCAAGGATTTCTGTTTGGTTTTATTTTCAGAATCTCTATCTCTTTGTTGAAAGGATATTTTGCTTCCTGCAATTGCTCTTCTAACTGTTTATTGGAGTGATTGTTCATTGCCTGCAAGTGATCTCTTATCTCATCCTTTGCTTCACGAACCATTTTAACTAAGTATGTTCTGAACTCCTTTTCTGACACTTATTCTACTATGCTGTCATTGGATTCTATTAATATAGAATCTTCGTTTGTTCAGAATACTTTCTTCCCTTGTTTTTTTTCATCTTGTTCATATATCTTCCCCTCTAGCAGTGCAGATCTGGGGTGTTGCAGTTTCCCCCCTATAAGCTTGTAGCGACCCTGCAGATTTCCAAACCTCTTCTTTAAGGAGGAGATCAATATTTGTAGCACTCAGTAAGACAATATGCAACCCTAAACCAAATAACTCCTATGAAGACAATAACAATATTGTCATAATAAACATAGAGGATGAGTTCAATTATTATCTACAGAATTACAAATAGCTTTGCAATGAGGTCTACAGTTTCTAATGGTGGACGAAGAGGATGGGGAGGGTGTAGGATGTAACTGTTAATGGGATAAGAAGAGAGTATATAGAAGTGCTAGACTGTAGGAAGTGTGAAAGCAGAATCAAAGAAGTTGGTTGCTAGCATTGAGGAAAGGGAGAAAGAGATTGAGAAAACAGGTAAACAAAAGGAAAATAGAGAGAGTGAGAAAAATAAAGGAACAAAAATTTAAAATTTTCAAAAAGGAGAAAAAAAAACTACACTGTAACAGTGATATACTATTCAAACCTCCCAGTCTTCAGTAGCCTGATGCATGAGAGGTACCTGACAATGAGCTTCCAGTCTCCAGCAGGCGTCTCAGGGATGGGATTGGCCCCACCTGAAGATGGCTGCTTCCACTTCCAGGATAATCCAAGATGGCTGCACTGGCTTCCACACGTGTTGGCAAAAGGGGAGTTGCAGCATGGGGCATGGGGGCCAAGTTCATGCGGGCTGCAGTGGGTCAGACCGGGGGTCCTGGAGGTGGAGTGCGGTCAGTCAGACCAGGGGTCCTGCAGGTCCTGGCTGTTGTCCCAAAATGGCTACAGGGGTCGGTGGGTGTGGGTCCAAATCCAGGCACCCAGATCTGTGTAATTCCAGCTGGATCTGAAAACCAGGCCTGGAAGAGGCCCACCATGTGACCCAGAGTATGATTAGAAAACCGGGTGAAATTCAGGCATGGCAAGTGTTGCACCCAGGGGAATTCAAGACACTCAGACCCAGGAGATCCTGGGTGTCTGTCACATTTTGAATCTTGTAGTTTGCAGGGCCAGGAGGGGGCCCTGGGGAATTGACAGGCAGGAGAGGAGTGAATGTGCTCCACTTTGGGCCTGAACCCAGGTGGCCAAGATATGGGAGCCTCGAGAGATGGAGGAGTATGAAGGACTGGCTTATTTTGGAGCCACTCTAACATGCAGTAAGGTGGGAGACAGAACCTTATCTGAGGTAAGGCGTGTCTCTTCACAAATCTTAAGTGTTCTAATTCTGATGCTGATCTTTGACTTCCTTAATATCATTTTAAGTTTACATATATTGTTTCCTGAGTCTATATTAACATTTGTCAACACAATTTAACAATATAACCAAAACACAAATCAAAGAAAGGCTGAGAGAGCTATTAACTTTCCTTTTGTGTGGCAAAGTGGCAAAATGTTTTTTTTATATTTCACAATACTAACCTTTAGACAAATTAGATTCTCACTAAACTGAGAAATAATTTCATTAAAAATTTTTTATCTCAGTGTAAAAAGTAAATTTTATATATACCCTATTGATAACAGGTCCTCTAATAATGCATTAAATGATAGAAACAAATCCCCAATAAAATTTACTCTTTATAAGTTTAAAATTACCATTATAGACAAGTTTAATTTGGAGAACAGCAGCTTGATAAATTTCTGCTTTAAAGACTTGTATACCTGGAAGAAATTAACACATTTAATATACAAATAATGACCATTCCGATTACCTTAGTACCTTTATATTAACCAAATTTTGTGTTTAAAGAAAACTTTAGACTGTGTAATGTAGTACAATACTCTCATAGTTGTTGTTTAATCAGAATTGTATAAACACCAATTTTTAAGAGTAATTGTTCTAAAGAATAAAACTTAACAGACATGATGTTAAGAGTAAATTAGTGTTTCTAAGAAATCCTTGTCATTTTAACATATAGATTAAACTATTGTTTGTATCAGAACATTAGTATTTGACCTTAGGAAAAATCTTAAGTAGCTTTAACTGATTGTCTCAACCTGGTTGCACACAAACTTGTTGAAATTTGCCCTTTACTTACACACAGACTGTTTTAGCGCTTACTTAGACCCTCATGTTTACCACATAAGTATTTTCTTACCCAGAAACATTTTGTTTCTCACTAAATATATTTCCATATGTAGAACCTTCAATTTTTTCTTTCCTATCTGTTGACCGCTTCTTGTTTGCATTCTGAAACAACTCTTATGTAATCTGAATTTAGCTATATCACTCCATTTGAACAAGATTAAGCACTTTGTTGTTTATAGTACTTTAATTGAAACACAGTTGAAACTTTTGGAGCCCTTTGTATATAGAGTTGTACCTGTTAAGGCTTAACTATCAGTTACTTTGTTTTTAGTGAAAACACAAAATAGTTTTAAACTGTTTTTATTCACCAATCTATGGAAACACCAATAACGTTTGAGTACGTTACCCCCTGGAATTTAAGGAGTTAAGGGTACTCAATGTTATTTAATAATTAGCATTTTAATGTTGCAAATTAATCAGATGTCTCTAGCAAACACATTTAAGTAATCATATACGTTAATCTATTTATTTTACTGTAAAACCAAGATATCAGACAAGAGTATTGAACAGTATTTGCCAGTTCTTTCCTGTTGAAGAAAAGTCCTAGAAACAATTGACATTAGACATTTATAAACATCAATATTTTATTAGTTTGACCACCTAGAGACTTGTGAGTTAATTTCAAAGACATTTTACTTTTATTTGTTTACCCAATTTAAATTGAACCTTTTTAAATCATGTGAATTAAAAGTATTTGGAGGGGGGTTTCAAGATGGCGGACTAGGGGGCGGCTGCATTTCATGTTGCTCCAGGACTCAAGATTCAAAAGAGGAGATAGTGAGTGACTTGGGACCAACTCAAAGCCGCCGGGTGAGTCTCTCCCGTTGGGGAGGCGTCCCGGATGGGGCGGTAGCCCCGGAACGCAGGGAACTTTGTGAAGTAGAGTTGCCCGGAGAGACACCCCTCCCCCCGCTGGAGCGGTAAACACAGACAGCGAAGTGGAGCGAAAAAACGGAGCGAAAAAACGGCGGAGCCAAGTTTCCAGGACTGCGGGCAGCTTCTCTAACCTAAGGAGACTCGTCTGTGAAGGGTGAGGCTCCCAGGCCCAGGAGGTAGGTCCGGACCCCTGGGAACGTTGCCTGGGAAGGCTGCCCTGCCCAGGAGGCAAGACACCCCTCCCCCCGCTGGAGCAGTGAACTCGGAAAGCGTGGAACTTTGCAGAGGAGACCGCACAACACACCGCTTGGTTTTGGAGCAATCTGCCGGGGCTCCTGCGGCTGCCAGAGAAAGAGTGGGGCAGCGAGCTGTTTGGACTCAGCAACCGCCTGAGCAACGGGGAGGGGACTGTCCGGAGGAGGTGGAGGTGCGCAGTGAGTGGCTTGGTCTCCAAGCGCCCACACAGAACACCGGGTGGCTGCCTGGAGGAAGAGGCGAGCGGCGGGTCACTGGGGCTTGGAGCATATGTACGAGGCTCCAAGTGACTGCTCAGAGGACGGGTCGCATAGCCAGGCGATTAGGTGCATAGCACGGTCCGGTCCAGGGACCTAGGCACCTTTTCTTGAAAGAACTACACAGAGACAAGCTGAGGGGCGGAGCGAAGGTTCCAGGACTGCGGGCAGCTTCTCTAAGAAGGGACAACCTAAGGAGACTCGCTGCGAAGGGTGAGGCTCCCAGGCCCAGGAGGTAGGTCCGGGCCCCAGGAACGTTGCCTAGGAAGACTGCTCTGCCCAGGTGGTAGTTGTGGATTGAGGGGAACCTCTAGGAGGGGAACTGACTAGCGAGACCTCCCCACCGGGTGAGTCTTCCCCGCTGGGTGAGGTTTTCCCACAAGGACGGTAAAACCAGAGACACAGGCCCAAACAGGCCTTGCCTCAGCCCGCAGTCTAGTTCCCCTTTGGATGACCATTGGTCAACAAGTAGAGGCACCTCTGCCCACTAGCAGGGAATATACCCCACCTGAAGACCACCACCCCTAGAGAGGCAGCTACCTAGGGGAACACCGCAGTATCAATTTCCTCTAAGACTTCAGGCTACTGAAGGATAAGAGGGGATACACTAGCAATCTTCAGGGACATTATAAGTCAATAGAGGAAATCTGCAACATCTCTGCAGTCCACTGACACCTGAACGACATGAGAAAACAAGGGAAGAAAATGCCTCAAACTAATCTGGATGTTACATCAATAAAATCCAATGACAGCATGGCAGAAGAAATGTCAGAAAGGGAGTTCAGAATGTACATAATCAACATGATAAGGGAAGCAAACGATGAAATGAAAGAGCAAATGCAGGCATTGAATGAACGCACCAATAGACAGGTAAAAGAGCAAATACAGGAAGCAAAAGACCATTTCAATAAAGAGTTAGAGATATTGAAAAAAAAACAAACAGAAATCCTTGAAATGAAGGAAACAATAAACCAAATTAAGAACTCCATAGAAAGCACAACCAATAGGATAGAACACCTGGAAGACAGAACCTCAAATATTGAAGACAAAATATTTAACTTCAAAACAAAGTCGAACAAACAGAGAAGATGGTAAGAAATCATGAACAGAATCTCCAAAAACTATGGGATATCATGAAAAGGTCAAATTTGAGAATTATTGGGATTGAGGAAGGCTTAGAGAAACAAACCAAAGGAATGAACAACCTATTCAATGAGATAATTTCAGAAAATTACCCAAATCTGAAGAATGAAATGGAAAATCAAGTCCAAGAGGCTTATAGGACTCCAAATACACAAAATTACAACAGACCCACACCAAGGCACATTATAATGAAAATACCTAACATACAAAATAAAGACAGAATCTTAAAGGCTGTGAGAGAAAAGAAACAAATTACATTCAGGGGGAAACCAATAAGAATATCAGCAGATTTTTCAATCCAGACCTTAAAAGCTAGAAAGGCCTGGGATAACATTTTTCAAGCCCTAAAAGAAAATGGATGCCAACCAAGAATCTTATACCCAGCAAAACTTACCTTCAGATTTGATGACGAAATAAAATCCTTCCATGATAAACAAAAGCTAAAAGAATTTACAAAAAGAAAGCCAGCATTACAGAACATTCTCAGCAAAATATTCCATGAAGAAGAGATGAAAAACAAAGAAGCAAATCAGCAAAGGGAGGAGATATCCTAAAGGAACTCTCAAATAAAGAGGAACCAAGTCATGTCAAAAATAAACAAATAAATGAATAAAATGAGTCAAATGACCGGGAATACAAATCATATCTCAATAATAACCCTGAATATTAACGGCCTGAATTCATCAATCAAAAGACATAGACTGGCAGATTGGATAAAAAAGAAAGATCCAACAATATGTTGCCTGCAAGAGACTCATCTCTTAGAAAGACATACCCAAAGACTAAAGGTGAAAGGATGGGAAAAAACTTACCATGCACATGGACCCAGCAAAAAAGCTGGGGTATCCATCCTCATTTCAGATAAAGTGGACTTCAAGCCAAAGTTAATCAGAAGGGATAAAGAAGGACATTTCATACTGCTTAAGGGAACCATAAATCAGCAAGACATAACAATCATAAATATCTATGCCCCAAACAGTAGCTCACCCATGTATGTCAAACAAATCCTTCTCAATCTCAGAAACCAAATAGACCACAATACAATAATACTAGGTGATTTTAACACGCCTCTCTCACCACTGGACAGATCTTCCAAACAAAAATTGAACAAAGAAACCATAGATCTCAATAACACAATAATTTAGACTTAACAGACATTTATAGAATATACCATCTAACCAAGAGCGAATACACTTTCTTCTCAGCAGCACATGGATCCTTCTCTAAAATAGACCATACACTATGCCACAAAGCTAATGTTAGCAAATACAAGAAGATAGAGACACTACCTTGTATTCTATCAGATCACAATGGATTGAAATTAGAAATAAATGAAAGAGTAAAAAACAGAAACTACTCCAACACCTGGAGATTAAACAATATGCTATTATATGATGAATGGATAACAGAAGATATTAGGAAGGAAATTAAAAAATTCTTAGAGGTAAATGAGAACAAAGAAACATCATATCAAAATTTCTGGGACACTATGAAAGCAGTACTTAGAGGAAAATTTATTTCATGGAGCGCATTCAATAAAAGAAGCAAAACTCAACAAATAAACAACCTAACACTCAGCTCAGAGCCCTAGAAAAAGAAGAACAGACCAACACCAAAAGTAGTAGAAGACAGGAAATAGTTAAACTCAGAGCTGAAATCAACGAAATTGAAACAAAAGAAACAATACAAAAAATTGACAAAAAAAAGTATTTGGATCCATTTTTTAAATTTTAATTTTATGCGAGCTCAATTTTGATATCATGTACATGATATTTAGCATGGACAGATAACATGACATTAGACGATATGATATACACAAAACACAAAAGCAAAGGCCTTGTAACATTTATCTCCATTGCAATGTAACAGACGTTCAAAAGTAACTCTAGAGTTGCATAAAAAATAGAACTGATCAACGAATCATTAACCTAGGTATGTAGGATACAAAAACACATTAAAAAGATAGTGCACCATAACCAAGTGCGGTTCATTCCAGGGAAGCAAGGTTGGTCAACATACAGAAGTCAATCGATGCAATTCACCACATCAATTGACATAAAGACAAGAACCATATGATTATCTCGATTGTAGGGGTGCCAGGCTAGCTCAGGTGCAGGTAAGGGCTGCAGAATCAAAACCCCCAGACTCCGGGAGTTGGGTGGAAGCAGGCTTGTGGTGAGTAGCCTGAAAATTCGTTTATTGCAGGAACAGGTATACATTTTATAAGTTTCTTGCCCAATCACAATGAATCATGGGGGATCAGACCACCAGGCCCCTAAACAGGTTCCCTTGGTAACACTAGGTCAACTTGGGGCAGTTGTTTACTTTCCTAGGTAGGAGAAGCAGAACACTCCACCCTGCATGTTTACACACTCGAGACATTAATTGCTGAGAGTCAAGAACTAGGATTTCTCCCAACATTTCCCCCATTTTTAATTTGGACAAGGGATTCCTTCAGGAGAACCTGATTGACCTGAACCCTCATGAGTCTCTTGTTGAAAATGGATCGCAAACATTTAAGAACTGCAAGTATTATAAGGAAGAGTATGCAGGCTAAACCTAACATTGTAGTAGGATTTAGCATATTAAGCAGGTTCTATTTAAAGGTAATAACACAGACCTCTCGCAGAAGGGAGAAGGGGACCATGGCTGATGTTCTAAAGTCCCAAGAAGTGAGCGCACCTTACATCCTTTATAGGTTAAGGTCTCTTTTGTTCTCCAGTTCTTTCCTCCTTATCTCTCCTTCTCACCTATGTGATTAGGCCTGGTTTTGCAGGTGAGATGCATAAAGTGAGAAGCAAATGGGCAGGGGAAGGGCCAACATGATTCAGCCAGGTAAGGGCTGTTTAGGGCATCCATACATGTTCAAAGCACTAGAAAAACTAGGGATTATAGGAACACACCTCCACATTTAAAAGGCTATCTATGCTAAGCCCAAGGCCAACATCATGTTAAAGGGAGAAAATGTGAAAGCATTCCCATGGGATGTGGCTGGTGTGGAAGAAATAACCCTAACCAACCCAACAGCCCATGACATGTCACAGTAAGTAGTATGATATAGCAGCCCCATTCCTCAAAAGTAGTGGGAGATAATGTTTCAAGTTTTTCTGCATCCAAGCCAGACCTGATTCCCAACCAAGAAAAAGGGTTAAAAAGCCCTAGGCAATTTCCCCCACCTGGCCTTGCTGAAGCCTGCACTGGAATGTAGACTGCAGCAGTCTCAGTGAGGGACCAACCTGAGACTGAAGAAAAAAAAGTGTCTGTTTTAAACTTCTTCTGGGCTGTGACACGGAACTAACTTACTGTCTCTCTCCCTCTCCCTTCCTCTCACCCCTTCTCTCTGCCTTCCTCTTTCTCACTCTCTCATGCTATAATTAATGTTCATTATCATTTATTCTTCTAGGATTCTTGTTCTGTTTTGTTTTTCTAAATGCTATATTTTTCGAGCTCACAATTTTGATCCTACATACCTAGGTTAATGATTCGTTGATCAGTTCTATTTTTTATGCAACTCTAGAGTTACTTTTGAACGTCTGTTACATTGCAATGGAGATAAATGTTACAAGGCCTTTGCTTTTGTGTTTTGTGTATATCATATCGTCTAATGTCATGTTATCTGTCCATGCTAAATATCATGTACATGATATCAAAATTGAGCTCGCATAAAATTAAAATTTAAAAAATGGATCCAAATACTTTTTTTTGTCAATTTTTTGTATTGTTTCTTTTGTTTCAATTTCGTTGATTTCAGCTCTGAGTTTAACTATTTCCTGTCTTCTACTACTTTTGGTGTTGGTCTGTTCTTCTTTTTCTAGGGCTCTGAGCTGAGTGTTAGGTTGTTTATTTGTTGAGTTTTGCTTCTTTTATTGAATGCGCTCCATGAAATAAATTTTCCTCTAAGTACTGCTTTCATAGTGTCCCAGAAATTTTGATATGATGTTTCTTTGTTCTCATTTACCTCTAAGAATTTTTTAATTTCCTTCCTAATATCTTCTGTTATCCATTCATCATATAATAGCATATTGTTTAATCTCCAGGTGTTGGAGTAGTTTCTGTTTTTTACTCTTTCATTTATTTCTAATTTCAATCCATTGTGATCTGATAGAATACAAGGTAGTGTCTCTATCTTCTTGTATTTGCTAACATTAGCTTTGTGGCATAGTGTATGGTCTATTTTAGAGAAGGATCCATGTGCTGCTGAGAAGAAAGTGTATTCGCTCTTGGTTAGATGGTATATTCTATAAATGTCTGTTAAGTCTAAATTATTGTGTTATTGAGATCTATGGTTTCTTTGTTCAATTTTTGTTTGGAAGATCTGTCCAGTGGTGAGAGAGGCGTGTTAAAATCACCTAGTATTATTGTATTGTGGTCTATTTGGTTTCTGAGATTGAGAAGGATTTGTTTGACATACATGGGTGAGCTACTGTTTGGGGCATAGATATTTATGATTGTTATGTCTTGCTGATTTATGGTTCCCTTAAGCAGTATGAAATGTCCTTCTTTATCCCTTCTGATTAACTTTGGCTTGAAGTCCACTTTATCTGAAATGAGGATGGATACCCCAGCTTTTTTGCTGGGTCCATGTGCATGGTAAGTTTTTTCCCATCCTTTCACCTTTAGTCTTTGGGTATGTCTTTCTAAGAGATGAGTCTCTTGCAGGCAACATATTGTTGGATCTTTCTTTTTTATCCAATCTGCCAGTCTATGTCTTTTGATTGATGAATTCAGGCCGTTAATATTCAGGGTTATTATTGAGATATGATTTGTATTCCCGGTCATTTGACTCATTTTATTCATTTATTTGTTTATTTTTGACATGACTTGGTTCCTCTTTATTTGAGAGTTCCTTTAGGATATCTCCTCCCTTTGCTGATTTGCTTCTTTGTTTTTCATCTCTTCTTCATGGAATATTTTGCTGAGAATGTTCTGTAATGCTGGCTTTCTTTTTGTAAATTCTTTTAGCTTTTGTTTATCATGGAAGGATTTTATTTCGTCATCAAATCTGAAGGTAAGTTTTGCTGGGTATAAGATTCTTGGTTGGCATCCATTTTCTTTTAGGGCTTGAAAAATGTTATCCCAGGCCTTTCTAGCTTTTAAGGTCTGGATTGAAAAATCTGCTGATATTCTTATTGGTTTCCCCCTGAATGTAATTTGTTTCTTTTCTCTCACAGCCTTTAAGATTCTGTCTTTATTTTGTATGTTAGGTATTTTCATTATAATGTGCCTTGGTGTGGGTCTGTTGTAATTTTGTGTATTTGGAGTCCTATAAGCCTCTTGGACTTGATTTTCCATTTCATTCTTCAGATTTGGGTAATTTTCTGAAATTATCTCATTGAATAGGTTGTTCATTCCTTTGGTTTGTTTCTCTAAGCCTTCCTCAATCCCAATAATTCTCAAATTTGACCTTTTCATGATATCCCATAGTTTTTGGAGATTCTGTTCATGATTTCTTACCATCTTCTCTGTTTGTTCGACTTTGTTTTTGAAGTTAAATATTTTGTCTTCAATATTTGAGGTTCTGTCTTCCAGGTGTTCTATCCTATTGGTTGTGCTTTCTATGGAGTTCTTAATTTGGTTTATTGTTTCCTTCATTTCAAGGATTTCTGTTTGGTTTTTTTTCAATATCTCTAACTCTTTATTGAAATGGTCTTTTGCTTCCTGTATTTGCTCTTTTACCTGTCTATTGGTGCGTTCATTCAATGCCTGCATTTGCTCTTTCATTTCATCGTTTGCTTCCCTTATCATGTTGATTATGTACATTCTGAACTCCCTTTCTGACATTTCTTCTGCCATGCTGTCATTGGATTTTATTGATGTAACATCCAGATTAGTTTGAGGCATTTTCTTCCCTTGTTTTCTCATGTCGTTCAGGTGTCAGTGGACTGCAGAGATGTTGCAGATTTCCTCTATTGACTTATAATGTCCCTGAAGATTGCTAGTGTATCCCCTCTTATCCTTCAGTAGCCTGAAGTCTTAGAGGAAATTGATACTGCGGTGTTCCCCTAGGTAGCTGCCTCTCTAGGGGTGGTGGTCTTCAGGTGGGGTATATTCCCTGCTAGTGGGCAGAGGTGCCTCTACTTGTTGACCAATGGTCATCCAAAGGGGAACTAGACTGCGGGCTGAGGCAAGGCCTGTTTGGGCCTGTGTCTCTGGTTTTACCGTCCTTGTGGGAAAACCTCACCCAGCGGGGAAGACTCACCCGGTGGGGAGGTCTCGCTAGTCAGTTCCCCTCCTAGAGGTTCCCCTCAATCCACAACTACCACCTGGGCAGGGCAGCCTTCCCAGGCAACGTTCCCAGGGGCCCGGACCTACCTCCTGGGCCTGGGAGCCTCACCCTTCGCAGACGAGTCTCCTTAGGTTGTCCCTTCTTAGAGAAGCTGCCCGCAGTCCTGGAAACTTCGCTCCGCCCCTCAGCTTGTCTCTGTGTAGTTCTTTCAAGAAAAGGTGCCTAGGTCCCTGGACCGGACCGTGCTATGCACCTAATCGCCTGGCTATGCGACCCGTCCTCTGAGCAGTCACTTGGAGCCTCGTACATATGCTCCAAGCCCCAGTGACCCGCCGCTCGCCTCTTCCTCCAGGCAGCCACCCGGTGTTCTGTGTGGGCGCTTGGAGACCAAGCCACTCACTGCGCACCTCCACCTCCTCCGGACAGTCCCCTCCCCGTTGCTCAGGCGGTTGCTGAGTCCAAACAGCTCGCTGCCCCACTCTTTCTCTGGCAGCCGCAGGAGCCCCGGCAGATTGCTCCAAAACCAAGCGGTGTGTTGTGCGGTCTCCTCTGCAAAGTTCCACGCTTTCCGAGTTCACTGCTCCAGCGGGGGGAGGGGTGTCTTGCCTCCTGGGCAGGGCAGCCTTCCCAGGCAACGTTCCCAGGGGTCCGGACCTACCTCCTGGGCCTGGGAGCCTCACCCTTCACAGACGAGTCTCCTTAGGTTAGAGAAGCTGCCCGCAGTCCTGGAAACTTGGCTCCGCCGTTTTTTCGCTCCGTTTTTTCGCTCCACTTCGCTGTCTGTGTTACCGCTCCAGCGGGGGGAGGGGTGTCTCTCCGGGCAACTCTACTTCACAAAGTTCCCTGCGTTCCGGGGCTACCGCCCCATCCGGGACGCCTCCCCAACGGGAGAGACTCACCCGGCGGCTTTGAGTTGGTCCCAAGTCACTCACTATCTCCTCTTTTGAATCTTGAGTCCTGGAGCAACATGAAATGCAGCCGCCCCCTAGTCCGCCATCTTGAAACCCCCCTCCAAATACTTTTAATTCACATGATTTAAAAAGGTTCAATTTAAATTGGGTAAACAAATAAAAGTAAAATGTCTTTGAAATTAACTCACAAGTCTCTAGGTGGTCAAACTAATAAAATATTGATGTTTATAAATGTCTAATGTCAATTGTTTCTAGGACTTTTCTTCAACAGGAAAGAACTGGCAAATACTGTTCAATACTCTTGTCTGATATCTTGGTTTTACAGTAAAATAAATAGATTAACGTATATGATTACTTAAATGTGTTTGCTAGAGACATCTGATTAATTTGCAACATTAAAATGCTAATTATTAAATAACATTGAGTACCCTTAACTCCTTAAATTCCAGGGGGTAACGTACTCAAACGTTATTGGTGTTTCCATAGATTGGTGAATAAAAACAGTTTAAAACTATTTTGTGTTTTCACTAAAAACAAAGTAACTGATAGTTAAGCCTTAACAGGTACAACTCTATATACAAAGGGCTCCAAAAGTTTCAACTGTGTTTCAATTAAAGTACTATAAACAACAAAGTGCTTAATCTTGTTCAAATGGAGTGATATAGCTAAATTCAGATTACATAAGAGTTGTTTCAGAATGCAAACAAGAAGCGGTCAACAGATAGGAAAGAAAAAATTGAAGGTTCTACATATGGAAATATATTTAGTGAGAAACAAAATGTTTCTGGGTAAGAAAATACTTATGTGGTAAACATGAGGGTCTAAGTAAGCGCTAAAACAGTCTGTGTGTAAGTAAAGGGCAAATTTCAACAAGTTTGTGTGCAACCAGGTTGAGACAATCAGTTAAAGCTACTTAAGATTTTTCCTAAGGTCAAATACTAATGTTCTGATACAAACAATAGTTTAATCTATATGTTAAAATGACAAGGATTTCTTAGAAACACTAATTTACTCTTAACATCATGTCTGTTAAGTTTTATTCTTTAGAACAATTACTCTTAAAAATTGGTGTTTATACAATTCTGATTAAACAACAACTATGAGAGTATTGTACTACATTACACAGTCTAAAGTTTTCTTTAAACACAAAATTTGGTTAATATAAAGGTACTAAGGTAATCGGAATGGTCATTATTTGTATATTAAATGTGTTAATTTCTTCCAGGTATACAAGTCTTTAAAGCAGAAATTTATCAAGCTGCTGTTCTCCAAATTAAACTTGTCTATAATGGTAATTTTAAACTTATAAAGAGTAAATTTTATTGGGGATTTGTTTCTATCATTTAATGCATTATTAGAGGACCTGTTATCAATAGGGTATATATAAAATTTACTTTTACACTGAGATAAAAAATTTTTAATGAAATTATTTCTCAGTTTAGTGAGAATCTAATTTGTCTAAAGGTTAGTATTGTGAAATATAAAAAAAACATTTTGCCACTTTGCCACACAAAAGGAAAGTTAATAGCTCTCTCAGCCTTTCTTTGATTTGTGTTTTGGTTATATTGTTAAATTGTGTTGACAAATGTTAATATAGACTCAGGAAACAATATATGTAAACTTAAAATGATATTAAGGAAGTCAAAGATCAGCATCAGAATTAGAACACTTAAGATTTGTGAAGAGACACGCCTTACCTCAGATAAGGTTCTGTCTCCCACCTTACTGCATGTTAGAGTGGCTCCAAAATAAGCCAGTCCTTCATACTCCTCCATCTCTCGAGGCTCCCATATCTTGGCCACCTGGGTTCAGGCCCAAAGTGGAGCACATTCACTCCTCTCCTGCCTGTCAATTCCCCAGGGCCCCCTCCTGGCCCTGCAAACTACAAGATTCAAAATGTGACAGACACCCAGGATCTCCTGGGTCTGAGTGTCTTGAATTCCCCTGGGTGCAACACTTGCCATGCCTGAATTTCACCCGGTTTTCTAATCATACTCTGGGTCACATGGTGGGCCTCTTCCAGGCCTGGTTTTCAGATCCAGCTGGAATTACACAGATCTGGGTGCCTGGATTTGGACCCACACCCACCGACCCCTGTAGCCATTTTGGGACAACAGCCAGGACCTGCAGGACCCCTGGTCTGACTGACCGCACTCCACCTCCAGGACCCCCGGTCTGACCCACTGCAGCCCGCATGAACTTGGCCCCCATGCCCCATGCTGCAACTCCCCTTTTGCCAACACGTGTGGAAGCCAGTGCAGCCATCTTGGATTATCCTGGAAGTGGAAGCAGCCATCTTCAGGTGGGGCCAATCCCATCCCTGAGACGCCTGCTGGAGACTGGAAGCTCATTGTCAGGTACCTCTCATGCATCAGGCTACTGAAGACTGGGAGGTTTGAATAGTATATCACTGTTACAGTGTAGTTTTTTTTTCTCCTTTTTGAAAATTTTAAATTTTTGTTCCTTTATTTTTCTCACTCTCTCTATTTTCCTTTTGTTTACCTGTTTTCTCAATCTCTTTCTCCCTTTCCTCAATGCTAGCAACCAACTTCTTTTGATTCTGCTTTCACACTTCCTACAGTCTAGCACTTCTATATACTCTCTTCTTATCCCATTAACAGTTACATCCTACACCCTCCCCATCCTCTTCGTCCACCATTAGAAACTGTAGACCTCATTGCAAAGCTATTTGTAATTCTGTAGATAATATTGAACTCATCCTCTATGTTTATTATGACAATATTGTTATTGTCTTCATAGGAGTTATTTGGTTTAGGGTTGCATATTGTCTTACTGAGTGCTACAAATATTGATCTCCTCCTTAAAGAAGAGGTTTTGGAAATCTGCAGGGTCGCTACAAGCTTATAGGGGGGAAACTGCAACACCCCAGATCTGCACTGCTAGAGGGGAAGATATATGAACAAGATGAAAAAAAACAAGGGAAGAAAGTATTCTGAACAAACGAAGATTCTATATTAATAGAATCCAATGACAGCATAGTAGAATAAGTGTCAGAAAAGGAGTTCAGAACATACTTAGTTAAAATGGTTCGTGAAGCAAAGGATGAGATAAGAGATCACTTGCAGGCAATGAACAATCACTCCAATAACAGTTAGAAGAGCAATTGCAGGAAGCAAATATCCTTTCAACAAAGAGATAGAGATTCTGAAAATAAAACCAAACAGAAATCCTTGAAATGAAGGAAACAACAAACCAAATTGAATACTCAATGGAAAGCATCACCAAGAAACTAGTTCACTTGGAAGACAGAATCTCAGACAATGAAGAAAAAACATTTAATCTTGAAAATAAAGTTGACCAAACAGAGAAGATGGTATGAAATCATGAATGGAACCTCCAAGAACTATGGATATCATGAAAAGATCAAATTTAAGAGTTATCAGGATTGAGGAAGGCACAGAGATACAAACCAAAGGAATGAACAACCTATTCAATGAAATAATATCAGAAAATCCCCCACACCTAAAGAATGAATGGAAAATCAACTACAAGAGGCTTACAGAACACCAAAAGCATAAAATTACAGCAGGTCCACACCAAGGCACATTATAATGAAAATGCCTAACATCCAAAATAAAGATAGAATTTTAAAGGCTGCGAGAGAAGAGCATCGGATTACATTCAGGGGGAAACCAACACGGATATCAGCAGATTTCTCAGCCAGACCCTAAAAGATAGAAGGGCCTGGAACAACACATTTCAAGCTCTGAAAGAACATGGTTGGCAACCAAGAATCTTATACCTAGCAAAACTAACCTTCAGATTTGAAGATGAAATAAAATCCTTCCATGACAAACAAAGTTAAAAGAATTTACAAATAGAAAGCCTGCACTACAGAACATTCTCAGCAAAATATTCCATGAGGAGGAAATGAAAAACAACAATTTAGGTCAGCAGAAAGAGGAACTAAAAGGAAAAGCCAATCAAAGGAGAAAACAAGTCAAGTTAGAAAAACAAAATAAGCCAAAATGACTGGGATTACAAATCATATCTCAATAGTAACCCTGAATATTAATGGCCTAAACTCATCAATCGAAAGACACAGATGGGCAGATTGGATTAAAAAGAAAGACCCAACAATATGCTGCCTTTCAGAGACTCATCTCATAGAAAAAGACATCCATAGACCAAAGGCGAAAGGATGGGAAAAATCTACCACGCACACGGACTCAGACAAAAAGCGTGGGTTTCCATCCTTATATCAGATAAAGTGGACTTCAAGCCAAAGTTAGTCAGAAGGGATAAAGAAGGACATTTCATACTGCTTAAGGAAACCATAAGTCAGGAAGGCATAACGATCATAAATATTTATGCCCCAAACAACAGCACATCCATGTACGTCAAACAATTCCTTCCCAAATCCAGGAGTCAAATAGACCACAACACAATAATTCTGGGTGACTTTAACACACCACTGTCAGAATACATGAGAAAATGCTTTCCCCTCCAGAGTCCTATCAATAGAGTATATAACTAACTTGGATTTTTGCCAATGGAGAGAGAGAAAATGGTCTTTCATCTGCAGTTTTAATTTATAGTTTTCTTTATTAGTGAGCAAAGTTAACTTGTTTATTAATAGCAAATTTTATTCCTTTTTCTGTGTTTTGAACGGGTTATGATTTTGTCAATTTACATGCTAGGAAGGATAGCTCTTTGTGATATGAGCTGTAAATATTTCCCTTAGTTGTCTTTTTTTTTAAGTTTGTTTATGATGCTCCATTCCATAAAAAAAATTGTTTTTTAATGTAACAAAAAGTACCAGTGAAATAATTTATGACTTGGGGATTTTGAGTCATGAAAAGTTAGATAGTTCTTGCTAACCTCCAGATTTGTAAAGATCAAATTTTCAATTTTCTTCTTACTACTTAAAGGTTGTGTTATTTAAAAAAACATCTTTGGTACATATGGAATTTATCATGGTATATGAGGTAAGGCAGGGATATTACTTTACTTATCCCTATAACTTTATTGACTACTGCTTTTTCCCAGTGATTTGAGATGATGCCCTCTTTATACATTCAATTTCTATATGTATCTGAGTGTACTTACATCTGGGCATTCTGTTTTGCTAATAGACCAGTATGATACTCTTAAATTATTTAGGCTTTTAGAAATGCCTTAATGTGTTTTAGTGCTGGTCCCACTTCTATGTTATTTTTTTCATTAAATTTAGCATCAGGTGATATAGCTTAAAACTGTTAAGTTTTCATTGAGGTTTTGTTTAATTTATAAATTAATTTACACGATAATATGGTCCTTCTATTTGCAGAAAGGCTATATTTTTACTCCAGTGGTATTTTCATTTTAATTTTAATAGGTCTCATTTTTATTGACAAACATATTATATATTTTTTGTTCCTGTTATATATGAATTTTTTTCTTCCATTAAATCTTCCAAAAGATTGTTTGAATATATGTAAACTACCGATTTTTGTACATTGATTTTGTACTGGTAATCTAATTGAGCTATCTTACTCTTTGTAGTAGCTGTTAATAAAATACCTTAAATGTAAAAATTAAAAAAAAAGAACACAGTGTTTTCCTCCTCTTCTCACCTCCCCTGGGGTCAGTGCCTGTGATAATTGGGAAGCAAAGAGTCTGGTTTTTCTGGGACTGGAAACAATGCTCTGAAGAGTGTTGTGACAATAAATCTTATTGATTGACAAAAAAATATATAGACATGAAACCCAATGGAATAGAATAGAAGACACAGAAACAAATCTACATACCAATAGCCAACTTTCAGATGACAAAGTTCCACAGATACGTTTTGGAGAAAAGACAGTCCTTTTAACATATGGCACTGGGAAAACTGAATAGTTACAGGTAAAAATATGAAACTAGACCCCTATCTGTCACCTTGAAAAACACTCAAATGGAAATGGTCAAAGACTTAGGATATAGACCAGAAATATTACAACTTGCTAGAAGAAAACACAGGATCAACACTTCATCATACAGGTATTGGCACCAACTTCCTTAAGCAAGACCCCAAAAGCACAAGAAATAAAAACCAAGCATCAGTAAATGATGCCATCAACTATAAAGCTTCTGCACAGCAAAGGGAACAGTTAAGAGCGTGAAGATAGAGCCTATGGAGAGGTAATGAATCTTGGCTGCCTACTACTATGATAGGTGATTAATTTCCAGAATATACAAAGAACCCAGAAAACTTAACATCAAAAAATAAATAACCCAATGGGCAAAGGAATAAACAGAAACTTCTCAAAACAAGAAAGCCAAATGGAAAAAATAATCAAAAAATTTTTCAACATCTCTAGCAATCAGGGAAAATACAAAATCAAGAGCTATACACAAATGTGATCTCACTCCAGTCACAATGACAATGATTAAGGACTATTGAACAACAATAAATGTTGGTGAGGTTGTGGAAAAAAAGATATACCTGTACATTGTTGGTGGAACTGCAGACAAGTACAACCACTCCAGAAAGCAGTATGGAGATTCCTCAACAAACTAAGGATGGAACCACCATATGAGAGAACTATCTCACTCCTTGTATTTCCCAAAAGATCTAAAATTGGAATGATACAGCAATACGGCCACCTCAATGTTTGTTGCAGCAAATTCACATTAGCTAAATTATGCAATCAACTCCAGATGAATGGATTAAGAAATGGTAATACACACACTACAACACACACACACACACACAAACGCAATGGAGTTCTCCTCAGTCATAAAAAATAATGAAATTATGGTATGACAGTAAATGGATGGAAATGGAGAATATCATGCTAAGTGAAATTAGCAAAACACTCAAAAGTCAATGTTTTTCCTCATATGTGGAAGTTAGAGTAAAATAAAGGAAAGCGGGAGGGAAGGATTGGATAATGCAAACATCAGGGGAGTTCAGTATTAGAGAAGGCGATCGAAAGACAGAGTGGAGGAATGGGTAGAGTAGGCAATACAGAATGAATTCTTTAAAAATCTTGTTATGTGCATATATAAATATACCACAGGAACTTCACCTTTGTACACAGATAGAAAGACCAATCCAATATAAATAGATGAGTGAAAGGAATTCCAGTAGGGTAGGAAGGAACATGGTCAAATGGGATGGAGGATGGGAAGGAAAATGGGAAGGGAAAAGGGAGATCATGAACTGAAATCAAATTCTATGTATGTATGAGTGCATTGGAATAAACGCAACTACTATGTGTAACTACAAAGTTCTAATACAAAAAAAAAAAAATAGATAGCATTACCACATAAAGCAGTCTGCAGATTCAGTGCAGTGAGTATCCAGATCCAAAAACCACTATGTTTGCAGCAATGGAAAAAGGTGGTACTCCAATTCAAATGTAATTGCAAGGAGCCTTAGATAGCCAACACAATATTGACAAAGGGGGGGCAGGAATTAAAGGCCTTACACCTCCCAATTTCAAAACACAGTATAAAGCTACTAGCTCTGGTAGTGATGGCACACATCATTAGATCAATGGGGTAGAACTTAGAGTACATAAAGGAACACCATATATCTCTGGTCAATTTTGAGAACAGTGTGAAGACCATTCAATGGAGCAAAGAAAAGTGTCTGGTACAAATGGGACTGAGAAAGTGGACATACATTGTAGAAGAGTGAATTTGGATCTACTCCTCATACTACAAATAAGAAATAAATCAAAACTGGAGAAAACCACCAAACTCTAGGAGCTAACACCATAAAAATCCTAGCAGAAAATACAGGTAACCTTGGGTGTGCAATGGAGATTTTATATATATACATACATATATATATATATATATATATATATATATATATATATGTGTGTGTGTGTGTGTGTGTGTGTGTTTATATATATACACATATATAATATGCATATTATATATATAAAGCTTCTTATTTCTCAATTGTACATATTTATGGAATATTATATGATAATTTGATGCATGTACATGAGGATATAAGAGGGAAAAAGAGACAGAACAAGGTAATTTGACAATTAGAGGAAGAGGAAAACCGAGGAAGAATAAAAGAACAAGAAACAAGCCAGGAAAGTAAACTACAACCAAAAAATCCAAGAAAAAAAACAAACAAAAAACCCAACCACTTGCCCTTAATCAAAACAATACAGCAAAATAGCAAAAGGTTAATAAAAGTAAAATTATAAGTTATGATAAAAAGAAGAAATAATGTGTTTATGCATGTGTATATACGTGAGCCAATCAGTGAACATGATGTGGGAAACTGAGGAGGGTGAAATTGTGGACAGGGCTGGATATTTGCTACCTGTGTAAAGCTGTCCTACTCTCCCTTTCCCTTGTGCCTCTTAGAGGGAGCAAGAGCTGGGTGTTATTAACCCTTCCCATTTTTGGTGTTTGCCAATTTGTCTGTTAAGTGACCTTGCAGTGTAGCTGGTAGAAACGTTTCTTTTTTTTTTTTTCCCCAGTACTGGGGATCAACTCAGGGCCTTGTGCTTGCGAGGCAAGCACTCTACCAGCTGAGCTATCTCCCCAGCCCCTAGAAATGTTTCTTGAGCAACAGGATAGGATGGAATGGGAAGTATCTCCCTTTGGAGTTGGTCTGAAGGGCCAAGATCGCTACATTTCTAGGGTGGGATCGATGCACAGTTCTACTTGGGAAGTTCTGGTGGCTAGCTCTAATCGGAACTTTGGAAATTTGTTGCAGGTGTGTGTTTGAATCAACACATCCTGGGAGATGGGCAAATACCGGTCTCTGCTCCTCACCTGGGTCTTGATCTCTTCTGAGAATCCTACTCACAGGGCAGAGTAACGAACCACCCTGGGTAGAGGGGATATGGGAGGTTTCAAACAGCCTGCTACCCCGGAATCTGAACCTCCAAGGCTCAGTCCTGAATATAATCACACTGGTTGTGTAAGCCACATGGCTCAAAGGAAGAGCAAGTTGCACTCCCCTCAGGATCTCTGCCATCAACCCACCCACCACCAATTTTCTCTTCTCTATGACTGTTTCAGTCACGATCTTTCAGGTGCACCCTAGCCACACAGTTAGTGCTGGCCAGGACTGTGGCAGTCTTGTGTACTTACAGCAGCAAGCTGCAGTACCACCTCCTCAAGCCTGACCTCCACCTCAAGTCTCTACTTATAAGTTGAAAAACATGGAGCACTTTCAAACCCCAGCTCACTGTGCAGCCTATCAGTTAAGGTCAGACAGGCTTCTATAGGTATTGTGTGCCCAATTCATCTGTTTTGTTTCTCTCTTTCCCTTTGTATTGCCCTTCCCCTCTGCAGTGACATTGCACGGCTTCTTCCATCAGCCTCAATGCTGGCAACTAGCTGGGCTCTGATGTGGCCTTTATTATCATTGTTCAAAAAAACCTGTCCACAGAGAAAACAGTGGGTTCCTCTGAGTCTTTGGCTTTCCAATATTGAACTGTAGTAAATTTCCTCTGTCAACCACCTCATTAAGAAGCAGTATTCCTTTTGTTTTGTTTTGTTTTGTTTGTTTTTTGTTTGTTTGTTTGTTTTTTTAGGAATATAAACGTTAAAAAAAAAAAAAAAAGAAGCAGTATTCCTGTTGTTTCAGTTCTGAACACCCAAGTAACTGGGAAGTTCGGCCTTCCTCTATTTCAGCATTTTTCACATCACCACCTTCCTTTGATGCAATTTAGGAAGCTAAGAACACCCAGACACTTCCTCCATGTTTTGTATCCTGGTGTGAGTGGGAACAAGTGTCTAACCTTGCCCGCCTTTGGATATGGCCATGTTGAAGGTGGGGGGGTGAAAGGTTCACAATTAGCTGCTGGTTTTCTCCAGTACAGAGGTTATGAGAGGGTATGATCACAAGGGGCAATACATGAAAGGGAAGTTTGTGATCATTAAAGGGATGATGCTACTAAGCCTTCTGGGAAGCAAAATAGGATGAATGGGACCCATGTTACAATGATAATTTGCAGTTAAGCATAGGGCTGAGGGTTGGAGCTATGGGCAGGCATCCCAGGAGTATGGGGGTCAGTTCAGAAAGAAATTTTGGATCAAAGTGTTAGGAGTGAAGAGTAATAAGCAGGATCCAGAGGAATCCTGAAGAAAGGCACACAAGTTAGTTGGAGATGAGTTCTGAAAAAGGGCATCATCAAGGCCACTGTCCCTGGTGTTCCTGCAGCCACTACTGGGTCCCCTTCCCCACAGAGGCTCCTGGGCCCTGATGGGTCATGGGGAGGGGTCCACTATCTCCCCTCACATGTAACCTTTGTAAGTGGTGCACCTTGTTGGAGGTGTCCATGACTTGATGCTTTTGTACAAGATGGATGGGAAGGGAAGTGACGTATGGGAAACATACCACTTACAGAGCTAAGCTCATGTGAGTTCTGTAGTCTCAGCATCCTTTCCACCTCGGCCCTAAGCAGACTGTTCAAAGACCCAGGGAAATGAACAGAGACGCTGTAGATGGAGCTTGCTGGCCATAGCTGCCATTTGCTGATCCCTATACTAATCAGCCCTCCTACCAGACCCTGTACACAATTAACCCATAGATTTCAAAATGTCGAGAATAAAAGAAAATCATCACTACAAAAATTGGTAGCATAAGTGTGACTATAAACACCTTTGTGTCAATAAATTTCATAACTAAAATTGAATGAACATAACAGGGTATCTGCATTATGATTCTCCATGTAAAATAGGCGCATAAATGTGCATGTACACGAACAGATGAAATTGTTGGCAAAAAACGAATATGCTGAAGCAGATGCTCATAAACAATGTTTAAGAGTACCTGCTGTCCCCAAACCACAAACTTCAGCAACAAAATTGTAAAACTTAGACTTTGACTCATCATTTACCCTTACAAGAAATGACCTAAGGGAACATTTGTAGACACAGAAGTGTGTGGATGTGTTGTGTGTGCGCGCGTGCGCGTACGTGTGTGTGTGTGTGTGTGTGTGTGTGTGTGTGTGTGTGTGTATGCATTTATACACCAACCCACCTGGGGGGCATGTCAGGGTTAGCATTTGCTTGCCTGGTGGCATGGGCCAAAGGCAGCTGTGGGAATTGTCAGGTGGATGAGTGGAAGGAAACCCTGTTGTCTGATCTGGCTAGGGAAGGAGGTGGAGGGTGTGGAAGCCCGATGGCGTAGAGAGAGGAAGTAGAGGGGCCATGCCATGGTTTCCATGGGTCCTGCCTACAAGGGAACCCAGGCAGCCGAGAGAGCCTGAGTTGAGCCAGACACTGCGATTGTTAATCCCACGGGAGAGCATCTCTGTTCCTCCCTATGAGGCCAAAACCTGGAGTGTAAACTCTGCTCCCAGTGTGAGAAGACTAAGGCTTAGTGGGTTACAAGAGCTTGGCTCTGACCATTGCAGTCCTATTTGGAAGAAGAGTTGTCTTTATTATTCTTTACGTAATGTCAACTATGGCCTCAGCACCCATTTTTCAGAAATTCACGCTCCAATATCTGGCTCCCACGATATCTGCTTTGAAAAGCAGAAAAGTGGTAGGAAGTTACTTCTGCCAAACATGCAAAAAGTGCAGGCATGATTTGTCAATTGGTGGTACTTCACCCGTGCCATTATTTATAGGATTGTAACTTGAAAACATATACTACTATCATTTCAATTCAAAAATGCCTGTTTCGTCAAGTGCAAGAATTCCCTCCTAAGTGCATAGGATAAATAGAGCAGATGTCACATTCAGCACTTGCCTGAAATTTGGTACTGCCAACTGCGCATCTTTGGGGAAGTTCCCAGAGGACTAACCACAAAGTGAGATTCTGGGCTACTGTCGCTGCTATTTGGAGGTGATAAAAAGTGGCTGAAGCCCCTCAAGAACATGGACATAGAGCACCTGCTGTCAGCTCCGTGAGGGATGCACTACCGGGCAGAGAGGTTGACTTTCCCTCCCTCTGAAGGTGCTGAATGAGACTCCTCCCAGAGTACACTCAGGAAGGGGAGCGGGTGGGAAGGTGTGTGGAGACAGATGAGGCATGGGGAGAGCTGTGGAAAGGCCCATTTCCCATACACCTGTTCACAAATCACAAAGCTGAGCATGGTATGGTCTATGAAAATGCTCAAAAGATTAGGAATGATAAGTGAAATGTGTGAGCCCTGTTGGGACAGGCCCAGAATGGCTATAGTTAGGCTTTTTCACTGAGAGTTCTGGCAGTCTATGTTATACTTAGAGTTTGCAGCCAGGACTTGGCACCAGCTACGCTACAGGCTACAGTTAGTCAAGGCCAGAAACATTGAATCAGCGAATAGACTCAAGGTCATAAACATTAACTTATGTAATGAGTTGGCAAGGTGCCTTCTTAATCTGCATATAAAAGGGCCTGTGGCAAAGACTCCTGGCAAAACGGGATAATAGGACCAAAAATGGGGGCAAAATGAGGGCTAAATTGGAACTGGCTGTGGGCTGAAGCTGAAGCTGAAGCTGGAGGCTAGAGGCTGTGGCTACGACTGAATAAAGCGCTTCTACTATCCTAACTGCGTCTGGCATCTTCTTCAACCAGCTGATCTGTTTCCTGGGTCTGAGTTCTAGCATGACAAGTCCTAACCTCCCGATCTTCCTTCCTTCCTTCCTTCCGCAGCCCCCAATAGCCGGAAAGCATCCCTTGAGAAGCCCCTGTTGTGTCAGGTTACACACCTGCTTCTGCAGGTCTCCGGGTAGAGCTTCTCACAGTCTCACAATCTCCAAAGGCCAATCACTAGAAGTAGCATGTGTCCTTTCTCATCAGGATTTTTTCATAAACGATGCTTGGAGCAAGCCGGATGGATCTGCTTAAGGACAGCCAGGGTGAATGGGATGGGAGCAGCGGTGCACAGGGTCTTTGGTCCTGGCCCTGTTGGCTCATGTCTGTGTCAGGGGAAGAGAAACCCAGGACCCACGGCATACAACATGCAAAATCACTCTTTATTGTGAAGATAAACAGCCATCTTCATGGGGAAAACACAAAGAACGACTAGTCATTTGGAAGGTTATGTTACCTGGCCTACAAGTTAACTCTGACTTCTTGGTCAGCCAGACCTGCAACCCCCAGTCATGAGTGTGGCCCTAGGTCAGTGACAAAAAAAAAAAAAAAAAAAAAAAAAAAAAAAAAACAAAAAAAAAAAAAAAAACGATGACATGGATGAAGAGGACGACGACATCCAAGGGCTCCTTTCAGGGCATCCGTTTGAAGGCCTCCTCCGGGATCTTGCCCTGGGTCTGGGGGGAAGGAGTCAGGATTTCAGAAAAGGCCAGGTGCCCTGAGTTCCATTCCCAGGCCACCTGGCCTCCACCTTCCCAAAGGCTCAGAGACATCCCTCTTTCACCTGCTTGATCCCCAGGCCTCACCTGGAGCATAGTGAAGACCTGACCAGCTCTGATGTAGTTCCACTGGTTGTCCTCAAGGCACCTGGGGTGGGAGAAGAACAGATGATCTCCATTACTACCACAGGACAGACATGCTGGACACAACATGCCACCTCTTAACCTATGCTGCTCTTTTTCTGGGATGCATGTGCCAGAAAGAGGACCAGTGTAATGACGAAGAAAGACCTTGTGAAAACCAGAACGTCTGTCACAAACATTCAGGCTCAACAGAATTCAAAGCAGCAAAATGGGGGTGTTCAAAACAATAAAGGACCTCAATCATACTGATAAAGAAAAGACACTCAAGAAAATAACAAACTGAAATTCAAAAATGAAAACTGTGCAATTGTGTTTGAATTGAGATACAAGACATGTGTCGTAGCACTTACTTTTTTAAGGTGCACGATCAGGTGGTTGTCTAGAATATTCACATGCTTGTGCAGCTATGCCACCTATCTATGCCACCTATTCCAAAAGCTTTTTATCACCTCCAAGAGATCACTCCCTATTATCCTTTGTGACCACTATTCTGCTTTCTGTCTCTATGGCTTTGCCCATCCTGGACATTTCATATAAGTGGAACCGTACAATATATGACCTTTTGTGACTGTTTTTTTTCACTTAGCATGATGTTTTCAGGATTCATCCAGGACACAGCATGTATCAACACTAAGTTCTTGTTAACGATTCAATAATATTCCACTGTGTGTATGTACCACCTTTATTTATCCATTCATCAGCAAAAAGGCATCTGAGCTGTTTCTATTTTTTGTGCAATACAAACAATTCTGCTACAAACATTTGAGTAAAATTTTTTTTGAGTTCACGTTTTTATTGCTCATGGTATATACTTCGGAGTGGGATTACTGGGCCATATTGGTAACTCCATGTTTAACACTCTGAGGAACTGCCAAAATGTTTCCCCCAGAGACTGTTCCATTTTATATTCCCACTGGTACAATGGGAGGTTTCCAACTTCCCCACACCTTCACCAACACTTGTTAACTTTCATTTTGTTAATTAAAGCCATCCTAGTGGATGTGAAGTGGCAAACCCATTATGGCTTTGATTTGCATTTCCCTGCTAACTAATGATGATGAGAAATTCTTCAAGTGCTCTGTGACCATCTGTGCATCTTCTTGGGAGAAATGTCTATTCAAGTCCTCTCCACATCTTTACCTGGGATGTTCGTCTTTTTACGGCTGAGTTTTAAGAAACGTTCTTTGTGTATTCTTCTGAGATGTGTGATCTGCAAAATTTTCTCTCGTTCTGTCAGTTGTCTTTGCACTTTCTTGATAGTGTCCACTGACGTACAAAAAGCTTTTAATTCTATGAAGTCTGTGGAGTCCAATTTACCTATTTTTCTCTGGTTCCTTGTGCTTTTGCTGTGTATACAAGAAATGGTTGCCTAAGTCAAGGTCATGATGATTTACATGTATGTTTTCTCCTTTGGGTTTTATAGCTGCAGCTCTTTAAGTCCTTCATCACTTTCAGTCACTGCATATGGTGCAAGTTGAGTGGCGGTGAAAATTCATGGTTTCTCAAGTGGACATCCAGTCACGCTGGTGCCCCTTGTTCAAGACATTTTTTTTTAATAAGCCCATGGCACTTTTTCAACAGCCCAGATAATCAACAGTTGACCATAAATGTGACGGTCTATTGGGTAGACTCTCAGTTCTGTTCCACGGATTCATATGTCTGTCTGTATGCTGGTACCACGGGGTAGCAGGGTTTGAAGTCGGTAAGTGTGAGTCTTCCAACATTGTTCTTCTCCTTTGAGACTATTCTGGTTATTCTGCATCCACTGCACTTCCATATAAACATTAGGATCACCTTGTCAACCCTGGCAAAGAAGCCATCTGGGATTTTGGTAGGTGTTGTGTTGAATGTGAAGATTCCTCTGGATAGCATTGCCATCTTAATGATACTAGTCTTCCACCCTATGTATAGGAGATGTCTTTCCACTTGCTTATGTCTTCTTTAGTTGTCTTCTGCAGCCATGCTTTGCTGAACATTTCAGCACATATGATTTTTGTTTCTTCTGGTACATTTGTTTGTAAGTGTTTTACTCCTTTTTAAAAATACACATATATATTTTTTAGTTGTAGATGGTCACAATTCCTTTCATTTTATTCATTTATTTTCATGTAGTGCTGAGGATCAAACTCAGTGCCTCACACATGCTGGGCAAGCACTCTACCACCAAGCTGCAGCCCCAGCCCAGTGTTTTACCCTTTTCGACGCTATTGTAAATGGACTTGTTTTCTTAACTTCACTTTTGGATTGTTTACCACAAGTACACAGAATGTTGGATCCTTGCTGAACTTGTGTATTGTTCTAGTGACTTGTCATGATGGGTTCTTTTGGATTCTCCATATGGTAGGTAATGCCATTTGAGCATTACACTATTTTTTATATACTTTACAGGCATCAGTAATAAAAGCATGTTACCATTGCCATGGGCCCACTTTTACTTTGCAACAAATATTCACAGGTTTTTCTTCCCAAACATCGTGTGAGTTTCCATTATTCACTCCCCTACCCCACTCCCATTTAATCCAACACTCACTTCTTAGACCACTCGAGCTTCATCCCAGACTGGATGGAGAAAGCCTGCACTGTTTCCCGCTGCTCTTGGGAGAGAGTGGACATGAAGGTGGAGCAGAGTGCGGGTATGGGGTTGGAGAAGGCACTCTGGATCTCAGCAGGGGTGGCGTCCCTTACAAGCAGGTGGTCATTTACGATGCAAAGACTAGAGGGAAAAAATTTTTTTTAAATCAGTCCCCAACCCAATTGGCCAGGCAGACAACCCTGCACTGCCAACCTCCTTAACCACTGCCACGCAGCACCTGGACTCCTCTAATATCCCTGTTGTAGCTGCCTTCTGGATTCCCAGGCTGGAACCCACCTTTGGAGAGATTTTGTACCAGCTTCATTGGATTTGTCTATGTAACCCCAACACATTTTCTCCCACACAGCAGCCCCAGAGCCTGGGCACTCTTGTCCCCACTTTCAAAGGAGGACACTGAGTCACACTGAAAGGACAAGTACTTTGACTAAGGTCATAGTTAGTGTTGGGGTCAGAAAGAGAACTGTCATTCCAACTTTTTAAAGCCCTTACTCTTAACCACTAGGCCAAGACCACTTGTTGGATCTACCTGTTGGTCTTCCACAATATTGAGAATAGCCTGAGGACTCTGCCACCACATTCCTATACCACTGGTCCCAAGCTGGGAATGGCGTGCTCACCTGCTCCACAGCACTCACCTGGAATTGCGGCCAGGAGTAACAATGAAGGTCCGGGTGAAAGCATGAACACATCCCTGGGACTTTCCTTCCACTTCAAGGACAACAAACAACACTCCCTTAGAGTTGCACATGCTTTACATGCTCAAGCAGCATCCCCCAGTCAGGTTCTTACACTGGAGGAGGCCGGGCCCAGACAATTCTTCACTTGGAGTTAGGAGAGCATGGCAGGAATGGGGAGGACAACTGGAACAATCCATTCCCAGTGATGGGGCCCCTACCACATGTTGGGCCCTGTGAAAACCACTTCAAAGTTCACTTGATCCTTGTCTCATGTCTGTCCAAGAGATGGGTTCTACTAGCCCCAGTTTACAAATGGGGAAACAGAGGTCAAGTCATTGGTCCAAGGCCACAGAGTAAGAAACTGGGAGGACAGCCATTGAACCCTACAGCCTGTGTCCCTAACTAACACCAGAGCTGTGGGGCAGGCAGGCATGGGCCATGTTCAGACCAGGGTGCTTTGTGGGCAGAATGGGAGCACTGAGGGAAGAACAGGAAGAAAGGCCCATCATCAGGGACACTGAGGGGAGTTCTGAGAGGGTGCCCACCCAGGGGAGGGAGCAGTAGGGCATCTGAGGAGGTCCTGTGAAGACACTCACCTTCCTTGAACACCCCATTCACAGAGAAGCAGAGCATGGTTTCCTGAAAGGAAAGAATGCAGGAGCTCAGGATCCTGCTTAACTCCCTACCCACCTCCAGCTTTCTGGCCTGCCCCAGGGAGGAAGCAGGTACTCACCGTCTGGAACCACATGTCCACCACAAAGGAGCTGAGGTCGTGCCGAGTCTTGGGCATCACACAGAGGGCACCCAAGATGTCAAATTTCGTGTGCTTCAGCTGCTTCCACTGGTCTGTAGAGGAAAAGAGAAGCAAAGGTGAGGGGGGCTGCCACACCGTTACCCTTAACCGCCATGACTGACTCTTCACACCCCCTTATGCTGCTGCCCAGTCCACCCCATCTCACACTTACAGGAATCCTCGAGCTTCCTCATATTCTTGCTATCCTTGAAGAATTTGCAAAAGCTGCTCCTAGGAGGAAAAGGAGAGCAACAGGTCGTAGTCCAGCCAGTGCGGGTGTTGCAAGGAGATGGCGAGTGTCACAGTGCCCCGGAGCAGGGTCAGACATGATTGCAGATACTCACTGGGCTGGGTTCTTAGAATGGAAGGGAATGGTCAGGGAGAAGCATGCTTTGTCATGGTAAGCACTGAGGAGACCCTCTCGATCTCCGTAGTCATAGATCAAATGATACCTGTGAGGGAGCAAAGGTGACAGGCTATCTCTGTGCCCTGGGCCCCAGATAAGACCAGAAAATTCCTGTGAGCAGACCTGTACTATGGTAGACCAGTCTGTCCCAGGCCTCCCCTTCCTCAGACTCCCAGGGGAACTTACTCCTGCAGGAATTGCAGAACTACATTCCTTAGGGTCTCAGATCCTTTATAGTCTTCCTGGAATTAAAAGGTCATTTTAGACTCTGTGGTGGATAAAGCCTCCCCCACAACACACCCATCACTCTTGGTCCTTCTTCCTCACCATGCAGGGTTTTTTTAACTTGGGGACATCAAGGTCCACGACGATCGCTGTGGGTAAATCCTGGCCATCCTTGAGAAGGGAAGAGGAAGTCAGCAGTGCAGCTCAGGGTGGTGGCACTGCATGGCCAAGGAGATGAATAGGCTCAAGGGGGAACAAGGGCCAGAGGCCAGGTATACAATGGCCCTGGAAATTCCACGGGTGTGACTGCACTGGGTGTCTGCATCATGAGCTCCTGGGAAACTCGACCATTACATGCATCCCGTGGGCGGGTGTGCGTGTGCATGCGCGTGTGTTCTTCCCGGGGAAAATGTCCATGCCAGGGAGAATCCATGTCCTCTACGATGGAGGATTACGTGGTGCACACGTAATCTAGGCGAGACCCACAAGGCTTGGGGGCAGTGGGGGGTCGCGTAAGTGAGGAAGAGGGGACGAGAACAGAGGTAAGCACTTACCAGGCGTAGCAACTTGGGGAAACAATCCTGGATGGCGCTGTGCAAACAAAAATCTAATGAAGTGATGCGACGGTTGGTTGTGCAGACTCTCTCTCCCTGTTGCTCTCCTCCCTCTCCTTCCCCTGGGTAGCTCCTGCCTACACTGCCTGACCCCCTTGTCCAGGGCCCACGGAAGGCTCTGCAGGGAGCAGGGGATGGGGTGGGGGCCCCGGGCTCTGCTACCATGCTGGGTGTCCAGCATTCTGAGGGGCACGGCCTGGCCAGACCAAGACCAGGTCATCCCCCGCCCCCCAGGATAGGATGCTGGGGCGGGGTGGGGGTTTGGTGAGTGAGGCAGGGAGGGGAAGGCAGGGGTATGGCGACTGAAAGGGAGTCAGGGCAGGGGCGGGAGAGATGGGGAAAGAGGAATCAAAGCAGAGGGAAGGGGAAGATGCTCTACCCTGGTGCGGGAGGTCAAGGCGGCAGTGAGAAGAAACCGGCTCCCCCACCGCAGCCCACTCCTTCACCTGCCCCTGGCTGGCCCTGGGGCCCGAGGCAGGAATGAAAACATGCACCTGCTGGGCTGGGGCCCACTGGATGCGGGTCCAGCCTTTGCCTCCAGTGTGAACACGCCCAGAGCCGGCCAGATATGGGAATAGGAGCCGCCCCCGGGGCAAGAGTCATTCTCAGAACCAGGAGTGAAGGGTCAGGCCCCAGCTCAGCAAGGGGAGGAGGGTCTGTGGCCCCCTCTTATGGTCACCGGTTCCCTCCTGATGGTCCCTGTGCACCTGTGCCTGTCTGAGTCGGTGCCTTGCCCGAGGAACCATCTTGACTTGGGCTACCCAGGTTCCTCTGAGGGCCCAGGTAGGAAGGTGTGATGTGGAGCGAGGGAGGGAGCCGCAGTGTCCCCGAGAGGCCTGCCCTCCTGCCGCTGCCGCCGCCGCCGCCTCCCTCCTCCTCCTCCTCCTCCTCCTCCCCCTCCTCCTCTTCTGCCCTGTGCCTTCCCCTCCTGTCTTGGGAAGCCCTCTGCTCGCTGGCAGTGGCCCACTTCTGGCTCCTTGACTCAGGGACCCACATTTCTCCCCAAGGAGAAGACAGTTCCCACCAGTGGCCTAGAGGATCAGATGTCAGGATGGTAGCCACCCAGGGCCTCAGTCCTCAGCACGGGGCATGAAAATCTCCACGTCAGCCTGGGACAGGTGGGGGGACTCCTTGGTGCAAGGGCAGAAGGGCCACTCCTAGGCGAGGGGAGGGAAGCCCAGCCCCATCTTGGGAGGGCTTGCTGAAGGAGGCCAGTGCAGAGGGGCAGGAAACACAGCGCAGTCCAGGAGAAAACGGGGAGCAGATCGGAGGAAGGAAAGCAGACCTGTGGGCAAAGCTGAGGGACACAGACAGAGGAGAGGGCGCGGCCTGTGGTCCTTCCAGAGGACCGGGGCTGCATCCTCCTGCAGACGGGGACATCAGGGGCAGCTCAGGCCCCCGGGGGAAACAGGTACCCTGGAAGGGTGACGGGCGTCACCAGGCATTATCTACCTTACATAGGCAGACTGGTCTGGGAAGGCACTGCACAAGGGGTTCCCTTCTAGCCACAGCTCTTCCAGCTTCAGCCCTTTCAGCTTGTCCAACTCCGTGGAGGTCCTCAGCTGAGAAGATGGGGAGGGAACCAGGTAAGGAGACCCAGGAGAGAGGGACACCTGGGACCCTGCACCCCAGCCCCTGGGACCTTCACCCACACCCACAGCTGCCTTTGTCTGCCTCTTGCCATCGCCCTGCTGTGCGCTACCAGCCGCCCTCAACCCACATTCATCTGGCTCTCTCTTCTCACCTCATTGTTGGAGAGGTTCAGGATCTTGACTTTGGGAGCCTTCTCTATGATGTCTGACAGGCCATCCAGCCGGTACAGTTTGTTGTTTCGCAAGTTCAAGGACAACAGCTTTGGGAGAGGAAGCATTAGAGCGATGGGGACTACCTAGAGCCTGGGAGGCACATCTGCCCTGAATGCCGTCCCTCCACCCCTCTGCTGAAAGACCAGCCCTGGGCCTAAGGTCTCACCTCAGGGAAATCCCTTTCAATGATCTGCAGGGTGGCAAACATGCAGTTTCTTCGATTCAGGATCATGTCGATGTCATGGCCCACCAAGTCTTCAGGAACCCAAGGAAAGGGAATCAGAAGGCTAAGAGAGGTCTGCCTGGACCAGCGCCAACACAAACCTCCCCCAAGTATGAATAGGAAAAGAAGAGCTCAAACTATCCCTATTTGCCCACGACATGATTCTATACTTAGAAGACCCAAAAACCTCTACTAGTAAGCTCCTAGATCTCATAAACGAATTCAGCTCAGTAGCAGTGCCTAAAACCAACGCCAATAAATCAATCGCATTTCTGTACACCAAGGATATATCAGCTGAAACAGAAATCAGGAACACTATCCCCTTTACAATAGCCTCAAAAAAATAGAATATTTGAGAATCAACCTGACAAAAGAGGTGAAGGACCCCTATAATGTAAACTACAGAACACTGAAGCAAGAAATTGAAGAAGACCTCAGAAAATGCAAAGATCTCCTATGTTCCTAGATAGGCAGAATCAATATTATCAACATTATCAAAATGGCCATGCTACCAAAAGCGCTACACAGATTTAATGGAATTCTCATGAAGATCCCAATGATGTTCTTCACAGAAATAGAAAAAGCAATCATGGAATTAATTTGGAAAAATAAGAGGCCCAGAAGAGGCAAAGCCATCCTTAGTGAGAAACGTGACGCAGGAGGCATCACAATACCAGACCTCGAATTATATTACAGAGCTACAGTAACAAAAACAGCATGGTATTGGCACCAAAGCAGACATGAAGACCAACGGAACAGAAGAGAAGACACAGAGACAGACCCACATAAACACAGTTATTTCGTCCTAGACAAAGGTGCCATAAATGTACACTGGAGAAAGGACAGCCTCTTCAACAAATGGTGCTGGGAAAACTGGAAATCCATATGTTGAACCCCTATATCTCACTCTGCAAAAAACTCGACTCTACGTGGATCAAGGACATAGGTATTCGACCTGAGATGCTGCAATTTCTGGAAGAAAAAGTAGGCCCACGCTCCAATATGTCAGCTTGGGAACCAAATTTCTCAACAAGACCCCATAGAGCGCAAGAAGTAAAATCAAGAATCAATAAATAAGATGGCAGCAAACTGAAAAGCTTTTTCACGGTGAAGGAAACAATCAAGAACGTGTAGAGAGACCCTACAGATTGGGAGAAAATCTTCGGCACCAGTATCTCAAGGAAGGCATTAATTCCCAGGATATAAAAAGAATTCAAAAACTTACCCCAGAAAAATAAATAAACTGATCAATAAATGGGCAAAGGAACCAACCAAACAGTTTATGGAAGAAAAAATATAAATGCTGAAAAAATATATGAAAAAATGTTCAACATCTCTAGCGATTAGAGAAATGCAAAATAAAACTACACTGAGATTCCATTTCCCTCCAGTCGGAATGCCAATTATCAAGAGTACAAGTAATGATAAATGTTGGTGAGGATATGGGGAGAAAGGTACTCTCATACATTGTTGCTGGGACTGTAAATTGGTGCAAACGCTATGGAAAGCAGTATGGAGAGTCCTTAGGAAACTTGGAATGGATTTTATTTATTTTATTGGCTGGCACGGTGGCGTACACACCTGTAATCCCAGCCACTTGGGAAGCTGAGACTGGAAGGTCACGAGTTCAAATCCAGCCTCAGCAAAGCGAGGCACTAAGCAACTCATCAAGACCCTGTCTCTAAATAAAATAAAATATAGGGCTGACGATGTGGCTTAGTGGTCCAGTGCCCCTGAGTTCAATCCCCGGTACCCTTCACCCACCAAAAAAAAAGAAAACAGAAAAAGAAAACTTGGAAGAGAACCACCATTTGATCCAATTATCCCACTCGTCTTGGTCTGTACCCAAAGGAATTAAAAACAGCATACTACAGTGAGGCAGCCACATCCATGTTTACAGCAGCTCAACTCACAGTAGCCAAGCTATGGAAACAACCTAGGTGTCCTTCAACGGATGAATGGATAAAGATAATATGGTATATATACACGATGGAATATTACTCAGCCACAAAGAAGAATGAAATTATGGCATTTGCCAGTAAATGGATGCAACTGGAGTTACCATGCTAAGTGAAATCAGCCAATCCCCAAAAACCGAAGGCCAAATGTCCTCTCTCATTTGTGGATGCTAACCCAAAACAAGGGAGGCTGGGGAGGGGAATAATAGAAATGCACTGAATTAGACCAAGGGAAAGGAAGGTAAGGGAGTGGGGAGGGAAACAGGAAAGACAGAAGACTTAATCAGTCATAACTTTCCTAGCCTTGGATTTGTATACACAACCAGGTAACTCCACATCATGTATGACCACAAACGTGGGATCCTAAATACAATAAGTTACGTAGGTATAATGTGCCAAAAAGATTCTGTCATGTATTACTGAAAAGAACAATCAAAAACAATTAAAAAAAAAAAACGCCTCCCCAAGCTGAATCGCTGCCTCCTCATCCTTGGAAAACCCCTCTGCCCTCACCTGCCCTAGAATTACTGTGGTCAGTAATACCTGGATCAAAGCGGAGCTTCTGGAGGTCGAGAGCTTGCTGGGAGACATCATATCGCTTTCTTATGGTCACCTGCAGAGGCAGAGATGGAGAAGGTGGCTCTGAGGATGTGTGCTTTTTTGGGGGGGGTGACAGCAGTCATCATGTCGGGAGGTGAGAAGAGGTAGGGTCTGTGGAGTGGGCACGCAGCATGCCTTGAGTCTGCACTACCTTTAGCTGCTCCACTTGTTCTGGCGAGAACGTGTTCTGCACAGAGTAGGGTACAGCGGAAGGGCCGACGAAGACCAGTACCTGTGAGAAGGAGAGGTGGGGTAAAAACAGGCCCACTAATCCCAAGCATGACAACCAGCCCCTAGTCCATCCTCCCGCCCCAAGACATGGGACAAGGAGAGCCCCCAGCACACACCTTTTGGTCATCCTCATCGCAAATCTTGTAGCTGACATCCTTTAGTGCAGAGGCAGTGCTAGCATCCTGGACAAAGAACCGGGCCCGATTTCTGATGTAGTGGAACTACAGGAAGCGAAGGCAGAAGCAATGTGTCACATGGCAATGGCCCCTGCTGAGCCAGGCCTCTCCCCCTCCCCTGGGCCACTCTGCTGACTTCACCATCCTCTCTTACATCAACCGGGGTGAAGGAGACACTGCAATGGCTCTGGATGGAATTCATTAGCCATGCCTTGTCATACTTTCTCCCATATGGAATCTAAGGGTAAAAAGAAAGAGTAGGAGAGAAGGAGACAGCAAGGAATTAGGAAGGGGAACAGACCCAGTCGAGTGTTCTTTTCTCACCTGGCATTAAAGGACTTCGAAAGGGACCAATGACATGATTCCTTGTTTCTGTGCTCAACACTGATTTCCAACCCCTTTCTTTCCATTCAGAAGCTCTCCTCCAAATGGAGATGTGTGTTTAACGGATGGTGTTTCATGCCAATTTCAATCTGTTAGGTTCAAGAACATCCTACATAATGCAGACCTTTCCAAGACACTCACCGTGACCTTGAACCAGTTCCTCTTCTCTCCATCTCGTGACTCCCTCCCCATTTCTCTCCCTTGAGGTTTTCTGTCTCTCCACTGATTAACATGGATATGTTCTTCATTATGCCATTTCTCTCTCCTGTTGTTGCGGTAGGCTGCATAAGGTGTGCTGGCAAAGTGGGAGAAGGAGGGTGTCCATCAATGCTTAGAAAGGCTTCTACACCCCCGCCCCTCCCTGATGCCAAGGCCACAATGAGGACTGTTCCACCGGTATGCCACATCCACTGTCCTTGAGTTTTCCAGTTAGAGAAGAAAAGGAAGGCCACAAAGAGTGGTCCAGGGGCTGCTGCCTGCAAACTAGGCTGCCTGGTCACTTACTATCTTACTTGGGGGTCATCATGGACATCCCTCATCTCCATGTTTCCATCATCCTCCTGGTGGCATGAAGGTGGAAGCTCATACCCAGCATGCTCATAATGAAAATTCCTCCTGCCAAAGTTGCTCCAGGAAGACCTCCCACCTCTCTTCCTTCCTTGAAGGGCACTGCATCTGTCCCTGTATTTTGCAACTGGGAACAAAAACACAGGCTTAAATACACATCAGTGGTCCACTTACAATGTACCACATCATGGGCTAATGTGGAGGAAGGGCAAGCAAAGCGTCAGCCTGCCCCAAGGACCAATCTGCACACCGCCAAAAGCATACTCCTCTGTCTGGCCAGATATGAGAGCCTCATCTCACAGGTGAGACAATCAGAGGAGACACTGTGCAAGAGGAAGCAACTCTGTTGGACCTTTTAAAAAGTGGAGCAGGATTGATAAGGATCAGGGGTGAGTCTGCCCTTGGGTTAGGCTAGACACCATCCGCACACCAGGCAGCTGCCCTACGCTAGCCTTCTCTGAGGCTTCTCCAGCCACCACCACTTGCTGGGAGGCAACCTCTGTCACTCACCGGATCCAATCTGCCACCACATCTGACTGTGAACAATCCGCTAGCCAGCTTCCTTTGCTGGTGTAGTAAAAGCTTTAATGAGTGTCGGGAGGAATCTGAGCCTACTCCACTGTCCCTGCCACTTCCACCCTCGCCCTGGACGATACTCAGCTTGAAATATTCAGGGCAAGCCTTCCCTTTGCACAACCTGAAATGCTTTCAGCCCAGGACAGGACTCTTCCTAAACTCGACTCTTCTGTATTAAGGGTCTGAACGACAGACAAACTGGAATGAGTAAGCTTCAAACACAATTCCCAAATTCCTGTTCTCCATCTGTTATGGATTCCCACTGTGATTCCAAATGGGTATGGAATGTACTCTGCATGACTTCAACTGATTTAAATTTGTTGAGGTGTGTTCGGTGACAGAGAAGATGCTCTATCTGTGCAGAAGATTCAGGTGCTTGGGAAAAATCACAATGACTAATTAAAATAATGATAATGATAGTAATAGAAGGGAGATCAGTAGAGTAGAGCAAGCAGATCAGAGGGGAGGAGGGGGAAGGAAGAGAAAGGGAAGGTACTGGGGAATGAGATCAAATCATGTGCATGTACAAATATGGCATAATGGCATCCTGCCATTGCGTAATTATAATGCCGCGATGAAGATATTTTAAGAGCGCACTCTTCTGGTGGGAGTGGAGTTTTCCATGTATGCCATTTAGATCCTGTTCATGTATCATATGACTCAGGTCTTCTGTGTGGGTGCTGGTTTTCTGTCCAGGAATGCCAGAGTATGGGGTATTAAAGGCCCCGACCCTCGCTGCAGATTTAGCTATTCCTCCATTCAGGTCCCTCAGTGCTGTTTTTGGTGTTGCTGTTGTTGTTTCGTGTACTTTGAGGCTCTGTGGTTTAGTACCTACATACCTAGCACCATTATGTCTTCCTGCCAGATTGGCCCTTGTATCACTATGTAATACCCCTCTCTGTCTCTCCCTAATTGTCTTTGCTCTGATGTCCAGTTTGTTGGACGATGCAGCCTCAGGTATGTTTATGAAGTGTTTGGATTGTTTCTGGCCCTGGATTCTCTCCTCAGAGTTGCTGTTGCTTTGCAACCCCTGCATTCCCCACCAACATAACTAGCTCATCAGGTGGCAGGATTGGGAATGGTTCTTGTTCTTTGTTTGGGGGGAGGGGTGGCATCTAGAGAAATAAGATACTCAATTCCCTCTCCCACAGGTATACTCACTGGGCTGATTTTACTGTTGCCAGAGTTGACTGAAAACATGTACCAGCAGAGGGCAACATTAGTGCTTTGGTCCAGATGGGGATTAGGTTACCAGCACATCAGAAAACAGCTTCCTCTTAGGCTCTAACATTTAAGATTCCCTAGGTTTGTGAGTTACACGTTTCATGACTGAATGACTGCCATTGCCTCAGCACACAGGTATGGATTGAAACTGGTCCAATCCTGATACTCTGCAATATACTGATGATGAACAGGCCCCAGGTGAACTCTTCCTAGGCACAGGAGGGAGGGGCAATCACTGGATTTCACTCTGTGACCTACCGTCAGGACAGTCCTGTTACAACTTTTCAGACTTTCCCTGTTTTGGGTAAGGCCCTGGAAGTGAAATTCTACGTTAGTAGACCATTTGACACAGATGTTCCGCTTGCCCAGCCTCAGAAATTTGGATGTATCAGGGAGTATTCTTTTTCTCTCACACTCCACATCAAACAGATCAGGAAATTCTCTTGGCTTCAGGGTTTAAAGTATCTCAGAGCCACGTGTGGTGCTGGATGCCTATAATCCCAGTAACTCGGGAGGGTGAGGCAGGAGGATGGCAAGTCCCAGACCAACCTCAGCAACTTAGGGAGATCCTGTCTCAAAATTTAAAAAGGGCTGGGGATGCTGCCCGGTGGTAGAGCACCCCTGGGTTCATTCCCCAAAAGTGCAAAAAGAAACACATATATACATGTGTGTATGTGTATATATGTATATAGTGTGTACATATATATATATATATACACATACACACACACACACACACCCACCCCTAGAGTCGAGCCACTCACCACCTCCTTCCTTCATTGCTACCACCCCGGCTAATGTCACCATCTATCTCCCAGATTAGACTGCCTTCCAACTGGCACCTCTGCTTTCATGCCTGCTCTATTACCATCTGTTAGCCACACCTCAGGCAGAGCGAGTTTTTTTAAGCACAATTCAAATCTTGTCATTCCTCTGCTCAAATCCTACTACAGGATTTGGAGACCATTAATAAGATAAAGAGCCACAAGTTCATGACGATTCCCAGAAATAATGACATAAAGGAACCTTGCAAGTGACATTTGGAGAATGCCAAGGGACCAGCTCATTTTCATGAAAGTTCATAATCAAAAGGAAAACATTCGATATTAAACCGAAGGCCAACGGGGCACGTGGTCCAGATGGAGAGTTCAGGCAGAGTCTGAGTTGTTTTGGAGCACATTATTTCACAGATGACAGCACCGAGGGGAAAGTGCAAAAGTGAGCTAGAAAATACCTACAGCTACAATCTCAGGCAAGGCTCTGTGCTGGGAACCACAGGGGACAGTGAGCATGTGATAAAAAGCCGCCGTGAGCCCCGACAGTCAGAGATGATGAAGACAAACACACCCAAGTGCACACCCACTACTGAACTCCCACAACGCAGCCCACTCCCTGGCTCACGACTCTGATGCCACAACCAAAGGCACTAACAGGAGTACGAGAAGGGAGCTAGCAGCTCTCTGCCGGCGTCTGCCTGGGTCCCCCTCAGGCTCCACCACATATTAGCAGAGCCTCCCACACAGAAAGCACTACTGAGTTTCCTTTATAACCTCGTGTGTGACCCTATGCTACTTCCTGTGTCATTTGGGAACTATGCCTGCATCATCACCATGCTCCCACCATCCCCAAGGGAACACAGCGACTTCATCCTGCTGTGGTAGGGAGAAAATGGAGCAAGAAGGAAACTAGCACTTGCCCAGTGCCAACCGAAATTTTCTCAGTGTTGGGCAGACTCATTTCCAGAACCTTCGACCTCCTCACAGAAATCCCAAGAGAATTGTATCCATATTCCCTTTTCAGATCATGAAGGTTAAACTCACAGACATGAGGAACATTTCCCAGGATTTCTGAGCCCAGTAGGAGGCAGAACTGGTAACGTGTCCTCACGACCTACTGGTCTACTTCCACAGGCTGCCAGCTCCTCCAACAACCGCACTGTTTCTCCCTTCATTAACGTACACTTAGAACTAAAACTAGGTTGTTCCCTGTAGACTAATGCTAAAACTGCAGCTTTGACGTCAGAGATGGCGGCTTTGGCTAACTGTGCTGTCAGAAACGAGGAGAGGCTTGCCTACTGAGTTCAGCAGACAGCTTTCTAGATACCTGGTGTGTGTGGAGGAAGAATGTCCTGGACCCACAGGCATGCCTGTGATCACTCATTCTTGTGACTGACTCGATGCACCATGCTTGTCACAGAGGAAGGAATGTGCTTGGGTTGGGGCAGTGTGGGCACACGGGCACATGCGATTCATATGATGTCCTTCTATACGTAGGTTATGGGTACGTGAGTTCCAAATCACGGTGGGATCTGCACTGCCACACAGAACTGGAACTCACTGCATAATTTCTTTTCGCGTGTTACGTAGCACACGGCCAAATACTGGGCCAAATTGTGTTCCTTATTCCAAATGTTCTTGTCAGTGCTGTTCTCTCTGCTCTTCGTGTTTCAGTAAGTGAATAGACTGCTTCTAATTAAAGTAGTAAGAGTTCTCTCTTTCAAACTATAGTGGAGCAAAGTCCATGAATTGGCCAGGATTAGAGCACATCCCCAGTGGAGGAGGACAAAGGACCCAGTGGGGCAAAGCTTGTGCTTCAACAGTAACTCCTGGGTCTTGTGACCCTGCTCTACAGTTTCCTAGAAGCATGTGAACATTTTATAAGCGTAAGAGATGTTTTCCCGAGATCATTACATGAGACTCACATTCAAACATGTTTCCACATGTTCAATCAGGTGTGACTCTATAATTTCCCAAGACAGGCTTTGCCATCCAGTAGTCATTCTTATACTTTGGCCCGGACATTTCAGCTTTTGAATTTATCACGCAAAATACTATCTGCCTAAATATACCCCCGTAATTGTGCTTTTCAGGCTCTTTGGGACGTAAGGAGAGGGTCAGATATTGTCGAGAGGGTAGAAAACAACTGACCTTGGACTCAGGAATAGCCGGGGAAGAGGGCAAGTGAACACCTGACACAGAGAATGGAAAGGCCAACAAATGGATGTACGTGTCAGAAAGATGAGGGTGAGTCGACAAGATAGGGAACACACAATGAAAAAGTCTCTGAGGAAGCAAGTTGCTCCTGGAGACATGCACCCTCTGAAAACCTTCCTTTGTTTCCAAGCATACCGTGTTTGGCCCTGTGACTTCAGGTTAAACCCCAGAAAAAAGGAGCTCCCACACCATCTAAGAAAGGAGAGACATTGCAAGGAAACAGCATTCGTTGGCAGGTCTTGTAGACAGAAGTCTGAGGACCTCAGGTGTTGGTTCTAGCTACCAACCCATCACTGCCCTCAGGACTCTGAGAGTACCCTGTCTGTCCCAGGATTCATTTTCGTCCCGATGCAGAAAATAACACATTATTGGCTACGGCCTTAAGGTCTGAGGTCAGATTGACCAGGATTTGAACCCTGGTGCTGAACTCTATGGTCCAGGGCAGGTAACTCTGGATTCAACACTTCTCCAGCTTTTATTTTTTGACTTGGGGACTTTTGTTGTCATCATCCCCATGGGGTTATTCTGAAAATGAAGTTAATGTATGGAAATGAATGGAGAGTAGCCGGAGAAATGCCTGCCATCCAATAAGCACTCTAATTCAATCAGCTATTACTCGGTCAAGTACTTGGTGTAACGTCTGGTGTTAAGTGAGGGATGCATATGTGCTCGCTGCTGAATTTCAGTCCTCCTGGCAATGAGGACGACAGCAGATGGGGAATGGTGCAGGCTGCCGTGTCAGTCATTAACGTACCTTACAAACTGAGAGTTGTAAACCACGTTGGGCCCTGTGGGAAATAATCTGACATATCAATTAAGGGCACAGAAATGAAAAGCTCAGAGTCTGAAACGAGTATGTGCAAGGATTCCGTGAGGTCTTGCTTTCCCATTTCTGAACTTTGGGCAAAAATAGAAAGTATTATAATTCAAGAACATGCTAAGGTTTAAGTAGTAGGCTACAAGAAGCAGGAAGGAATATTCATCAAGCTGCATGATGCTAAGTGCAGAGACAAATGTCAGTTTATACCACCATATGTGATGGTATGATTCCTCAGAAGAAGACATTAATGAGGCTTCTGGCATTTTTGTGTGAATGTGAACCTCAAATCAGGAAAAGGAACATCTGAAATGTCAACTGTGTGCATGAAGGCATGGCTATAATGCAGAGTAGTTATGCTTTCCCACCTAGGCTTTATTTGTATCAAAGCATGTCAATGGCCACGTTGGGGTTTTGTCAGGTGCTTGGGGAGCAGCACAATTCCTAACAAACACCATACTATAAGAGAGCCGATAATCAGATCTGAGTGTCTTCTGGTATATAAGCTGCATCACTTTACACAATTCACCCAACTTCTCCTGGTCCTAGATGCCTCACATGTAAAACTCGGGTTAGGGATAACCACCACCTCAATCATGGTAAAACATACACCACAACCCACAGGTTTCCAGCTAGTCACCTCTTTGTCTCCTGGTTCCATGAGGACCTTGACCTGCTTTAGATTCCTATATATTCATTTTCCTGTCGTAGAGTTTTGTGTAAATGGAATCACACACCCTCTCCTGCTTTGTGTCTGACTTCCTAAAGTCAGCAGCATAAGGTTCCAGGATCCATCTGTGCCCTTGACTTGTTGCTGCTGAGGTGTATTCCATCATATGAGGAGAACAGGATTTGTTTACCTTTTTCCAGCTGTAGATGGACACAAGACCTTTATTTTATTTTTTCATTTTTATGTGGCACGGAGGACGGAACCCAGTGCCTCACAGGTGCTAGGCATGCGCTCTACCACTGAGCCACAACCCCAGCCCTGGTTTACCTTTGATGATGTTTTCGTGAAGTTTGAGAAGGAGAGAAAGTAGATCTTTGTATTCAACAAGCCATCCTTCTTGGGACAGTCTGAACTCTTTTATAATAGATAAACCTTCATCCTTTTCACTCCTCCAGTGTTCTGGGGAGATATTATTATCTCAAGGCTGTCTTCAGCCTTTGCCATTTTTCCCCATTCCTCAGTGGCAATCATTGGATTTGATGAGTTTTCACCTTCCCTTCTTCGCCGGCTGTGGCTTCAGACTCTCTCCTGTGGTGGTGGCCTCACTGCTGCATCAGCGCTGGGTCCGTGGATGCTTGGCTTCAGTCCAATCCTTGCCCCGGCCTTGCTAGCACTTTAGCTTCATCCCAGACCCCCAACTGTGGTGGTCCATGCCTTACTACGGTGATTTCCCATTGCCTGTCCCTTTTAAAAAGTCATTCGTCCCTACCTTCTACATGCGAATTCATGCTTCATGTGTTCCAGGCTATTGGAAAATTATTATTCCAAAACACAATTATAAAAATGTTAAACTACAAGACTTGGACCCTCCTCATTTAAACCATTCAGGAAGATGTCACCTTGATTACACCTTACAGACACTTGGGGAAGCTGAAAGAAATCAGAGAAAGGCTACACCTAGAATCCTTAAAGTAGAATCGGGGTCAGACCAGTCCAGCACAGGTTTTAAACTCCTCACATCAGCCACTGTGGTGTGCAGCCAGGGTTGCAAAAGACTTTGTGGAAGCCTCTGCATTTTTGCTTACATTTGCCTGAAGACCCTGGGGACAGCCACAGCCTCGTTTTGCTGACTTCCAACTCAGTGCTGTTTCAGAGGCCTAATGAGTCTAGTAATTTAGAGAAGGGGTCAGCAAAGGATGGCCTGTGGCAACATCTGGCCTGCAGCCTGTTTTTCTGCAGCCTGCAAGCTAAGGATGATGGTTACATATTTCAGTGGTTGGAAAAACAGTGACAAGATGGTTCTTTTTTTCCAGACATGTGAAAGGGATTTGAATTCACCTTTGTATCCAAAAAGGTACGCTAGATCCAAGCCATGCCTATGGCTGCTTTTGCTTTATGCATGCCAGAGTTGAATAATTCCAGCAGGCACAAAATTGCCTGCAAAGCCCCAAATATTCACAATCCAGCCCTTTGTCAGACAAGTTTGTTGAGCTCTGGCTCATAGCAAGCACCTTTAGAGCGAGCTCACAGTAACTCTGGTAAACGGCCATGTGTCCCTCTGGGCATGCCAAGGTAGATGTGCTGGAGTCCCATGTGACTTCACTGTAGGGTCTTGCAAGGCAGTCCCTTTACTCAAGTGGCTCTAGGACAAGTGCCTTAAGAGAAGTAGTTTCGTTTTTAATCACTTCACAGATTTTTAAATAGCACTGTATTATAAAGAAATCTTCTTTATCTTGCATTCAATCTTCATATGGATCAAGGAGAACCTTAGAGCATGTTCAGATGCTTCAAGATCCAGGAAAACTTCGGATCAATCAGCCACCTTCAGAGATCACTATAGGTTAAACCATTATGGCTACCCTTCCGGCCTTGCTACCTATCACTTGACTAGGGAGGCTGCATACTTCTACTCGGCCTCTTCCTCCAGGATCCCATCAGGTGAACGTGACAATGGCAGGATTGTGAATGGCATCTGTGGCCTGCGGAAGTCAGCTGCTCCAAAGCCCTTCAAACATGACGACGCTTTCCTCACCTAAGCCTTTTGCAATGATACAGGTAAAGGACTGACTTCAGAATAGTTACAAGCCATCTGTTACGTCCGCCAATGCGCTGGCATCATCGATACTTTCTTTCAAGTGACCACAGTTGACAACCTCTGCACCTGTGTCACCATGGCATGACACCGAACACCAGTATTTCTTCCTCTAATATGAACGGGACCGTTACCATCTTTGCACCCACTGAGGTCAGAACATATTGCCAGGTCCCCCCTTTGCTTGCAATCAATTTTCATGTCAAGTCTTGTGTTAACCAAGGTCCCAACTCAACTATGCCTGGATTCACCGGCTTGCAGTATCTCTGTGAGGACCAGAAAAGCAGGCCTGGATCATGCAGAGCCAAGCAAAGCCCACTCAAGGTACAGGACTGCTTCAGGTCAACCACCACTGCTGCCTGTCTTCCCAATGACACACGGGACAGAGACTGAGTGACTTCTACCATGACCCGTGACCAACCTTGCACATGGTTCCTGCATTCTTTAGTTCTCCCTTGGAGTTTTATGTTGATGCCCGTGTCTGATAGAACTGTGGTTCCACTGGAGACATTGATTGCAAGGGACCCTGGTAATTCAATGAGAGAGAGAGAGAAAGAGTGTGTGTGTGTGTGTGTGTGTGTGTGTATATTCTCAAGCACACCTGCATACTCATGTGTGTTCATGTGTGCTCCTTCTCACTTTTTTAAATCTGCAGTCTCCATACAACTGGAAAGCTTCTAAAAATGGTTGAGGGTCCAAAGAGTCACCACGTGAGCCAATTTCATCATGCATTGTGCAAAGCAGGCTAGTGTTTGCAGCTGTAAATCTTTTATTCACAATGAAAATGGCATTTTGTCTTTATTGCAGGCTTTTTGTGTATATTAGTCTTATATCCATCAAACTTATTAATCTCTATTTTTATTTTATTCTTAGGTAACTCCTCTTGAGTTTTATATGAAGACAATCACAGTGACCACTTTGCTTATTTTCATTTTATATGTGCATGCGTTTTTATACGTACTTTTGCATGCAAGTTTGCAATGTATCTCTCTGCAGTGCTTGGCAGGATGTGTAGCTTACTGCATCACATTCGGTACAATGTCGAATAGAGGTCTCCACAGGAGCCAGCATTGCTTCTCCAGGTGTAGAAGGGAATGCTTCCAACGTTTCACTCTTAAGGGTGGTATAGAATGACGTTTATTGTTTTAATAGCAGTTGTCATTTTGCAGTAATACTGTTCTCTTTCCGATTTGTGGACAATTACTGTCATTGTTTTGGTTTAGTCCTGGTTGGTTAATTTACTGCATATCATGTTTACTGGAACTTTTTGTGATAATCATCCATTCTTCCTTTCTTTCTTTGGGTATTACATTAATTGCATTAATTTACATTATGGACATCCACAAAGACTAAGCAAATGTTGCGTGCCTGGGAGTAAGCCCAACTCTGCCTGTTGCAATATCTGTTTTAGCCTTTTTGGAATCACTTTGCTGCCAGTTTGTTTGTTTTTTGTTTTGTTTTGTTTTTTGCATAGTATGTAAGTAGCTAATTGGTACTGGGTATTAATTTTGCCTTTGCACGTTTTCCTTCCCAACAATGCTTTTAATAATATTAAGATTTTCGATTTCTTCAGTTTGGAAACTAACACTTTTCCCCAGAAGGTATCTTTCTAATCTGAAATTTCAAATGATCAGCCTAGCTTTGTTATATTACCTTGTCTTTACAGTCTTTTCTGTGATAGCTAGCAGGAAACCTTCTGCATTACAAGAGTGGTTCTTCTGTACCTTCTCACTGATGTTCTCCAACTGTGTGTTCAGAGGTTTGTCATTACCCTGTCTTTCTGAAATGATGAATTCTAGCACTTTAGTTCAACTCTATCACATCTGTTAACAGTTTCTTTTATTGTCTGCTCTCATTTTTGTTAGTTTTTTCTTGACAATGTGGAAAGATTTGATGCTCTTTTTCCTTAAGTAAATGATCGAGTAACAGGGTTCTTTCTACCAAGTTTTATTTTCTATAAATTTTATACCTGAATACAATGGACATTCAAATATCCAATACACTGACCTGCTTTGAAAAAGCCTGTGGCTTGTCAATGTTGTTGTTTATGACCCATGCCATCACACCTATTCAAGTCAACTGTTAGGATATCAGATGATTAAGGAAGCGGGGAGCATGTCACTGAGGTAAAGGAATCTCTGTTATGAATACACCTGAACTTCATTTAGGAGAACAGTGCATGTGTCAAACGGGGTGGAGAAGAGAATGACTTTGAATCGTGCCTGTCCGCATTCAAACCCAGGCTTTGCCCCTTATGGCCTTCGTGATTTCAGTCAAGTCCTGACCCTCTGTGGGCTTCCACTCTTCTATGTGGCAGCCGGTGCTGTCATATGCCAAGCGTTTTCCACCTCCCCTGTTCCGAGCCCTCACCTGGTAGAACTACAGTTCCTGACTGCCCTCCTTTGAGCAGGGTCCTGTAAGTCTGTAGCTCTGGCCAAACCCTGGTGAGCGATGTGTGCTCTTTCTAGGTCAGAACATCTGCTTGTTAGTGTGAGTCCCTCCGGGTTCCGCCAACCTGAACAATGACAGAACACCCTCTAGGTGGTGGCTGCTCCATCCATTTTGGTGTACCTCTGAGACATTCCCATAAGAACCACTCAGGCCTCAACATCCACCATCCCATGAAGGACAAGCACCAGCCATGTCTATGGAATAGGAGTGAATAATAGGCCTCGGAGGTTTGGAGATGCCTCATACCACAGCAAAATCCAGCCCTTCCTCACTCCTAGAGCACATCTCTCATTGAAAATAAAGCCCTCTCAGGATTGTCTGAGGGAGAAATGAAATAAATTACATGATAAAGGTATCCCAGTGTGTGCTATGTAACAGGGACTCAAAGTAATCACAGGGACTCAAAGTAATCACAGCTGGTTACTCAATAACAATAAAACTGTTATGAAAAAGTGTGGATTCTTTGTATTAAATGAGAGGTATTGTGCCTGTTCACCCTGACAGGTAAGTCACATCCTGCTTTCAAGAGTGGGACACTTCCCAGTTGCTTGGGAGGCTGAGGCAGCAGGCTTGCAAATTCAAAACCAGCTCCAGGAACTTAGTGAGACCCTGATTCAAAATAAAATAAACCTTTATAAAGGGCTGGGTGTGTGGCTTAGTGGTTAAGCACCCTTGGCTTCAATACCCAGTACCAAAAAAGAAAAAAAAAGAGTGGGACATTTCATTTGCTATGACACATAACACTCCCTAAAGACTTGCATTAGTTCTGTTACTTTTTGTTACAATTTTATCACAAACATTTATATTGGGGCTATCTCTGAAGGAGGAGTAAGTGTGAAGTTTCAAGTCCAAGAGGCTCCAAGTAATGAGATAAGATGAATTATGAACAATGAGTAATTTCTTAAGGAGGAGAGTTCATGATAATTATAAACGTACATTCCATTCTCTTCAGCAAACAAAAGCATAAGAGTTTTAAATGTTAGAAGATTTTGTCTGAACAGAGGTTCCCAAATATTTTTTGAAGAACACTAGTATCTCAAAAGTTCTGTGGGAAAATGTTCCATTCCTACAGAAGCTAGGGAAACTACCTCTCCCTCAGAGATTCATGGTCCATGCAAGTACAGCCTCGAAAATATATATATATATATATATATATATATATATATATATATATATATATATATATAAATATATATCCTACAGTAGGGAAATCTGTTTACCTTCATTTCTGTGTGTCCAATACTTCTTTATGGTAGAGCACATTTTTGTTGTTGTTGTCCCTTGGCCGTAGTGTTTGGCAGAACAAACTTGAAAATGAAGAAATGAGAGAAAAATAGGTTAGTTAAGCTATCTATGTTACAATACATCACAAGTGACAACAGTCTAACTATCTCTCAGCAATATTTGTAAAAGCCCCATAAACGTAAGCAGAAGCTTGCTATTTGCTCAACTTTACTTATCCAACACCACTTTGCTGATGTACCAAATGTATTGTCTGTGAGTTTACTTAACAGGTTTCTTAAATCTCTTCACCATAATTTTCATATGAAGAAAAGGAGGGAGGTTTCAGGAAAGAGTCTAAGAAGCATCGCTAAGGAAACCAGGGAGAAATTCACAAACGAATAATGCGGTGCTATTACTTTAAGCTAACTAGAGAACCAAAGCAGAAAAGAATTATTAACGCCCTCCCAGGTGGGCTTTGTAAAATGGATGGACTTCAAATTCACTGTAGTTAAGTAAATCCCGAATCTTCCCCTCATGACTAATTTGGCTGGTTCAGTGAAACATTAATTAAAGCCTTTAAAACAATTTACCCTCTCCACCTCTGACCGCATTCATTCATATATATCCATCCTCTCCCCCAACCCTCTGCTTCCCTCCTAAAAATTACTTATTCCCTGAGTACTTGTTTAGAATGTCTGATTGGAAACTAAGTGACAAAACCAAATAGAATCTTCACAGAATCAACTCTAAGACGGAAATGACGATTACATCTGGAGTCATCAACCGGAAGAACTGGCATCTAGGAGGGCTCTGGTGTCCACAGGTTCACCAGGGGCAGGAGAGGGCAATGCCAGGCATAAACAGTGAATCAGGTAGCATGACAGGCCAAGACTGGGTTGTAGCCAGGGTCTGAAGGGGGGAGCGTGGTCCCATCTGGCTTCCAGAGCCCCGCCCTTGAGAAATGACTGACAAATCCATGAACCCCACCGAGTCCGTCCTGCTACCAGTCCCCTGGCTGGTGCTTTGCCCTCCTCCACCTCACTCCCTACCACCAACAGTTCCCATAAGTCCACGATGAGAGCAGACACACACATGGCCTCAGTCAGTCAGACAGACAGGCGCACATACATTCCCTCCCTCTCTCTCTCTCTCTCTGTCTCACTCACACACACACACACACACACACACACAGGCACACACACGCTTTCCCTGCATAATCAGAACTGCACAATACTTTTGCCACAATCAGAAAGTCCTCTCCATACCGCTAACCAACCCCTCTCTTCACAACCCCTGCTCTGTGGCATCCATTTGGTTACCCTTCGAAGCCTGATTCCCAGAGTAAAATTCTACTACCAGGTAGTGTTCCTCCTACCAGAAAACCATCCACCGTGTCAGGATATAAAAGTTTGTGCGAAGGCTGAGTTTTGAGGCTGAGTGTGATCAAACTTTGGCTGGAGCGCGCCGCCAATCTCAGTTCTAAGGATCTGTCGCTTGTACTTCCGGCTTGTTAGTAAATCAAGCTCCGGGCAGCCCAGACGCTTAAAGGGAATTTCCTGTTACTTGACCTTTTGGAGGTCACATGGAAATTTCCTTCTACTTGACCTTTTGGAGGTCACGTGGGTGGGGGAAACCACTTGATGCACAGGGGTGGGGCCTGCTCAGTGTTCCCGACACAGAGAGCTGAGCATCGCGAGATCATAGCATGGCACGTGACCACAGGAACAATAGTTACAGGCTGGCTGTGATGCACGTGTGACTGCGAGCACGTTGCCTGCCTCTGATAGGGCTTTCGACAATTTTGTTAATTTGTTAATGTTGGTGATTTCAACTAAAAGAAGGCTGAAAGGGAGCAGCTTTTTCTTACTTTCCATCATAGAGGAAAAGCGTCAGTTGACCACCATTATGGGTGATATTAGCTGTAGGTTTTCTTGATCACCACTGTTAACAAGTGAAGGAAGTTACCTGTTTTGAATTGTTTGGTGAATGGGTGTGGAATTTTCTCAAGTGCTTTTTCTGCAGCCACCAAGATACTCATGTTTTTTCCTTAAGTGTGTATGGGGAATCACATTAAATTAGCGCCTGCTTTGTTCCTTAGATAAACCCCACTTCTTGCTCTGTTTATTAAATTTTACATGTCACTGGATTCATTTTCTGATATTTTGTTGAGGATTTTTGCATCTTCGTTCACGAATGATATTACCCTAAATTTTTCTCCTCTCCTCATATATTTTCTTATGGTATTAGGGAAAGCCCAATTTCATAAAATGAGTTGGAAAAGTGATCACACCTTCTGTATCTTGGAAGAGATTTTTGTGGACCTGGTATTACTTTGCCTTACTTGTTTTTGAAATATACGCGTTACACGGTCTGGACCTAGAGTTCATTGTTTGGGAAAGATTTTCCACCTGTTAGTTCAATCTCTCTAATTGGCTTAAGGTCATTCAGGTTTCCTCTTTCTTTTTCTGTGGATCTCTCTCAACGAGTTGCTCCATTTCATCAAAGTTGTCAAATGTATAGAATTTTTGTACCGTTTCTTTCCTACTCTGCTGTTTGTTGGTTTTGTAGTAAAATCTACCCTTTCATTCTTTTACATCACACTGGGCTGAAATCGTTTAAAACAGAAAATATATGTGTACATTTTACATCGATTTACTATTTGATGTTTCATATATAGTAAAATAATCAGTATACTCAAGCATCATTTTTAGTTTCTTATCTTGTAATTTCTTGGTCCATATTATTACAATCTTACCAGTTTAGCATTTTTCCTACTTATCTTTACTATTTCCACTCTTTTGCTTCCTTTTTGTTCATTTTGCTCTTAGTTTTAGTTTCTTTTTAAAAATATTTTTAGTTGATAATGGACCTTTTTAAAATTTATTTATATGCAGTGATGAGAATCAAACCCACTGCTTCACACATGCTAGGGGAGTGCTCTATCACTGACCCAGAACCCCATCCCCAGTGTGTTTTAGTTTTTTAAGACGAATTCTGATATTATTTTGAGAACTTTAATAACTTCATATTTTTAAGTTTAATTTTCATTTGGCAGATTATAATTGTATATTTTTATGGTATAAAATGTGCTTCCCATACATATATACATTGTAAAATTACAAAGCTAATTTCTATATCTATCACTTCAAATATAAATCATTCTTCTGTAGTGAGAACATGCGAATTGATCTATTTTAGCTGTTTTGAAAAATGTAATATATTAATTTTAGACAATGTCATCAACCATGCAATAGATCACAAAACATTATTCCTTTTATTCACTGCAAATTTGTACCCTTTGACCAACATATTTCTTTTCCCTCACAACTGTCTTTCCACCCATCTCTGGTAATCCCCATTTTACTCTCTTGTATGAGCTCAGCTTTTGTAGAGTTGATGTATAAGTGAGATCACAGAGATTTATCTCTATGAGCTTGACTTATTTAAATATCATAGTATTCTCTAGGATTATCCATGTTGTTAGAAGTTACAAATGTCTTGTTTTTTAGTCTCCATAGTATTCCATTTTTTATAAGTAGCACATTTTAATATAATAACCCATGTTGTGGGCTGGGGATATAGCTCAGTTGGTAGAGTGCTTGCCTTGCAAGCACAAGGCCCTGGGTTCACTCCCCAGAATTGAAAACAAAAATAACCCATCTTGTGCACTTTGGTTGTTTTCTTATCTTAGCCATTGTGAATAAGAAAGGACAATGTGAGATTATGTGTTTGTTTGAAACAGGACTATATATTTAGAAAACCCAAATGATTCCTCCCAAAATCTCTTAAAACTAATAAGCAAGTGCAGAAATGTTCCAGAATATAAAAACAATGTACAGAATTCATTTGCATTTCTTTATCTTGACAATGATCTATCTGAAAATAAATTCAGGAAAAGAATGTCAATTACAATAGCATCAAAATTATTAAAACATTTAGGAGGAAATTTAAACAAGGAAGTGAAATATCTGTGCACTGAAAACCAAAATATTGATGAAAGAATTTGAAAATGGCATGAATAATTGGAACTATTTCTTGTGTCCATAGATTGGAAGAATTAATATTGTTAAAATGTCCATTTTATCCAAAGTGATCTACAAATTCCGTATAATCTTTGTCAAATTCCCTGAAGCATTCCTCAAAGAAGTAAAAAGAAAAAGTCTGAAAATTTGTATGAAACCACCAAAGACCAATGAGAGCCACCAATCAAAAGATGCTGGGAATAAAAAAGCAGGATGCATCATACTACCTGATTTCAAATACATTACAAAAGTATATTAATCAAAATAGCACAGTAGTAGCATAAAAACAGATAAATAATCCAATGTACTAAATAGAGAGCCAAAAATAAAGCCACATATTTATGGTTGTTTCCCTTTTGTTAAGGTTGCCATGAACCATAATTTGGAAAGGACCATCTATTCAAAAATTATGGTGGAACAACTTGATATAAACATGCAGAAGAATTAAATTGGACACCAATTTCATCCCATATGAAAGAGTCAACTGAAATGAACTGAAATCTAAAATGTAAAACTGGAAACTCTAAAACTACTAAAAGAAAATATAGGGGATATATCTCATGACATTGTGTGGACAATGATTTCTTGGACATAATCCCCAAAACATAGGAAGCAAAAGCAAAACAGAAAAATGGAATTTCATCAAACTAAACAACTTCTAAACAGGAAAGGAAGGAGAGTGAACAGACAATTCACAGATTAGGAGGAAATATTAGCAAATCATACATCCAATATGGGGATACAATCCAAAATAAATGAAGAATTCAAATGTCTAACTAGCAAGACGATGAATAATCCTATTAAAATATAGCAAGAAGAAAAACAAAAACAATTAAAATAAAATATAGAAAGAAAAGAAATGGGCAAAGAGCCTAAACAGACACTTCTCAAAAGACATACGATAGACCACATGCACATGAAAAAAGCACAAGTCACTGATTAGTGAGTGCTGGGGTTTTAGCTCAGTGGTACAGCTGAGGCACTGGGTTTGATCCTCAGCACCACATAGAAAATGAATAAATGAAAACTAAAGGTTAATTTCTTAAATACATAATTTTTTAAAAAACTGCAGTGAGCTATCACCTTACAAATGTTAGAATGGCTATCACAAAAATAATGAAAGGTGAAAGTGTTACCAAAGATGTGAAGAAAAGGGAACACTGGTGCATGCTTGGTGAAAATGTTAATCTATACAGCCATTATGAAAATCATAGTAGTTTCTTTAAAAAAAGAAACAACTAAAAATAGAATTACCAAATAACAAATCAATCCACTTTCTGGGTACATATATTCAAAAGATTTATATACATAAATCTGTATGCTAAGGACATATCTGTACACTCATGCTTGTTGCAGGAGTATTCACAAACACTTTTATATTTATCACAGCCAAGAAATGGAAAAAACAACCCCTAATGTTCAGGTTTTAAGAGTTCTTTATACATTCTAGCTAATAGGCATTTACTGAATATATAGTTTGCAATTTCTTTCTCCCAGACTGTAAGTTGTCTTTTCGTGTTCTCAATGGGTGTTTGCAAAGAAAATGTTTCTAATTTTGGTAAAGCCCAGTTTATCATTTTTTCCTTTTATAAATTGTGCTTTGTACATCCTGTTTATGACCCAAAAATGAAACAAAAAGAGAATAAAGGACCAGAAAAGAACTTCACTGATCCCAAGGCTCAGAGTATGCCCCAGGAAATCTTTCAAGACAGAGAATTGGTAGTATTTTCAAATTCATAATTTTAAACAAAAAATTACAAGGGTGAAAACATGACCCATGAGAAGGAATAAAATAAATTTACAAAATTTTCCCTTGGGAAACACAGATAGTGGACTTATATGAGACCAAGACTTTAAAACAACTGCCTTAAATATCTTCAATAATCTAAGGAGAACTTTAGACAAAATTATAATAAAGGAAAAGAGAAAATGATACATGTACAAAATGACAATTTAAATGAATAGAAATTTTAAAAAGAAAGCAAACTGTATTCTGCAGACAAAATGTCACAATAAAATTGAAAAATCCTGCAGATGGGATTAATAGCAAATTTGATCAGGCAGAAGAAAAAATCATCAAACTTGAAAATGCAATATTTGAAATTCCATAATGTGAGGAGAAGAAATAAAAGAATGAAGAACAGTGGACAGAGCCCAAGTGACTTCCAGGACTACACCACCAAGTCGACCAATATATGCATTAAAAGGATATCAGAAGTAGGAGGGAGAGATGGAAAAGAAAGATTATATGAAGAAACAATGGTCAAAATTATTTAAAGTGTTCTTTTCAATCATAATAGAAGAAAATTAAAAATCAATAATAGGTGGAAAATACACAAATATATGGAAATTCCATAATACACTTTTTTTTTTTGCAGTGCTGGGGATTTAAACCCAGGGCCTTGTGCTTGCAAGGCAAGCACTCTAGCAACTGAGGTATATCCCCAACCCCATAATACACTTTTAAAGATTCAATAGGTCAGGGAAGAACTCACAAGGAAAAATAGAAAATACTTTGAGAATTATAAAATTGAAATGCTACTTTCCAAAAATAAATGGGATGTAATAAACTCAGTATTAAGAAAATTTATAGCTCTATGTATTAATATTAAAAAAGTAATATTTCTAATTAATAATCTAGCTTTATAGCTTAAAGAATTAGAAAAATGAGAATGAATTAGGCCAAGACTAGCATAAGGAAAGAAATCATAAAAATTAGCACAAATAAAAGGAGAAATTGGAAAGCAGTATAGAAAATTATTTTCTTTGAAAAGATTAATAAAATCTAAAAGAAAACCTCATGCTACTCAGCTTTTGTCCCTGTGACCAAAATACCTGTCATGAACAATTAAAGACAAAAAGATTCATTTTGGCTCATGGTTATAGAGGTTTCAGTTCATGGTCAGCTGACTCCATTGCATGGTGAAGCACAATATCATGGTGGAGAAGGTATGGTGATGCAGAGATGCTCATTTTTTGGTGGCTTGGAAGGAGAGAAATAGGAAGGGGCAAGGGACAAGATAAAATCCCCAAAGACTCTCTCCTTCAACTAGGTCCCACCTCCTACAGTGTCCATCATCACCCAATAATGTAATCAAATCATTAATCTACTGAGCTCTCATGATCCAATCACTTCCCAAAAGCCCCACATCTGAATATTGATGAATTGGGGACCAAGCCTTCAACACATGAGACTTTAGGAGACATTTCATATTCAAACTATAATGAACTTTGAGTTAGACTGGCTAGGAAAAAGTAGAAGATTCAAATTATTAAAGTAGGAAACTAAATTGAGGATATCAATATCTTTTTGTAGAAATAAAAAGGATGATTAGAAAGCACTGTAGTAGTCAGCTTTCTATCATTATGACAAAATATTTGAGATAATCAACTTCTAAAGAGAAAAGGTTTATTTTGGCTCATGGTTTCAGAGATTTCAGTCCATGATCATTTATACTTCTTGCTTTAAGTGTGTGGCAGTACAGCACATCATAGTGGCAGCATGTGGTGGAGGAGGGCTTTTCATCTCATAGCAGCCAAGAAGTAAGAAAGAGAAAGAGAAAATGGCTAGGGTCCTAGTATCTCCTTCAAGGTCATGCTCACAATGGCCTAATTTCCCCCCACTTGTCCCACATCTAAAAGATTCTAATACCTCCCAGTAGTGCCACAGGCTAGCTACTGAGACTTTAACACATGGCCTTTTAGGGAACATTTTAGATCCAAACTATAGCAAGTAGTTTGAATAAATGTGTGCCCCAAATTGGAAAACCTAGATTAAATGGATAAATTCCTAAAAACATCCTACCATGATTAATCATGAATAAACAAAAAATAGACTTCTTTTGGTACCAGGGATTGAATTCAGGGGCACTTAACCACTGAGTCACATCTCCAGCCCGATTTTGTATTTTATTTAGAGACAGGCTCTCACTGAGTTGCTTAGTGCCTTGTGGTTGCTGAGGCTGGCCTTGAACTCATGGTCCTCCTGCCTTAGCCTCCCGAGCCACTGGAATTGCAGGTGTGCACCACCAGGCCCAGCCCCCAAAAATGGATTTATAACTAATAAGCACATTGAATCAGAAACCAAAACTTCCCAACAAAGAAAATCCCTGGAGAATGAAACTGACCAAATTATGTTAAGTGCCTGGATCGATATGTCACAACGAAACCCACTATTTTGTCTAATTATTATGTACCAATAAAAAAGGAAAAACAAAGGTCCTTGGAACAGATGACTTCACTGAGAAGTCTACAAAATGGTAAAAAAGAATGCACATCAATCCTTGTCAAAATTTTTTAAAAAGTCAAAGAGGAAAGATACGTCCTCATTCATTCCATGAGGTCAGCATTACCCTACTATTCGAACTAGGCAAGAATACCTCAAGACAAGAAAATCAGAGACCACCATCTTTTATAAATTTTGGTGCAAAAAATCCTAAACAAAATACAAGGGGGAGAAAAGCAATAGCACACTGAAAAGATTATATACATTTAATAAACTAGATTTATTCCCAATATGCAAGAATGACTCTATCATTGTAATGTACCACATTAATAGAAGACAAAACAGCACGTGAGTATCTCCACTGATGCAGACAAAGCACTTGACAAAAAGGTGACATCCCTTCATGACAAAACACTCAAAAAACTAGTAATAGATGGAAACTACCTAAACATATTAAAAGCCATATATGAGAGATCCAAGATGGTGGACTAGAGGGAGGTTGTGTTCCTTGTCACTCCATAACTCAGGTTTCCAGCAGAGGATATCTGTTTCTTGATGAGGCAGTTTTTGTTGCTTATCAATGCCCTGCTGTTTACCCCATTTGTCTACTGCGATCACCTGCAGTCTGCCAGCATATCAACTACTTTTTGAGTGCAGGTGGCTCACTGTCTGGCGCCTACCATCCCCCAGTTGCCTGCCTCTTGCCTGTCCATCACCTGCCTTTCACCTAACCATCACCCACTGCCCGAGGTTCACCTGCCCATCATCTGACAGCAGCCAGCAGACTGACCACAGATCGCCAGTGGAGCACCAGTTGCCTGCTATTGCCTGGAAGTTCACTGTCACAGTACCGGCAGGTTTGGTTACACGTGGCTGCCACCATTTTGAGAAAACAGTGAGGACCTGCAGGACCCCTGGCCAGAATGACTGAGCCCCATCTTCAGGACCCCTCAGCCCTACTGACAACTCACTGCCTCCAGGGTCCTCAGATCAACTGACTGCTCCCCACTGCCAGGACCCCTAGACCGACTGACTGTATCCTACCACCAGGATCCCCAGACCCACTGACTATGCCCCACCTCCAGGATCCCACAACCAGACCGACCACACTCTGCCTCTAGGAACCCTACCCAACCAACCGCACCCTGCCTCCAGGACCTCCAGTCAACCACGCCCACACTCTGTGCTGCAGCTCCCCACTTGCCAGCACATTTGGAATCTGGAGCAGCCATCTTGCATAATCCTAGAAGCCGTATCTCCCACCTTTAGGTAGGGCAAATATCATCCCCAGATGCATGCTGGAGACTGGAAGCTCATTGTCAGCTATTTCACATACATCAGGCTACTGAAGACTGGGAGGTTTGAATACTGTATGACTGTTATAGTGTAGATTTCTTTCTCCTTATTGAAAAATATTGTTTTTTTCTTTACCTTTCTCACTCTATTTTCCTTTTGTTTACCTGTTCCCTCAGAGTCTATTTCTCCCTTTTTGCATAGTAACAACCAACTTCTTTTGATTATACTTTCACTCTTTCTACAATATAGAACTTCTATATATTCTTTTCTTATCCAATTAACATCTACATCCTGCACCCCTTCCTATCCCCTTTGTCTTACATTAGAAATTGCAGACCTTATTACAAATCTATTTGTTATACCGTAGAAAATAATTAAACTCATTATGTTTATTATGCCAATATTGTTAACATCCTCATAGGGGTTATTTGGTTTAGGGTTGCATATTGCCTGTACTGGGAACTGCTAATATTGATCTCCCCTTAAAGAAAAGCATTTGGAAACCTATAGGGTCACTATAATCCTATAGGGGGGAAACTGCAATACCCCATATCTGCACTGCTAGAGGGGAAGATGGATGAACAACATGAAAAACAAGGGAAGAAAATGATCCAAACAAAACTAGATTCTATATTAATGGAATCCAGTGACAGTATGGTAGAAGAAATGTCAGAAAAGAAGTTCAGAATTTACACAATTACAATGATTGTGAAACAAAGGATGAGATAATAGAGCTAATGCACCCAATGAATGATCATACCAATAAGCGGTTGAAAGAGCAGCTGCAGGAAGCAAAAGATCATTTCAACAAAGCGATAGGGATGCTCAAAAAAAAAAAAAAAAAAAAACCAGAATTCCTTGAAATGAAGGAAACAATAAACCAAATAAAAAACTCAGTGGAAAGCATCACAAACAGAATAGATCACTTGGAAGACAGAACTTCAGAAAAGGAAGACAAAATATTTAATCTTGAAAATAAAGTTGACCAGAGAAGATGGTAAGAAATCATGAACAGAACCTCCAAGAACTATGGAAATTTAAGAATTATCAGGATTGAGGAAGGCACAGAGATACAAACCAAAGGAATGAACAACCTATTCAATGAAATAACATCAGAAAATTTCCCAAACCTGAAGAATAAAATGGAAAATCAAACGCAAGAAGATTACAGAACACCAAATGCACAAAATCACAACAGATCCACACCAAGGCACATTATAATGAAAATGCCTAACATTCAAAATAACGATAGGATTTTGAAGGCTGTGAGAGAAAAGCATCAGATTACATATAGGGGGAAACCAATATGGATATCAGCAGATTTCTCAGCCCAGACTCTTAAAGCTAGAAGGGCCTGGAACAACATATTTCAAGTCCTAGAAGAACATGGTTGCCAACCAATAATCCTATACCCAGAAAAACTAACCTTCAGATTTGAAGATGAAATAAAATCCTTCCATGATAAACAAAACTTAAAAGAATTTACAAATAGAAAGCCTGCACTACAGAATATTCTCAACAAAATATTCCAAGAGGAGGCAATGAAAAACAACAATGTAGGTCAGCAAAGGGAGGAACTACTTTAAAGGAAAAAACAATCAAAGGAGAAACCAAGTCAAGTTAAAAACCAAAAAAAAAGCCAAAATGACTGGGAATACAAATCATATCTCAAAATAATTCTGAATGTTAAAGGCCTAAACTCATCAATCTAAAGACATAGACTGGCAGATTGAATTAAAAAGAAAGACTCAACAATGAGCTGCCTTCAAGAGATCCATCTCATAGATAAGGACATCCACAGACTAAAAGTGAAAGGATGGGAAAAAACCTACCACGCACATGGACTCAGACAAAAAGTGGGGGTTTCCATCCTTATTTCAGAAAAAGTGGACTTCAAGCCAAAGTTAGAAGGGGTAAAGAAGGACATTTCATACTGTTTAAGGGAACCATAAATCAGGAAGACATAATGATCATAAACATTTATTCCCCAAACATCAGCACATCCATGTAAACCAAACACATCCTTCTCAAGGCCAGGAATCAAATAGACCACAACACAATAATTCTGGGTGACTTTAACACACCACTGTCATCACTGGATAGATCTTCCAAACAAAAACTAACCAAAGAAACCATAGAACTCAGTGGCGCATCAGACTTAACAGACATATATAGAATATTCCATCCATCAATGAGCGAATTCACTTTCTTCTCAGCAGCACATGGAACCTTCTCAAAAATAGACCATACGTTATGCCACAAGGCAGCCCTTAGTAAATGCAAAAAATAGAGATACTATCTTGTGTTGTATCATGATCATAATGGAATGAAATTAGAAATCAATGACAAAATAAAAAACAGAAAGTACTCCAACTCCCGGAGACTAAATAATATGCTATTTAATGAAGTATGGATAACAGAAAACATCAGGGAGGAGATAAAAAAAATTCTTAGAGGTAAATGAGAACGATGATACAACATATCAAAATCTATGAAAGCAGTACTCAGAGGAAAATTCATTGCATGGAGCACATTCAAGAAAAGAATAAAAAGTCAACAACTAAATGACCTAACATTACAGCTCAAAACCCTAGAAAAAGAAGAACAGAACAACACCAAAAGTAGTAGAAGACAGGAAATAATTAAAATCAGAGCTGAAATCAATGAAATTGAAACAAAAGAAACAATTCAAAAAATTGATAAAACAAAAAGCTGGTTCTTTGAAAAAGTAAACGAAATAGACAACCCTTAGCCACGCTAACAAAGAGAAGGAAAGAGAAAACTCAAATTACTAAAATTTGTGATGAAAAAGGAAATATCATGACAGATACCACTGAAATGCATAACATAATGAGAAGCTACTTTGAAAATCTATTTTACAACAAAATAGAAAATATCAAAGACATCAACAAATTTCTAGAGACATGATCCTCCCAAAGTGAACCAGGAGGACAAACACAATTTAAACAGATCAATCTCAAGCAATGAAATAGAAGAAGACACCAAAAGCCTATCAACCAAGAAAAGCTCAGGACCAGATGAATTCTCAGCCAAGTACTACAAGACCTTCAAAGAAGAACACATTCCAATACTTCTCAAAGTATTCTAGGAAATAGAAAAGGAGGGAACACTACCAAACTCATTCTATGAAGCTAATATCACCTTCATACCCAAACCAGACAAATCAAGGAAAGAAAATTTTAGACCAATATCCTTGATGAATATAGATGCAAAAATCCTTAAAAAAAATACTGGCAAACCACATTCAAAAACATATTAAGAAGATACTGCACCACGATCAAGTGGGGTTCATCCCAGGAATGCAAGGTTGGTTCAGCATCCCTAAGTCAAAAAATGTAATCCATCATATCAATAGACTTAAGAATAAGTATCATATTGTTATTTCAATTGATGCAGAAAAAGCGTTCAACAAAATACAACACCACTTCATGCACAAAACGCTAGAAAAAATAGGGATAGGAGGAACATACCTCAACATTGTAAAGGGTATTTTATGCTAAGCGCATGGCCAACATCATTCTTAATGGAGAAAAACTGAAAGCATTCCCCCTAAAAATTGGAACAAGATAGGGATGCCCTCTTTCACCACTTCTATTTAACATTGTCTTGAAATACTAGCCAGAGCAAGTAGAAAGGCTAAAGAAATTAATGGATATGAATAGAAAAAGAGGAACTCGGGCTGTCACTATTTGCTGATGACATTATTATCTATTTAGAGGATCCAAAAAACTCCTCCAGAAAACTTCTAGACCTCATAAATGAATTCAGCAAAATAGCAAACTATAAAAACAACATGCATAAATCTATAGCATTTTTATACATAAGTGATGAAACATCTGAAAGGGAAATGAGGTAAAGAACTCTGTTTGCAATAGCATCAAGAAAAATAAAATATTTGGGAATCAATCTAACCAAAGAAGTGAAAGATCTCTAAAGTGAAAACTATAAAACATTAAAGAAAGAAATTGAAGAAGACCCTAGAAGATGGAAAGATCTCCCATGTTCTTGGATAGGCAGAATTAATATTATCAAAATGGCCATACTTCCAAAGGCACTATACAGATTTAACGCAATTCCAATTAAAATCCCTATGACATTTGTCATAGAAACAGAAAAAGCAATCACGAAATTTATCTGGAAGAACAAAAGACCCAGAATAGCCAAAGCAATCCTGGGCAGGAAGAGTGATGCAGGAGGTATCACAATACCAAAACTTAAACTCTACTCTAGAGCAATAGTAATAAAAAAAGTATAATATTGGCACCAAAATAGCCAGGTAGATCAATGGTACAGGATAGAAGACACGGAGACATACTCACATAAGTACAGTTATCTCATACTAGACAAAGGTGCCAAAAACTTACAATGGAGGAAAGATAGCCTCTTCAACAAATGGTGCTGGGAAAACTGGAAATCCATATGCAGTAAAATGAAATTAAACCCCTATCTCTCACCCTGTACAAAACTCAACTCAAAATGGATCAATGATCTAGGAATTAGACCTGAGACTATTCACCAAATAGAAGAAAATGTAAGCCCGAATCGCCATCACATTGGCTTAGGACCAGATTTCCTTAACAAGACCCCCATAGCACAAGAAATAAGAGCAAGAATCAATAAATGGGATAGATGCAAACTAAAATGTTTTTTCTCAGCACAGGAAACAATCAATAATGTGAAGAGAGCCTACACAGTTGGAAAAAATCTTTTGTACACACACTTCAGACAAAGCACTCATTTCCAAAGTTTATAAAGAACTTAAAAAACTTTACACCCAAAATACAAAGAACCCAATCAATAAGTGGGCTAAGGAACTGGGCAGACACTTCATAGAAGAAGATATACAGGTGATCAACAAATATATGAAAAAGTGCACATCATCCCTAGTAATTAAAATAATGCAAATGAAAACCACCCTAAGATTTCATCTAATTCCAATTAGAATGGCTATTGTCAAGAACACAAGCAATAATAAGTGTTGGCGTGGATGTGGGGGAAAAAGGTACACTCATACATTGCTGGTGGAGTTGCAAATTGGTGCAGCCCCTCTGGAAAGCAGTATGGAGATTCCTCTGAAAGCTTGGAATGGAACCACCATTTGACCCAGCTATCCCACTCCTTGGCCTATACCCAAAGGACTTAAAATCAGCATACTACAGTGATGCAGCCTCATCAATGTTCGTAGCAGCTCAATTCACAATAACTAGATTGTGAAACCAACCTAGATGCCCTTCAAGTGACAAATGAATAAAGAAACTGTGGCACATATACACAATGGAATATTTTCTAGTTATATATCTGAAAGAGTAATGATAGCTAGAGATACACAAAAAAGAATAAAATTATGGCATTTGCTGGTAAATGGATGAAATTGGAAAATATCATGCTAAGTGAAATAGGCCAAGTTCAAAAAACCAAAGGCTGAAAGTTTTCTCTGATAAGTGCATGACAAAATATAACGAGGGGGGTGGTGGGGGGAAGAGAAGAATGAAGGAACTTTGGATGGTGTAGAAGAAAATGGGGTGGGAGGGGGGTGGGGGACAGAAAGATAGTAGAATGAAACAGTATTACCTTACATATATGTATGATTACATGAATGGTGTGAATCTACATTGTGCACAACCATAGAAATGAAAAGTTGTACCCCATTTGTGTACAATGAATCAAAATGCAGTCTGTAAAAATAAAAAGATTTTAATAAAAAAAGCCATATATGAAAAACATCATACTAAATGGTGAAACTCCAAAACATTTATCTAAGAACAAGACAAAGATGAGAATTTTTCCAGTTTTATTACACATAGCATTGGAAGTACTAGCCAGTACAATTAGAAAAGAGAAAGAAGAAAAGGCATCCAAATTTGGAAAGAAGTATAATTATCCCTCTTTGAAGATAACATCTCATATGAAGAAACCCCTAAAGATCGCATAAATGAACATGTAAAACTAATGAACAAATGTGGCAAAAGTTGTAAGATAAAAAAATCAAGCAAAACCATTTGCATTTTTATGCACAAAAATGAATTATTCAAAAAAAATGAAGAAAGTAATTATTTTTGCAAAGAAAATGATTAATTTGGGGCTGCAGTTGTATCTCAGTGGTAGAATGCTTGCCTAGCATGTGAGAGATACTGGGTTTGATCCTTAGCACCACATAAAAATAAATAAATAAAATACAGGTATTGTGTCCACCTACAACTAAAAATAGTTTTATAAAAAATGGTTACTTTTATAAAAAATAAAATGCTTTGGAAAAATCAATCAAGGAATTTAAGACTTTTATAATGAATGTGTCAAAACATTTGCTGAAAGGAATTAAAGAAAGCATAAATGAAGGAATGATATCCTATATTCATGGATTGCAAAAATTATTTTCATGATATCAGTACTACCCAAAGTAGTGATTCAATGCAATCTCTACCAAAATGCCACCACGTTGTTTTGCAGAAATAGAAAAATCCATCCTGTAATTGGAAATCTCAAAGGACCCTGAATAGCCAAAACCATCTTAAAAGAAGAAAAATGTTGGAGCACTCACACTTCCTAGTGTCAAACATTCCGTAGTACTATAATACAGACATATAAATTGCTAGAATATGACAGAGTCCAGAAGGAAACATCTGCTATGATTGAATGATTTTCAAAAATTTTTTTCCTGTCCACTCATTTAGAATAAGGTAGTCTTGTCAACAGATGGTGTTGAGAATGCTGGATATCCATATGCCAAAAAAGATGAGGACAGACTGACCTTTCACCAACTAAATGAACTCAAAATTAATCAAAGACTTTAACATAGGAACTGAAATTATAAAGAATCTTAGAAGAAAACTTAAGGGAAAATCTCTGTGACTGTGGATTGGGCAATAATTTTTTAAATATGATAAGAATGGAGTCAACAAAAGAAAAAAATGGATAAACTGGATATCATGAAAATTTAAAACTATTTTATATCAAAAGGCACTATAAATAGACTGAAAAGCAACTGATAGAATGGGAGAAAATATTTTCCAGTTATACATCTGACAGAGTATTGATAGCTAGAGATACATAAAGATCTCCTACAGTTCAATGAAATAACAAAAGAACCCATTAAAAAAATGGGCACAGGAGTTGAACAAACACTTCTCCAAGAAGATATACAGATGTCTGATAGGCATATGAAAAGTTGCTCGCAGGGTGCAGTGGCACACACCTGTAATTCCAGTGGCTCAGGAGGCTGAGGCATGAGGACTGCAAGTTCAAAGCCAGCCTCAGCAAAAACGAGGCACTAAGCAACTCAGTGAGACCATCTCTAAATGAAATACAAAATGGGGCTTGGGATGTGGCTCAGTGGCCCTGAGTTCAATCCCTGGTCACCGCTCCCCCATCAAAAAAAAGATACTCAACATTTGTAATCATTAGGGAAATTCTAATCAAAATTTAATGACATACTACTTCACATACATTAGGAATCCTGTTATCTTAAAAAAGAAGACAAATAACATGTATTGACAAGAACATAGAGAAATTGATACACTTATACCTGCTGATGGGAATTTAAATTTAAAAGGGCACATTCACTGTGGAATAGTGTTACAATTAGTAAAAATAAATCAAACATAGAAACACCATGTGGTCCAATAATTCTACTTCTAGATATATACTCAAAATTATTAAAAGGAGGAACTTGAACCAATATTTGTACACCAACATTCATAGCAGCATTATTCACAATAGCCAAAAGACAGAAATTACCCCAAATTCTATGTAGGGAATTAATGAATAAACAAAAATATGGCATATATATATATATATATATATATATATATATATATATACATACATACATACATACATATACTGGAATACTGTCATGTCTTAAAAAGGAACAAAATTCTCATGATATATGAATAAATCTTGAGACAAAATGAAAAATGTATTATTCCTTTCATATTAAGTAGTTAGTATAGTAAAATTAATAGACAAAGTAGATAGTGTTTATTTGGGATCAGAAGGAAAAGTGCAACATCTGTAACCTGATTGTGTTAGGTATGGGGTAAGTTGCTGTGAGACCAAAGAAGACGCCCAGAGATAGCATGTAAGAAATAAAGTTTATGAGAAAATGTTATGGGGAAGATGTAGTGGTGATGGGTTAGACAGGTGTTCTGCCAGAAAGTCCAGTGGTAATGGGATAGGCAGGGAAATCTCCATTTCACAGGATGCTTATAATGTTTTGCCAGAAAATACTGTCTTCATTGCCTCCACAATGCTTGGTCTAATGGCAGCTGGCTGGACAAGCACTTCCCTCTCCATAGGACTCTGAGCTGCACCAGCTACCACCAGAGCTAGGGGTTTATTAGTTAGACTATAAAAGAGTGACATTATTAGTTTGCTTAGTTCACTTTGTTCCTTTTACTATCAGCATTGAAAGAGTATTTGCCCTGATGTGTGTACAAGAAAACATTTCCTACTGATATCACTGATCTGCCCTATTGGCAGTATATTTGAGAAAGAGACAGTGTCCTTCAATACAGTATTTATCTGGACACTCTGGTCTGGGCTTCCTTTCATTGTTCCCCTAACTTATCAACATTCCTGGGAATGAAAAAGGAACTTTTGAGGAACATGGTATCTTACAGTCCTCCTTTTTTATAAAGATGACATTGTTTAATCAGCACAAAGTTTCAGCAGGGCTAATGAAAATGTTCTAGAGATGGATAGTCCTAATGGTTTCATAACAATGTTAATATTCTTAAGGCCATTGAATTGCATGCTAGAGTAGTTAAAATGGTAACTTTTGTTTTGTTCTACTTTACCACATTAAAAAACATTTGAGTTCCCCTCCCTCCTCAAGGTTGATCAGAACACTCAATTTTTTCATTAAAGAGACTGAGATTATGGATGACAAGGAGGGAAAAATGAATGGCATTGAGGGAAAAGTGAGAGTAGCATTCCACCAGTAAGAAAATCTTTGCATTTATTTTTATTTTCAATTTGCCTGCCGTGGCCCCAGCTCATCACCTGAGCTTATTTTTGTTGACCCAAAGTTTTAATATACTCCTTGTTGATACCACCTAATTTAACTTTGGGGCTCCTTAACTCAGCAGCCTTTTTAATGGGACTGCAGGGCCCCAGGCTGCCCCATTACCATAACATCCCTTCCTCCTTTACCCTGAAGGAGAGTGAGTAGCAAGCAAAGAATCATTCATTACAGTTTGTTTCAAACTTACCTGTGAAACAGGTAGGAAAGTAGGGACCCTTAATCACTGCCACTTACCAGTTTGGGTAAAGGCATTAACTACTGGATCCTGAGGAGCCTTCTCACATCTCCTAACCCATGAAAATGACCCTTTCCCTGTCATCTTTCATAGATCCATGTTTGTTTGCTTTCTTTCAATATCCCATCTTCACCATCAAAGTTATCAAGAACTATCAGGGATGTGCAATTTATTCTACTTGCAAGTTGTCTGCTACAGTCTCATACAGTCTCATTCTGGCAGAAAACATGAGACTTCTGGGTTAGAAAGGACTTTAATACTCTCAGTGCAGCAGGCAGAATAAGATATATATTTGTGCCATTTCCCTTTGTTCCCCGCTCCCTCAAATCCTAGACAAGTGATGTTGAATGTCTCAGGTAAAAGCTGTGCACACAGTGGGTTTGCATTATAGATGAGGAACCCTGAGTTTAGGAGACCTCAATCTTTATAAAGGGACTACTAGCAATCATACCTATCTTTTTCCCCAAAGGGAGACATCAATTTCATCATGCAGACATCAACCAAATCTGCTTCTTCCCTAGAAGAAAACACCGTCTCTTCTAAGACTGTCGACTAAGAAGAAAATATGCTCTAATACAGAAAATATGTGTAAATGTGAAAGACTCCTCCTAATACTACTAATGTTTGCTTGTATTACAGCTTGGAGAAATTTTTACTCAGTAATTGAGATGGGTTTTGTTTCTGTTGTTTGTATGACTATTTTCAGTATACCACAGGTCTTAAATTCTTCTGTTACCTTTTTTTTGGGTGGTTGGTTAGCCCAAAATCTTTTATTTTTCAATGTTCTGATTCCATCCTCCACTTTCTGTACCATAGGCAGAATCTGTTTCCTCACATCCACCTCTCCCTTTAGTAAACATCTTTCTTTTTATGTAGTGCTTTTTCCTGTGATGTTGGTGGGCTAGATTTTTCTCCATTCTTTTGTTCTAGGCTTAACCTTAAATAAACTCTATGTATCTAGGTTTCTAGGGGTCTTTTTTGAATTCCTGCTTTTCTTCCATGTGGCAGTCAAACTCTGACTTCATTTTCAGATTGATGTGTGTGAATTTCCTGCCTCTGCCTCAGTAGTAGTAGATCTCTAATGTTACATCTAAAGGATATGAGTTCATGACTCTTTCTTGACTTTCTCCTCATGGTAGGTTTTTTTTTGGGGGGGGGGATTGGCGTTTTTTTTTCCTTACAGTTTTCATGCAATGCATGTTTACCTGTGACTTGTGGATGATGAAGTTCATGCGATACTTTTGATTCATATCAGAGAAACATATAGGCGGGGGTTAAGTACTCATGTTTTTTATGCAGCAGTGACTTAACCCTTCCTACAGTCTTACACCACCCAGGCTCTCTGTTCTTTGACATTGCTTCCAATCTATTCCCAAAACAAGTAGTATGGGTCCCTGAAAAAAAGCATAAAACTGAGTGTGAACTATATTTGCGTTTGGTGCTTCCAGGATTTTACACTGTAACAATAGCCTAGACTTGATCTTTAGCAATTCATTAAAACACTCAGTTAATTCTTCTAACCCACAAATATGGTAGCTAGTGCTCCTTCCTTAGTGTTATGCCACAGGTCTGTGCATCCAGTCTACCTCTGGAGATGCCTGACCCTCCTTGGAATTCAGTCTACCATGAAGCCCTCTAATGACATTAGCTCTCTGATAGGTTCAAGTAAAATTATGACCATGCAGTTTTTTAGACTTTTTCCCTAGACTGGATAAAAAAAAATGTGCTTTTTCCAGCTTATTATATCTTAGATGACAGTGGAACTCCTTACTCTGAAGCATGCTTATTCTTCAGGCCCTCATTTTACTCATTACTCTAATCGGCAATACAGCAGTTTTGCATTCCTAATGAAGTATGCTTTTGAAATGAGTCCTGTAGAATCAGGCCTGCTGCAGGAAACAAAATTAATTCCTGGACTTTTGTCAATCTGTGTTACCATGACAAACAGTAATTGAGGAACTTTGTTGTAAATAATAGCAACCCATTCTTGGAATATCTTATGATATCCTTAACAATTATTTTTCATCATTCCCTAGCTGATAAGTCACTTCAGTTATTCTTCCAATCTACCAAAAACAATGAATTAGAAGCCACCAGCCTTGCAACAGGAACGTATAAACATGTCATTTATATTGTCAAAAATCATGCCAATAATATTCCTATTTGTCCATTTGATTTTTGCTGTAGTTTTAATTTCAGGATATGATTCCACTGACAGAACCATGGCACCAAAGCAGGATGAGGGTATGGGAGGAAATACTCCAGTCTCTCCCTATATAACCACTCTCCAATATCCTGCTACTATTTCACATTGATTAATCAAAATTGTAGTTCAGACAGCACAGTAGCCCAGCTTATTTAGATAATATATATAGTAAGAGTCACACTGGAAAAAGTTAAAACCAAAAGACCAAGTTAAAAGAGACAGATTAATTTAATTTTAATAATATACTTAACACAAAAATGCCAAAGAAATAATTTGAAAGCAATAAATTGCTCATTAATTTCACATTTTAATAGAACTTTGAAATGCTGCAAATTATCACTTCAAAATATAAGCAATATGAAAAATATGAACAAATAATTAATTTTACATTCTTTGTTCTTCTTAAGTCTTTGAGATGCTATGTGTTATCAAGAAAATACTATATATAAATAATAGTTATTTTCACATTTTCCAAGTTGGAAATGTAGATTTTTATCACTAAAAATGGAACAAAATCAAATTACCTATTTTAATTAATCTTTATATTCTTTTCTCTAAGTCATTAAATGAAATGATACCATTTCAGTGGGTATGTAATAAGAACAAAACTTATTTTTTTCACAGAGTCAGCCTGAAATGCAGTATGTTATCATTTCAACATGGAAACATAAATGTATTGTGACTTTGACATTCTTCAATCTTGCTAACTCTTTAAAATTCAATCTGTTTCATTTCAACAAAAAACTCTATAAAGTACTAGTTATTTTCAATTCTATTTGTTATTAAGTCATTGAAATGCATTGGTGTTGTCATTTCAACATGTAAACTGTAGGATCAAATTAGTAACTAATTTTGCATTATTTTACTGTCTTCAAAATACAGTATGCTATTATTTCAACATGTAAATATTATAAGTACATTATTAATTAGTTACTCTATATCCTGTGTTTATTACAATGTCTTGGACATACAAATGTACCTTTTATACCTAAAAGTACATCACCATTTTGGATGGACCAAATTTCTAGTGCTCAGTTGACACACATGGTTAGTTTATACCACAGTGAACAAGGTAACTCTAGAAGAGAAGGAGCAGATAAATATGGAATATTTATATCATGAATGAAATATATGCAATATATTAAAAGAGAGCAACTGATGATAAATTAAGAGAAAACCTTTCACTTGAGGTTGAATAGCTGAGGAGCTATTCTATAGCTTAGAAACCAGTTTGTACTGAAAATAGTATTTTAAAGGTAAAAGTGAAAACAAAGTGTAGGGCATAGGAGGATTAAATAATTTTCCAAAATGTCCTAAGAAAGAGTAGAGGAACAGATAAATCATAGAACATCTCTTCTGTAAGTGACTTGAGGTAGGGACCATGTCTGATTTGCCTTTTCCTTTTCATACATGGAACAGTATCTACCTTATAACAGATCCTTGGTGAGTATATGTAAAATAAAGAGCAACTTAGCCCCAGGGGTCTGACACTTAGAAAAGGAGAGAGTAATTTATGGGTGAATACAAAGTGGATAGAGACATAGTTTTCCCCCTTTAATTGTAGACTTTTTAAAAATAAACATCCTAAGGCAATCTTAAATACAGGAAGATTAAAGTAACTCAGGGGATAAATTTATCTGCTTCAATAACTGCCACCTACTTCACAAAGGCATCCAAGAAATGTTTGAATTGTCCTGACTTGTGTCAAGTACCCATTAGTGTAGACAAGGACATGTTGTACCATGATTGGGCCAGCTCACATCATAGACCCAACACTGTGGTGAGATACTAAGGAGAAGGAAAATAGATAAGAGGCCCACAGGACTTCTCAGAGTCCTCTATTTCCTTCTTAGAGTTCTTCTTTTATACAGGTCAGTTATATATACAAGCTCTCTAACACCAGTTTCCTAGAACAATGGAATTTTACATATGTCTCTACAACTTAGGCTTCAGGCAAGAACACTGCATGTTTTAAAGACCACACATAAATATTGAAACAACTCTTTGTACTTTGAAAATCACTCAGGACAAGTGGCCCAGTGCATGTCATTCCGGTGTACTGCCTGCAGCATTGCCTTCAATTCTGCTTGTACTTCAACAAGCTTCTGTTGGTCTAAACTGCCATTAAACTGCCATTGTTCATAGCAATGAACAGGGATTGAATAAATCACATGCTTCAACTCCATCAAGCCTGTTAAGTGCTGAAGAAGATTCATGAGCATAGGCATTGTTATGGGATTGGAGGCAAAGCTAAGGACACGAAGGTGGGAACAGCGGCTTAGGGCTGGGATGACAACAGAGAGAGTAGAGTCTGTCATAAGGCAACTATTTATCTCTAGATGACGCAGAGTACCTGAGAGCTTCTCCAGAAGTATCTGGAAGGATTCAGAAACTTCCCAGGATATCTGGTTGTTACTGAGATTCAACAGTCTTAGATGGGTGGCCTGAGAGCTCTGGGACAGAACAGTGAAGTCTCTGCTAGAAAGTCCACAGAAAGACAGATGCAATGCATCCAACTGAGGTGGCAGGACTCTGTAGAGAAAGAAAAACAAAAGTATTTCTGAAAACTGAGGATTGGAACAGGGAACGGAGTTCTGAATCATAGGCACCTATGACTCTAGAAGAAATTACTTTGTAGATACAGTACAACAGTGGTTAAAAATGTGGAATTTAAACTTAGCAGATCTGTAACCCTGAAAAAGTTATTTTTCTACAATGTAATATAGCTTTTAAATCTTTGGAATGTGTACAATATCAAATATTACAGATGATTATAGAAAAGATTAAGTGAAAAAAATTAACTCAGCACTTAACAACAATTATAGACTGAATTCTCTTTTTGGGTATAGGAAAGCAACCAACTAAAGGTCCCCTTTGATCAATTCCTAAATTATACTTTCTCCATTCAAGGCCTAAGATTTGAGGAAAACAAGAATAATGTGACAGTATTAACTATTGTGGACAGACCACGAGTATGTGTGTCAGTACTACAACATAAAACATTTCCCTATCTGAATGCCTCTCCTTTTCTACAAGGCTGTGAAGTAGAACATGAAAAGGGCTGTCTTTTTTTTACCAATATATTTATGGACTTATAACATCTGCATATGGTTGATTGAATGTATAAGTGAAAAACCACCATTTAATTTTCTAATCCTGTCTTTCTCCTAACTCTAGGAAGACATTCCTAATTTGGCTAGTTTCAAACTCCCACCAGTGCCCATGCTGGGTGGAAGGAAAAATAGGCTCAAGAAGTTTAGGAATATCCAAGAAAGGTTGCTCTCCTGTCTTAAAAATGGGATATTCAGGGTACCACCCTAACCCCTCACCTGAGCAGTTTGTGCAGCTGATTTGTGAGGCAGAAGAAAGATAAGCTGAGCTCTTGGAGGTTGTCCATTCGCCTAAGATTGGTGAGAAAATTTCTGAAGTTTTTTCCCTTACAAGATTTAAAAGGGATTTTAGACAGACTAAGGCTGTCAAGGTGGACCATCTGATCTAAAAGGCTGGTAACTTCACTCAGATAAGCCTGATCTACTCCAAGATGATCAATGCATACCAGATCCAGAAACTTCAGGATGCTTTTATAGTCAGATATTTTATCAATTTGCAAATCCCTACAGCAGAGGTGCAAGGACCCAAAGCTCTGCTCAATTTTCCTCCGAAGAAAAGAAAGAAACTGTCTTGTTTTCAAGGTACCATCAAGGGAAAGGTCCACTAATAATTCCATGGACTCCCAGGATGACCGAGGCTCAGAATCTGAAGTTACATTTCTGATATGTGTAACACTCTGCTGGGCTTCTTGTAGTCTGAGGATAGAGTGCTGTGAGAAAACACAAGACTGAAAACAGAAAGGAAACATGGTCCTGATCTCACAGCATGTGGTCCTGCAGTCTGCATCCTGCCTTAAATCTAGGATCCTCAGTTTTGGCCCCCTGTAGGAAAAAGAGGAGATAGCAAATCTGAGAGGTAGCAGATTTTAATAGAATTCAAAAGGATCAAGGAAGAAAAGCAGAAGAAAAACCTTTTGTCCCTGGTCTTTATTCCATATGCCATCTACCCTTAAGACTTTCCCATATAAATTAAAAATATTTCACTCTTTTATCCATCTTCAAATCCTCCCCAGTCTTAATGCTCATCCATTTCTATGTAATAATGTCTAATATGTAAATCCATTAATAATTCCTCAATCATGTGTATTCCATAATCAACCCTGTGGGACATTAATCTATAAAGTAACCCCAAGTGTTGGACCAACAGCCTCAAAGAGATCTCCAGCATTCACCATTAACTACCTATTGGAGACTGGCAGGCCCTCTCCCGCCCAAGGCACAAGTACACCTTCCTGCTGGCTCGCCATTATCTCTATTACACATAGTCTTACCAAGTAGAAGAGTTCTGTGCAGGCAGGATCTGAAGACCATCAATCATGGCTTTCCAGATTTCATAGTATGGCTCCCGTACACTCAGTGCCCCAATATGGAGACAGCGAAAGGGCCAAATTCTCACCATTGCCTTCAGTATCTTCTTATGCCCACCCAAGAATGCAGCAATGAACAATGGAACAAAAAGGTCTCTTGGGAGCTCCTCCAGAGCATGGACAGCTGCAGCCTCATTACTCACTAGACTCTGTGCAGCAAACTCTAGAAGTGTGGCTGGTGCAATTTGGTCCATCTTCTTGAACCTGCATCAGGGTGAGGAACATTTAGAAATAACTGAGAAGATGTTCTTAGAGTCTTATCACTGCTAGTCAACTTTTCATCACTGTGGCAAAATACCTGATATAAACAACTTAAAAAGAGAAAATGTTTATTTTGGTTCATAATTTCAGATGTTTAAGTATAGCCACTTGGCAACATGGTTTCCACGCCTGCGGCAAGACTAAACATGCTGGCAGACAGTGCAGACAGTGTGTGGTGAAGCAAAGCTCACCTCACAACAGTAAGGAAGCAAAAGAGAAAGAGGGGGAAAGAGGCCAGGGTCTCAATATACTTTTCAAGGGCACACTCCCAGTGATCTACTTCGCCCAAATAGGCCCCACCTCCTACAGTTTCCACCACCTCCCCAAAGCACCAAAGGCTAGGAACCAAGCCTTCAACACATAAGATTTTGGAGGACATTTAAGATCCAAACCATACAATTCTGCCCCTGGTCTCCAAAGGCTCATGTCACAATATAAAATGCATTTAGTCCATCTCCAAGATTTCTGTTTGTCTTAACAGTTCCACATTGCCCCAAACTCCAAGTCCAAATGCTCATCTGAGACTCAAGGCATACTATTATCTGTGAGCCCCTGTAAAATTAAAAAGAAAGTTACATATTTCCAAGATACAACGGTACAATGTATAGAGTCTCCTTCCAAAAGGAGTGAATAGACAAAAAGTCAAGAAGAACCAAACCATAAGGCCAAAAATCCAGCAGGGAGATTATATTAAATCCTATAGCTCAATGTTCAGTATTTGGGGCACATGTTGATAAGATGTGGGTTCCAAAAGGCTTGGGTACCCATCCCAATGACCTTTTCCCAGGGTAACTGTGCTTTGGAGAAAAGGAAATAATCAAATCTTTCAGGATCTACTGAATACTGGCTGTGACATTGATTCAAGGAGATTCAAAACATCATTGTAGCCCTCCAGTCAGAGCAGGGGCTTATGGATGTCTGGTGATCAATGGAGTTTTGACTCACAATGGGTCTCCAAGCCAATCCTATGGTCATTTTCCCAGTCCCAAAACACATAATTGGGATAGATTTTCTTAGTACTGGGAAGAATTCCCACATTAGTTCCCTAATGTGTGGAGTGAGTGCTAATATGATGGGAAAGGTCAAATGCAAGTTGTTTGAGTTATCTCTACCTAGGAAAATAGTAAAAAAAGAAAACAATATCACACTTCTGAAGGGATCTCAGAGATCATTGCCACCATGAAAGACTACAAAGTGCAGGGGTGGTGGATCTCACCACATCCCTATGTAACACTCTTATTGGTCCATGCATAAGATGGATGGATCTTAGAGAATGATGGGGGGGATATCACAAACTTAATTAAGTGGTGATTGCAATTGCAGCTGCTAACCCAGATATGGTTTCTTTGCTTAAGCAGATAACACACTACCTGATACCTGGTATGCAGCCATTGACATGTAAATTTCCTTTTTCTCCATACTTATTCATAAAGTCCACCAGAAGCAATTCACTTTCATCTGGTAAGGCCAGCAATATAGCTTCACTGCCCTACCTCAGGGATATATCAACTCTTCAGCCCTGTGTCATATTTTAATTCATAGGGACTCTGGTTACTTTTCTCTTCCACAAAGTATTACACTGACACATTACACTGATGACATTATACTGCTTGAACCAAGTGGGCAAGGGGAAGCAACAACTCTGGCCTTATTGATAAAAGCATTTGCATGTCAGAAGACAGAAAATAAATCCAACTAAAATTCAAGGGTCTTCTATCTCAGTGAAATTTCTAGGAGTTCAGTGGTATGGGCATTCAGTGATATCCTTCCTAAGGTAAAGGGTAAGTTGTTACATCTGGCCCCCCCTAAAATCAAGAAAGCAGCAAAATATCTAGCGGGTCTACTTGTATTTTTGGAAGCAACATAGTCCTCACTTGGGTGTGTTATTATGGCCCATTTACTGAGTGACTCAAAAAGCTGCTATCTTTGAGTGGGGCCCAGAAAAAGATAAGGCTCTGCTAAAGGTTCAGGCTACTGTGCAGGTTGTTCTGTGAACTGGGTCATATGACTCAGATGATATAATGGTACTTGAGGTGTCAGTGACAAATAGGGATATTGCTTGGAGTCTCTGGAAGGCCCCCATAAGTGAATCACAGTGGAGGCCCTTATGATTTTGGAAGAAGGCCCTGCCATCAGAACTTATAAATTCTTTTCCTGTGAAACACAGGACTTGGTATGCTACTGGGTATTAATGTAAACTGAACATTTGACCATGGGCTACCAAGTTACCAAGCAACCTGAGCTGCCCATGATGAACCAGCCCACGAAGCTAGAAAGTTAGATGTACACAGCAGCAATTCATCATAAAATGGAAGTATTATAAATGTGATTGTGTCCAAGCATATTCTGAAGGCACAAGTAAGTTACATGAAGAAGTGGCCCAAATGTCCATGGTTTCTACTCTTGCCACCATGCCTTCTGTCCCATTTACGCCTATGGTCTCATAGAGATTACCTATGACCAACTGACAGAGGAGGAGGAGACTATGACCTGGCTAACAGATAGCTCTGCACATTATGCAGGGAACACACAAAAGTGAAGAGCTGCAGCATTACATCCCCTTTCAGGGACATCCCTGAAGGACAATGAAGGAAAATCTTCATGGTGGGGAGAAATTTGGATAGTACACCTGGTTGTACATTTTGCCTGGAAAAAAAAGGTGACCAAATGTACAATTATGTACCAATTCATTGGGCTGTTGCCAAAGGTTTGGATGGATGGTCAGGGACTTGGAATGAATATGTTTGGAAAATTTGTGACAACAAATATTTGGGGAAGAGACATAGCTGAAATTTAAGAGGCGATGAAAGAAAAAAATAAGCAGTTGACCACATAAAAATAAAAGTATGTTGAATATAAATCATAAATAAATCAAAAGGCACTGTTAAATGGTATGGTGTATTGGCAGCATGTATCTCAGTCTAATGGGTAATATTCTACATATATACAGAACTGAAATATTGAGAGACAAAAGACAAAACTTTGAAAATTTGGAAGAAGATATGAACAAATGATTCACATAAAATATTAAAAACTCCTGAAATGGTGTCATTAGTGAAACTTAGACAAATGTATATTACACAATTAGACAAATATATATTAAAATAACACCAAAGGGCCATGGATATGGTTCAGTGATAAAGTGTTTGCCTAGCATGCACAAGGCCCTGGGTCAATTCGCAGCACCATATAAAACAAAACAACAGCAACAAAATACTGAGATATCATTTTTCATATAAAGGCAAAGTTTAAGATGTAAGCCAACATATTTTGTTCATGAAGATGTAGGAAAAGTCACTCTCATACATTTCTATGGGAAATGAAAACTAGTACAACCTTACAGAGAAACATTTGTAAATGTCTATCAGAACTACACATATTCTACATTGCATATTTTTGGCACCTTTGTCTAATATGAGAAAATTGTGTTTATTTGGGTTTGTGTCCGTGTCCTCTGTTCTGCAACATTGATCTACCTGTCTATTTTGGTACCAATACCATGCCATTTTGTTACTATGCTTTGTAGTGTAGTTGAAGTTCTGGTATTGTGATACCCCCTGCTTCACCCCTCCTGCTAAAGATTGCTTTAGCTATTCTGGGTTTCTTATTCTTCCAGATGAATATTATGATTGCTTGCTCTATTTCTGTGAAGTACATCATTGGGATTTTAATTGGAATTGCATTGAATCTGTATAGCACTTTTGGTAGTATGGCCATTTTGACAATATTAATTCTGCCTATCCAAGAACATGGGAGATCTTTCCATCTTCTAAGGTTTTCTTTAATTTCTTTCTTTAGTGTTCTGTAGTTCTCATTGAAGAGGTCTTTCACTTCTTTTGTGAGATTGATTCCTAAGTATTTTATTTTATTTTTTTGAGGTTATTGTGAATGGGGTAGATTTCCTAACTTCTCTTTCTGAGGATTCATCACTTACGAATAAAAATGCATTAGATTTATGAGCATTGATTTTGTATCCTGCTACTTGACTGAATTCACTTACGAGTTCTAAAAGTTTTCTGGTGGAATTTCCTGGTTCCTCTAAATATATAATCATGTCATCAGCAAATAGGAATACTTTAAGTTCTTCTTTTTTCTATTATTTATTTATTTATTTTATTATTGTACACAAATGGGATACATGTTGTTTCTCTATTTGTACATGGCGTAAAGGCAGACCATTTGTGTAATCATAAATTTACATAGGGTAATGTTTGATTCATTCTGTTATTTTTTTCCCTTCCCCCCACCCCTCTCACTCCTCTTTTCCCTCTATACAGTCCTTCCTTCCTCCATTCTTGCCCCCCTCCCTAAACCTAACTCTAACCCTAACACTAACTCTTCCCACCCCACATTATGTGTCCTCATCCACTTATTAGCGATATCATTCTTCCTTTGGTTTTTTGAGATTGGCTTATCTCACTTAGCATGATATTCTCCAGTTTCATCCATTTGCCTGCAAATGCCATAATTTTATCATTCTTTATGGCTGAGTAATATTCCATTGTATATATATACCACATTTTCTTTATCCATTCATCAATTGAAGGACATCTAGGTTGGTTCCACAATCTGGCTATTGTGAACTGAGCAGCTATGAACATTGATGTGGCTGTATCTCTGTAATATGCTGATTTTAAATCCTTTGGGTATAGGCCAAGGCGTGGGATAGCTGGGTCAAATGGTGGGTCCATTCCAAGTTTTCTAAGGAGTCTCCATACTGCTTTCCAGAGTGGCTGCACTAATTTGCAGCCCCACCAGCAATGTATGAGTGTACCTTTCTCCCCACATCCTCGCCAACACCTGTTGTTGCTTGTATTCTTGATCATCGCCATTCTAATTGGGGTGAGATGGAATCTTAGGGTGGTTTTGATTTGCATTTCTCTTATTACTAGAGATGTTGAACATTTTCCCATATGTTTGTTGATTGCTTGTAGATCTTCTTCTGTGAAGTGTCTATTCATTTCCTTAGCCCATTTGTCGATTGGATTACTTGCACTCTTGGTGTAGAGTTTTTTGAGTTCTTTATAGATTCTGGAGATTAGCACTCTATCTGAAGTATGATTGGCAAAGATTTTCTCCCACTCTGTAGGCTCTTTCTTCGCATTGCTGATAGTTTCCTTTGCTGAGAGAAAGCTTTTTAGTTTGAATCTGTCCCAGTTATTAATTCTTGCTTTTATTTCTTGTGCTATGGGAGTCATGTTGAGGAAGTCTGGTCCTAAGCCGACATGTTGAAGCTCTGGACCTACTTTTTCTTCTATAAGATGCAAGGTCTCTGGTCTGATTCCGAGATCCTTAATCCATTTTGAGTTTAGTTTCATGCATGATGAGAGATATGGGTTTAGTTTCATTCTGTTGCATATGGATTTCCAATTCTCTCAGCACCATTTGTTGAAGAGGCTATCTTTTCTCCATTGCATATTTTTGGCCCCTTTGTCTAGTATGAGAAAATTGTATTTATTTGGGTTTGTGTCCGTGTCCTCTATTCTGTACCATTGATCCACCTTTCTATTTTGGTACCAATACCATGCCGTTTTTGTTACTATTGCTTTGTAGTAGAGTTGAAGATCTGGTATTGCGATACCCCCTGCTTCACTCTTTCTGCCAAGGATTGCTTTAGCTATTCTGGGTTTCTTATTCTTCCAGATGAGTTTCATAAGTTCTTGCTCTATTTCTGTAAGGTACATCATTGGGATTTTAATTGGAATTGCATTAAATCTGTATAGCACTTTTGGTAGTATGGCCATTTTGACAATATTAATTCTTCCTATCCAAGAACATGGGAGATCTTTTCATCTTCTAAGGTTTTCTTTAATTTCTTTAGTGTTCTGTAGTTCTCATTGTAGAGGTCTTTCACCTCTTTTGTGAGATTGATTCCCAAGTATTTTATTTTTTTCGAAGCTATTGTGAATGGGGTAGTTTTCCTAATTTCTCTTTCTGAAGATTCATTGCTTATGTATAGAAATGCCTTAGATTTATGTGCATTGATCTTATATCCCGCTACTTTACTGAATTCACTTATGAGATCTAAAAGTTTCTGGTGGAATTTCCTGGTTCCTCTAAGTATACAATCATATCATCAGCAAATAGGGATAGTTTGATTTCTTCTTTTCTTATTCATATCCCTTTAATTTCTTTGGTCTGTCTAATTGCTCTGGCTAGAGTTTCAAGGACAATGTTGAATAGAAGTGGTGAAAGAGGGCATCCCTGCCTTGCTCCAATTTTTAGGGGGTGGAGAAAAGCCTCTTCAACAAATGGTGCTGGGAAAACTGGAAATCCATATGCAGCAGAATGAAACTAAACCCCTATCTCTCACCCTGCACAAAACTCAACTCAAAATGGATCAAGGACCTCGGAATCAGACCAGAGACCCTGCAGATTATAGAAGAAAAAGTAGGTCCAACTCTTCAACATGTTGGCTTAGGATCAGACTTCCTTAACAGGACTCCCATAGCACAAGAAATAAAAGCAAGAATCAACAACTGGGATAGATTCAAACTAAATAGCTTTCTCTCAACAAAGGAAATCAGCAATGTGAAGAGAGAGCCTACAGAGTGGGAAAAAATCTTTGCCACTCATACTTCAGATAGAGCACTAAATTTCAGAATATATAAAGAACTCAAAAAACTCTACACCAAGAATACAAATAATCCAATCAACAAATGGGCTAAGGAAATGAACAGACACTTCACAGAAAATGATCTGCAAGTAATCAACAGATATATGAAAAAACGTTCAACATCTTTAGTAATAAGAGAAATGCAAATCAAAACCACCCTAAGATTCCATCTCACCCCAATTAGAATGGCAATTATCAAGAATACAAGCAACAACAGGTGTTGGAGAGGATGTGGGGAAAAAGGTACATTCATACATTGCTGGTGGGGTTGCAAATTAGTGTAGCCACTCTGGAAAGCTGTGCAGAGATTCCTCAGAAAGCTTGGAATGGAACCACCATTTGACCCAGCTATCCCACGCCTTGGCCTATACCCAAAGGATTTAAAATCAGCATACTACAGAGATGCAGCCACATCAATGTTCATAGCTGCCCAATTCACAATAGCCAGATTATGGAACCAACCTAGATATCCTTCAATTGAGGAATGGATAAAGAAACTGTGAGATATATATATATATATATATATATATATATATATATATGTGTGTGTGTGTGTGTGTATATATATATATACACCACACACACACACACACAATGGAATATTACTCAGCCATAAAGAATAATAAAATTATGGCATTTGCAGGCAAATGGATGAAATTGGAGAATATCATGCTAAGTGAGATAAGCCAATCTCAAAAGACCAAAGGACGAATGATCTCACTGATAAGCGGATGATGATGCATAATGGGTGTGGGAGGGGGCAAAAAATGGAGGAAGGAGGGACTGTATAGAGGGAAAAGAGGGGTGGGAGGGGTGGGGGGGAAGGAAAAAATAACAGAATGAATCAAAAACTATTGCCCTATGTAAATGTGTGATTACACAAATGGTATGCCTTTACTCCATGTACAGAGAAACAACATGTATCCCGTTTGTTTACAATAAAAATAAATTAAAAAATATATATAAGGAACATGAACTCCCATGGATTTTAGGTAGAAAATTCACATAGGGGGTCTGGAATCCATCTCCCTTTAGATACCAAGGTACACCTGAAAGCAATTAAAATCAACCAGGGCATGGTGGCAGGAGACCCAAGGTCAAATACAACCAGTAATAAATTAAATATAGTGTAAATGTACATGTTATCCACACTGAAGGAGTGAGGAATATCTAAGTTAAGAAACTGGAAACCAGTATTTTAACTGTATTCTCCAAGGCTAAAGTAAAAAATTAACTGTACAAAAATACACATTAGTAAATGTTTCTAACAATGATAGTGATAAGTGATCCTGAAACTACACTATGTTTATTCCCTCTAGGAATGAACAAATAATTAAATATATTGTAGATAATGAAAGACAGGTCAGGGAAAGAATTTACAAATGAGACTGGAATGGATTAGAATCAGAAGTATTAGCATAAGCTCCTGGCTTTTAATATCTATAATATAGGTAGATGCAAAAATAAGTATCGATGTTTCCACAATTAAATACACACACACACACACACACACACACACACCATATTTCTTACTTCTGTTCATGTAGATAACCTAGCAGCAATGAAATCTGAGAATGAATATACACCGGCATATTATTTTCTGAACATTCTCCAAAGAAAACAGGTTTCCTTGAAGAAGTCATTTTAATCCAGGGCTATGGTGGGGAAAAAAAACAAAATAATGAACACAAGATGAACTTGAACATTTATGGTGTCAGAAATTATGTATACGAAAAAGGATAGGGGCACACTGAAAGAATGCAGAAACAATCAATAGGAGCTCACAATGGCCAAAGCTAGAACAGTTCAAGGAACAAAATGAATAGGTTGCAGTTTCATTATTACTCATAGCATAACAATTACATAGGAGCCCATACTGACAAAAGTAAATTGAACAAATAAATAAATGGGAGAAAACAGCTCTTCCTTAAAGAAATTCCAATTTATAAATGTAATAGGAAAGAGGAATATAGGAAATAATCATTAGGCAACATTTGTTATAGGCAAGATCCTTAGAAGGATTCTTAGTAGTGGCCAAAGTATGAGAAGAAACAGGATATTTTCAGTCTTAAACTATTTCCCACACTGCATTTATTACTAACACAGGAGAAATGGTAGCATCACAGTGGAGGAACATAATTTCCACCACTTTAACCAAGTAATCAAAGTAATACTCCCTTATTTGATGCATGGAGAAGGGAACAAAATCACTTTTGCAGTAATGTGGTGTAAGGTCTAAAACTAATGCTCAATGATATGTTTGCCTTTACATCTGGGGAAAACTGGAAGGACTTTGGCCTCACCACAAGTTTTCCTCCCTAGCCAAAATACCATCCATATCACATGGGTCACATCAAAGTGCCTGCTTATCTCTGAGTAATGGATTTTAGTCCCCTGCGAGTCCAAAGAACTATTCAACAAGCCAGTTATACCCCATGAACCACAGGATTCTCTTGTTGCTACTAAGAGTGCTCCCACAGCCCTTACTTGTTCACTTTCTTTTGGAACGTGACACTGTGTGGCTCTCCCTGACATGTGGTATTCTCCTTTCCTAGACTGTGAGTAAACATTACTAATAAACTTTGTGGATTTCACCTGCCCAGTATCAGGTGCCTTGGGTTTGGCTACCCCCATAACACTAAAGGGAGAATATATCCCTCACCAACAGGATGAAGGAGAAGAGAATGAAACATATCCTTGTCACAGAAGCATAATTTTTATCGAATCATAAGAAAACATCAGACAAACTCTACTTGAGATAGATATATTCTACGAAACACCTGACCAGCACCTTCAAAAGTGTCAGAGTTATATAAAACCAATAAAGAACAAGGAACTTTCACCCCTGGAGGAGGCTAAGGAGAAATGAAAAACAAATGCAATGAGGTATCTCGCATGGGGTCCTGGAATAGAAAAAAAGACAGTAGTATGATAACTGGTGAAATTCAAATACAGTGTAGAGATTAGTTAATAATACTGCATCAGTGTTAATCTTCTAGTTTTGGTAATTTTGTATGGCTATATAAAATGTTAACACTAGGGAAACTGGAGTGACTGCTCTCTGTATAATTTTTGCAAATCTAAACTTATTTCAAAATAAAGAATTGAAAATGATAAAAATCAGTGGTTAAAGGGATGATTATCTATAAGCGGATTAACAATTGTTTATCCAACTGAAATACAGTTAAAGGGATGAACAGAAAGATGGATAAGTGTTCTTCCCACTTAGAATTATGAATTTAAAATGCTTTGAGAGCCTGGTATAAGATATGAAAACCCCCCTTGCCCGGCACAGTAGCAACACCTGTAATCCCAGCTATTCGACAGACTGACTGCAGGAGGATTATAAGTTGGAGTCCAGCCTCCGCAAATTAGCAAGCCCCTCAGCAACTCAAAGAGACCAGAGACCGTGTTTCAAATTTAAAAGACATAAAGGGATAGGGATGTGGCTTGGTGTTAAAGTTCCCCTGGGTTGAATCCCAAGCACAAAAACAAAATCAAAGAAAAGGAAAGAAATGAAACCACATTAACGTACAACATGTCGGTTAATATCTGTCTTTAAGTAAGAAAAGCATTTCTAAGCATAGCATAAATACGACAGAAAGGGAAATATCTGCACGGCTCAATACTTACTATTTAAATGCCTGGCATATCAACATTAGCCACTAACAAAACTAAAACGCAAGTAGGAATATAAGTTTTTGAGGAAAAAGACTGCAGAATTTTAAAGAGAGAATTTGAAATAAGCCATAAAACTATGTGCGGATAAAGCATTGCATAAAGAGTGACTTACAGAGTGAACCATTAATCCCAAAACTTTCACCCTAGGTAATTTTGGTCAAAACATGTGATTTATATACACATATATATATACACAAAATGTTGTAATTTACCTACTTTGAAGATTCAGAAAAATCTTCAGGGTCATCCAATGTACTGGCAGCCCCTCACTTCCTCTCCGGAGCTTACCACGCGCACCACCAGACTTCAGAGCGCCCCGCGTCTTAACGGTTCCTTCTCAAAGTTAAAATAGCCAGGAAAGGATTTCTATTGGTTCACCTTGGGTCAAGTGACCCATATTGATCAATCAGCTCCTCACTGGAAGGCGGGGTCAGACTCCTAACCCGCCCAAAGAGGCAGTGTTTCCTCCAGCACCCAAAGGCGTAAGGTTTCAAGTTACGTGCCTGCCCTACTCTATAAAATTGTCTTTGGTGAAAAGTGAGACAAAAGACTAGTTCTCAAGTGCAATAATGTGGCAGGAGGTTTTAACTGAAAAATAAGTAACCACTGCCAGGTGAGGTGGCGTACACTTATAATGTCAGTCTCTCAGGAGGCTGACACAGTAGAATCAAAAGTTTGAGGCCAACTTCAGCTCTAGTGAGGCCCTAAGCAACTTACAGAGACCCTTTCTGAAAATTTAAAAAATAATTTTAAAGAAGAGCTGGGTATGTGGTTCTGTGGTTAAGTGTTTCTGTGGTTAAGCGCTCCTGGATTCAATCCCCAGTACAAAAAAAGTAAAAATGTAGCCACTTGATGACAAAAGGCATTAGCATCCCTGGTTGTCTAAAGTATTAGATAAAGAACTGAGCCCTTGTACTACTAGCTAACTGAGAGGCTGGGGCAGAGAATGACTTCAGAGTTCTAGACTAGCCTGGGCAACACAGAACGTATCCTGGAAGGAAGTGAGGAAGAATGGAGGGAGGGAGGGGAGAAAGAAGGAAGAAACTGAGTCCCAGCCAAAGATAGGAATAGTGTGTTATGACCTATGGGCAGTAAAGACAGCAGACCATTTATATTGGCAGTTGACAGAGGCAGTACAAAGAAAATTTCCACCCACCTAAGAAAATTACTATCATTCGTGAGGATACCTAAAATTTGTTTAAATGTTCAACTTTCCTCCCACACTCCTAATTCCACTATTCCGTAATTTTTTTTCCCCACAGTATTTATCACCTTTTGGAATGCAATATATTTGTTTTACTAATGTGCTATTCTTTTTTAATTGTCTGTCTCCCATAATGGAAAACGACAAATTATTGAAGGGCAAGAATCTTTGTTTGTTGCTTGTTAACACATCCTAAGTGCCTCTAAGCATGGTTCAGTGGATAACTTAATATTTGTTGAAAGAACAATTTTTTCTATGGCCACAGTAACCTCCTGTTTGTTCCTCTAACATTAACCAGAATACTCCCATGTCATTGTGTGTCATAAGAGCATGCCTCCTTATAGCTATCTTCCTTAATTCATATCTCTAGTCACATTATCAGAAGAATATTACTTTTCTTCATGACAGTTAGCATATGATTTTGGTGTTTTGCTGGTTTTCTTAAACATTTCTTCTACTCTAAATACATGTAAAGTTGTTTTCATTACCCATCTTTAAAATAATAATAGTAATACATTCAATCTCATAAGGCTGTTGATGGGGTCATTCAGATAATGCATATATCAGATAATGCTCAGTGGGACATATAACAGTGTTAAAAATGAATAATTATAAAAATTATCACTGGTTGCAAGTTATCAAAATAGAAGGTCAGAAAGTCTGGAGTTTTTCTCAGTCTCTATTTCTTGAAGATAGGAAGAAGTCATCCTAAGCTTTAAATCACACTGTGGTTCACTGCGGAAGGTTGTGCATGCCTGCAATCCTAGCAGCTCAGGAGTTTGAGGCAGAAGGATTGCAATTTCAAAGCCAATCTCAGCAACTTAGCAAGGTCCTGTCTCTAAATAACATATAAAAAATGGCCGAGGATGTGGTCCAGAGGTTAAGTGCCCTGGGTTCAATCCCTGGTAACAAAAAATAAATAAAAATAAAAGCAGAAAATCACACTGTGCTTTATAGATTGTGTTTCAGTCAAAAGAAATAAGCCCTATCACTGTTAACTATCAGAACGGTTGAAGGCAAATATAAATCTTTAACTCATCATGAACCCTGTGTCATTTCTTAAATAGGTTATGAATAGTTGAAAGGCTTAATGTGTCCAGAAAAATTCCTAAAGAACCCCAGGAAAAGATAATTAGAAAGCCTGTTTTCCCTCCCTCAAAAAACAAGACATTTGGGCTGGCGAGATAGCTCAGTCAGTAGAGTTCTTGCCTTGGAAGCACAAGGCCCTGGGTTTGACACCCAGCACTGAAAACACACACACACACACACACACACACGCGCGCGCACACACACACACACATTAGACCAACCTAACATTAGGTATTGCCCAGAGAACTCTGAAAAGAAACCAATTTCAAATTAGGGTCAAATTAGGGTCCCACTTGTTCCAAAGGGAACCACACAGGATAGTTTGAGGGGAAAAAGTTAAACAGCTTTCTCTACATGAAACATTGCTTGATGCAGATCTGAACAACATAGAAACTTTTTTTAAGAAAGTGTGTCAATTTGGTAGATTCATTACCCAGTACTTGCCCATTATATTCTCTTCCTCCCTCTCAATCCCATTCCTCTACTTTGTCTTCCTTCTATTTTTCTGAGATTCCCTTTTCATTTCTCCTCCTCCCTGTCTCTCTCTAGCTTCCATATGTGAGAGAAAATTTTTAATTCTTGTCATTCTGAGTCTGGCTTATTTCACCTAGCATAATGTTCTCCAGTTCCATCTATTTACCAGAAAATGTCATAATTTCATTCTTTATGTATCACTATAGTATGCTGATTTTAATACTTTTGGATAAATATCGAGTAGTGGTACAGCTGAATCATATAGGTAGTTCTATTCCTAGTCCTTTGAGGAATCTCCATATTGTTTTCCAAAGTGGTTGTACGAATATACAGTCCCACCAAAAATATTTAAGTGTACTTTTTTCCCACATCCTCAACAGCAATTATTGTTATTAAAATAATAATTATTATAGACAGTTGATCAGTAGTGGAGTAGGGCAAGTAGATTGCAAGAGTAAAGAGAAAAAGGAAGTTACTGAGGAATTAGACTGATCAAATTATGTGCATGTACAGATATGGCATAATTAATCCAATTATTATGTGTGATTATAATGCAACAATGGAAAAATTAAAGGTTCATAAATCTACCCCCAAGGGGTTTTAAGGTAATTTTTTTCTCATTTCCCCTAAAGGTTTTGAAAATAGCCTCATGTTTTTTTAATTTGCAAAGGATGTCATTTCTGGCATTTTGTGTACTATTATGTGCTTTATATATATTATTTTCTAAACCTTGGTTCTTCAAATATAGTTAATCAATTTATTGAAAATGGTCAACAAATTAATTAGGAAACAAGTCTTCATTGAAAAAACAATGACAAATCTGAAATTATTTTTGTAAGATAAAATCTAATTTTATTTTCCAATTTAAATAAATGTATAAATAACTTTCTAAGACATCTTTCCTCTGAATCCTAGATCTAAGATTGGCAGATAGAAAAATACACGTAAAACTAAATAGAGGAAACCTACTTTTCTGCTTCAAAATTATATCTCAGTGTCTATGTAATTTCAGTAACAGATAATCTAGGTGTTTCTTCCACTGGAGGGATGCATCATAGATTCAGAATGAATGAGATGTACATCTTTCTTCTGTTTAAAAAGTGACAAGTTTAGCTTTTATTTTGAAACAATTATAAATTCAAATGCAATTGTAAAAAATAATGAATAGAAATACAACATACGTTTCATCCAATTTCCCCCAATAATATTACATTGCAAAATTAGAGTATATCACAACCAGTATATTAATATTGATAATATCCATTGATCTTATTAGATATTTCAAGTTTTACTTGAGTGCATGTGTGTGCATGTATGAATGTAATTAATTCTGTGTAATTTTACCTTCTGTATAGTCCAGTTATCCCCCACAGTAGATATTTAACCCCCACCGAAAGAGTCCCTAAAGTGTTGCCATTTTATAACTACACCCATCTTCCTCCCAGAACAATTACTGATTTCCAAATCCTGAAAACTACCAAAAGATCTCCACTTCTAAAATTCTTTCATTTAAAAAAATATTGTAGAAATGGAATAAGATAGTATATAACTTGGGATTGACTTTTCTTTCATTCAACATAATTCCCTGGAAATTCATTCAAGTTTTTACATGTGTCAAGAGTTTGTTATTTAGGGCTGGGAATGTGACTCGGTGGTAAAATGCTTACCTAACATGGAAAAGGCCCTGGGTTTCATCCCCAGCACTACAAAAAAATTGCTGCTTTTTAATATTTAGAAGTATTCCATAGAGTGAATGTAACATATTTTAACCTTTCATTTATCTAAGATCATTTGGATTGTCCCTGGTTGTTGGTTACAAATAAAGTTACTATGAAAAATAATGTACAAAATTCTGTAGGAAATTAAAATTTTAATTATCTGAAACAAATGCCCACAAATGAGGTTTCTGGCTTCTATGTTAAGTTCACATTTAAATTTTTAAGAAATTGCCACACTGTTTTCCAAAGTAGCTGAAAATTTTTACAACCAATCAGAAATTTATGGGAGTGATCTGCTTTCCCCACACATTTGCCAATATTTGTTGTTATCACTGTTTTATTTTACCTGTTCTGATATATGAACAGTGATATCTCCCATGGTATTACTTTTCATTTCTCTGATGTCCAATGATGAAGACTTTGTCCTATGCTTATTTGCTACCTGTATATTTGGTGAAATTTTTGCTCATGTTTTTTACCCATTTTCTACTTGAATTCTTCAAGTGTTTATTGTTGAGTTTTGGAAGTTCATTTTTAGACACTAATATTTTCTTGAATAACTGGTTTGAAAATATTTTTCCCAGTGTGTAGTTTGTATTTTCATCCTTTTCATGGAGCAAAGTTTTTAAATTTCAATGAGGTTTAATGAGATTCAATTTATTGACTTATTTTATTTTTGCATTGTTCTTTTAATGTCAAGACAAAGATCTCTGCCTAGGCCTAGATCACAATTTTTTTTCTCTTATGATATTTAGAAATATTATGTTTTGATATTTTATATTTAAGCCTGTGACCTGTTTTGGGTCAAATTTTATATGACTTTGTAAGGTTTAGGCCAAGGTACTTTTTTTTACTTTTTCTTTCTTTCTTTTATTTATTTATTTATTTATTTATTTATTTAGGTACTCTGGATTCCCAATCACTTTACCATTGTTTATTGAAAACTCTAGCTTTTCTCCATTAAATTGCTTTTGCATCCTTTTCAAAAATCAGGTGAATACATTTGTATGGATCTCTTTCTGGGTTCTATGTGCTGATACATTGATGGATGTGTCTACCTCTCTGCTGATATTTTGATTGCTGTAGCTACATATAAAATTAATAACAGATTGATTTCTTCCCTTTTATTATTCTTTATGAAATGAATTTTTTCTATTGTAGGGTTTGTGCATTTCAATGTAAATTTTTAGAATAAGATTGTCTATATCTACAAGAACCTTACTGGGTTTTTGATAGAAATTGTTTTAAATGTATAGATCACTTTGGAGAGAATGGGCATCTTTAATATGTTGAGTCTTTCAATACAGAGACATAAGTCTCTATGTTTATTTAGGTCTGTGATTTCTTTTATTGGTGTTTTGAAATGTACAGGATACACACTCTGTTTGTGTTTTGTTAGATGTATATATATATATATATATACATTTAGGCCTTTTTAAATAGTATTTTGTTTTTCATTGAAGTTTCCACATTTTTATCGATAGTATACACAAAAGCAACTGATTTTTGTATGTTGACCTTGTATCTCACCAATTTGCTGAATTCATATATTAATTCTAAAGATTTGTTTTTGTAGAATCCCTGCAATATTTTATGTAGACAATAATATCATCTACATGTAGTGATCGTTTTAATTTTTTCTTTCCTAGCTCTATGTGTTTATTTGAGAAAACTCAATCATTATTCTTTCAAATTTTTTAATCCCACTCTCTCAGACTGTCTCCTTTTCTTCCAGAAACTTAATATAATGTGAGCCATTTTGTTATGTTTCCACAATTCCCTAAGATTTTGGTTTTTTTAAAGTCCATTCTCTATTATTCACATTGGGTAAATTCAACTGATATGTCTTAAAGTTCACGGATTCTACCATCTCTCAATTTCACACTACTATTGATCATGCCTGTTACTCTGAGTAACATATCTGAAATCTTTCTGACATGATTGCAAGAATTAGGGGTAAGAGAGGCTGCAAACTACCTCAGTGTCTCAGGACTCTCCAGCCCTATAAAGGGGGAATTATCCTTATCTCCCTTAGTTCTGGGATCTGGTCTGTATAAGTGTCACAAAAGTTCCCCTGCTCCCAACACCACAGGATAACTTGTGTTCTTTTTTTTAGTCATTTTGGGGCCTGCATTTCTCCTGCAGATAACAGGTAATTTGTTGAGGAATATAACATACCCTGTGGACTTAAGCCAGGCAGGGCTGCATGTATATTGCTTTTTAAAAGTTGATAGGATGTGGGGGTCAGCACAGTGGGCCCCCTTAATAGAATTATTCCCTTAAGCTCAGGTTCTCACCACTCATGTCTATCTGTCCCATATCAACATCATTATAAAAATAGTTCATTGAACTAGAGTTACAAACCAAAGAAGAGACTTTGGAATAACTGAAGATTTGAACTAATCTTAACTCTTATCAGATGTAAATTTTCTTCTAAGCAATAAAAAACTAAAATCATCAGAGAACATAGGAAATTATCTCAAAAAATAAAACTTTGTTCTTTAATCCAGTTCTTTCGTAAATTTTACTAAGCTGATCACTCATTGTCGAACTGTTGGATCCTACTTATAAGTGTATTTCAAAAGTTACTTTTAGTTCTTCTAGAATTTAAGCATTACTAGACTTTCAATATCACACACAACATAAAGTCCATTTAACATTTTAAGAAGGCAGTGAAGCACCTTCCTAATTAGAACAATAAAACTCGGATTGTGTAGAAAATATAAAATCAAAAAGGGAAATTACTTGCATTGTTCTATAAACAAAACCATGAAACTCATTTTAAATTCTAGGTGAGCAAAGATTCTGTTAGTTCACAGAGAAGTATAAACAGGCTTTCAATCCGTTTTTACTAGAGGTTAATTAACATCAAACCTTTTTTTTTTACTAGAGGTTAATTAACATCAAACTTTTCCTGTCAAACAATTTTAAAAAGTACTCCAAATTGATTTCACAGAAACCTGGAATTGGCTAAGAAGACCCAGACAACAGCAAGAAAACAGTACTCCAAATTGGTTTCACAGAAATCCCAGATCTAAAGAATGGGATACTTCGGTGTATTTCTTCTTTTTTAATTTATTTTTATTTTTTTGTAGTTGTAGATGCACGGCAGGCCTTTTATTTTATTTGTTCATTTCTATGTGGTGCTAATGATCAAACCCAGTACATCACATGTGCTAGGCAAATGCTCTGCCACTAAGCTACAGACTCAGCCCTCACTGTATTTCTTTTTGAATACATTTTTGGTTATTTGTGTTCCCTTGCTATTCAATATTAATTTAAGATCTGTTTTCCATTCCAGAAAAAAGGCATAGGGTCTCTGATATGGATGTCTTTGGTTTTTAATATATATTTAAGATGCACAACATGATATTTTGACACTCCTATATTTAGTGAAATGATTTTTATTGTCAAGCTAATTAATATCCTTTGACATAGTTACTTTATGTGTGTGTGTGTGTTAAGAGCAACTGAAATCTATAGTCATACCAAATTTTTTGTATGCAGCATGATCTTGTTAATTGTAATCCATCATGCTGCACCTTAGACCTGTAGACATACCATCCCAAATGCAACTTTGTACCCTTTGACTTATATCTCCCAATTTTCCCTCTCCCAACGGTGACCCTAGTAACTGCCATTCTACTGTTTTTGTATATTCTAGTTTTTCTAGACTGCAACTATGAGATCATATGGTAATTTTGAATCTTTAGATTGCTTTAGGTGTATGGCTAACTTAAGAGTATATGTCCTTATAGTAATTGAGGATGTTCTTCCATTTAGATCTTTAATTCCTTTCATCAATGTGCTATAGTTTACAATGTAAAAGTTTTGCATATCTTGTTTAATTTATATCTAAATATTTTACTTTTTTTATTATATTGTCAATGAAATTCTATTTAACCAAGGAGATGCAAGACTTGAATACTGAAAACTATAAACCAATGCTGCAATAAACTTTAAAATATCGAAATAAATAGAAATACATACAGTATTCATTGATTGAAAGACATAAAACTGTTAAGATAGGAATATATCCAAAGAAATCTAAAGACTAAATGAAAATCTCTCTTAGAATCTCAGTACCTGATTTTTTTTAAAGAAAAGGAAAAACTGACCCTGAATTCATATAGAACTTCAAGGGAACTCAAATAGACAAAATAATCTTCTGAAAGAAAAAACGCAATTGGAGGATTCACATTTTCTTATTTTAAAATTTACTACAAAGTCACAGTTATTGAAACAGTGTGGTACTGGCATAAATATAGATACAGATCAATCCTATGTCCAGAAATAAACCATATATCCATGACCAAATCATTTTGGACAAGAATGTGAGATCATTCAATGGGAAAAGAATAAATATTTTTCATCAAATAATGCTGGGTTAACTTGCTACACACATATAAAAGAATTAAATTTCACCCTTAACATCATAAAATTAACACAAAATGGGTCAAAGACACAAATGTAAGAAGTAAAACTATAAAGTAAATGAGTAAATAAATGTACATGACATGGGATTTGGCAATGGTTTTGTGAAGGACACCAAAATAACAAGCAAAAATATTAAAAAATAGATAAATTGGACTGTGACAGAATTTTAAATTCTTGTACATCAAAGGACATGATTAAGAAAGTAAAAAGACAATACACAGAATGGGAAAATATTTGTAGATCATATATATGAGACTATCCAGAATATGCGAAGACTTCTTACAGCTCCACAAAAAAAATTTTTTTACAAAGAGAAAAAGGACTTCAACAGACATTTCTCCAAATAAGTTTTACAAATTTCCAATAAGTAAATGCAAAAGTGATCAATAGTGTTAGTCATTAGTCAAATCAAAACCTACAATGATATATCATGCACACCCAAATGGCATATTAAAAATAATAAGTATTGACAGGGCGTGAAATAATTGGAACCCTCTGATATTGCTGATGAAAATGTAAAATGGTTGAGCTATCATGGAAGAGTTTGATTATTTCTCAATAACTTCAACATAGAATTATCATATATCCAAGCAGTATCATTCCTAGGTGTGTTAGGCAGCTTTCCTTTGCTGTGACAAAATAGCTGTGAAAAACTACTTAAAAGGAGGAAAGACTTATTTTGGCTCACAGTTTAAGAGACTTCAGTCCATAATTATTGGACTCAGTTGTTTCTGGACCTGTGAAGAGGCAGAACATCATGGCAGGAAATGCATAGATGCTCACTTCATGGGGTCCAGGAAGCTAAGAGAGGGAGAGGAAAGGGTAGAGGAAAATATATACCCTTCAAAGGTACTTCCTCAGTGACCTACTTCCTCCAACTAGGCCCCACTTCCTAAAGATTCTGCCACCTCCCAATAACCCATTATGGTATGAAGTCATCAATGGATCAATGCATTGATAAGGGTTGATCCCTCATGATCCAATCACCTTCCAAAGTCCCCAACTCTGAACACTACTGCATCAGGGACCAAGCATTCAACACATGAGCTTTTGGGAAACATTTCAGATTCAAATTATAACACTAGGTATTATAATTAATCATATAATTATAATTATAAAAAGATTAAATAAAGCAAAAGTTAAACAATAATTTGTATACCAACGCTTATAGCATTATCAATGATAGCTAGAAGGTAGAAACAACCCAAATATTCATCAGCTGTTGATTGGACCAAAATGTGATATTCATACAGAATTGAGTACTAGTCAAGGAATGAAGTATTGATACATGTTAAAACAAAGGTGAACTTTGAAAACATTATGTCAAGTAAAAGCAACTGGAAACAAAAGGTCAGATATTACATGATTCCATTTATATTAAATATCCAGAATAAGAAACTTCACAGAGACAGAATGCATATTAGGGGTTGCCAGGTTTTTTGGAAAAGTAACAATGGGAAGTGATTACTAAATAGATATGGGGTTTTCTTTTGGAGTGATGAAAGCCTTCTGAAATCAGACAAGGGTGAAGGAGCAAATAACTGAATGTACAAAATGCCACTGAATGGTGTACTTCAAAATGGTTAAAATGTTGTATTTTATGTTTGGTAATTTTGACCTCAATTAAAAAAAAAAAAACTAGATAAATGTAGTAGACAGAATTATCTGATGCCCCCACAACACAACCTTCCAGATACCTGGTTATTCAAAAACTAATCAAGTTACTTCTGTGATCTGTTTTGCAAATGCATTAAAATCCCAAATGAATTGACCTAAAGATATTGAGATTATATGTGGATTTGTCCTAATTACATGAGCAAACTAATAGGAGCATTCTCCAGCTGGTAGTAGGAGAGTATATCAAAAAACTCCAAATGCAAAAGAATATGAAGTGAGGGCAAAATGTGAGAACAGATCATGGTTGCTAAGAGCAGTTCTTGACTGACAGCTAGCAAGAAGATGGGGACCTCAGTTCTAATTTCTCAGGGAACTGAATTCTGCCAATAACAAGAATGTGTTTGGAAGGTTTGTTTTGTTTTGCCACTAGATGAAGATATAGAGAGGCAATATCTTGATTACAGTCTTTTGATTCTCCAGGCAGAGAACTCAGGCATGCTGTGGCTATTTTTCTGACGTGTAGAAATTGTAAGAAAATAAATTGTGTTATTTTATGCCTCTAAGACTATGCTAATTTGCTATGCAGCAATGAAAATGAATACAGATTTTATTATATTTATTAATGTGGAAATATGTCCAAATATACTGTTAGTTTAAAAGAAGACCAGTCTCAGAAAAGACTATATGGTTCAATTAAAATATGTACCTGTATATTTTATGTTATTTTTTAACAATTTTATAAAGCAAAAAATATGTGATGTGTTTATAATTTAGGAAAATCATTAGAATAACCTCCTTTTTTATTAAAGAATGAAGATTAACCTTAAACTATTCTTATTAATGTTAGCAAGAAAAACTGAGTTTTAATAGCATTTGAATACAATGCTGTCTTTCACAAAATCTTAGTAAACTTAACAAAGGGATCTTTCACATTACCTGATAGAAACTTTGAAACAACAATAATTTTCCAACAAGTCTTTTTTGTGTGACTTGTAATGCTTCAAATGTTTTAAAGCATTTGGCATAACTAAAAGACAATCTTTCTTGACCATAAAATTAAAAAAGAATTTAGCATTAAACAAAATGTATTTATGTTTTTAAAGTTAGTTAAATGATGAACAATAGTTTCTGTTACAGAGGACTAGGAAAACATAGTGACTTTGAAACTTTATTTTTCTTCAAACTTACTATCTTGTTGCTAAGCATAATTCTGTTCCATCCTTAAAGGAGAAGCTCATTTATCATGTATTTTTTTCTCTGATTTAATGAATTTTTCCTTTACATAACTACATGCATAGAAAATAATTTCCAATAATACACATTAAACTATATGACCACATTTCGTCTTTGAAAATAACCATGTAGTTGTTAAAGTTAAAAACAATTTAAAAGGAGATTGAAATAAAAAGGAATAGAAATTACAGATCAATGAGGAATAAATGTTCATGTGTGTGTGTGTGTGTGTGTGTGTGTGTGTGTGTTAACTAATTACAGGATTTAACCAAATAAATTTTGTGCTTGTAAAGAAAATAGGGAAATGCATTACATTTGAAACTTTTTTCTTCAACCTACAATTTTGTTCTTAAATGCTACCTTGTTTAGAAACTATTTACTATCCAATATATAAAAGAACAATTTTAAGAATTAATTCTTCCTAGCATGAGATAAGAAAATATTCTTTTAGATTAATATATACACAATAAAATTCCTGAAAGAATATATGAGAACCCCATCCACATTCTACATTAAACATATCTATTAATTTATTTTTAAAAGCCAATAATTGGGGCTGGGGATATAGCTCAGTTGGTAGAGTGCTTGCCTTGCAAGCACAAGGCCCTGGGTTCAAATTCCCAGCATTGCCCAAGAAAAAAAAAGCCAATAATTAAAGACATTAAAGATACTTAAAAATAAATTTGAATTATGCTAAGGGTTAAAGAAAATAAGTCATCAAATTGAAGATCTGATTTTTTTATATCCAATAAAGTGTTTCATAAACTCACCTGATCTTATAAATTACCTGGGTGTACTTTTTTTTTTCTTTTGCAGTGCTGAGGATTGAACCCAAGGCCTTGATGCTTGCAAGGCAAGCACTCTACCAACTGAGCTATATCCCTAGCCCCCTAGGTTTACTTCTTGAAAGTATAAACTCTCATGCTCCAACCTACATTTACTAAATTAAAACCACCAGAGAATCAACTTGTGAATGTAGGTGTTATTTACATAACAATTTGACACAATTTAAAAGGATAGAATTGGGAAATCCTGGCAGATCACACTTACCAAAAAACATACTAACAAATACAACAAAAACGAAATTTCATGTTCAAGAGAAGGAGGTGCAAAGGAAGCCACACACAAGAATGTTCCCCAGAATAATGTTTGTAATAGAAAAAATAAGAAAATAATCTATGTGCATCAATAGGAAAATAAGTGAATTATGATATAATTATATAATGAAATATCATATTTATATAAAAATAAATGGCATTCATTTATATATAATTGAAACAGGTGAATCTCAAAAATATGATTTGTAAGAAAAAGTTTTTGGCATGCAGATATGTGTATATGTACACATATTTAAAGCACATAAAACCAATTCTGTATGTATGTGTAACAGGGTATATATGTTTGTATACTACATATTTTATATGAAAACACGTTTTAATGCTATATTCTAGCTAATTTTTCATGATATAAATACTTCATAAATTAATATGATTGATTATTATGTGTTGGTGAGGTTATGAACAAACTTTCTTTTTGTAATTTTCATATATACATTTATTGAAACTATACATGTATATAACCAATATAAATCAGTTGGAGATTAGCTACATAAATTATGATAATTTCAATACTCTTGAGAAATTAAAAACATGTAAACTGTTTACTGACCTGAAAATATTTGTACTAACCTATGTTTTCAAGTAAATAACAAAAACAAGTAGCAGAGGAGTTTATAGTATATGATTCCATTAAAATTGATGCATGAATAAATTATGTTAGTATGAGGGTAAAGAATATTTAGCAAAAGTGCATACTAAGACATTTATTTTTACATATTATATACTCATATTTCTTGAAATTTTATGTAAGAAATCTCTAAAAACAAAAAGAAGACTAATCATTAATAAAATGTTACATGGAATCAATTGTACCAAATATTTTTAAATGTCTATTTAGTCTTCAACTGATTCCCAAATGGGTCAGGAAAAAAAAAAAGAAACAATGTGCACTTCTATGGAAAGAGAGACTGATATAAAACATTAAGAACTGGGCTGGGGATGTAGCTCAGTTGGTAGAGTGCTTGCCTTACAAGCACAAGGCCCTGGGTTTAATCCCAAGCACTGAGAAAAAAAAATGTTAAGAACTGGGGAATATGGTGAAAGGCATGTAAGAGAATTTGTTCTCAAAACCATTCTGTTACTCTGGAATTATTTCATAATAATTTTCAAAAGACCACTCACATAATGATAGGAGAATTTACCCATGTATTTGTATGACAAGATTATATGTATGACAAGATTTCACAACCCTAACTGGTATTAAGAACTCTATCAAGGAACTTCTAAATGAAGTTTCTCAGACCAGACTCCAAATATACTAAAATCTTCAGAGATTTTATACTGAAATCTTCAGAGGAGTGTGGGAGCCTTAGCCCTAGATGTCTTTTATCATGAGGCAGGTTCAGAAAACACTACCTAGTGACCTTGATGAGTTAAAAAAAAAAAAAAGAAAGAAAGAAAGAAAAAATAAAACGCAAGAGTCTTTTGAAATTAATAAATAACCTGGTGTGGTGGTGCACACCTTTAACCCAAGCAACTCTGAGAGGTCAAGGCAGGGGAATTGCAAGTTCAAGGCCAGCCTCAGCAATTTAGCAAGGCCTCCACAACCTAGTGATACTCTGTTTCAAATAAAAAAAAAATCAAAAGCCTGGGGATGTGGCTCAGCGATTAAGCACCCCTGGGTTCAGTCCTCCCTAAAAAAAGGCTAAAATACATTAGCATCCAACAATACTCAGTACTGGTGAACATATGAGAAAACAAACATGGTCATACATCATAGAAACCAAATTGGGAAAACATTTTTTCAAGACTGACTCCTATGACAATCATAAGCATCCACACTCATAAACAGCAATGACAGTTTGAGGAATTTTAAATCCTGATATTATTAACAAAATTATGTACAAAAAGAAATTCAGTCCACATTGTCTCTGTTAGTGAAAACTACAAAGAGCTCAAATGTCCATAAATAAGGGATTGGATGGATATGTATTATCTTTGTTTTTGATGGGAAATATTTGGACTGATTTAAAGTCTGATAGTGTATTTCTTGGGTGCAGAAATCAAACTGAGTCCTTCTATCTTACCTGAATTTTCTAATTTTGCTGAGGGCTTTTGTAGGTACCTTTGGAGCTTGCTCATCTTGGGTTTAGGACAGTTTCGAAGTGCCAGAGCTTTTACCTTCCACAGGGTAACATCTACCAAGAAATGACTGTGGACATACACCCCAGCTTCCCATCACTAACTGGGATAATTCTGGTTTTCTCTTCTAGTTCATTTATTCTATATTTATCTTGTACAATATTTTTTTAACATTGTGTAGCTTCTCAATGCATATTTGTCAGTGTTAACTTCCTCAAATTATTGTTATGAATTGTTTGAAGACATCACTAGTGTTCTACTTTAGAGGCAAAGCTAAAGTTACAATAATAAAATTCAGCGGACACCGAAAGTTTGCCACAGACTCTCAAGATGTGAAAATCCACCCGCAAGACAGTGCATCATCTCATGGAAGGACCTACAGACAGGGACCCTTCACAAGGGAAACCATCGATTTAGGTTTATGTGTCAAAGTCCTTAGAGGGGAGGGGGATGGCTTCCAGAAGGTCCATAATAGTAATATGATTCAGCAGCAGAAACAGGTTATTCTGTTTTTACAACTTGACTTCTATTTTTTCAACTTAAAATAATTGTATTGTCTAATTATAACATCAAGAAATGAATTCCCACTGAGCTGATCAGAAACAAACCTGAAACACTCCTCCAAATTAAACAGGTGAAAATTAAAATTAAAAAAAATATACGCTTCCTACCTATTTTCCAGACTTCCTAGCTTCACTTTCCCTCCACCCTCCACCCCATCCCGCCGAATTCCAATCTGGAATCAGACCAACAAGACTGTTAGGGTTAATTCTGGGCTTTAATTGTGGGTATAGAATAGAAAGATATTCTTTTAAAGGTGCAACAGAAATCAGGGCAAGGAGAATGCACGCTTCAAAATATTATGACACTTCCATCAAGTGGATTTCTAAATAGGAAATGTAAATAGAGAGATGGGTAGAAAAGCCTGTGGTAGATAAGGCAGTAATGAGGAGAAAGGTCGCTCCGCCCACGCTCCCACCCCCACCCTTCTGCCGCACTGCAGGTGTGAATGGTAATTGGGAATCTGAGCTCACAGTGACGTGGCCCCTTCCAGACCCAGGGTGGATTAGTCTCTCCTCCCAGTTGCGGTCCTGATAGTCTTCTGTGGCTGTGCTCTCTGAAGCGGGCAAACAGTGTGCCCAGAGAAGGAGGAAAGTAGTAGAAGCTGACCCTGATCTGGCAGGTTGGTGGGCGCAGCCTGGAGTTGGGGTGGAAAAAGGCAGTGACCAGAGCAGATCCAGGTCTGGCTTCTGTCTCAACCTTGAAGCTCACCTATTTGGTGTAAGAAATGGAGGGCTAGTCCGGGGGGATGGGGAGGGGCTCTAGAGAGTCCCGGGGTTGAAAAGGAGTACCAGTTAGGATCTTCTAGGAGGTGGGCTATTAGGCACTGTTTCAGGGAAATGGAAAACCGGAAAGGGTACCGCGTGGAAAGGGCCTGATTTCTGCAGGGTCGTAGGAGGGTGGGGGAGCCAGCAACCAGGAGGTGGGCAGAGCGGACCCTGCCACTGTTCCAGACATTTATTCCCAGGATATTTTCTTCACCCTTCATACATTTAGAACCGGAAATTGTGGGCTACGGGGGCCGGGGAGGGGAGTTGCTACAGAGAAGAGGGACAGGAATCAGGACTGCGAAAGAGGTCCCTATTGCGGAGAAGGTAGTTGCGAGCGAGCTTCTGAACCAAGGATAGAGGCGGGAGCAAGAAACTGTTTCTGGTCCCTGCAGGTCGGTGTAAGCATACACACTGCTTGGGCTGAGAATGAAATCACTGAGACCGCAGTGGGTCCTGGTTTGCAATGCCCACACACCTCTTCACCCATCGTCCATCTTGGTGCATAAAATGGTGGGCATGGGAGTGGGGTGAACTGGAAAGTGGGCAGTGAGTCTTCTGGGAGACAGGAGAATGAATGCACAGATTGAATTTTTTTTTTTTTTTTTGGTAAATAAACTACGTCTCCAACCACCAAACTCTTCTGACTCTACTGCTCCACAAGTTGTTCATGTGCATCCTGGAAATGGTAATTTAGTGATTGGTGGGACCAGACAGTGGAGATAGGAGACCTTAAAGAAGAGATTAAAGTGGTTTGAAAATAATTGTCTTTGGTTATATAACCTACTTTTGGAAGGTGGTATAGCCGGTCACAGGGCAGGAAAAGAAACCTTGAGACAGGATGGAGGAGAAATCAGATGATTTGTCTAGGAAAGTCCTCAAATAAAAAACGAAGCTAATGTCCCCAATAGGGGTCCCTTGATCAACTAGTCAGTTCTGAATGTTGTTTGCATTTCTTTCTGCAGGTCTTGAGGTTCCTTGGCACAGCAGATTTGACTGCTGAGAGAAAGGCAGCTTCTGATCTCTACAGGTAGGAGGGTGCCTGGGGCCCTCTAAGTGTAGGAGTATGGAGATCAACAGAATCTGGTGGACTTACAGCCCACCCTGCCTAAGTGCAAGAGAAACCTAACAGAATCTGAAAAAAATGGTGGGTCTGTGACTGGTGAGGAAAGGGATAGAGGGGCAAGGTCTAGGGCTCCCATGGAAGGCTTATCAACACTGCTGTTTGCAGAGACCTGGTCTCTGAACCACTGTCCCTCCTTCCACCCATCCTACATTTTGGGGTGGGTGACCTGGAAAAGAATTTTCAGGGAAAATTATGGGCCTTGAAGCATGGCTGGAGGGCACCCACTAGAGGGAGCATGAAATCTCAGAACAACCTTAGCCAAATGGAGCTCTGAATTGTTAAAATATATTCAGTCCTTCTTGCTTTTTATCTCCTAGAAAGAAGACACAGGAAAAAACCTCAACATGGAAAATGTCCCCCAGGAAAACAAAGTTGGGGAGCAGGCCCCAGTAAAGAATGAGGAAGAAGCTCGCCCATTAGAAGGTGGTGAAGGCCAGCAGCCTGGAGGAAATATTAGAGGGGTTTGGGCTCCACATGCCCAGGATTTTGGAGAGGATGTGCCCAATAGGCTTGGTAATAATATTGATATGATAGATGGAGATGCAGATGATATGGAAAGGTTCATGGAGGAGATGAGAGAGCTAAGGAGGAAAATTAGGGAGCTTCAGTTGAGGTACAGTCTGCGTATTCTTATAGGGGACCCCCCTCACCATGATCATCATGATGAGTTTTGCCTTATGCCTTGAATCTTGAGGTTAATAATCATAACTCAACCCCCTGCTTTCCAACCTTGTATTTTCTTGTTGTACCCTTTATTGTGAACCTTTTGGTATTCTTCTATATTCTATTTGGAATTTTCATTTTGACCTAGTCTATAAGTTTCTCAGTTAGCAGGGGAGTGTCATGAACATGCATGAGAAAAGATTTATTACATCTTTTAAAGTTAATAAAGCAATTTAAAAAGCGGTCTAGAGATATACTCTCTCATTTAAAAGCATGCATATTTACATATATTATAATTTATAATATATATGAAATCTATATGTGAGATATGATATTTCATATATATGTGATATATCAGTATTATCCAGAATGTGCTTTTGCTACTTGGTATAATTATTGAGCACTTTTAATTTTCTTTTTTTCCTTTATTATCTGTTTTTTCCTTACATTTCCAAAATGAATACATATGTGTTATAAGTTAAGGTAAAAATGTAAGAAGGAAGGAATTTGCCAGTTTATAAAACAAATGGAGGCAATTTACAAATACTTGAAACTAAATACAATTTAATGACATAAATCTCATTACCTCTGGATCTCATTAATTAGCACATACATGGTGATTATTACCGTTATATTTCTTTAAAGTGAGACTATCCATCTATCAAATGAAGATGACGTGTGCCTTACAGGGTTGCTGTGGGAATAAAATGAAGTAATGACTGAATTCTGGCCATCTCTGTCCACACATACAAGGCCCCATCACTCTAGATGCTTTCATTTTGGGGGAAGGATCCAAAAAGTATGCCTACTACAAACCCATTTGACTACAAATGGAATGACACTGTTCTATTCCTCCGCTGCTCTGTCTCCCTTCTCTGGGTAATTCCATAACTATTGGGCACTCCTTCCCCTTCTGGGTTTTGCCCCTTCCACTGGCCCCCACCATTGCTGATGTGCTGGACTCCTAAACGTGACTAAGATCCACATATTTCTGTGTAATCCTCAGTAGTCTGAATTCCCACTTGACCCTTTAAGAAAAGTGCTCTAGAGTTATAGTTACACCACACAGATATTCCACCAGTGCTACTTAGGGATGCAAACAATGCTTTGTGGTTTTTCTCACAGTTCCTCACCTCTGCCCCCTTGACAGATCTTTATGACACAGTGTGCTCAGACTATGACTATCCCTTTCATCCTCTGATTAATATGTCCCAGTTTCCTTGACTCTATTTTCAGTGCAGACCCTGCTACAGGAGAGGGAAACCTGGAGATGAGAGTTGCGGAGGTGGCTCTATGTCCCCAAGAATGTACATGTGCACCACCTACATCCTAGGAGTCCCTAGTAGTCTCCATTCACACTAACCTGCATGGATCTGGAGGTGTTTTCCTCTGCTTTGAGATTTTCTATGCCAAGTAAATTTGTAATCACAGTTCAATAGAAAAGAGTGGTTAGGATTGGCAACCTAGCAAGTGGATCCTCTTAGAATATTTTCCACAGTTATCACTGTTTGGGAGACTGTCCTTTTCACAGTATTTTGTATCATGTGTCCTAATATGCTTTGCATTTAGCACAGTGCCTGGCAAGTTGGAGAACACAATAGTTAATTATAGCCGAGTCAAGAATTCTGCAATCTGGACCTCAGTTTACTTCTGATCATTTATGGGCAAGTCATTTCCCTACAGAAGGTACTTTGCCATTTAAAAATGAGCACCACAAAAAGAGCATTATGTGGTATGCAAATGGATGTCACACTGTGATAAGAAGCCCAAAAATTGTAGTTATACAACACAGCAAACATGGAGGCAAATTTTTCACTTCCCTTGGACAGCTGCACTAGGCAGGTAATGGTTTTACTGATGGACAAAATTGTGTTTGTGGATGTGTAAATATACATGTTTTGAATAATTTATTACACTGATATGTCAGAATTAAAATCACAATAAAACTTGAAACAGCTCTTCTGGAAATAAAATTTGCTCCCGATACCTTCTTTAGCAGCTTTCCATGACTCACATGTAGGACAAGGTTATGCAAGGGAACTACAATTACCCATGACTGCTTTTGGGGGGCAGTGAATTTTCCTCTAATGTCTTCTTCTGAGAGTAGAAATGTTGACAGAGACTGCCAGATGAAGAGTACAAGCTGAAGCACCTCAACTTTTCTTTATACTGCCCATTTCTCAAAACTTTAACCTGTGTTATAAATTACCTGGATGATTCCTGAAAGTAGATTCCTGGGACTTACACTCCATGCCTGAGTTTCTGATACCAGGGGTCTAAAGTGGGGTTTGAATGTCAGGTGATGTTCGCCCTGCTGTCCTGGGGGTTCAGACTTGGAGCACAGTAACCTATTATCTTCAGCCCATCCCCATCCAGTCTAGATGTTTTCATGTGGACTACAATTTCACTGTAAGCATTGTCTTTCACCATAAGGGTTGTCTTTCACCATAAAAAAGCCAGGAAGTTTGCTCAACTTCACATATCTTATGTATGCCAAAACTCATGATGATAAATGCTAAATTATAGCTACTTCTATAAAACTGTCAGGGATTTGGATTTCCTAATTTCTCAACTTTAGGGGAAGGTTGGAAGGAGATAAAATTGTGATGGTGGTTGGAGGGGTTTTATAAAGAAGACCTTTCCTATTGGACGTCACTACTCTCACTGTAGGGCTAAATATTAGACTCAGTAAGAAGAAAAAAAAAAAACCTTTCCTCTTTCCCTCACTTTTCTCCAAAAACTTGGCCTTTAACGTATTATACAAGTACTGACATAATTTTCCTGTGTACATATATGAATATATCACCATGAATCTCCCCATCTTACACATCCATAAGAAATTATTTTTTTAAAAATAATAACTATGGGAAAATGGCAGAAAGGTCAATAAAGGGAAGGAAACAGGGCATGGGGAAAGGGAAGGGGAAAGAGAGATATAAACCCAGGGTTGCTTAATGACTGAACCACATCCTGAGTCCTTTTTTATTTTTTATTTTGAGACATGGTTTCACTAAGTTGCTGAGGCTGACCTCAAATTTACGACCCTTCTGCCTCAGCCTCCTTGGTCACTGGGATTACAGGCATGCACTACTATGCCCAGTTCGGTATATTCTCTTTTTTTTTTTTTTTTTTTTTTTGGTACCAGGGATTGAACTCAGGGGCACTTGTGATCACTGAGTCACATCCCCAGCCCTATTTTGTATTTTATTTAGAGACAGGGTCTCACTGAGTTGCTTAACACCTCACTTTTGTTGAGGCTGGCTTTGAACTCATGATCCTCCTGCCTCAGACTCCTGAGCCACTGGGATTATGGGTGTGTGCCAAGGCACCTGGCCAGCTCAATATATTCTTGATGACATTGCTTAAAATAATTATTTTGGGGAAAGATCCTCTTCAGCAGTGGATTTTTATGGAACTTCAAAGTAGCAAGTTAGCAACTTTCTGGTTAGAAATTAATTCTAATGAACTAATAGTTTACATTAGGAATAGAAAATGCAGTCTCATTGAAATGTAGCAAAGTAATCACTAGAAAAGAACTGAACATATAAAAATATATTCCACCCCACTTTATAATTCAAGAAGTTGAATTTAGTATATAAGTTACCACTTCTCATCTGCCAGATTGGCCAAAATGGATTCACTTGATCCACTGTTGATCAGGTTATGCTGAAATAGGTGCTCCTATACACCAATACTTGGGAGTGTGCATGGTAACAACATTCTGGAAGTCAGTGATAGTAATTATCAAATAGTACATGTTTTCTAACTGCCATGAAGTATTACAGCATGAATGGACATAAATCCAAAATTATTGACAAGAATATTTGTTGAGGGCTGGGGTTGTAGCTCAGTGGTAGAGCGCTTGCCAAGCACATGTGAGGCACTGGGTTCCATCCTTAGCACCAGGTTAAAAATAAATAGAGGTTAAATTCTTTTAAAAAATGAATACCAATTAAAGTCTTAATTAGAATCATATTTAGGGATTAATTTATATTGATGGAAATGTATAATACACAACAGTTAAAAAGAAAAATGACATCTTGAACTAGATAATTGTCAATTGTGGGGTGGTAGTGGGTAGAGGAGGGAAAGATAGTAAAATGTCAATTGTCTTTTCTTCCTTTTCTCCTTCTTCTCCTCTTGCCCTCTTCTCCTTCCCCCCTCCTCCCCTCTCCCTGTTTCTTTCTTTCTTTTTTTGAGGGGCAGATTTGTGTCCTTAATAGACCCACATTTACTATGGAGGGAGGAAATACTGGAAACACATTTTGAACAAGCTTCCCTTCACTATTATATAGGTACATGTCTTAGATACTTCCATTCAAAATAAACTTCCAAAGACTTTGCTTTCTAATTTTTATATTTATTTACTTTAATATTTTAAGAAGATATATAAACAATATATTTTAACTGATACATATAAATTATATATATTAATGGGGTTGCACATGTTGTTTGATATGTGTATACATTGTATATTGTTCAAATTGGGGTAAACATATCAACTCCTAATGTTTTATGTTGAAAACATTCGAAGTCCTTTCTTCTAGCTTTTAAAAATGTGCAGTAAATTATCATTACCCATAAACACCTTACAGTGCAAATTAAAACACCAGAATTTCTTTCTCCTATCTAACTATAACTTAGTAGTTCCTGTTATTTATCTTTTCTCCATCCCTCCATTCCTACTACTCTCTTCAGCCTCTGGTAACCAACATTTTATACTTGTCTTCTATGAGATCAAGTTTTTAGATTCCACGTGAGTGAGATAATGTGGCACTTGCCTTTTGGTGCCTGGGTTATTTTAATATAATGATTTCCTATCCTACCCAAGTTGTTGCATATGACAGGATTTCATCCTTTTTGTGGTTGAATAGTATTCTATTTTATATTTGTACCAAAGTTTCTTTATCCATTTATCAGTTGATGGACAGTCAGTTTGTTTCCATTTCTTGGCTATTGTGAATCGTGCTGAAATGAACATGTTAGTATAAATGTCTCTTTGACATGCCAACTTTATTTCCTTTGGATGTATATCCAACAGTGGGGTTACTGGATCATATTATAAGTAGTTCTATTTTGAATTTTTTTGAGGACCCTTCATACTATTTTCCAAAATGGCTATACTAATTTATTTTCCTAACAACTTTCTACATGTTTTCCCTTTTGTCCACATCCTCATTAGAATGTGTAACATGATTTTTTTTTCTTTTTTCATAGCAGGCATTCTTACTTTGAAGAAGTAATATCCCATCAGAGTTTATATTTGCATTTTCCCAATGATTATTAATACTAATGACATTTTCTTATACCTAAATTTATATTTCCTATGCTTATATTTCTTTTGAGAAATGTCTATTTAGATCTACTGCCTGTTTTTAAATGGATTATTTGGTTTTGTGTTTGAGCTTATTTTACATATTGGATATTAATTCCTTGTCAGATGTATGGTTTGGAAATATTTTCCCCCATTTCATAGACTCTCTCTTTACTTTGCTGATTGTTTCCTTTGCTGTGCGGAAGACATTGGTCTGATGTAATTAATTTGATCTTTGTTTTGTTTTTCTTGTGCTTTGGGGGTCTCGTGCAAAAAAAAAATTGGACATTCTAATATCTTGAAGCATTTTTCCTATATTTCTTCTAGAAGTTTCAGTTTCAGGTCTTACCTTTAGGGCTTTGATTCATTGGAAGATTTTGTTTTTGGTTTTTGGTAGCAGGAATTGAACCCCGGGCACACTCAACCACTGAGCCACAACCCCAGCCCTTTTCTTTTTTTTTATTTTGAGGCTGGGTCTTGTTAAGTGGCTTAGGGCCATGCTAAGTTGCTGAGGCTGGCCTCCAACTTGCCATCCTCCTATCCCAGCCTTCTGAGCAGCTGGGATTACCGGTGTGTGGCATAGCAGCACCTGGCTTGAGTTTCTTTTGTGTAAGATGATAGGTAGGGATCAACTTTCATTCTTCTTCTTGTGTAAGAAGCATCTCCACGGCATCCCTGATTGAAGAGATGGTTCTTTCCCTAATATTTGTTCTTAGCATTTTTAATGAAAAGCAGTTGGCTGTAGATGCATGGGTTAACTTCCAGTTTCTATATTCTGTTCCACTGGTCCATGTTTACTTTTATGCCAAAAAGTGTTTTGAATACTAAAGCTTTATAGCATATTTTGAAGGTAGTAGTGTAATGCTTCCAACTTTATTCCTTTTGTTCAAGATGGCTTGGGCTCTTCAACATATTTGGTGGATCTATGGGGATTTTAGGATAGTTTTTGTAGTTCTATGGAGAATGTCACTGGTATTTTGAGAAGAATTGCATTGAATATGTAGATAACTTTGGGAAGTATGGACATTTGAACAAAATTGATTTTTTCCAATTCATGATCAAGGGATTTCTTTCCATTTTTTTGTGTCTTCCTCAATTTCTTTCATCAATGTTTCATAATTTCCATTATGAAGATCTTTTTTCCTCTTTGGCTAAATTGTTTCCAAGGTGTTTTATTTTTTATAGCTATTGTTCATGGAATTGCTTTCTTGATCTCGGTTTTGCTATTGGTGTATACCAATGATATTGATTTTGTATGTTAATTTTGTATCCTCCAAATTTAGAATTTTATTAGTTCTAATAGTTCTTTGGTGGAATATTTAGATTTTTCTCTATAAATGATTGTGTTTTCTGTAAACATTTAGAGTTTGTCTTCATCCTTTTCAATTTGGATGACCCTTATTTATTTCTCTGCCTGATTGCTTTGGCTAGGATTTCCAGTATTGTGTTGAATAAAAGTGGAGAAAGGAGATATCCTTGTTTGGTTCAAAATCTTATAGAGAAAGCTTTCAGCTTTTACCTATTCAGCTGTTGGTTGAACATTCCTTTTATATCTAATTTGTTCAGTTTTTTTAATAATGAAAGGATGTTGAAGTTTATTAAATACCTTTTCTGCATCTATTCAGATGATCATGTGCTTTCTGTCCATCATTTTGTTGATGCGGTATGTGTTGTTTATTGATTTGCACATGTTGAACCATTCTTGCATCACTGTGATGAAACCCATTTGATCATGGTGAAAAATCTTGTTGATATGATATTAGAATTGGTTTGCTTATATTTTGTTGAGGATTTTTACATCTGTATTATTGACCTGTAACTTTTGTGTGTGTGTGTGTCTGTGTGTGTCTCATTTTGGTGAAAGGGTCAGGCTGACCTCACAGAATGATTTTAGGAGATTTCCCTCTTCTTCAACTTTTTGGAATAGTTGAAAAGAATTGATATTACTTCTTCATAAACATTTGGGGGAGGGCTGGGGAGATAGCTCAGTTGGTAGAGTGTTTGCCTTACAAGCATAAGGCCCTGGGTTTGATCCCCAGCACCTCAAAAAAATAAAAGAAAAATGTTTGGTGGAATTTAGCAATGAGATCATCTGGTCCTGGGATTTTTGTTTGATGGGAGACTTTTTATTACTGATTTAATAACTTTTTTTGTTATTGCTTTCTTTTTAAATGTGTATTTAAAATATAGGTTTTATATTTTTTCATGATTCAATTTTGTCAAGGTTTATATGTCCAACAATTTGTTCATTTCCTCAGGGTTATCAAATTTGTTGATATGTAATTATTCCTAATAATCTCTAATGATTCTTGGTATTTTGTGCCAGTGGTTTGTTTCCTTTTTTTCCTCTGATTTTATTTGAGCAGTCTCCTTTGTTTTCTAAGTAAGTCTACCTAAGAGTTTGTCCATTTTATCTTTTCAAACCCACTCTCTGTTTAGTTGGTCTTTTATGTTACATTATTAGTCTCTATTACTAATTTCTTTGTTACTTCTTTCCTTCTAATAATTTTATGTTTCATTTGTTCTTCTTTTTCTAGATCCTTTAGATATAGTGATAGGTTGTTTTCTGAGATCTTTCTACTTTTTCAATGTGGACATTAAGTGCTGTTAACTTCCCTCGGTTTTATATGCCTTGTTTCTAATTTCATTTGCTTTATGAAATTTTTCAAATTTCCTTCTTAATTTCTTCCTGTATCCATTCATTGTTCAGGAGTATGTTGTTTAATTTCCATGTATTTTTATAGTCTCCAAAACTTTTCTAGTCATTGATGTTCAGTTTTAGTGCATTATTTTCAGAAAAGATACTTAACATTATTTCCAGTTCTTAAAATTGTTTGGAATTTGTTTTGGACACTACAATATGCTCTATCCTGGATAATGTTTCAGATGCTATTGTGAAGAATTTATGTTCACAACTGATAGTTCTATAGATGTTCCTTGGTATCATTTGATCTAGGGTATAGTTGCATTCTGCTGTTTCTTTGTTGATTTTTCTTTATGGATGATCTTTATCACATTGAAAGTGGAATATTAAAATTCCCTACTAGAATTACATTGATGTCTATTTCTCTCCTTTAGGCCTATTAATATTTATGTCATACATTTAGATGTTCTGACTTTGGGTGCATGTATATTTAGAATTGAAATTTCTTCTTGCTGAATCAACTCCTTTATTATTATATAATGACCTACCTTGCCGCTTTTTGCTGCTTTTGATTTAAAGTTTCTTGTATGCGGAATATAGTTGGGCCTTGTTTTTTTTTTTTAAATCCATTCAGTTACACTTTCTTCTAATTAAAGAAGCTAATCCATTTATATTCGAGGTTATTATTGCTGGGTAAAGCCTCTGGCCTTTCTACCACTATTTTATTGCTATGTTTTAACATTTTTAAAAAAATTTCCTTTCTTTCTCCTTTAGAAGTCTTCTTTTGTGGTTAAATCATTGCTCTAGTAGTGTGTTTTAATTCCTCAGTTATTATTATTTTTGGTGTGCCTATGGTAAGTTTTCACTTTCTGATTAGCATGATACTTTTGTTATATCTTTTGATTATAAAAAGTTATTTTGAAATGATAACATTGATCATGAAGATAGGGAAAAAACAAAAAAGAAAGAGAAAAAGACTAATGTAAAAACTCTGTACTTGCACTCCACTCCTCCCTTCATTTTGAATTTTTGATATCCAATTTTGTATCGTGTTACATTGCCTTCCTCTTAACGTTAATGAAATTATTAATATTTTAATTGTTTTAATATTCATATTAGAACAAAGTAGTTTACATATCATATTTTCAATATTAGAGAATTCTGAATATGTCAGGATAGTTGCTCTTACCAGTGAGTTCAATACCTTTTGCAGTTTTCCTCTTACTCGGTAACATTTTTTTTTTGATCAGTTTGGGAAACTCCATTTATTGCATCTTGTCGAACAGGTCTGGTGGTAATAAATTCTCTCAGTATTTGTTTGAGATTGCCTTTGTCTCCCCATTTATAAAGTATAATTTTGCTATGTACAGTGTTTTTGGTTGATTATCTTATCCCACTCTCTCCTGTTATATAAAATTTCTTCTGAGAAGTCTGCTTTCAGGCAAACTAGAATACCTTCATGCATTATTTGATTTTCTCTTCATTCTTTGAGAATCTTCTCTGTCTTGAACTGTTGAAGGCTTGATTAGACTTAGTTGAGTTTAATCTGACTGGTAACTTTTGACCTTCCTGTGCTTGAACATTTGTATCTTTCTGTAAGTTTGAAGAGTTTTCTATTATTTTCTCTTTATAAAAGTATTCTACATCTTTGGCATTATCAAGTCCCTTTTAGCTCCCAATAATCTGAATATTTTCTTTCAATTCTGTTCCAAATTTCTTGTAAACTTTCTTCATTTATCTTCATTCTTTGTCATTTTTCTCCTCTAACTGTAGTTGTATTTTCAAATAGCCTATCTTTAAGTTCATTTATCCTTTCTTCTGTTTAATCTATTCTGCTATTGATGCCATTAAGTTTAAATTTTGTTTAGTATGCTGAGTATGCTTTTCAGCTCAAGAATTTGTGTTTGTAAATTATTTCAGTCTCCATTACGTTTTACTGATAAGAATTCTGAATTGGTTCTCTATCACCTTGCAGTTTATTGAATTTCTTTAAAACAGCTAATTTAAATTCTAACTTAGAGAGTTTATACATATCAATTGCTTTATAATTTGTTTCTTACACTTTATTTTGTCCAATAGGTGAGTTCATGGTTCCCTGAAAATTTTTGATGCTTATTGGCATATGACAGTGTCTGTTCATGGAAAGATTAAGTACTCATTCCAGACTAATAACATGGGTTTTTGACTGTTCTTCCAGAAATTAATTCTAATTAACTATTTTCGTTGAACCTGTGATCACTGCTGCTATTTGAGCACTAGATGGTGCCCTAGTCTGTGTTTGCCATGAATCTTACTGCGTCACGGTTTCAGCACAAGAGGGGAACCTCAAGTCCAAGTTTGTCACAAATCCAAAGTTGGTGTGTTATTCAGGATCAACTGGGGAGATCACTAAAAATAGTAGTCCATCCTTTCAACCCTCCACCTGGGGCTGGGTCAAGCCCAGAAGCTTCATCCACAGTCACTGTCCTATGGTGAGATACACAGGATTCTGCCTCATACTGGACATCATCATGGAGGGAACAGACCCAGACTTCTGAGCAACAATTATATCCTAGCTTTTCTCCCACAGAGACCGTGGCAATATGTCATGTTGCTTGAGGCTGGGAGAGCATCATAGTACCTTGTACTGTTGCCAGTGCTACAACACTGGATCAGACCTAGAATCTATAGCCCACAAAGGACCAGTGCAGCACAAAGGTTACATCAAGGTCTGTACTTCTGTTGAGGGTTTTCTGCTATGGAGTATTTGTTGCTTGAGATTGCTTAAGGTCACCAGAGGTGATATGTGCCAGACTACTAGTTAATCCCACTGGAAAAGCAGGTCTCTATCTGGCACTGGGGTGGGCCATAAGGTTCTATCAATGACCCTGGCCTACAGATAGGGGCTCTTAGGATCTACCTGGTATTGAGTTATACCAACTTGGCATTAAGATCAAAGACAAAGTTCCATGATTACTACCCTGTCTTACTCCCTAGTAGATACACACTTTCTCTGGACTGCACTCTCTGCGTTTTGGGGAAGGGTGGTGGAGGCAGTCTCCTCTACCAGATTAAGGTGGGTCCAAGTATCTATCTGTGAGCACTGCTCTAGGGCAGGAACTGTGAGACTCTAGATTTCTCTGTGTTAGGCCCAGTACTGAGTTCCAGGAATCTAGGCTTGATTTAATTCTATTTCCCTCTCCAAAGAGAGAGGTTTCTGTGTTCATGCTTCATTAATTGGAGTTTGGTAAAGGATGATGCAAGCAAGTTTGTACTTCCTATCTTCTTCAATATGTCTTTTCTTCTAATTATTGTTATTATAAAACCAGGTACTATTGTCTCTCAACATGTGTTCTTAGATCTTGTGAAGTCAAATTTGTGTATGAATAGTTTTTCAGATTGGTGTTTTTGTGAGGAAATAATCACATGAAGTCTTAGCTTGCCACCATCTTGATATGGTCTGACAGCATTTCTATACACAATATCAAACTGTCTGAAAAAGAAAAGAAGAAAATAACTCCATTGATAATAGTTATAAAAATAATAAAATACTGTGGAATAAATATATCCACGGAGGTTAAAGATCTACACACTGAGAACCATAATGAAAGAAATTGAAGAAGATAAAAATAAATAAAAATATATTTGTATTCTTGGGTCAAAAAGATTAATATTTACAATATATTTATGAAACCCAAAGTGATCTACAGAATCAATACAATCCCTATCAAAATAGCAATGGCACTTTTCACAGAAATAGACATAAAATTCTAAAATTCATGTGGAAGTGCACAAGACCCCAAATAGTGATAGCAATCTTCAACAAGAAGAACAAAGATTGAGTCATTATATTACCTGATTTCACAAAAGTCATATGAAGAAAATGATTGAGTGTGAGGTTAGAACCTACAGAATGGGAGAAAATCTTTGCCAGCTACTCTCTAATAAGGGATTATTATCCAAATACATAAATCAAAAAGCTTAACACACACACACACACACACACACACACACACACACACACAAAGTAACCCAAACAAAAAATGGGCAAAACGACTAAACAGCTATTTCTCAAAAGAAGAAATACAAAGTACCTACAAATATGTGAAAATATGTTCAACATCTCTAGCAATCAGGGAAATGAAAATCAGAACTATATTGTGGTTTTATCTTACTCTGGCCAGAATGGCAATTCTTAGGAATATAAATAATAAATACTGGTGAGTATGTGAGGTAAAAGGTACACTCATATATTGTACATTGTTAGTGGGACTTCAAATTAGCAAAACCACTCTGGAAAACAGTATGGAGATTCCTCAGAAAACTAGAAATGAAACCATTATATGACGTAACTATCCCAGTCCTTGATATTTATCCAAAAGAAATAAAATCAACATACTATAGTGATACAGTCACATCAAGTATATAGCAGCAGAATTCACAATAACCACATTATGAAACAGGCCCAGGTGCCCTTCAGTAGATGAATGGGTAAAGAAAATGTGGTATATATACTACACAGCGTAGTTTCATTAAACCACAAAGAAAAATAAAATTATGGCATTTTTGGGTAAATGGGTGGAAATAGAGAATGCCAGATTAAATGAAATAAACCAGAATCAGAAAGGCAATGGTCAAATGTTTTCTCTCACATGCATAAGCTAGATCAAAGTGAGGTAAAAGAGTGGTTTGGATGTCATTAGGATAGATTTAAGATCAGTGGAGTAGGAGGAGATTGAGGGGGAGACAGGAAGGATAGGACAGGGAAGTAATGTGGAAGAGATTTGACAAAAATTACACTATGTGCATTCATAAATATAACACAGTGAATTTCACCTTCATGCATAACTATAAAGCACCAATTAAAAACAAACAAACAAATAAATAAACGGCAAACCAGTAGGATATGGGGAAAGGAATATGAGAGAGAAGAAGGGAGGAAAAGAGGAGGCACCAGGCACTCAAGTGGAGCAAATTAAATTTCATACATATAAGATTATTTCAGAATGAGCCTATTATGTATAACAATAATGCAATAATAAAAGCATTAAAAATAATAAAATAACAATACCTGTTCTTTAAAAAAGTCATAATAATCAAAACAGCATGGTACTAGTCTAAAAATAGACAAATGAGATAAAATGGAGACCCAGAAGTAAATTCATACATTTACTGTCAATATTTTTAAACTTATTTTTATTGTAAACAAATGGGATACATCTTTTTTCTCTGTTTGTACATGAAGTAGAGGCATACCATTTGTGAAATCATACATTTACATAGGGTAATAGTTTTTGATTCATTCTGTTATTTTTTTTCCTTCCTCCCCACCCCTCCCAAGCCACTTTTCCCTCTATACAGTCCCTCCTTCCTCCATTCTTGCCCCCTCCACCCACCATTATGTGTCATAATCTGCTCATCAGTGGATATTCATCATTTGATTTTTTTCAGCAGAGATGATATTCATCCTTTGGTTTTCGAGATTGACTTATCTCACTTAGCATGATATTCTCCAATTTCAACCATTTGTCTGCAAATACCATAATTTTATTATTCTTTATGGCTGAGTAAAATTCCATTGTATATATATATATACCACAGTTTCTTTATCTATTCATCAATTGAAGGGCATCTAGGTTGGTTCCACAATCTGGCTATTGTGAATTGAGCAGCAATGAACATTGATGTGGCTGTATCTCTGTAGTATGCTGATTTTAAGTCTTTGGGTATAGGCCAAGGAGTGGGATAGCTGGGTCAAATGGTGGTTCCATTCCAAGTTTTCTGAGGAATCTCCACACTGCTTTCCAGAGTGGCTGCACTCACTTGCAGTCCCACCAGCAATGTATGAGTGTACCTTTTACCCCACAACCTCGCCAACACCTATTGTTGCTTGTATTCTTGATAATTGCCATTCTAATTGGGTTGAGATGGAATCTTAGGGTAGTTTTCATTTGCATTTCACTTATTACTAAAGATGTTGAACATTTTTTCATATGTCTCTTGATTGCTTATAGATGTTCTTCTGTGAAGTGTCTGCTCATTTCCTTAGCCCACTTGTTGATTGGGTAATTTGTATTCTTGGTGTAGAGTTTTTTGAGTTCTTTATATATTCTGGAAATTAGTGCTCAATCTGAAGTATGAGTGGCATAGATTTTCTCCCACTATGTAGGCTCTCTCTTCACATTGCTGATAGTTTCCTTTGCTGAGAGAAAGATTTTTAGTTTGAATCTATCCCAGTTGTTGATTCTTGCTGTTATTTCTTGTGCTATGGGAGTCCTGTTAAGGAAGTCTGATCCTACGCCGACATGTTGAAGATTTGGACCTACTTTTTCTCCTATAAGATGCAGGGTCTCCGATCTGATTCCAAGGTCCTTGATCCATTTTGAGTTGAGTTTTGTGCAGGGTAAGAGATAGGGGTTTAGTTTCTTTCTGCTGCATATGGATTTCCAGTTTTCCCAGCACCATTTGTTGAAGAGGCTATCTTTTCTACACTGCATATTTTTGGCACCTTTGTCTAGTATGTGAAAATTGTATTTATTTGGGTTTGTGTCTGTGCCCTCTACTCTGTGCCATTGATCTACCTGTCTATTTTGGAGCCAACACCATGCCATTTTTGTTACTATTGCTTTGTAGTAGAGTTGAAGTTCTGGTATTGCGATACCCCCCTGCTTCACTCTTCCTGCTAAGGATTGCTTTAGTTATTCTGGGTTTCTTATTCTTCCAGATGAATTTCACGATTGCTTGCTCTATTTCTGTGAAGTACGTCATTGGAATTTTAATTGGAATTGCATTGAATCTGTATAGCACTTTTGGTGGTATGGCCATTTTGACAATATTAATTCTGCCTATCCAAGAACATGGGACATCTTTCCATCTTCTATGGTTTTCTTTAATTTCTTTCTTTAGTGTTCTGTAGTTCTCATTGTAGAGGTCTTTCACCTCTTTTGTGAGATTGATTCCCAAGTATTTTATTTTTTTCTGAAGCTATTGTGAATGGGGTAGTTTTCCTAACTTCTCTTTCTGAAGATTCATCACTTATGAATAAAAATGCATTAGATTTATGAGCATTGATCTTATATCCTGCTGCTTTACTGAATTCACTTATGACTTCTAAAAGCTTTCTGGTAGAATTTCCAAGTTCCTCTAAATATATAATCATGTCATCAGCAAATAGGTATAGTTTGAGTTCTTTTTTTCCTATTTGTATCCCTTTAATTTCCTTGGTCTGTCTAATTTCTCTTGCTGGAATTTCAAGGACACTGTTGAATAGAAGTGGTGAAAGAGGGCATCCCTGCCTTGTTCCAGTTTTTAGGGGGAATGCTTTCAGTTTTTCACCATTTAGAATGATATTGGCCATGGGCTTAGCATCGATGGCCTTTACAATGTTAAGGAATGTTCCCACTATCCCTATTTTTTCTAGTGTTTTGAGCATGAAGAGATGCTGTATTTTATCAAATGCTTTTTCTGCATCTATCACAATAATCATGTGATTCTTGACTTTAAGTCTGTTGATATGGAGAATTACATTTATTAATTTTGAAATGTTGAACCAAGTTTGCTTCCCTGAGATAAAAACCACTTGATCGTGGTGCACTATCTTTTTAATATATTTTTGTATGCGATTTGCTAAGATTTTGTTGAGAATTTTTGCATCAATATTCATTAAGGATATTGGTCTGAAATTTTCTTTCTTTGATGTGTCTCTGCTGGTTTAGGTATTAGGGTGATATTGGCTTCATAGAATGAGTTTGGGAGGGTTCCCTCCTCTTCTATTTCATGAAATATTTTTTTCTTATTTGCATCATTGTTTTTCATCTCTTCCTCATAGAATATTTTGCTGAGAATGTTCTTTAGTGCCACCTTTCTTTTTGTAAATTCTTTTAGCTTTTGTTTATCATGGAAGGATTTTATTTTGTCATCAAATCTGAAGGTAATATTTGCTGGGTATAAGATTCTTGGTTGACATCTGTTTTCCTTCAGAGCTTGAAAAATGTTTTCCAGGCCCATCTAGCTTTTAGGGTCTGGGTTGAAGAATCTGCTGATATTCTTATTGGTTTCCCCCTGAATGGGATTTGATTTTTTTCTCTTGCAGCCTTTAAAATGCTGTGTTTATTTTGTATGTTAGGTATTTTCATAATAATGTGCCTTGGTGTGGGTCTGTTGTAATTTTGTGTATTTGGAGTCCTATAAGCCTCTTGAACTTGATTTTCCATTTTGTTCTTCAGATTTGGGAAATTTCCTGATATTATTTCATTGAATAGATTGTTCATTCCTTTGGTTTGTTTCTCTACGCCTTCCTCAATCCCAATAATTCTTAAATTTGGCCTTTTCATGATATCCCATAATTCTTGTAAATTCTGTTCATGATTTCTTACCATCTTCTCTGTTTGGTCAACTTCGTTTTCAAGGTTAAATATTTTGTCTTCAATGTCTGAGGTTCTGTCTTCCAGGTGTTATATCCTATTGGTTATGCTTTCTATGGAGTTCTTAATTTGGTTTATTGTTTCCTTCATTTCAAGGATTTCTATTTGTTTTTTTTTTCAGTATCTCTAACTCTTTATTGAAATGATCTTTTTCTTCCTGCATTTGCTCTTTTAACTGTTGAGTGGTGCGATCATTCAAAGTCTGCATTTGCTCTTTCATCTCGTTTGCTTCTCTGATCATCTTAATTATGTACATTCTGAACTCCCTTTCTGACATTTCTTCTGCCATGCTGTCATTGGATTTTATTGCTGTAGCATCTAGGTTTGTTTGGGACATTTTCTTCCCTTGTTTTCTTATATTGGTCAGGTATCTAACCCTCTCGTAATAAAACTCTGAGATATTGCAGATTTCCTCTATTGACTTATAGTGACCCTGTAGATTTCCAGTATATTACCTCCTAGCCTTCAGTAGCCTGAAGTCTTGGAGGAACTTGATAATGCGGTGCTCCACAAGGAAGGTTCCCCTCTAGGGGTGGTGGCCTTCAGGTGGGGTATATTCCTTGTCAGTGGGCAGAGTTGCCTCCACTTGTTGACTGATGGTCAGCCAAAGGGGGACTAGACTGCAGACTGGGGCACATCTGATCTAGGCCTATGTCTCTGGTTCTACTGCCCCGGTGGCAAAGCCTTGTCCAGCGGGGAAGACTCACCCAGTGGGGAAGTTTCACTGTGTAGGTCTCCTCCAAGAGGTTCCCTTTGGTCCAGAACTACCACCTGGACTGGGCAGTCCTCCTCTGCAATGTTCTCTGGGCTCCCGACCTACAGCCTGGGCTGGGGAGCCTGGCACTGCTATGAACTCTCTGGCTGAGCAGCCCTCCTCTGCTACGTTCCCTGGGGAACGGACCTACTGCCTCGGCCTTAGACCCTCATTCTCTGTCAAATCCTCTCACTGTACAGCCCTCCTCTGCAATGCTCCAGGTTGACTGGGTTCACAGCTCCAGTGGGGGAGTCTCACTGGGCCACTCTACTCCACAAAGTTCCCTGCATTTTGGGACTACTACCCCATCTGGGGAGCCCACCCAGTGGGAGAGACTCACCCCGTGGCTCTGAGTTGGTCCTGAGTCTCTCAATACCTCCTCTTCTTGACTCCTGGGTCCTGTGAAAGGTCCTCTAGTCTCCTGTAGGTGTCTCAGGAAGGGAGCTGCCCTTCCAATGATGATGGCCACGCCCTCAGGAATAATTCAAAATACCTGCACCAGTCTATAAACAAGCTGGGGTGCCACAGGGAGGGTGTGCTGAGTCAGCACAGAGGCAATTCCAGTGTCCCTCAGCAGTAGGGGGGTCAGGGAGGCAGGCTCACCAATGGCGCCCAACCTTGGTGTGGGGGTCAGGCGGGTTGACTCACCCTCTGGCTAGTTCTGCAATACAGGAGGGCTGGCTCCTCTGCCAGCTTGCGATGGCAAAATGATAAACAGAATGTAGAAACAACCTACAGAAGGGGAGAAAGTATTTGCAAGACACACTTATAGGATTAGTATTCAAAATATATAAGGAAATGGACTTTGCTTGTAGTTCAGTGGTAAAGTACTTGCCTAGCAATTATGAGGCACTGGGTTTGATCCTCAGCACCACATAGAAAAAATAATAAAATAAAAGTATTGTGTCCACTACACACTGTTTTAGTCAGCTATTTCACTGCTGTGACTAAATGATCTGACCAGCACAATTTTGGAGGAGGAAAAGTTTATTTGAGGGCTCACAGTTTCAGAAGTCTTGGTCCATAGAAGGCTGGCTCCATTCCTCAGGGCAGAACATCATGGCAGAAGAGTGCGAGCAGAGATAAGCAGCTGTCATCATCAAGAAGTAGAGAGAGAGAAAGACACCACTCTCCACATAAAAAATATATGCCCCATAGCCACGCCCCAATTCCCACCTCCTCCAGCCACACACTAGCACTCCGATTAATCCAATCAAGGATTAATTCACCGATTGGGTTAAGACTCTTACAACCCAGTCATTTCTCCTCTGAACCTTCTTGCATTGTCTTACATGTGAGCTTTTTGGGGCAACTTACATTCAAACCAAAACACACACATATCAAACAATCCAATTGCAAGAAAACAAGTAACCCTTTTAAATGAGAAAAGTACCTGAATATACCTTTCCAAAAAAAAAAAAAAAAAAAAAAAAAAAAAATATATATATATATATATATATATATATATATATATAAGAGTGGCCAAAAGGTAATGAAAAAAATACTCAATATTACTGAACAGTAGGGAAATGCAAATTATAACCACAGCTAGAATGTTACTTCACACCTGATAGAAATGCTACCATCATAAAGACAAAAGATGAATCTTTTGTGAAGATGCAGAAAAAAGATAATCCTGTATATTGTTGGTATAAATTCAAATTGGTACAGCCATTATCAAAAAAGTATGGAGATTGTTCGAAAGTAAAAATAAAAACACCATATGATTCACAAATCCCACTACTAGATATATATCCAAGGGATATGAAATTGGTATGCAAAAGAGATACCTGCACTCCAAAGTTCAGTGAAGCATTATTTACAATAGCCAAGATATGGGAACAACCTGTGTGTCCATAATTGGATGAATGTATAAAGAAAATATGGTATATATGTACAATGGAATGTTATTCAGTCTTTAAAAGAAAATCCTGTAATTTGTAACAACATGGATGAACCAACTTATGTTAAAAATAATCGAGGCACAGAAAGACAAACACTGCATGATCTCACTCCCATGTAAAATCTTTAAAAATAAAACTCATGGAACCAGAGTAAAATGATGATTATGAGGGACTAGGTTGGGGTTTAAGAGATACTGGCGAAAGGCACAGAATTTTAGTTAGGAAAAATACTCTCAAGAGATTGATAGAACAACAGTAAGTACAATTAATGACACAGTATTGTATATTTGCAAATTGCTAAGACAGTAGACTTTAGGTGTTTCCACCAAAAAAAGTGTGTAGTTAATGTAAGTATGTAAGTTAACACATATGTTAAATAGCTTGATTCAGCCTTTCCACACTGTGTACATCTATCAATGTGTATATGACTATTTTAGGTATTTTATAAATGAAAGCATTCAGTATTTGCCCCTTGGTGTCTGGAGTCTTTCACTTGGTATATTTTCAAGGTTCATCAATATTGTACCATGTAATAGGTATTTATTCTTTTGAAACTGGAACAATATTCTATTGTATGTATACATTATATATTGTTTATATATTAATCTATTGATAGACACCTGAATTTTTTCCACATTTGAATTATTGCTAATAATGCTGTTATGAACATGGTTGTACAAATATCTGAGTTCCTACTTTCAATTATTTTGGTTATATACCCAGGAGTTGAATTATTGGAATATATATGACAATATTATGTTAATCTTTTTGAGTAAAAATCAAAATATTTCTCATATGGTTGCATCATTTTACACTCCCACCAGCAATGTGCAAACATTCTAATTTCTCCACAGCCTCTGCAACACTTACTGTTAATTTATCATAATAAATTAATTACACTTTTACATTATTTATCATTATCATGCTAATGGGTATACAGTGGTATTTCATTGTGATTTTGATTTGTATTTCCTTAGTGATTAGAGATGTTAAGCATCATATCATTTGCTTATTGACCTTTGTATATCTTCTTTGGAGTAAAGTTTATTCAATTCCTTTGCCCATTTTAAAAATGTTTTTATGGATTTTTTTTCTTTTCTTTGGTTGTTGTTGTGATTGAGTTCTTTGTGTATTCCAGATATCAATCTCTATCCCTTATAAGATATATATTTCCAAATATTTTCTCCCATTCTGTTAATGGCATTTTTGCTTTCTTAATGGTGTACTTTGATGTACAAAATTATTTAATTTTGATGATGTCTAATTTATTTTTCCTTTGTTTCCAATACTTTCAGTAACATATAAAAATCATAAATCCAATGTCACCCAGCTATTGCCAAATTTTCTTCTAAGATTTTTGTAGTGTTAGCTTGTACATCAAGGTATTTGATTCATTTTAAATTAATATTTAAGATGATGTAAAGGTACAACTTCAGTCTTTGAAATGTGCATAAACAATTTTCTTAGTATCATTGATTGAAAAAAAAACTATCTTTCCCCAATGAATGAAAAACATCTGGAGGAGGAGACAAAGATGATGGACTCATAATAATAAATGGGTAGACACACAAACAATATGAAAAAAAAACAAGGGAAAAAACTGTTCTAAGCAAACCAAAATATCTCAATAAAAGAATCCATTGGTACCACATTGGAGGAAATTTCAGAGACAGAATTTAGAAATTTATAATTAAACTGATCTGCAAGGCAAAAGACAATGTAAGGAGTGAAATGAGAGAGAAAATAAAGGAAGCAAAATATCATTTGTAAAGAGAGATTCTGGAAAATAACTAAGTGGTAATCTTCAAAATGAAGGAATCAATAAACTAAATTAAAAATTCAATAGATAGGATCACCAGCAGACTAGACCACTTGTAAAATAGAATTTCAGACAATAAATTCAGAATATATAATCTTGAAAATAAAGTTGACCATGGAGAAAAGATGTCAAAAGACTATGAACAGAATTTTCAAGAAATATGCAATAACATGAAAGGATCTAATTTAAGATTTATTATGATAGATGAAGGCCCTGAAACATGAACTAAAGAAATGCTCAATCTTTTCAATGAAATAATACCTTAAAATTTCCAAGACCGTAAGAATGAAATGGAAAATCAAATATAGGAGACATACAAAAACATATTATAATGAAAATAGCTAACATACAGAGTAAGGATAGAATTTTAATGACTGCTAGTGAATAATGCAGGTCACATTTAGAGGTAAATCAATCTGGATTTCAGCTGACTTCTCAACTCAGACCTCAAAAGCTCGTAAGTCTTGGAATAGTATATACAAAGACCTGAAAGAAAATGGATGAAACCAAGAATACTATATCCAGAAAAATTAAACTTCAGATTTGATGATGAAATAAAAGCCTTTCACATAAACAAAAGTTAAAAGAATTCACACTAGAAAACCTGTACTAACAAACATACTCAATAAAATATTTCATGAAGAAGAAATGAAAAATAAAATGGAAAACCAGTAGCAGAGGAGCTACACTAGAAGAATAGTCAATCAGAGGGGAAACTACTACAATTAAAAACCAGAAATAAATCAAAATGACAGGGAATAAAGATCATTTCTCAATAATAATATTGAATGTAAACGGCCGAAACTCATCAACCAAAAAATATAGACTGGGAGACTGGATTAAAAACAAGACCCAACAGTATGCAATCTCCAAGCACTCATCTTATAGGCAAAGATATACACAGACTGAAGATGAAAGGATGGGAAAAAAATATCACTCATGTGGATCTCATAAACAAGGATTTCAAAACAAAGTTAATCGAAAGAAACAAGGAAGGTCATTTCATACCATATAAGGGCATTATACAACAAGAAATAACGATTATAGATATTTATGCCCTAGAATAATGGAGCACTTATGTCCATCTAACTCTTCTCAATTTTAAGAGTCAAATAGACCACAAAACAATAATACTGGGTTACATTAACATGATTTTCTCATCACTGGATAGATCTACCAAATCAAAACTAAATAAAGAAGCAACAAAACTAAAAAAATACAATTGACAATTTAATCTTACCAGACATATATAGAATATTTCATTCATCAATTATTGAATACACTTTCTTCTCAGTAGCACATGGATCATTTTCTAAAATAAACCATATCTGAGGCCACAAAGTAACTCTCAACAAACAAAAAAAATATAGAGATAATACCTTGCATTCTATCAGATCAGAATGGAATGAAATTAGAAATCAGTGATAAGATTAAAAAATAGAAGCTACTCTAACACCTTGAGATTAAATAATATGAAATTGAATGATGAATGGATAGCAGAAGATATTAGAGGTGAATTAAAATAAATACTTAGAGGTACACGAGAATAGTGATATATCAAAATCTCTGGGACACTGCTGTTCTAAGAAGCAAGTTCATAGCATTGAGCTCCTTCTTTAAAAAAATAGAAAGTCACCAAATAAATAACCTAACATTGCATCTCAAGGTCATAGAAAAAGAATGAATCAACACCAAAAGCAGTAAAAGACAGAAAATAATTAAAAGCAGAGCTGAAAGCAATAAAATTGAGGTTACAAAAAACAATACATAGGAACAATGAAACAAAAAGTTGGTTCTTTGAAAAAAAAAAACTAAATAAAAACTAAATAATATTGATAAATCCTTAGTCAAACTAACCAAAAGAAAGAGGGGGGGAAAACCCAAATAGTTAAAATTTGTGATGAAAAAGGAAATGTCACCATGGACACTACTGAAATACAGAGGATAATCTGAAACTATTTTAGAAAAACCTATACTCCAAAAATTAGAATATCTTGAAGACACTGACAAATTTCTAAACACGAGGGGGGAAAAACCCAAATAGTTAAAATTTGTGATGAAAAAGGAAATATCATCATGGACACTACTGAAATACAGAGGATAATCTGAAACTATTTTAGAAAACCTATACTCCAAAAATTAGAATATCTTGAAGACACTGACAAATTTCTAAACACACATGACCTACCAAATTTAACCAGGAGGAAATAGAAAACTTAAACAGATCAATTTCAGATAGTGAAATTGAAGACACCACGGAAAGCCTACCAATGGATTTCTGGGAGCATGCAGTGTGGAACTGTGCTGTTTGGGATCTTTCAGCATGACAGGGTTTGCTGTCCCGGAGGCAGATTCTTTTGCTGAACCCACAGGAAGACATCCAGTTTCAGAAGGTATAGCAGGTTCACTAGTGTATAACCTAACCAACAGCTCCTAAGCATGTACTTGATGCTGGCTCTGGCAATGCGAACCTAGAAAACAGTTGATGATTTTCCTTGTGGGGAGATAGACATCAGACAACTAGTTCTTTAAGTTATTGCTGTGACACGTGAAAATACAGGCAAAAACAGCAAGAAAAACTTATTCCTGGAGTAATCTTTGTGGTCCATCTGCTTCCAGCACTTTATGAAACCCAAATCAAAGCATATTTCTCCCAGTTTGGCAGTATTACAAGATTCAGACTGTTCAGATGTGAAAGGACAAGAAATAGCAGAGGTTATGCCTTTTTGGAGTACGATTCTAAAGATATTGCCAAGATAGTTGCTGAAACAATGAATAACTACTTTTTTGGTGAAAGATATTGATGTAAAAATTATACAAAGAAATTTTTAGAGTGAAATGTTCCATTTCATGAGCCATCATATCCAGTCATGAAGCAGTATAATCAAAATCGACATTTATTCAAAAGCTATGGATGGAAGAGCAATTTAAAAGGAGAGAAAAATTGCTCAGGAAGAAATTAGAAGGAAAAGGAATTAATTATGATTTCCTTAATTGGTTTTAACAAATAAGACCAAAGAGCCCTCAGATAAACCTACAAAGAAGAAAAGGGTTTCAGGCATACCAAAGAAGAAAAGGGTTTCTAAAGGCACTGCTACAATTCCTGAGAAGTGTGCAGATAGCCAGGGCACCACACCACTTTGTACACTAACATTTTTGGGGAAATGAAAATGGTGTGAATAGATTGATTATAAGGATAATGAAATAGTTTTCAACAGCCTATATCTGGTGCAGAAGGAGGAGTACAAGAGACTCCAACACCTAAGCAGTCAGGGAAAAACAGATGAAGACAAAGAAAAACAAAGCAGTAATTCTGAATACATTATATATATTGTATCTTCTGACAAAATGTGATAATTTTCTTACAGTGGCTAACTATATTTTACAAGGTACAATGAAATGTAACCATTGAGAGACATGTTGCCCTTGCTGAAATACAGGGATACAATGCAGCCTGCAGTGGTTGGGCTTACACTGCCTTTGTCCTGGTTTCCCCAAGTTTTCAGATTTCCTACCTCCTCTTTATTTTGTTTGTGTTAAAGGGTCACTGTTAATTGCACACATAAGTACTAATCTGCAGCCATTTTATCACCACTAAATAAAGACAATCAGCTCTGCTTAAAAAAAAAAAGCCCACCAAAAATGAAAAGCCCAGGATCAGATTGATTCTCAGCTGATCTACCAGAACTTTAAAGAACTAACATTAATCCTCCTTAATTATTTCACAAAATAGAAAAGGAGGGAACCTATCCAAACTCATTCTATGAAGCTAGTGTCATCCCGATACCAAAACCAAAGACAAATGAAGGAAAGAAAACTTCAGACCAATATCCCTGATGAACAAAGATGCAAAAATTCTTAATAAGATACTGGCAAATCACATAAAAAAACATTAAAAAGATAGTGCACCATGATCAATGGGTTACAGCCCAGGGATGCAAAGTTGGATTAAAACATTTGGAAATAAATAAATGTAATTCACCACCTAAATAGATTTAAAGATTAGAATCCCTTAATTATCTTAATAGATGTAGAAGAAGTATTTGACAGAATACAGCATCCATTCATGTTCAAAACACTAGAAAAATAAGGGATAGTAGGAAAATATCTCAACATTGTAAAAACTATATACATTAAACCCAAGGCCATATCATTCTAAATGGAAAAAAGAACTGAAAGCATTCCCTCTAAAAACTGGAACAAGGCAGGGACACCCTCTTTCACCACTTCTATTCAACATAGTCCTTGAAACTCTAGCCAGAGCAATTAGGCAAAAGAAAGAAATTCTTGGTACACAAATAGGAAAAGAAGATCTCAAATTATCCATAGTTGCTGAGGACATGATCCTATATTTTGAAGACTCAAAAAACTCCACCAGAAAAATTCTAGAAATTATAGTAAATTCAGCAAAGTGGAAAGATATAAAATTGACACCCATAAATCAATTGTGTTTATATACAATGATGGTGAATCAGCTGAAAGAGAAATTAGAAAATCTATTCCATTCACAATAACCTTAAAAAATAAAATACTTGGGAATCAACCTAACAAAAGAGGTGAAAGACCTCTTTTATAGAACACCAAAGAAAGAAATTAAAGAAGATCTTAGAAGATGGAAAGATCTCCCATGTTCTCGGATAGGCAGAATTAATATTGTCCAAATGGCCATATTACCAAAAGCACTATACAGAAGTTCAGTGGAGTAGACAAAGGGGAATGAAGGGAATGGAGGGGACACAGGAATATCAAAGAGAGTGGAATGAATCTGATATAACTTTCCTATGTACATATACATATACACCACCATGATTCTCCACATCATGTACATTTACAAAGTTGGGATTCTAATTAGAATAAAATATACTCCATGTTTTTATATGTATGTCAAAATTGAACCTACTGTCTTGTAAAACTGAAGGCAACAAATAAGAGAAAAACATTTGGAATAGAAAATTCATTAGAGAAGTTCAATAATGAATTTGAATTGGTTGAAGAAATATCAGTGAATTTGAAGATAAATGGTATTATGAGTCTCAGGGAGAAAAAATGAATTAAAATATGGGGAGACATAGAAAACCTTGGGATACTATCAAAGGTACCAACACAGACACAATGGGACTTTCATAAAGAGATGAGAAAAAGAAAGTATCATGAAAATATATTTAAAGGAATAATGACAGAAAATTTCAAATTTCATGAAAAACACTAAAGTTGACTTTTTATAAAAATAATGGAACCAGAAGCCAGTCAGATGACATCTTCAGAGTATTAAAAGAAAAATACTGTTAATGAAGATTTATTTTCCAGCAAACTCTCCGTAAATTTTAACTGTAAACTAAGACATTTCCAAAGACTGATACTTAAATAATGTATGTCCACAAGAACTACTGATAAGTCCTTCAGGCTGATGTTATAAGACATTAAGTGATAACTTGAATTCACATAAAGAGATAAGAATTAAGGATAAGGTAACTAAACAGGTAAATGCAAAAGTATAGTAAGCCAAATAATGGCCCCATAAAAGATATACATGTCCAAATATTTGTAACCTATGAATGTTAAAGTTTATACCAAAAAAGAAACTTTGAAGGAGTGATTAAACTCAAAATCCTGACATAGGGATATTATCCTTGATTACTAGGTTGAACCCTAAAAGCTATCATAAGTGTTCTTATAAGAGGAAGAAAGAGAATTTTGAGACACAAGAAGAAAACAATATGAAGATGGAAGCAGATAGATTAATTGAAGCTACCATTCTGATGGTTTGAAGATGAAAGAAGAGGACAAAACCCAAATAATACAATGAATTTAGCTCTAAATGCTGAAAAAGCAGGTGAATAGTAGTGGCATACTCTTTTAGTGTCAAGTATTTAGGAGGCGAGGCAGAAGGTTCAATTGAGCCTGACTTTGAGACCAGCCTGGGGAATATCGACTATCTCACATGATGAAAGAAAGAGAGAAAGAGAGAGAGAGTGAGAAAGAGAGAGAGAGGAGAAAAGGAGGGAAGGAGGGAGGGAGGGATGGAAGGAAGAAAAGGAGAGGTAGTTTGGAAAAGGCAAGGAAAGGGATTCTCCCCTAAATTCTCTGGAAGCTGTATGATCCTACTGTTCATTTGATTACAGGTCTACTATTTAAAATTTCTCAGTTCCAGCACTATAAGGGAATAAATAAATTTCTGTTGTTTTAATCCACAGTTTTTTGTAATTGTTTCAGCTACAATAGTAAATAAATACAAATTACATAAATATTTATGTGTAGCTCTTTCCTCTCCTATTTGACTTAAAAGAAGACACCATAAAACTATAATTACCAAGCAGTGTTTATGGGTTTATAATGGCTAAGTAAGTAATTTCTACAAAGATAATAGCACAAAGAAGGAAGAAGAGGCTGGAGTTATGGATTAGAGTAAACGTCTTGTTTCCCATTGAATCAAAGTCAGAATTGATAAAATGTAGATTGTTTTATGATGTTAATTGTAATTCCCAGGGCATCCACTAAGAAAACATTTTTAAAATCTTGTTAAAGAAACAATACAAGCAAAAAGATACACAAAATACCTTTTTAAATTATATAAGGGCTGGGGAGATAGCTCAGTTGGTAGAGTGCTTGCCTCACAAGTACAAGGCCCTGGGTTCAATCCCCAGCACCACACACACACAAAAAATTATGTAATAGTGTGAAAATAGGGGAATAAAAAAATTAGGCCATAATGAAATTCTATATGCACGTAAAAGAATTGAAATTATAAAAATGATATTCTCTGATCACAAAGGAATTAAATTAGTGACAAAAACATAAGAAAGTCTGGAAATCCTATAAATATGTAGAAATTAAACAATATACTCCCATTTCATCAGAAGAAGTCATTAGATAAATTAGAATATGTTTTGAAAAACAGAAGCACAACATTTCAAAACTTCTGTGTGTAGTAGAGCTTTACTTAGATGAATATATGTACCTTAAATGTCAAATCAACAATCTAAGCTTCCACTTTAAAAAAAGAAACTAGCCAGGCACAGTGGTACATACCTGTAATCCCTCTGGCTTGGGAGACTGAGGCAGGAGGATCACAGGTTCAAAGTCAGCCTCAGCAACTTAGCAAGGCCCTAAGCAACTTAGTGAAACCCTGTCTCTAAATAAAATATAAAAAATTGGCTGGGGATGTAGCTCAGTGTTTAATCACCCCTGGGTTCAATCCCTGGGAGCCCCACTCCCTGCTAAAATAAAACTAAAATAAAAGAACAATTTAAATCAAAGAAATAAGGAGAAAGGAATAGTGATGTTTGGATTGGAAATAAATTTATAATAGAGGACAAAATATCAAGGAATCTAAAACTGGGTTCTTTGAAAATATTTACCTTTAAAAACTTACAAAACTTCAGCTAGACTGATCAAGAAAGAAAAATGCAGATTGAAACTACTAAAATCAAAAATGAAAGATGAAAAATCAGTCCAAATCCTGTTGATAAAAAAAAGTTATAGGGGCTGGGGTTGTGGCTCAGGGGTAGAGCACTTGCCGAGCATGTGTGAGGCACTGGGTTCGATTCTCAGCACCACATGTCAATAAAATAAGGGTCCATTGACAACTAAAAATATTTAAAAAGAAGTTATAGAATAATACTATGAACACCTGCATGTCATCAAATAAGACAAGATAGTTCGAAGAATGAGACAAAGTACCAAAAGTGACATAAAGGAAAAAGAGACAAGTAACATCACAGAAAATGTCAGAGTATAGGACACCATGGCTCTAAAATGAACAATTGATGAGCTAGAAAAAACTGTCAGAATCAACTTTCTTAAAACTCTGGAATTCTGTCAAAAAGTTATAACAACTAGATAGAAACTTGGCAAAGAAAGATACCACTGCTTTGTAGGGAGAACTTTTAAATTGCCTACCTACCATATCCCAGATTGGCAGTGAACTTTTGATGGCAGCCTGTTCTCTTGGTTTAGATTGCTAATGCTAGAGATAGGGATTTGTACTTAATCTTAGAGAATCTTAAGATTGTGGGATGGGGCCATCTTGGAAGCTCTCTGGCGGACCAGACTGGGAGCACTTCCAGAACTACAATTAGGTTAGCTTTCTGGTTGACATTTTCCCCAAAGCATTTAAAGTCCCACATATTGGCCACAGCAGTACAGGGAAAGGAATACATACCGGACAGCAATAAGTATAATGAGAATTCTGGAAAGAGAGAGTCTGTGAAAAGAGATAATTGGAGAAAAAGCATTTAAAAAACTCTCACATATACTAGAGAATTATGAATACCATATACACAAATGCCAAGAGTGGAACACATATTCGGCAAACACCAGAGAAGACATAGGAATTCACTTTGGGCTGACCGTCAGGTTCTAAACAAACTGAAGGTAAAAAATTGAAATATGCCCCAACTCAAAGACCTGACAGTCTTTGCAAAGACCAAGACAGTCTTTCCTTCTTTCTTTTCCCCCTTGTGTTGACTTTATGCTTTTACAAGAACTGTCCAAACAGAAACCCACTAATAAACTAATAAAACACTGACTTCAGAGGCTACACATAACAAAGAATATATAATTTACAGAAATAATTTAAAAGGCTAATAAACAAACAAATGATATCTCACAATAAAGATTAACAACAAAACCTAGGGAAGAGGGAGAATCTGATTGTAAGATATATGAATTTGAATAAAATTTGATGAGGCATACAAAAAACAAAACAAAAAATTCCAATTTACAGCAAAAGCATAAATTATTCCTGCATCTGCAGCCCTTTTAATTTAAAAAAAAAATTTTCAGACAAGGTCTTGCGAAGTTGCTGAAGCTGATCTCAAACTTGCAATCTTCCTGCTTCATCCTCTGGAGTCTCTCAGATTACAGATGTGTACCGTCATGCCTAGCTTAGACAAAGATATTTAATCAATTTCTTAAATATGCTCAAAAAAAGTTAAAGGAAATCATTGATAAAGGATAAAATGAAATGGGAAGAATGTCTTACCAAATATAGAATATCAGCAAAAAGAAATAAAAAGATAGAAATAATAAGATAATTTCTGGAGCTGAATAGTACAATGACTGAAACGAAAAACTCACTAGAAGGCTAACAAAACAACAGGTCTGAGCAGGTAGAAAAAAGAATCAGGGGCTGGGGAGATAGCTCAGTTGGTAAAGTGCTTGCCTTACAAGCATAGGGCCCTGGGTTTGATCCCCAGCACCGATTAAAAAAAAAAAAAGGAAAAAAAAAGAACCAGTGACCTCAAATATAGGCCAATTTATGTTATGTCTAAGAAGAAAGAAAGAAAAAGAATGTGTAAAAATGAACAGAACCCAAGAAACCTATAGGACTCCAGGAAGCAGGAGCAGGGGGAAAAAGGTAGGTGGGCACAATGGTACAAACCTGTAATCCCAGTGGTTTGGGAGGCTGAGGCAGGAAGATTGCAAGTTCCAGGTCAGCCTCAGCAACTTAGCAAGACCCTATCTAATAAATAAAAAAACAAATACTGTAAAATACTCAATCTCAATGAAAAAATACTAACCTATATTTCCAAGAAGTTCAATGAACTTCAAACAGAATAAACTTAAAGAGATAAAAATGACACATTATAGTCATCTTTGGGTTGGGTAGTGGTTTCAAAAACGTGAATAAATAAATAATAAATGAGGAAGTAAAGGGAAGAAAAGCAAGCAGGAGTCAACCATAGTAGCCTGTTAAAATCCATTTTTGATAAAGCTTTATCTGAAGTCATTAAAACATATTTTAATGTCTTCATTGTTAGCTATTTGACATTCTCCTTCAATGATTAAAAGCCAAATGTAGGAGGGAATTTTCCAGCTTGGAGAGATGCCAACAGATATGGCAAGAAGGAAGTTGATGAAATAAGTTTGGGGTACAGAGACTTTGAAGTCCTTAGGGGACATTTAGGCAGTGATATTCAATAGACCTTTGGCAAAGTAGGATATATATGGGGAGGGAATAGTCTAGACAAGCAGACTGGGGGGTCGCTTCGTGTTTTAGAGGGAAGCAGATGAGATTGCCAGAGAATATATGAGTTGAGGAGAGAAGAGGCTGAGAAAGAAACTCTGGGAACTCGGCCATTTAGAATGACAATTCAGCTCCCTGACAAGCACCACCTCCAGGCTCTGGAGTCAGATAGAGCTGGTTTTTAAAGTAATTGTGGGGTTCAGGAACTGATCCCTCTTTGCAAAGTTGGATACCTTCTCTGATCAGCTGTCACACCTGTAAAGAGCATCTGGGAGGCATGCTATGCAAGTTTGCTGGTAGATGCTCCAGGTCAAGCACCTGGGTTCAGAAAGTCAGCCTCTTCTCTTCTCTGCAAAGCCGCTTCCCTTTTGCCATACCCGCCCACAGTCGGTAGTTCCCCAGTACCTCTGAGATGGGAGTAGAGGGGGGGTGGGGAAGGTGTCTGGGGGAATCCAGTTAGGGTGACGCGGTGTTCATGTGACTGGCTTGGAGCCGACATGGGCACCAGTTCCCGCGACTGCCAACCCTGCGGTGCGGTCCTGGACCCGGAGCCCACGCAGAACGATATTTTGAAGCTACCTGGGCTACTGCGAGCCCGAGGAGGCACAGGCCTATCCGGGGTCCTCGCAGGTCCGTACAAAGCCGGGAGCTTCCAGCGGACATAGGGCAAGGAACCAGCGGACAGAGGGTGGTGGAAGGGATAAATGAAATTCAGGAGGAGGTGGGCGCGCAGTGGCGGGGGGCAGGATGGAGGCGTGGGGGAGGGAGGCGTTGGGGAGGGAGGGCCCTGCAGAGATCCCTTTACCTTCTCGACCCCCACATCCCTCTATCCATTTTAGAGCAAATCATGGTGGGGTAGGGGGGTGCCCCTGCAATGCGACAGTGAAACAGATGCATTCTGGATAACCCCCTCTCACACTCTGCACCTATGAAAACAAGTTGAATGACCTGGACGGAGCGGGGATGGGTTGGGCAGGTCGCCTCTGGGGAGGGGACACACAGACACAAAGGTAGTGTGGAAAGCATCCTGGTTTGGTGCCCATGGCCTGAAAAGAAATGGGGACTGGGGTGCGGGAGGGGGTAATATAGGAGAAGGTTGGGTGAGGAGGCTCCTGGATTCGGGTAAAGGACCCAAGCACCAGTCAGTCTCGAGCGCCCCACCCCAGCGCTGCATCCTGTCTGCAGGTCTGGCATCTGTTGTTCCTAGAGCTCTGGGAGGCCTGCAAAAGAGGAGTATCTCGCCAGGATCCCTGCAGGTCTGTGGAGGTGGTGGGCAGGGAGCATGGACAGGGACCCAGAAGGGGTGAGAGTGCAGAGGACATGACCCGGGCAGCCTGTGGGGCCCCACCGCCCGCCCCCGCCACTTGGAATACACGCACCTTGCCACGCTGAAGCGGCATGGAGAAGGTGGCAGGGTCTGCCAGAGAATGGTTGGCTCGCCGTGGGGGAGGCATGTGGGGTACGGGCCCTGCAGAGGCACACTTGGAGGCCCGGGTCAGCTTAGGGGAACCCTCACAAGGGTGAGATTCAATACCCTGTACACCTGCGTTACACCCCAGGCCTTCTGTCTCCCATGTCTCCTTTTTGTCTGCTCTTCTCTCCATCCCTACCCCCCACGACAGGAAGAGGGGAAATCTCGACATGGAAAAGCCCTACCGCGAAAATGAAGGAAAACTGGAAAACGAGGGAAAGCCAGAAGACGCAGTAGAGCCTGAAGATGAAGGAAAGTCAGACGAAGAAGAAAAGCCAGACGAGGAGGGGAAGCCAGCAAGGGAGGGCAAGCTAGAGGATGAGGGAGAGCCAGATGAGGAGGGACAACTGAAAGATGGGGGCAAGGCAGAAAAGCAGGGCAAGTCGGAAGGTCAGAGCAAGCCACCAGGTGAGGGCAAGCCAGAATCCCAGGCAAAGCCAGCCAGCGAGCCTCGGGCCGCCGAAAAGCGCCCGGCTGAAGATTATGTGCCCCGGAAAGCAAAAGAAAAACGGACAGGGGCACCGACGATTCCCCCAAGGACTCTCAGGAGGACTTACAGGACAGGCATCTGAGCAGTGAGGAGATGATGAGAGAATGTGCAGATGTGTCAAGGGCTCAGGAAGAGCTAAGGAAAAAACAACAGAAAATGGGTAGTTTTCACTGGATGCAAAGAGATGCTCAGGATGCGTTCGCCCCAAGGGGCCAAAGGGGTGTCAGGGGAGTGAGGGGCGGAGGTAGGGGCCAAAGGGGCTTACACGACATTCCCTACCTTTAATGCCTTTGGCCATGGATTCAGACTTCTCTGATGAGAATATTGCCGGCCCTGCTTTCCCTGGTAGATACCTGCCAGGCCCTGTGCTTTAACCTTAAGCTGATATTTTGCTTTAGGTGTCACTCTTGTTACCAGCAGCCTTTTGACCCAACTACAGCGCTCTGTCTTTTGGTACAGAATTTTCACCCATGTGCATGGAAAAGATGTTCATGGTACATTGTAAAATAACAATAAACAGTTCACAGAACCACAGGTACAGTATCAACAAACTTTTATAATAATGTAAATATGTAGACATAATTCATTTGTGCACACAGAAAACTCTGAATGTGTGTACACTAAAAAGGAGATAATGGTTATTTGAACATGGTAAACAAGAATAAGTCTTGCTTTTTCTATATGAGTTTGACCACCTGATCTACTGAACTGAAAATGAGTAATATTGGCATTAACACATTTCGAGTGTTGAATTCTTAGTAGTGAACGTGTGGCCTATAAATCAGCTTCATCAGGGTCACCTGAGAGGTAATCAGAAATAGAATAATAATCTCAGGTTCTACTGCATACCTACTGAGTTAGAATTTTCATTTTCACAAGATCCTAAGGTGATTCTTATGCATGCTGAACTTGGAGAAACATTTCCCTAAGGGAAACTCTTCAGATTGTTTACTTCAATCTCACATGAAATCATGTACTTGAAGGACTAAATATACACATTATACAATATACACATCACAGATTATTAAATGGACACATGTTCATTAAACCACAGTTTTCCTTTCTCCATGAAAAGTAGAACTTGAAATCAATCCAATGGGTCAAGATCTACTAATTTTGTAATTAATAGAATATAATAGAGTCAAATAGAGACAAATAGGAAATATCAAATGGCATTGTAGGTAGTTAGGGTGAATATTGTTTTGTGAAATTTGCATGTTATGTGTATATGCATGTGTGTATAAGATGTGTTGTGATGCAAAATTTATTTCTAACTATAGGTTGTGGTAAAAAAAATGAGTAATATTGGCATTAGAATGAATAATAGAGCATAGCCTGTAAATTTCATACTCATATTCTTAGTGCCCAGCATAATTACATGACAAATATTAGTGACTTAGTAAGAGTGTAAATAATAATGACTAGGAGGGTCCAAGATGGCTTACTAGAGGGTGACTGCATCTCCTGTCGCTCGAGAACTCAGGATTCAAGAAGGGGAGGTATTGAGAGACTTGGACCAACATAGAGCCATGGGGTGAGTCTCTCCCACCGGGTGAAGCTCGGCCCGGGCGGCAGGCCCAGACAGGGGACAGCTTCCCGGAGCAGGGCAGGGCAGCCAGAGTCTTCCCAAAGCAGCCCTGGGCGGCAGGCGCGATCCACAGCCAGTTTTTAGGAGCAGGCCCACCCAGTGAGAGCTTTTCCACACAGAGCCAACCACAAGTCCTGAACCCAGCTGCTGGCCCTGGCCTGTAGGCAGCTTCTGGGATGAAGGCAGGACAGGGAGAGGCTTTCCCCAAGCAGCCTGGCTCCCTCAGGCAGGGGCAGGCCCAGTCTATAGCCAGCTACTAGGAGCAGGACTGCCCAGTGAGAGGATTTCCACACAGAACTAGCCCCCAGTCCTGAAGCCAGTAGCGGGCTAGGGGCAGCTTTCTTTGGAAGCAGTGCATTATCAAGTTCCTCCAAGACTTCAGGCTACTGAAGGCTGGGAGGTGATATACTGGAAATCTACAGGGACAGTATAAGCCAATAGAGGAAATTTGCAATATCTCAGAGGCCCACTGAAATCTGACTAATATGAGAAAACAAGGGAAGAAAATGTCCCAAACAAACCTGGATACGATATCAATAAAACCCATTGACAGCACAGCAGAAGAAATGTCAGAAAGGGATTCAGAATGTACATAATTAAAACAATCAGGGAAGCAAATGAGGAGATGAAAGAGCAAATGCAGGCATTAAAGGAAGAGAAGAAAGAGCAAATGCAGGCATTAAATGATCGCACCAATCAACAGTGAAAAGAGCAAATACGGGAAGCAAAAAGATCATTTCAATAAAGAATTAGAGATACTGAAAAAAAAAAAAAACAAACAAACAGAAATCCTTGAAATGAAGGAAACAATAAACCAAGTTAAAAACTCCATAGAAAGCATAACCAATAGGATAGAACACCTGGAAGACAGAACCTCAGACACTGAAGACAAAATATTTAATCTTGAAAACAAAATTGACCAAACAGAGAAGATGGTAAGAAATCATGAACAGAATTTACAAGAATTATGGGATATCATGAAAAGGCCAAATTTAAAAATTATTTAGATAGAGGAAGTCTTAGAGAAACAAACCAAAGGAATGAACAATCTATTCAATGAAATAATATCAGAAAATTTCCCAAATCTGAAGAATGAAATGGAAAACCAAGTACAAGAGACTTATAGGAATCCAAATATACAAAATTACAACAGACCCACACCAAGGCACATTATTATGAAAATACCTAACGTACAAAATAAACACAGAATTTTAAAGGCTGCGAGAGAAAAGAATCAAATTACATTCAGGGAGAAACCAATAAGAATATCAGCAGATTTTTCAATCCTGACCCTAAAAACTAGAAGGGCCTGGAACAACATTTACCAAGCCCTGAAAGAAAACAGATGCCAACCAAGAAACTTTTACCCAGCAAAACTTACTTTCAGATTTGATGACAAAATAAAATCATTCCATGATAAACAAAAGCTAAAAGAATTTACAAAAGAAAGACGGCATTACAGAACATTCTCAGCAAAATATTCCATGAGGAAAAGATGAAAAACAACGATGAAAATCAGCAAAGGGAGGAACTAGCCTAAAGGAATAGCCAAATAAAGGAGAAACCAAATCATGTCAAAAAACAAAAATGAGTCAAATGACTGGGAATACAAATCATATCACAATAATAACCCTGAATGTTAATGGCCTGAACTCATCAATCAAAAGACATAGACAGGCAGATTGGATTAAAAAGAAAAATGCATCAATACGCTGCCTGCAAGAGACCCTTCTCATAGAAAGAGATACCCATAGACTAAAGGTGAAAGGATGGGAAAAAATATACCATGCACACAGACACAGCAAAAAAGCTGGAGTATCCATCCTCATTTCAGATAATGTGGACTTCAAGCCAAAACTAGTCAGAAGGGTTAAAGAAGGACATTACATACTGCTTAAGGGAAGCATAAATCAGCAAGACATAACAATCATAAATATCTATGCCCCGAATATTGGCTCATCCATGTACTTCAAACAAATCCTTCTTAATTCCAGAAATCAAATAGACCACAACACAATAATACTAGGCGATTTTAACACACTTCTCTCACCACTGGATAGATCTTCCAGACAAAAATTGAATAAAGAAACCATAGATCTCAATAACACAATCAATAATTTAGACTTAACGGACATTTATAGAATATACCATCAAACAAAGAACGAATACACTTTCTTCTCAACAGTACATGATTCCTTCTCTAAAATAGACCATATTTTATGCCACAAAGCTACTGTTAGCAAATACAAGAAGATAGAGATACTACCTTGTATTCTATCAAATAATAATGGATTGAAATTAGAAATAAATGACAGAATAAAAAACAGAAACTTCTCAAATACCAGGAGATTAAATAATACACTATTATATGATGAATAGATAACAGAAGACATAAGGAGGGAAATAAAAATATTCTTAGAAGTAAACGGGAATGAAGACACATCATATCAAAATCTCTGGGACACTATGAAAGCAGAACTTAGAGGAAGATTTATTTCATGGAGCACATTCAACAAAAGAAGTAAAAATCAACAAATAAATGACTTAACACTACACCTCAAAGTCCTAGAAAAGGAGGAGCAGACCAACACCAAAAGTAGTAGAAGACAGGAAATAGTTAAAATTAGAGCTGAAATCAACTAATTTGAAACAAAAGAAACAATCGAAAAAATTAACAAAATAAAGAGTTGGTTCTTTGAAAAAATAAACAAAATTGATAAACTCTTAACCACACTAACAAAGAGAAGACGAGAGAAAACTCAAATTACTAAAATTCGGAATGAACAAGGAAATATCACTACAGACACGAGTGAAATACAAAACATAATTAGAAGCTATTTTGAAAATCTATACTCCAACAAAACAGAAAACCTCGAAGACATCAACAAGTTTCTAGAGACATATGAATTACCTAAACTGAACCAGGAGGACATACATAACTTAAATAAATCAATTTCAAGCAATGAAATAGAAGAGGTCATCAAAAGTCTACCGACAAAGAAAAGTCTGGGACCTGATGGGTTCTCAGGCGAGTTCTGCAAAACCTTTAAACAAAGCTCATTCCAATACTCCTCAAAGTATTCCATGAAATAGAAGAGGAGGGAACCCTCCCAAACTCATTCTATGAAGCCAGTATCACCCTGATACCTAAAGCAGACAGAGACACATCGAGGAAAGAAAATTTCAGACCAATATCCTTAATGAACATCAACGCAAAAATTCTCAGCGAAATTTTAGCAAATCGCATGCAAAAATATATTAAAAAGATAGTGCACCATGATTAAGTGGGTTTTATCCCAGAGATGCAAGGTTGGTTCAACATCTGGAAATCAATAAATGTTGTTGACCATATCAACAGACTTAAAGTCAAGAATCACATGATAATTGTGATAGATGCAGAAAAAGCATGTGATAAAATATAGCATCTCTTCATGCTCAAAACACTAGAAAAAATAGGGATAGTGGGAACATTCCTTAACATTGTAAAGGCCATCTATGCTAAACCCATGGCCAATATCATTCTAAAAGGTGAAAAACTGAAAGCATTCCCCCTAAAAACTGGAACAGGGCAGGGATGCCCTCTTTCATCACTTCTATTCAACATCATCCTTGAAACTCTAGCCAGAGCAATTAGGCAGACTAAAGAAATTAAAGTGATACGAATAGGAAAAAAAGAGCCCAAACTATCCCTGTTCGCTGATGACATGATTATATATTTAGAGGAACCTGGAAATTCCACCAGAAAACTTTTAGAACTCATAAGTGAATTCAGTAAAGTAGCAGGTTACAAGATCAATGCTCATAAATCCAATGCGCTTTTATACATAAGTGATGAATCTTCAGAAAGAGAAGTTAGGAAAACTACTCCATTCACAATAGCATCGAAAAAAATAAAATACTTGGGAATCAATCTCACAAAAGAGGTGAAAGACCTCTACAATGAGAACTACAGAACACTAAAGAAAGAAATTAAAGAAAACCATAGAGATGGAAAGATGTCCCATGTTCTTGGATAGGCAGAATTAATATTGTCAAAATGGCCATACTACCAAAAGTGCTATACAGATTCAATGCAATTCCAATTAAAATCCCAATGATGTACCTTACAGAAATAGAGCAAGCAATTATGAAATTCATCTGGAAGAATAAAAAACCTAGAATAGCTAAAGCAATCCTCAGTAGCAAGAGCGAAGCAGGGGGTATTGCAATACCAGATCTTCAACTCTACTACAAAGCAATAGTAACAAAAACGGCATGGTATTGGTACCAAAATAGACAGGTACATCAATGGTACAGAATAGAGGACATGGGCAGAAACCCAAATAAATACAATTTTCTCATATTAGACAAAGGTTCCAAAAATATGCAATGGAGAAAAGATAGTCACTTCAACAAATGGTGCTGGGAAAACTGGAAATCCATACGCAACAGAATAAAATTAAACACCTATCTCTCACCCTGCACAAAAATCAACTCAAAATGGATCAAGGACCTCGGAATCAGACCAGAGACCCTGCATCTTATAAAAGAAAAAGTAGGTCCAAATCTTCAACATGTCGTCTTAGGATCAGACTTCCTTAACAGGACTCCCATAGCACAAGAAATAACAGCAAGAATCAACAACTGGGATAGATTCAAACTAAAAATCTTTCTCTCAGCAAAGGAAACTATCAGTAATGTGAAGAGAGAGCCTACAGAGTGGGAGAAAATCTTTGCCGCTCGTACTTCAGATAGAGCACTAATTTCCAGAATATATAAAGAACACAAAAAACTCTACACCAAGAATACAAATAATCCAATCAACAAATGGGCTAAGGAAATAAACACACACTTCACAGAAGATCTACAAGCAATCAACAAATACATGAAAAAATGTTCAACATGTGTAGTAATAAGAGAAATGCAAATCAAAACCACCCTAACATTCCATCTCACCCCAATTAGAATGGCGATTATCAAGAACACAAGCAACAATAGGTGTTGGCGAGGTTGTGGGGAAAAAGGTACACTCATTCATTGCTGGTGGGACTGCAAGTGAGTGCAGCCACTCTGGAAAGCAGTGTGGAGATTCCTCAGAAAACTTGGAATGGAACCACCATTTGACCCAGCTATCCCACTCCTTGGCCTATACCCAAAGACTTAAAATCAGCATACTACAGAGATACAGCCACATCAATGTTCATAGCTGCTCAATTCACAATAGCCAGATTGTGGAACCAACCTAGATGTCCTTCAGTTGATGAATGGATAAAGAAACCGTGATATACATATTTACAATGGAGTATTACTTCACCATAAAAATGATAAAATGATGGAATTTGCAGGCAAATGGATGAAATTGGAGAATATCATGCTAAGTGAGATAAGCCAATCTCAAAAGACCAAAGGATGAATGATCTGACTGATAAGCAGATGATGACACATAATGGGGGGTGGAAGGGGTTAGTGTTATGGTTAGGGTTAGATTAGGGTTAGGGTTAGACATTGGGGCAAGAATGGAGGAAGGAAGGACTGTACAGAGGGAAAAGAGGGGTGGGAGGGGTGGGGGAAGGGAAAAAATAACAGAATGAATCAAACAACATTACCCTATGTAAATTTATGATTACACAAATGGTATGCATTTATTCCATGTACGAAAAGAGAAACAACATGTATCTCATTTGTTTACAATAAAACAATAAAAAAATGACTAAGTTGGAACCATGAATTCTTCTGTTTAGTCCCTATCTACATAACTTACCTTGGATAAAGAAATTAAGTCATTGTTGGGCAGATAGCTAATCCTGTGGAGCGCTTGCCTAGCATGTTCACGGATCCATGTTCAAATCCCCAGAACCTTGACGAAAAACCAATAAGATGAAATTAAGTTGTTTAGAAGGGTTTATATACAGTCCCTTTGGAATCTGTGAGCTTTGTAAGATGGACAGTGCTATTGTAGTTCACAGTGCAAGCTGCCATTATTAAAGAATACATATTCTGCAGCACCAAGGAGAGCTCCTGAGCTGTAGTGAATGGAACCTCTCAACACCAGAACGATAGACTCTACAGAGTGAAACTAACCAACTGTGGAATATGTGCTATAAAAAGTGGAGGGTTGTGTACTTGCCACAAGAACCCAGCTTCACAAAGGAGTAAAATCATGCCTGCCATCGTGGGAGGCCAGGGAATTGGGGAGCTGCCCTGCAGGATTAGCAATTGAGTACCTACCTGAAGATGATCTTGTTCCATTTAACTTATGGAAATTCAGTCCTTTTATTTAAGAGACAATATGTATCATATTAGTCTTGCCTTGGACTATGCATGGTTTCTAGTTTTGAGTGGTAGCCAGAGGAATGAAAAAAGTTTATAATAGATCCAGACTATAGTGCAAGCTTCTTTCACACATCAGCCTCATGACCCTGAAGATCCAGTTGCATTGTGTGTATGTTAGACAGAGAGGTTCCATGAAGTCTTAGAAAGCCCCAAAAGTATAATTCGACTACATGATCCTAGGGTTTTATAGCAAAACTTTAGCTCCTGGCTTGCTACTAAAATCTCACACAGACTTAACAGTTGATTATGAGATCTTAATTTTCTGCATAAATTTGTCACACATTGTGAACTTGTTTCTGTTTACTCTCCTAAATGATAAAGTGTGGTGTGTGTACCAACTGTCCACCATTAGTTGCAAAAGGCTTTAAATTAGGCCTGAGTAAGTCAAGAAGGCACAGGTAAATGAAATGTGCAGTTGGATCAGACTCCTTTGATATATACTTCTGCTACTTCATTGCCTCTTTCTCAACCTATGTGCTATAGTGCGAATCTGAAATGTCCTCTATAAGCCCATTGTTAAAAACTTCTTCCCCAGAGTGGTGCTATTTGGAGGGGACCTAGTGAGAGGTCTTCCAGTATGTGCTCTTGAAGGGGATATTGGGATCCCAACTCCTTCCTGTCCCTCTTTATCTTCCATACTTAATCATGTGCCTCCTCTGCCACTTGTTCCCATCATGATACACAGTGTTGAAACAGGCCCAAAGCAACAGGGTCAACTGACAATGAAATAAAGCCTCCAAAACCATGAGCCAAACAAACTTTCTCTCTTTATAAGTTGATTGATCTTAGGTATCTGTTACAGTAGTGGAAAGCTGAATAATATACTACATACATCATGTATGACCTCGTGGGGTCCTCATCATCCTCAGGACCACTTACAAAAGGAGAGACAAAACAATGGCTCCATTCATAGATGTACTTTGGTGGTATGTTGAAAGTGGATAGCTGCTGAACTATAGTCCCACTCAGAGATAATCCAGAGAAATGATGGGAAAGAGACATGCTACCGATGAGTAGGATTTTGTGTTGTTTATATGAGTGTTCATTTTGTATAAAATTTGTCATCATTGGAGGTATGAATCTACTTTGCCTAATCAGCAATGACTAAAGGATTGGATGATCTGGGACTTGAAGAGTCACAATTTAGAAAATTAGTGATAAGCAAGTTTGGGGAATGGATTTATAAATCAACCACTCATGAAGGGCACAGATAGTAAAGATATTTGTGTTCCATGATGCTATCATTTACTATTACATAACAAATTACCACATACTTACAAGCTTAATAAAACACTCACTCATTATTTCAAAAGTCTGTAGGTCAAAGGTCTGGCCCAGCATGACCCCATTCTCTGCTTAAGGTCTCACAAGGTTGGAATCAAGATGTTAATCAAACTGAATTCTCATCTGGAGTTTTTGTGGGAAAATTTGCTTCCAAATCATTTAGGTTGTTCTCATAAGTCAGTTCCTTGCAGATATAGGCCTGTGGTCCCCATTATATTGCTGACTGTTAGCCAGGCTGTTTTTAGCAACAAATGGTCATTTGCATTCCTAACCATGTAGCCCTTCTAATCTTCACTACGTAAGAGCACATTTAATCTCATTCTTCTAATCTCTGATTTATCTTTTCTGATCATAAACCTGTATTTTAAGTGACAATATAGTTTGGTCAGGCTCACCCAGATAATCTTCCTGTTAAGGACAAACTGATTTGAGACTCTAATTACATCTACAAAAAATTCTTCTCAGCAACACATATATTAGTATTTGATTAACTGAAGAAGGTATTTATATACCATGGGGTGGTAATTTGCAGAGCTATTTTAGAATTCTTCTTGCCATTGTCTGTCTCTGGTTCCCAAAATTCATGACTTTCTCAAAAAACACATTTAGCTCCTCTGAAGGTGTCCCATAATTTCATCGCATTAATGGCATCAACTCAGAAGTCAAAATATCATCATTTTAAATCATCTAAATCCAGTGTTGATGAGGCTCTTGGGCATAATCCATTAAGCAAAATTCCTAAGGACATCTCTCTCCCACACCCGTGGATCTGTGAAACAGAGACAAATTCTCTGTTTGCAAAACTCCCCATATGCAATAATTAGATTTAGCACAACAATTATAGACAAAAGTATGTGAAATGGAAGATAAAAAGAGGTCACTGGTTCAAAAATGTTTCTTTACTAGTTTTAAAGGTCGGAGGATAAGTTTCTGTGGCTATCAGCTTTGCCTTCTGTGCTCTTGCCTCTTTCCTCTCAGCTCTGTACTCTGAGCTTTTAAATCTGCCTTTGAGTAACCCTTCCTTTTTCACTAAAGGTAGCACATGTTGCCAGCTGAGTAGTTTTATCACACTAGGAGAATTTGGGGAGTCTGACAGCCTCCTTTCATTGTATACTCTATCATTTCAATCTAGCAGTGTTTCTGCTAAATCTTAAGAATTTATACAGGAATCTTAAGAATTTTGTATAAATCTCACTGAGTTTCACCCCACTGGAGAAAATCCACAATCAAATATTTTTGAGATCATCTTTCTCTGTATCAGGTAGCTGGCTGTGGTTTCTTTTAGTTCCTAAAGTTTATGCACATTCTTTGCTGCATGGTGCTGTCCATTTTCAAACTAGCAGTGGTACATTGAATCCTTCTGCACTGAATCTCTGATTTCTCAGTCACCGACATCAGCATTCTCTAAACTTCCCAAAAGCCACATAATTTGGTTGAGAGAATGTGACAGTTATATTTTTAATTTCTCAAAAATGACCTTTGTGTAATCGAGTGCTTTGATTTTATCTTTTTGAGGTTTCAGCAAAAGTTTGTACCAGATACACCTTCTCCCACAATGCCATACTTTCAAAAGAAATCTCTTAAATTTAGTCCATTTTGCCGTTTGGATAATATGGAATTTCCCAAGTAATTATATTCTAGTTCCTTTTTGTTGAACAGATAATTCCTCACATTATAATTCCTATCACATTTTGTAACAAATAGTAAGAAACCAGTCCATAACTCAGAGCTCTTCTTGGAAATCTCAGCTAAATGTCCAAGTCTATCACAACTTCTGCTTTCCAAATAACTGTGGGAAATAATTTCTCTAAACTTCGTGCCACTTAATATACAGGTCTCGCTTCCTTAGTTTCCACTAGCACATTCCACACATCCTACTGGTGCCTCACCAGCAGAGTTGTTAAGGTGTGTATTTTTACTTATAATCAGATCAAGTTATCAGGCTTCTCAAAATTCTCCCAGAATCCATTCACTGACCATTTCCCAAGGCACTCTCACATTTTTAGGTATTTGGTATTTTTAGTACCAAAATATGCATTGGTACCCCATTATTGTATAACAAATTACTTAGAATTTAGCAACCTAAAACAATATCCACTTATTATTTTAACAGTTCTATCGGTCAGAACTTTTGCACAATTTGGCTGGATTACCTACTCACAGTCTTACAAGTTTGAAATAAGGTGTCATCTGAACTTAATTTCTATCTGACGAACTTGGGGGAATATGCTATCAAGTTCACTCTTCGGTAGAATTCAATTTTTTATACTGTAGGTCTGAGGCCCTTAGCTAGAATAGAGGCAACTTACCCTGATTTAATTTGTGACTGATCTTATTTAAAGTGGGGCTTAAGTCATGTAAGCATAGGTTTATTTCCCATTCACTTTTATTCCTAAAGTATAGCCTTTCCCGGTTCCAACTGAAATTCAAGGATGTACAGTGGAACCCCTCCTTTAGAACCTCAACTTCAATTTCTGAATCTCAGGCTTTTTGCACTGCTGAAAATTAGAGTTTTCAGTTTTCAGCCTAATATTCTCAACTTTCATACCTACAAATGCCTTATGACTTAAAGTTGTGTCAAGGGTAGCATTTGCCTCTGTGGGCTACTTTGAGATAGCATTTATAGACGTCTTCACTTCCTTGTTATCTTTCCAATGATTTTGAACAGAATTTTTGTTTTGCTCAGCTTTTCTAGTAGTCTATCATGGGAGGGTTTGCTCTGATACAAGCCAATCTATTATTGATGGAATCCTAACTTTTCTTGTCCTCCTAATTATTAAGAATTTCTTCCATAACCAATGGGTTTTGGTATCACTGCCCTCCGCTGGCGGAGGCAATGATAACGCGTATGCTTCCTTTTCACACGAACAAAAAAGCCCAAAAAACAAAGACCAACGAACGACGAACAATGAACGACGAACAATGCCCAACAAACAAAATGCTCTTTATTCGAGGAAGTGTCTGGGTTATATAGCAAGCATAAGCCAATCAGAGTCAGCCTGAGATCAGTCTCTAGGCAGTTACAAGAATCACCTCATATACAGCAGCCAATCAGAGTTACTGAGCATGTGGGGAGAGCATGATAACAATGTAATACAATAAGGGCAACAAGAGGGCACGCAGCGAGCATGAGTCAGCAGTGTTAGCTGTTTGTTGCAAACCAGGGGCCCCAGACTGAGGTCCTCGATGTTGCAAACTGGGCCACCCCGGCTCAGTGCCAGACTAGGGTGGGGTCCGCGGTACCCCAACAGCTCCCCCTTTCCTTTATTAAAAGAAAAGGCTTGAGACCGTGCCTGTCTTAGGTTGAGGGGTCAGCTCATGTCCTTACCCGTCATCAAAGACTGTAGAGCATGCTACAGCTTCTGTCTTAGGTTGGTACATGGCCACCTCCTTCATTACCCGTCATTGACTACCGGTCCAGCATAGAAAGCCAAACTTGAGGGGAACTGCCAGCCTCTAGGGCGGTCATGGCCTGATGAAAAATAATCTGGTCTTTTTGTTGGGTGGCTTGTAGTTGTACAACTACCAAGGAGGAGTAAAAACCCCAAAGTATCAAGGCTTGCCCACTGTTGTGAAAGACCCTCCGTCCCCCTGTCCAAGGAAAATCACGCGAACACTGGCTGCAAAAGCAAGAGGCTATTTATTAGGTACACAGGCGCCTGCGGGTGCGCAGCAAAACCTCAGCCGGAGCTTCGGTGAAGTGGCACACCGGGCTTTGGGGTACAGGGTTTTTATAGGGTGAAGGGGCAGGTTTCGCGCGGGGTGAGTAACAGGTTTCTTATTGGCCATCTAAGGGTAAGGTTATTTTTTTTTCATGGTTCCTGCTTATCAATGTAACTGTGCTGCTAACTGTCTCAAGGACAAACAGGACTGCTGGGCCCCTGTGCTTAAGAGGGATATTTGTCTGAGGAATGTGCGGTAGCCTGGAAACCTTATCCGCCAAGGACGGGAGCGGGGCTCAGCCTCGACTCAGGGTTCGAGGCATGGAGCTGGGGCCTTTCATTCCCCCCTTTTCTTTATCATGGATAGAATCTTATATCCATTTGTCCATTTTTCCTCAGTTATGGTTAGTACCTTCAGTTTGCTTAATCATTTGGTACTGTTGAGTAAGGACCATAGTTTGGATTGTTTAAAGGGAATAATACAGACTTCTCCCAGCAGGGAGAAGGGGGCCATGGCTGATATTCCAAAAGTCCCAAGAAGTGAGCGCACCCTACATCCCCTATAGGTCAAAGTTTCCTTTGTTCTTCAGTTCTCTCCCCCCTTACCTTTCTCTCCTTCCTGTCTACGTGACTAGGCCTGGTTTTGCATTAAGTGAGAAACCATGGGCAGGGGGAGGGCCAAGGTGATTCAGGCAGGTAAGGGCCCAGGGGGCATTAATTAGCATCTCCTTGCTTGCAGTCCTTGATAAAGGCAGGTAAATTTGGTAATCAATGGGCTCCGGAGATCCTTGACATTTTCAAAGGCAGATGGCTTCATGGCTTCATTTCCTCGAATTGACCCGATTCCCTATTTCTACACTAACTACCTGTCCTTAATTCTGGCTTCATTCCCCCCTTTAGCTATAGGAACTCCCAACTGCTTTAAGGAAAAGGGGGCGTTGGTCGTTCTGGCTGCTTCAAAGCTGAAAGGGGGCAGTGAGGGGCAAGCAGTTTGGAGTTCCTTTTTTTTTAAAAATCGGGTCAATCGAGGGGTCCAAGGTAGAAGTCTGGTTGGGGAAGAGCAGGTTGTAAAGTCATCTGGGGGTGGGTGCTTCTATGATAGAAGAACAAAAAGACATGAGTACTGAAATGAAATTAGTACAAAGTAAATGTTGCAGCATCTGGAGCATGCCACTGAGTATCATGAAAATGACAGAAGTCAATCTCTCACCAGGAGGTGGAAGAACTGAGAAATTGTTCCCATAACTAGACCTAGCAAAGGCTGGAAAGGACAAGGCCTTTATTTGAGAACTTTAACATTGTCCAGGTTATCAGGAATGTAAACACAACATGTAACTTTTAATGTCATAGATATCCCCAAAAATATAGTTAAGCTACTTAATGTCATCTGATTTTTGTAAAATATCCCTTTATTGGTATAACCTGTGTTTAGTAGAGAGCTCTATACTTCTGTTACTTAGGGCTAGGTAATCATACGAGCAAACATAGATCAAGTCTACCTGTATAGCTTAGGAAGGTCTGTAGGCCTTAAACTGACTAAAAACTTCTGACTCTGGCAGTTTCTCTTGATAGTTATCAGGCACATTTGCTGAAGAATCTTTCTTTCATTTGTAGCTTCCAGTTTTTATTCTAGTGGACTAACACAAGTGTACATCTTAAGTTACATTTAACTGTTATTTCTCTTAAATGCCCAAGAATGGTTATATTTTGGTTTTAACTGTTTTGCTGGGTGTCTAACATCAAGTTGGTCAAATTGACCTGGTTCCTGTCTTGTTAAAGAGTCAGCTGAGTTCCCACAGGGGCCACTCGTAGAGAACTTAAGAGCAGCTTCTTAGCTCCACCAGTGCCATTGGTTAGGCAGGGTCTCCTTGATGAGGTGACTTCCTTTGGAAGCATTAAGGGGTGTCTCCCTTTTTCCATGACCCTCCTCTGCAGCAGATGCACTGAGTGATTCTCATCCTCTAGTCTCAACAATCTCCTTGATCAGGAGGTTGTGTGACCCCGAGTTGCAGCGCTCCTTAGAGAAGTCCTCTTATTCGTGGGTTCAGGCTGACTGAGGACAAAAGATCCAAATACTGGCCTATCTTGCCTTCTGTATTTAATTCCAATCTCTAAGTTTGATCTTAATCATCCAGCAAGCCAGTTTCACCAGTCATAAAGTAAGAGTACTGGGCTTTAAATTCAATGTCCATAACTTTGCAGTTATTTACCCTTTTATCTAACTGGAGTCTGTATTAGTACTGGAAGTTACTACTATCTGTTCTGGTATTTGTTACCACTATCTGTTAGGTGATGGCTTATTATCACAAGTTACCTAGGTTGCGTGTTCTTGAAGCAGCTACTTCTGCAAAACATTAACAGGTAACAGTTTTACAAAATGAAATTAGCAAGAGTAAAAATATATTCTGCTTGTATAATAGCTATCTTGAATTTTGACTGAGAACCACATTATATTTCCTATTTGAGATCATAGTAATTTTACAACAAAAAAACCAATCTTTTGATTATAACTTTAAATAAGCTGAAGTCTGACTTATCTTGGAGTCACTCTAACATGCAGTAAGGGGGGAGGCAGAGCCTTATCTCAGGTAAGGCGTGACTCTTTACAGATTTTAAGTGTTCTAATCCTACAACTAATTTTTGCCCCTTTTGCCATGACCAGCATGACCAAATTTTCAAGTTCAGTGAGGGTCAAAGGAGTATTAGAAAATAAAGGTTTATAAACACAGATTTTGAAGATTAAGCTGAGATCAGATGGAGCTCTATTCTCTGATGGAAATGCAGACCTAAAGAGTTATGTTAGCAATCTTTATACATGTCTTATTATTTTAGAGACTATGTAAGCATTATTCTTTGTTTTCAGGAGAGTTACAGAGACTAGACCATCTATGCAACTTTTTTCCCACAACTGCAAAGTGCAATGTTAGGAACTCTGTGTAGCTCTCAAATAAGTCCACTGTCCAAAGTTACTGTAAGGTGGGCAGGAACTAGAGAAGGGAACTGATGAAACACTGGTTATCTAGCAAAACAATTTCTTTCTGCCCAAGAGCTGTGTGCCTGATATCAATGTAAGAGCTGATAGGACTCCTGTACAGAGCCTCCCCAGGGAGGTTACTGCCACAGCAGTTAGGCATCTTGTGCTCCTACACAGGAACACTTCCAGGCACCAGGCATGCTACAGTCATGAAGTCAGGGACCCCAATCTCAGTCATTGTTGTCCCATTTTTGCTATAATGCATTATACTCTTTCTTAAATGTCAATTTAAGAAGTTTATATATATTGATTTCTAGGTCCATATGAACATTAGTTAACACAGTCTAACATTATATCCAAAACAGGAATCAATCAAAGAAAGGCTGAGAGAGCTTTTAGCTTTTCTTTTGTGTAGCAAAATGCTTTTACCTTTTACAATATGAACCTTTAAACAAATCAGGCTGTCACTAACTCTTAGATATATATTTACATTTAAATTTTATCTCAGTGAAATAAGTAACCAATTTTACATATACCTTACTGATAATATGTCCCATAATAGAACATTAAATGATAGAAATAAATCCCCAATTAAAATTTACTCTTTATAAGTTTAAGATTACCATTACAGACAAGTTTAATCTGGAGAATAGCAGCTTGATAAATTTCCTGCTTTAAAAACTTGTATACCTGGAAAATATGAACACATTTAATATACAACTAGAAACCACTTCACAATTACCTTGACACTTTTTTCTTACCAAATTTAGTTTTTAAAGAAAAATTTAGACTCTGTAACATAGTACAATACTCTTAACAGTTGTTTAACCATAATTGGATAAACCCCAATTTTTAAGACTAATTGTTCTAAAGAATAAAACTTAATAGACACAAAGTTAAGAGTAAATTAGTGTTTCTAAGAAATCCTTGCCATTTAACCATGTCATTTTACCATATAGATTAAACTTTGGTTTATATCAACACATTAGTATTTCACCTTAGGAAAAACCTTTAATAGCTTTAGCTGTCTCACATACACACAACCAACTTAGTTACACACAGACTTGTTGAAACTTGCCCTTTACTTGCACACAGACTCTCTTAGCACTTACTTAGACCCTCATGTATTCCATCACACAGGCATTTTCTTACCCAGAAACATTTTTTTTATTAAATATATTTTTAAACCCAGAACCTTTTATTTTCTCTTTCATATTTGTTGACCCCTTTTTGTTCACATTCTGAAACAACTCTTATGAAATTTCTGAACTTAGATAAATTGCTCTATTTTAATAAGATTAAATATTTTGTTGTTTATAGTACTCTAATTGAAACACAGTTGAAACTTTTGGGACCCTTTGTATATAGAATTCCACTTGTTAGGACATAACTCTTAATAACCTTGTTTTTAGTTTAGTGATGACACAAAGCAAGTTTAAACCCTTTTATTTACCAACCTATGAAAACACCAATAATGTTTAAGTATGATGCCCCATGGAATTTGAGGGGTTAAGAGTACTTGATGTTATTTAACAATGAGCATTTTAATTTTGCAAATTAATCAGATGTCACCAACAAACACATTTGAGTAATCCCATACATGTTAACTCTAATTCACTTATTCTGTAAAAACCAAGAAAGCAGGCAGGTGTCCTGAACAGTATTTGCTGTCTCTTTCCTGTTGAAGAAAAGTCCTAGGAACAATTGATATTAGACATTTTATTAACATCAATATTTCATTAGCTTGACCACCTAGAGACTTGTGAGTTATTTTCGAAGACATTTTACTTTCATTAGTTTACCCAATTTGAATTGAACCTTTAAATCACGTGAATTAAAAGTATTTGGATCCATTTTTAAATTTTAATTTTAGGAGCGCTCAGTTTTGATACAGACAAAACATGACATTAGTACGACATACAAATAACACAAAGTCAAAGGCCTTGTAACTTTATCTCCATTGCAATGTAACAGATGTTAAAAACTCTAGTTGAATAAAATAGAACTGATCAAAAAGAAAAAAAAAATCATTAACCTAGGTATGCAGGATCAAAATTATGAGCTTAAAAATACAGCATTAAAGAAAAACAAAACAAACGAAGAATCCTAGAAAATGAGTTAGTTCTGTGTAGAAGTTTAAAACGGACACCTTTTTTTTTCTTTTCTTCAGGTTACCCCCCCCTTCCCGCTGAGACTGCTGCAGTTTACATTCCAATGCAGGCTTTGGCAAGGCCAGGCAGAGGGGAGGGGGGATCACCCAGGACTTTTTAACCCTTTTTCTTCCTGGTTGAGAAATCAGGTTAGGTTTGAATGCAGAAGATCACAAAACATCATTTCTCACTACTTTTGAGGAATGGAGCTGCTGAGCTCTCTGCCTAGGGGGATTGGAGTAAACAAATCTCTCAGGAACAAGGAGAAGGACTGTAAAGTACCCTGCAATGAGTATCCCTAAGCCTAAGATCGGATTAACACAATGAAGAATTTAATAGAAGGCAAGAGTAAAGACCATATAGTACAATACACAAACAGACAGACACGTAGTGCGCTAAATCAAAAATTGGCTAGCTGGTACTTTGTCAATAAAAACAAACAATTTCCAATTATATCAAAGAGTTGCCCAGGCGCAACACAATGCCCAAATGGGGCCAAGAGTTAACCAGAAGCGACAAGCCGCCAGAATGCAGCACAGAAGCTGCTCAGATGTGAGAGTCACTCAAATGCGACAGAGTCGCAAAGACCCTTCTTTGGGCCAGCCTACGTTGAAGGTTGGCCATTCAGAGTGCAGAGGGTTACTCACTTCTTCTTTTTGACCTCGACCGACAAGTTGCCGGCACAGTTCCGGACGTCTTGCCAATGGTCGAGGGTGAGACTCAGGGGGGTTACCATGGATTGCCCCATTTCAGTCTTGCTGGTAAAAAAGGAATTTAAGAAACAGGCACAGGACACAAGAAAACACAGACCAGACAACAGATTACAAGCACTGCGCGTCTTGGTCGGAGAGTGCAAGCCCCTCCGGCCAAAAACAAGTCCCGACGAATCGGGCACCAAGCAAGTCCCGACGAATCGGGCACCAAGCAAGTCCCGACGAATCGGGCACCAAGCAAGTCCCGACGAATCGGGCACCAAGCAAGTCCCGACGAATCGGGCACCAAGCAAGTCCCGACGAATCGGGCACCAAGCAAGTCCCGACGAATCGGGCACCAAGTCCCGACGAATCGGGCACCAAGCAAGTCCCGACGAATCGGGCACCAAGTCCCCTAGGACGTCTCCCAGGGTGGCAGGGGAGAAGTCTGAGCTTCTCGGGCTGCCCAAAGTACAAAGTGACCACGCGTGATCGTACAAACGCTGCGCTCAAGTGACGTAGAAACAAACACGAAACACGAAACAAACACGACAACAAGCTGGCCGGTTTACCTCCCAGTAGTTCTTCCAGAATTTCCTCGGGCAGGGATTAGGGGCAGCAAGAAATCTCGGTGGAACCTCCAAATGAAAGACCCTCCGTCCCCCTGTCCAAGGAAAATCACGCGAACACTGGCTGCAAAAGCAAGAGGCTATTTATTAGGTACACAGGCGCCTGCGGGTGCGCAGCAAAACCTCAGCCGGAGCTTCGGTGAAGTGGCACACTGGGCTTTGGGGTACAGGGTTTTTATAGGGTGAAGGGGCAGGTTTCGCGCGGGGTAAGTAACAGGTTTCTTATTGGCCATCTAAGGGTAAGGTTATTTTTTTTTCATGGTTCCTGCTTATCAATGTAACTGTGCTGCTAACTGTCTCAAGGACAAACAGGACTGCTGGGCCCCTGTGCTTAAGAGGGATATTTGTCTGAGGAATGTGCGGTAGCCTGGAAACCTTATCCGCCAAGGACGGGAGCGGGGCTCAGCCTCGACTCAGGGTTCGAGGCATGGAGCTGGGGCCTTTCAGTTGTACAAAATTGAAAGCAGAAGAAAACCACTTAGCCAGCTCAGACATAGAAGCAATTTGTACCCTAGTAGAATTAACTTTGACAATTTCAGCCCTAAGCTGTGAGGTAATATTATCAAATTGAGACGATCAAGTAGGCTGGCAATTTTCTAGATAACCCAGCTATGGTGCTGGAATTATCATATACAATGGAAGTAACACCGACAGCTCTTAAAGAGTAAACACATCCCAGTCCCAAAAGTTCTTGTAATATGTCCACTTGTTCTTGTAATAGGTCCACTCTCTGATCTACAAGGAGTATGCCTGCTGTTAGATGTTGGTTTAGGGTCTCTTTAGTCTATAAGGCTGCAGCTGTATTTTTGGCTAAGTGATTGTTGTTGCTGTCTGTATGGTCTGTATGGTTGCGTCAATGCTGCTGGTGCGGTGACTGCTACCGTGGTGATCACGGCCGTTATGATGCCAAAATCTCTCCTGTTTCTTGATAATAGTACTCTGTACCTGTAACAAAGACTGGGACTGGTAGGAAGGTAGGAACACACATTAAGACTGCCTGTGAGAACCTAGAAGCATTCCAACATTGAGAGAGATTGAGAGAAACATCTTTTTTGTTTGTTAGCTGAAACATAAAAGGGGAGAAAACACAAACTGGCGTAGGTGGAAACATAATATTTCTGGTCCTCCTAAGACAGCAAAGAAAGGTTGTAAGTTAGTATATAAAGAGGAGGTATTAGTTAAAGGCAGAGGATATGGCCAAGCTCTAACTATAGCCCATAAGTTCCGAGTCTGGCTGTCCAGTTGTATCCTTATTGTTGTCACTCTCATGTTGTATTGTTCTGGTCAGTCTCTCGGGAATCCAGACCGGAGTTTGTTGATCCTGTGGAAAGACACAAACAGATCCTCGGACCCAACGTAAGACGGGATCCAGACCTTTCCATGCTCCAGTTAACACGTCCTTCCATCGCACCCAATGCTGTGGAGTGGGGTTGGGTGAGGTGTGACGGTCGGCAGCTGAGCGCCCATCATTGTCAAGAGTTAAAAAATTTAGAATAAAAAGAGCTAGATTTAATTTATCTTTGGGGGATCTAAAGGAGACCCCTATTCCCCCTTTTTGTTTTATTAAACAATTTTTTAGGATAAGGTGGGTTCTTTCTACAATACCTTGACCTTGTGGATTATAAGGAATTCCGGTAATTAATTGTATATTTAATGTGTTTGCAAACTGTTTGAAACTTTTAGATGTATAGGCAGGTCCATTGTCTGTTTTAATGATTTTTGGAATGCCCCAACAGGCAAAAGCTTGTAAACAATGTTGAATGACATTGGAAACCTTTTCTCCAGATAATGCAGAAGCCATAATAACTCCTGAATTGGTATCAGTAGACAAATGTACATATCTGAGATTACCAAATTCTAATATGTGAGTTACATCCATTTGCCATATATGATTTGGCAAAAGACCTCGGGGATTAACTCCAATTGACTGTACCGGGATAAGGGGTGCACAGTGTTGACAGTTTTTGACTATCTGTCGAGCAAGGTGTTTTGGGATTTGAAATTTTCTTCATGGAAAAGTTTTGATTGTTCTTCCACAGAAAACACAAAGGAAGATCTAGTCTACAATAGTGTTTCCTTTAGATAAAGGTCTGTTGGGGGATACCATTGTCGAGGCACCTGCTGAATGACCCCGTATATTTGTTGTGGGCCCCAGGGTGGGCCCGGTCTCCCGTTTTTTTGAAATCGAGGATTAGGGCCTAAGAAATTTCCCTCTTTGTCTCTCATAGACTGACAAACACTACTCCAATGATTGCCCTTTTTACAATGGGGACATAAGCCAGGTCTGGTGTTAGGTTGTGGAACTTTATTACAATTTGCTTGCATGTGTCCCATTTGGCCACAGGCGAAGCAAGAACCCATTGATCCTTTGCTTCTCTTATGAGGATGGGGTGGATTAGACTGGGCCTGAGAAATGGCTGCCGCTAGTACTTGACTTTGTCTTTCTATGGCAGCGGCAAATACATTGCCCTGACCAGTAGCATCATTAATATCCCTACACGCCTTTAGGTATGTTGAAAGATCTTTACTTTTCCATGGCCTTATAGCCTCTTTGCACCATTTGTTGGCTTGTTCATATGCCAATTGTTTTATAAGAGGCATAGCTTGATCTGCATCTCCAAAGATGCTAGAGGCTGTTTGAATCAATCTATCCACAAAATCTGCATAAGGTTCATTACTGCCTTGAATGACTTTAGACAATTGACCCTGCAAGTCACCAGTGCCTTGTAATGTCTTCCATGCCCTAGTAGCAGCAGTAGCCACTTGTGCATATGCTCCTGGATGATACTGTATTTGAGCTTGTAAATTATCATAAGGACCTGTGCCCATGAGCATGTCTAAGTTCCATTGAGGATTACCTGCAGCTGCATTACGCCTGGCAGTATCTGAAGATATCTCTTGCCAAGACGTCTTCCACATAAGATATTGCCCACCGGAAAGAGTGGCTCTTGTCAAATTAATCCAGTCCTGGGGTGTCAAATTTAAACTGGATATGGTTTCTACTAGGGCGATCGTAAAAGCAGCCTGTGGACCGTATGTACTGACTGCCTCTTTTAACTGTTTAACATGTTTAAAATCTAATGTCTGATGATATCTTTGATTTTGAGGATCTTTAAAAACAGGATACGCTGCTGATCCCAAATGACTCCACTCCCTCCGCGTTGTTTCATAAGGTGGCGGAGGAGGAGGCTCAGGAGGCGCAGTAGGTGTCAAAGAGCGTTCCTCCTTGAGCGTCCATTTTTTAACATATTTAGCTAATTCCTCTCCTGATAGTTCCCCTTCAGAGTTACTTCCCGAATCTTGTGTTTTTTGTGAACGGCATGAGCGTTCCTCTTTTATCTCCTCTAAAACTTGACTTCCCTCTGTAAAGGGCTCATCAAATTTGTCCTTATTTGTGTCTAGACACCCTCTCACTAAAGACCATATAACCATAGTTCCATCAGGCAGTGGATCTTGTCGATCTGCCCTATGAAGATCCTCTCCAAGATGTTCCCACTGTGGAATATTTAATAATCCTTCATCTAAAAACCAAGGAGCTACCTTCTCTATTGTATCTAAAAATGTTCTAGCAGTTTTAATTTTTAAAGGTGTACCATTGGCCTTAAGCAGTTCCTGTAAGGGTTGTTGCATACGAACTTTTGATTTTTCAGACCCCATCTTGTACAATGTAAGCTGTGTTCCACGTGTTTATCTAGTCCTTGAACCGCCTTTCCAGGGTGTAGCCGCCTTTCGCGTGCTACCTTCACTTTAATACCTTTAATGTGGACCGCCTTTCGCTTAGTCCAGGTAGCCGCCTTTCGTGTGCTACTTTCACTTTAATGTGGACCGCCTTTCGCTTAGTCCAGGTAGCCGCCTTTCGCGTGCTACTTTCACTTTAATGTGGACCGCCTTTCGCTTAGTCCGGATAGTCGCTTACCGCGAACGTCAAGGCTGCCTTTCAAGGCTGCCTTTCACCTGTTTATTTTTTTGACCTTTTTATAACCGGTTTAACTTGTTAAAAAATTTTAAAATATCTTACCTTGTTTTCTTTATAAAGCTTTCAGTTTCCCGGGTTTCGGCACCACTTATCACTGCCCTCCGCTGGCGGAGGCAATGATAACGCGTACGCTTCCTTTTCACACGAACAAAAAAGCCCAAAAAACAAAGACCAACGAACGACGAACAATGAACGACGAACAATGCCCAACAAACAAAATGCTCTTTATTCGAGGAAGTGTCTGGGTTATATAGCAAGCATAAGCCAATCAGAGTCAGCCTGAGATCAGTCTCTAGGCAGTTACAAGAATCACCTCATATACAGCAGCCAATCAGAGTTACTGAGCATGTGGGGAGAGCATGATAACAATGTAATACAATAAGGGCAACAAGAGGGCACGCAGCGAGCATGAGTCAGCAGTGTTAGCTGTTTGTTGCAAACCAGGGGCCCCAGACTGAGGTCCTCGATGTTGCAAACTGGGCCACCCGACTCAGTGCCAGACTAGGGTGGGGTCCGCGGTACCCCGACATTTTGGTGATCATTTAAGTTAGCAAGACATGTCTTGACATTCTGCTTACTCTGCGAGTAGTCCCTGTACATACTTCTGCAGATTTCCTTGTCACCAAATTCCAAATTTTGTACTACATAAGTCCCTGGAAATCTAGCTAGCCCATTTTCTAGTGCAATTGCTCTTGAATTTGGATAATCTCTTTTTGAATCCCATGTGATCAAGATGTGTTATTCTTTGGATATGAGGTGTCCCATCAAAGCTCATGGGTTATCCAATGCAGCAATATTCAGAGGTGAAATGATGAGATTATGAGAACTATAACATAATCAGTGAATTAATTCAGATGATGGATTAATAATTTGAAAGGACAACTATACTGAGTGATTACTGTAGATATGTAGGGCATGGCTGGAGGAAATAGGTCACTGGGGGTGTGCCTTTAGGGATTATATTTTGTCCCTGGCTCCTTGTGTTCTCTCTGCTTCCTGGCTGTCATGAGCTGAGCAGCTTTGCTCCACCGTGCCCTTCCACCATGATGTTCGGCATCACTTCCTCCAAAACTGTGATCCCCCAATCAACTTTTCCTCCTCTAAGTTGTTCTGATCAGATATTTTAGTCACAGCGATGAAAATTTGATTAACACAATATGCCATCTACGTTTCTTCCCATTAGGAAAATTTCCCTTTGCTCTACTCTTTCAGTTACAATCCTGAGTTAAGTTATAGTACAGCAGATTTTTTCTTCCAATAGGTTCTAGCATGCCATGCACATCTACTTATAAGCCAGATACACACTTTTTCTACTCCATTCTCTAGTAACAGAGAATGTCCCATTAGGCCACACATGTGAATTGATAGACAGTTGAGCATCAGTAAGGGGTACCCTGCGAGTCTGAACATCCTACTTGTGCCATTTTCTTGTGCCTTGTACCCATTCTTAGGTTCATTTAGTTATCTATAATTTCAATTTTAAAATAGAATTCTTCCATGTACATCTATCTATTCTGTGGTTTGCTGGATCCGCTCATGATAAGCAGTTTAGGATGCATCAGTTACTTGGAATTCCATAGTCAGATGTTTGGTCCCTTCTATCACACAGGAGTTATTTTTCAAACAGAGAACAATTTTTGTCTTAGTCAGTCATTTCCAAAAGTCCCCTAATCTGATCATTTGTTATGATACAGTTCAGGGTATCCAGAGATTACCATCAATTCAAAAGCTTTAGCTAATAATTCCTATACTGTCTTCATATTTCTCTTGCCTTGGTGTGCAATCTGAAAAGTATTTGCAGGTCCCACTGGGGAAGGTTTGATGGAAGATTCATAGTGCACCAGTGGCTGTAGGGGCCTGCCTTCTCATCAGTTAGAAATGGAGAAACACCACTACAACAACTTGAGTTAGGGTTTCCAACAAACCTACTTTTTTTTCAGCATGAATATTTCAGGGAGCATCTGACAGGCTGCCCAATTACTTAACTTTTAGGAATGCTCTGATTACCATCACCGTAGATCCCTGTGGGTTGAAAATCCTCTAATGAGCATTTCGTTACTGTGGCTTATTTTGGTGTTGCATTCACTTTGCCTTAGTTAATTAAGCCTTATCACCTGTCTACCACCACTCTGGTATCCAATAATTTACATTAAGATTAGGTAGTAAAATTCCACTGTAGCATTCTCTACCATCACCTCCAACTCACAAAGACCCACAGAAATCTTCAAGGATGCTGATGACCCTCTCGCCAATGCACTTCACAATGGCTTAGATTGTGCCTGCACAAATACCCCTATCCCATACAAAAGGGTTCCATTCTTTCCCTACTACTATTCTTAATTTATTGTAAAAGCCATAGCAGATGGAACATTTCATCAGCAATGGAACTGAAACACTACAAGGAAGTGTGCTTGGTCTTCAACTGTATCTGCCCTAAGACAAGGACTCTCTCAAACCTGCCATGAAAACTTTCTGGTGCTCTACATGTGTTTTTGTTTTGTTTTGGTACTGGGGAGTGAATCCAGGCGTGCTTAACCACTGATAAACATCCCCAGCCCTTTTTTGCATTTTATTTAGAGACAGGGTCTCACTGAGTTACTCAGAGCCTCACTAATTTGCTGGGGCTGGCTTTGAACTTGTGATCCTCCTGCCTTAGCATCCAGAGCTGCTGGGATTACAGGCATGTGCTACCATGCTCACCTCTACATGTGTTCTTAACCTCCAATGTTCTCATTTGCCTATGCGTACTCTAGATGAACACAGATGCCCTCGTGTTTTTGATAATTACTTTGTTTCCATGATTATATGACACAGCATCTTGGTTTCTCAAAACTTCATATTCCACCTGTACTTCCTTCAGTGCCATCTGTGGTGCTTGAGTAATTGTGCTATTACTACATGACATGTACACATGAACTTCTCCTAAAACTTGCCCTCCACTCTCCTGACCCCCATTGTAAGGAGGTTATTGTTTTCCTCCTCAAATAAATAAGTAACACACTTGCCAGGGTATTTTGGTTTGGATATGGGTCCATATTTTGGAGACTTGGTCCATAGTATGGTGATATAGGAGATGATGGGATCTTCAAAATGTGGGGGCCAGTGGAAGGTAGTTTAGATCATATGGATGTGCCCTTAGAAAGGATTAAGGTATTTCGCATGAGAGGAAATACCTGGTAATTCTCAGAGAAGATTACTGTAAAAACATGAGCCTGACTCCATTCAGCTCTCTCTGGTTTCCTGTTTTAGATACAATTTCTTGTTCTTACTCTCCCATTATTGCTGACCACCATGATATGAAGCAACCAAAAGCACCCTCATCAAAACTAAGTTAATGCAGGCATAATGCTCTTGAACTTCCAAAATTGTGAGCTAAATAAACCTCTTCAAAAGTTATCCTTGTTAATAAGTATTTTGTTACAGTGACCAAAAGATGTCAAAAACATATGATGAATTCTGGTATTTATTACTCTGAGAAGTACATGACAGAAAAAAATGGGGAAACAATCACACTGGAAAATTTGAGACTTTTTTTTAAAAGGGTAATTTACAAAGGTGAGGGGTGGGGATTGTAGAACCACCAGGGATAGTGCAATAATTCATGACTAGTAAAGGTGGAATTACTAGAAATAGGCCTGAAAGACAAAGTATGATTGCCCACCGCCCACGGGGACAATCACAACGCGTACGCTCTTCTTGATCACAGGAACCAAAAAGGGGCTTTATTCCGCAAGTCTCAGACTTATATTGAGAACATCAGCCTATCAGAGAGTAGACTACCAGGAAAGTCAGCCTATCAAGGAACAGTCTCCAGGCAGATACCAGGATTGCCTCATGTACAACAGCCAACCAGAGTTACTTCCTAAAACTTGTTTATGAGTGCAGCTATGTCTGGCAAGCTGCCAGGCGCCATCTTAGAGATCAGGCCACGGTGCGGCTCTGGGGCCCTCAGAGCCCGCCCCTGACAACAAAGGAAGAAAGGCAACCTAATATACACAGCCTATGGAGAGAGCCACCTCCTAGAAACCTTAAATAAAGGACTCTGTGAGCCTGTGGTGACACCTTCAGCTGGGAGAAAAATTTCCTGACCATATTCTCCATCACTGGATCCAAGAGAACAAAGGAGTCATTTGATTTAGTCCATCCATTTCATTCTTTCTTGGGTCATAGAGCAGGCTAGAGAAGGATGTAGATTAAATCAAGATGTGAAGATGGAGAGATTAATGATGGTCATGGGGAAAAGTGCCTGAAGTGGAAAAGCGCACCTCTATTTAACTATATATACATTATACGGAGAATGGCAAAAAACATTATTCTTTAAGGGTTAACTGGAACAGAATTGAGACTTGCTTGCATTGTTCTATAAAAATAAGAAATGCACATAGGCATTGACCCATGGTAATGGCATAGAGCATGCTGAATTAAGCATGTTGTCTTATAATCATGAATCTGAGGAGTTTTGAGTGATTTGTATCTGCTCATCAGCTTTATTGATTACAGTGAAATTATTTAACACTGATCTAGATGACTCTCCTGCTGATGACTCTACTGTTGGGGCTGGCTCTGTAGCAAGACTATGCCTACATAACAAGCAGTGTATCAGAGACTCTGTTTTGTGCTTTCTGGTTCCATGTACATATCAGGATTTCCTGGTCCAAAATAAGTACATATTTTCAGAGCTCTTATGGAGAGGGAAGATGATTGGAGGTTATACCTTGCCAGTCTAGATCCCTTGCTATTGGTTTTTAGCTATAGTTTATATCCATGCTACTGTTATGTTGCATCTTTTTTTCTTCAATAAACTTTAGATTTGCAATCATTGCCATTTGTGATCCCATGAGTCTCTGGTAGTAATGGAACTGGTTAGTTACTATAGTTTTCAGGGCATCTGGAGCAGAAAATACAACATACTATACGTGCTTTAACTATGCCTTAATTTATGAGCATAATTTGCTCTAAAGATGATTTCAGGTTCTATTAAGTAGATATAGTAATTCTTGCCTGTTGGATTCTTACTCCCAAACTTTGTTTTATCCTTCAGAAAGGTCTTCCCTCCTTTGCCCTCCAAAAATAAGAGAGACACTACAGCTCCTTTTTCCTGCTTACCTTATGGTTCGTGACTGAAATAATAATGAATATATAAATCAATGGCCTTTAGTGTTAATTAGATTCACCTAGGATGCCTGATAAAAATGGAGATTTCAGAGTGGAATTTAGTCAGTGGAACTTAGGGGTTCATCAAGAGTTAACATTTTTAACAAAGTGCTCTGGAGATTTTCTTATGTTTCAAGACAGTACACTTTAAAAATGCATTAGTAAGGGCTGGTGATGTAGCTCAAGGATAGAATATTTACCTAGGGTATGAGAGGTTCCCAGGACTAATATGTTAATCAAATGAGACAGGGTTAAATTTGTGGTATAAGCCCTTTTCCATGATGTTCTTTTTGTAACTGCAATTAAACACTGCTAGAGAAGACTCCACAGTTATTTTTGTAGATTGGGAATGATGTGGGACAAAAGCTCTTTATTCACTTACTATTACTTATAAATTCATTAAGAACTGTGCTAGGCATTAGGGGTACCAGGATTAAGGTCAGGTTGTGCTTTGAAAAGCAAAATCCAATGTTTCTCAATTTTTTAAAAAACTGCAGCCCACAGTTAGAAATATATTGTTCACAACTCAGGTGTACACATGCACTTTTATACATAACTGAAACACAAATTTCACAAAATAATACTTACTCTGTCTACCAGAAATATAGTCTGGTATTTACCATCTGACTCTGATTTTATTATGTACCATTGAATTAACAATATTGCAAGTTTTGAGTCACTGAATTTAAAATATACTAATCAATGTAGGGTGTAAAACTGCAGTTCATCAACACAGGTCTACTTAATAATCTGTGGTATATGTTATATAATACATATATTTATCCTTCTAGGATTCTATTTCATGAGGTGAGAGTGGGGAGGATAAGGAGTGTCTTCTCACACTTCAATGTGCACAGGAATTATGTGAGGGTATTGTTAAAATGAAGATTTTAATTCAGTATATTTGGTGTAGGAACCTAAGATTCTGTATTTTCTAACTTTCTCTCAGATGATGCTGATGCAACTCATCCACAGATCACCTTTTGTGCAGCAATGCTCTAATATTCACAAATGTATTTAATTGGTAAGGCAGGATCTAGCAAGAGTTTTCTAGGACAAAATTTCCTCTAAGGATGAGGAATAAATTGGACAATTCACTGACATATGAGAACAGCATAGTGTGTTATTCAGAATTCTCCCCAGCTTCCCACATCTGAATCTGGTGGAGAGACTGCTGTATGCAAAAATGCTGTCAAACCAACAGAAAGAATTATTTTTCTAAAAATCTGAAATCCATCAGGGGCCAAACGTATCACTGAAGTGTTACTGAAGTGTTGATAAGTGATACCGAAGGGTTGGTAAGTAAAACTCAGAAGTGAGGGAAAGGGCATTATCCACACTTCTATTGATGCCATGGCTTGGAGTAGGGTGGACATAGCTTACTGTAGATTTCAAAGAAATCAATTGGGTTTTATCTTGAAGACTCCTGCCCATCAGTTACACTGGAATCCTTAGGAGGTTGCAAGATTTATGAGAAGGGGCATAGTGCCCAGCAGACATGATACTACATAGGGGAGGATAGTACCTACCTTTCAGTTTCCTGATCTTAACCCTGGGTACAGGTGAGATGTATCCCAGTCTTTCTCCAAGCATCTAAAGGAGTCTTGGTTCTGCTGGTACTGGGGATAAAATAGGAAGGCAACCTAATGCATCTTACACACTTTGTACTTCATGTAATACACTCAGCAGTTATGGAATGCAAGTATTATCCCCATTTGACAGATAACAGGACTGTCTCTTAAGAGTAATGGATCTGTAATAACCATAGTTAGATTCCTCCAAATATGAGTCCCAGAGGTAATTTTTTTATCTATAATTTTAGTTCTGACAATAAGAATTTCAAGTGTTTCCACAGCCTTCATAAGCTTACTGAAGAGTTTTTTCCATTATTTATGTACTGTTTTCTATTTTTAAAATATTTTATGACATTTGTGAGTCAACAAATCTGTCTTCTTTAGGAAAAAAATAAAAAGATGGGTTGAAAGGAAACAAAGATAGGAAATGACCCTTTCCACAACTCAGAAAAGCCATTGTTAACCTTTTAGTGATCAAAAGTTTCTCTTTCCTGTGCATACACACACATTTCAAAAAAAACCATACTCTGTAGATGACATTGTAAATTCCTTTATTTCTCCAAAAATCACAACATCTTTGCAATACACATGGGGAAAATTCCCTACATAAACACGGAGTGAGTGCTGCTATAGTGTCAAAAGAACTTCTGGTAACAGAGGAGACACTTAAAACAAAGTATTATCTTAAAACACAAGACCTGGCTATTGCTTGCCAGGAGTGCTACACATAGGGAATATCTTCAAGGTCCCTCCGTGGGGCCCTGCAGCCACCCCTGAATTCCCTTGGGCCCCTTGGGTAGAAGGGGTCCTCTAAATTTCTTTGCATCCACAAAAGCCTCCCTAATTTCTGTTTGCTTTTTCTCATGTCATCCTTCACCTTAGCCATACTGTCAAATTCTCTTATCATATCCTCATTGCTGAAATTCATATCATGTATGGACTCCTTATACTCTTTAAGGTAATGAGCCAGCCCCTTGTTGGTTTTTCTTTTGGCTTTCCTGGGTATGTCATCCTCAGCTGGGCGCTTTCCTGCAGCCTTTGTTTCATTCTCTGGCTTTCCTGAGCACTCTGGCTTTTCCTCACTTTCCACCTTTCCCTCTCTCTCTGGCTTTCCTTCCTCTTTTGCTGCTCTCTCACTCTCTGGCTTTTCCTTATCCTTTAGAATTTCCTTATCTGCAGCCTTTCCATCATTTTCTAACATTTCCTTTTCTTTAAGAGTACAGGCTCCTTCTTCAGGCTTTTCCTCATCCTGTGGCTGTTCTTCATTTTCCCTCTTTCCTTGGTTGGAAGGTATTTCTTCGTTTTCACTGTAGAGTTCTTCCATATCGCGATTTCCCCTCCTTTTCCAGTCCTGGGGGTAGGGGGTAGAGAAGAGAAGACTAAGAGACATGGGAGACTGAATGCCTGGGGGTGTGACCCAGGTCCACAGGGTATTGCATCTCGCCCTTCCGAGAGTTCCCCTAAGCTGGCCCGGGACTCCAAGTGTGCCTCTGCAGGCCCCTTAGCAGACATTCCTCCCCACAGCAACCATGTCCCCTCAGGCCCTACCACCTTCTCCATGTTGCTTCAGCATGGAAAGATGTGTGTATTCCATGTGGTGGGGGCGGGTGGTGGGGCCCCACAATCTGCCCTCCGTGCTCTCACCCATTCTGTGTCCCTGTCCATGCTGCCCCCGTGCCCCACTGACCTGCAGGGATCCTGGCGGGACGCTCCTCTTTTGCAGGCCTCCCAGAGCTTTGGGAACAACAGATGCGCAGACCTGCAGAGAGGATGCAGGGCTGGGGAGGGGCGCTCAGGACTGACAGGGGCTTAGGTCCCTTTCCTGAATCCAGGTCCTCCTCACCCAACCTTCTCCTCTACTACCCGCTCCCGCACCCCAGTCGCCATTTCTTTACAGGTATTGGGCACCAAACCAAGATGCTTTCCTCACTACGTTTGTGTCTGCGTGTCCCCCTCCCGGAAGGCAACCTGCCTCATCCCTGTCCCCTTTTTGCCCAGGTTATGCAGTTCGATTCTATAGGTGCAGAGTATGAGAGACGGGTTATTTCCAAAATGCGTTCATGTTTCAGTGTTGCATTGCGGGGTCGCCCCCACCACATGACTTGCTCTAAAATGGATGTTGGAATGGGGTTACGGGTCGAGAAGGCATCTGGACCTCTGTGAGGTTTTCCAGTCCCTGCCGCTCTGGGTCCCTCTCCTCACCGATCTCGCCGATCCCTTCCCCCGCCCCCTTCCCCGCTGCTGAGGAATCCTGCTGTCACGCACCTCCACCCCTGCCCCGGGTCCGCTGGCAACCTCTGCCTTCGTACTGACCTTCGTGGACCCAGGAGAGGCCTGCGAGTTCTGCGCGGATGCAGGGATCCAACTGTAAGGCGTGCGATCAGGCAGGCGCAGAGGCTAATGCCCAGGTTGGCCCCCAGCCGGTCACGTGAACGCTGCGTCACTAGAGTTTACCCGCCCCCCATACTTCGCTGAAGCACCTCAACCCCCCACATACCCTAGGGACTTTGAAGCTGCAAAGAGGTGTGTGCGTGTGGGTGGCAACATGGAGAAAAGGAGGAGTTGAATTCCGGAACCCTGGTGCATTACCTGGCGCACCTAACAGCATCGTTTCACATCTTCCCTCTCAGATGCCGGTTTTCAGCAGGTTTCACAGCACATCAGAAAGAGTACGCGATTTACCAAGAGAGCTCAGTTCCTGAAGCTCACAACCACTTCGAAAAATAGCTTTGCCTTATTTCCCCAAGATCCATCAAAAGGTGGAAAGTTTTGCTAACACCTTGATTTAAGTCCAGTAAAACTGATTTGGGATTTTTGACTCCTACAACAGTAAGAGAACTAATGTTTGTTGTTTTAAGCAGCACTGGAAAAGTAATGAGGTCTACTAAACCTATTCTGAATTAGTTTGACCTAAGTTATCAGTAATAACAAGTCGTTTTAAAATTTAAAATGCTGGGAAATGTTAAACTAGAGGCGATGCTTCTAGGTGAGTAGGCAACAATTAGGATTAATTAACATTTAATTAAGCTTGTGAAAACTAAGATGGTATTTTTATCCTAGAGATAATTCACAGAAATTAACTAGCACAATGACTAGAACATGGCCTAGGGTCAATAGAGTTAATTTTCCTAGTTCCCTGGAAAAGAAGACTGCCTTTAAAAACATTTTTAAAAGGATTATTGTAGATTTACATACAATTGTAAGAAATAATAGGTATCTTTCTTACCCCATACCCATTTCCCCCTAATGGTAATGACTTGCCAAAGGCCCCATGATGTCCCTGACCCTGGTGCTTTATGTTGCAAAGTTCTTTCACAACTTTTCTTTTCTTCCTTGGTCAGTTACACATATTATTCTTGAGAAATTAGTATAGAATATACAAAGCGGAGTGGGAAAGTATATAAAATAAAGTGAAATAGGGTGACAGCTTTCTTTTTCAGACCCTATCCAACTAATGAAGTTATTGTTTTATTTTCCTAAGTTCTTTAAGAAATTACTTCAGAACATAGATATGAGACTCAAGCTAATACATAATGGAAATCTACACATTTCCCTTCTATTAAATATTTGCACATAACATCCTCACCCTTAGGGATAAGTGTTTTTGAACTGTGTATGAATTTCCCCTTGACAATCCTTGCATGTGTGATTGAGTACAAATAGTTTTCTTTTTCCAAGTGGACATGTCAAGCAAATATAAGCATCTAGATCAAAGGGGAAAGATCTGAAATATAGATTTTGACTGGAATGCCTGGCAAATAAATGCACACTTAATATCAGCTGAAGTGATTAATTTATGTATCAGTAAAATGCATGAACTTTAATCCATTAAGAGCTCCTATAAGAAGATAGTAAAAAGGATAAAATTTGTTAACAGTACACAGAGGAAGAAATTAAAATTTTTTAAAATTTCATTTTATTGATTGATGTATCAGAAGAAAATATAGCTCATTAATAATTGAGATGTGGAAATAAACACTTATCACCTATTATCTAAATAAACACTTATCTATTATTTACAAAAATTAAATGCAGAAATGCTCCCAATAACATGGACAAAAATTCACAGAGACACATTTTTAAATTAGAAATGCATGTAGATGAAGAGAAAGAGAGAATACTTGAATGAGAATCAAGGAAATGGAAACACACCTATCAGTGTGTTTTTTAAATATTTTTTAAATATTAAAAATACATTTAAATATCATGATGATGGCAGGAATGGAGGTATTTACTGTAACATTGGCTGAAATAGAAAAGAAGAAAGGAATAAAAAAAACAATCCAAAACAACTCAGGGCCTTTCACATGCTAGGCAAGTGCCTTAACACTGAGCTACATCCCCAGCCCAGACATTTCTTATCACAAAAAATGACCACTGATCAGTGAATACTTCTGTTTTTGAGTGTGTCCATTATGATAAGGACACCTGCAGGTGACACTCACAGGCTTTATAAAATATATGGATGTCTTTCAGCATGGTGCTAGTAAACAGGCTTCTTCCACACTCTTTGTGTTCCACTTACATAGTGGAACAGAGCATGCAAAGAATAACCCCTGGACAGATCTCTAAGGACTTCTCCTGCTAAAAAGATATGCATATCTGACAATGTCTTCCTTTTTATCTCATTACAAATTCAAATGAACCTAGTACCAGTTGGCACCAGTTCAGTCTTATGAGTTTGGCTGCCAATCTGAATCCAAATTCACTGATGTGGGTGATATAAACTAAAACGAAAATAGTATATTCATCCAATGAAATACTATGCTACAGTTGAAATTAATGAATGAATCTATATATGTTAAAATATGTGAATCTCCAAAACATTTTCAAGTGAGAACAATTCAAGTAGAAATGAGATAAAATCAGTATGTTGCCCTCCAAAGCTGAATCTTATGCATACAAAATGATACCGTACATTCTTCATAATACAAGCATAAAAGATAAAAGTAGAAATAACTAACTGAAAAGTATACATGCTGTTGTTATCTCTGGGGAGTTAGGGAAGAGAATGGAATGATGAGCTTTTCATTGTATCTACAATATATTTCTTTAAAAACCAAAAATGTCTGAATCAAACTTGGCAAAATGCTAATGTGTGTTAGATATGGATGTGAGCACACATGAAACTATCATATATTTTCTTTTCCTTTCCATGTTTAAAGCATTTTTAAACAGAATAGATAATATTACATGTTAGTGACGATTTGACAAAATGTCATTGTTAGAGCACAAACAGGCAAAACATATCTCTGACCCCCTAAAACTGTAGTATCCAGGGTTCAATTCCTGGATCTCAACACTTTCCCTTATTCCCTCACTTGCAAACACTTTCAGCTAGTTCCTTGGGTTGAAAAATCATATAAATATGACTCCACAATATATACCCTATATCCAGACCTCACTCCTAAAATCCAGGGTAACATTATTTGATTTGCTCTGCAGTTCACTCTTCTCTAATAATGTGTCTTAAAAATTTTGCATTACTTATCATGCTTCAGAATTTATTTAAATGTCTTATTTCTTTATGAAAATTTAGATTGTTTCTAATTTTCTCATCCTGTGAAACACACAGTTATACTACATTAGTATTCATTGTAGTCTCCATTGTAGTTAGAAAAGATGGCATACTGTTTTTAGAGGAATAAAGGTATTTATTGTTTAACCTAATTCATGACCTAGTGTTCATTGAAAGTGTGGCTTGTGTTCTTCCTTACCTTCCCTCACTCTCCAAAACAGAGACCAGAGCATCATGAAAACTAGGATGACTTTACTATAAAGTCTCCAAGAATAAACTAGATGAGAGAATGAAACTATTGGGGATTACCACCAAAGGACAAAAGTCAAACAAACTGCTGGGCCCTTAATCTGTTACTGCTTAAATGCATGGTATGTGTTTTCTCCCTTCCCCCTTACACATGTGCTGTCTCAGTAGCTACAGCCCAACCTTATAACAATGCCAAAATATTTGTTCAGGACAGTGGCACTGATAGAACAAATAGAACAGTTTCTGGGATAAACTAATCACCTATTCATCAAGGCCAGAATGTTTGCATTTAAAAAATATTTTAAAACTGTGCCCTAGACAATGAAAACTTACCAGATTTTAGCCCACTCCAGGAATCAATAAATGTTTACATCTCCCTTTGCTTAGAGAATCCTGGTCCCCTGTCTATCAGTGCTGTCTCCATTCAGGTGAAACCCCAATTGAAGCCTTGTCTGTATGTTCGAGCTCACTTGACTTGATTTCACTTTTAGTGGCATGTAGTCAGATCCTTTCATCTTCAGTATCAGGACCACAATGTAACTAAAAGAACACACAAGGAAAGAATACTAACATACAAAAGTAGAAATGGTTGGAAAAATACTACAAAAAAACATATACAAGCTTTTTTTGGATTGTTCAAAAAAATTAACAAATCAATGGGTAAATCAATATAGAAAATAGAAAATAAAGAAAATCAATTTAAGAAAGTTAAGAAAATACAAAAAGTTCAAAATAACAGTGAAGAAATAGAAATTCAATGAAAACAAAATTTCAAGATTTGTTAGTGAGTAATTTGCACAACTCTACTCAAATACATTTGAAAAAACAGATGATATTAATGTTTCTAGAAAAACATAAATTCCAAAATTGACACTAGTAGAGATAGTAAGTGCAAAGACACCAATTGCATTGAAGAAACCAAAAAATTGGTTAAATTTCTTCCATGAGAAATTGTGAAGTCCAGGAGAAATTTGTCCGCCATTTTTTTGATACCAGGGATTGAATCCAGAGGTGCTTAACCACTAAGTCACATCCCCACCCCTTTTATATTTTATTTTGAGATAGGATCTTGCTAAGTTTTGTAGGTCCTTGCTAATTTGCTGAGGCTGGCTTAGAACTTGTGATCCTCTTGTCTCAGCCTCCTGAATCACTGGGATTACAGGTGTGTGCCACCATGCCTGGGTTCTATCAAACTCTTAAAAGTTGAACTATTCAAAGAGTGTAGAGAAGAATAAAAACTTTCATATGCATATAGTTAAACAAGTATATAATTGATTTCTGTGATATTTAATTTTATCAGTTAAATTGACTGAACCATGTGGTGCACAGACATTTAGTTAAACATTATTTCTTGGTTTATTTGTAAGGTTATTTCTGGATGAGATTAACACTTGAATTGATGGATAGATTGAGTAAAGTAGATTGTTGTCCTCAATGTGAATGGGCCTTATCAAACCTGTTGAAGACATGAATAAAATAAAAAGTTGAGTAAGAAAGAATTCTTTCTGTTTGCCTGTCTTCATCTTTGAGCTAGGCCATTAGTCTTCTCCTGTCATTGGACTTGGACTCAGATCGGAACTTATGTCATTGATTCTCCTGATTCTTGGCCTTTAGACCTGAACTGGAACTATACCATCAGCTTTTCTGTGTCCTCAGCTTGCCCACAGCAGATCTTGAACTCTCCACTCTCCATAATCGTATGATCCTTCTGTAGAGAATATGTTTCTTGCATGTTGTCACTCAGGCATCAAGAACAAATAAAATGCATTCAGAAAGCTGAATGGGAAAATATTAAGGGAGAACTTGTGCTTTCAATATTAACCACCTAATGATTAAAATATGTCATCCATATAACATTTCCTGGAGCAGAAACTTATGCACTTTCCACATCCATTACAAATATTCCAGAGACCCTTCTAATTTTAAAGAATCTTCCTATAGAACATCTCAGCTCAGCACCATCTGAAATTAGGAGTTTTAGCTACATCATTTTTCTATGCAGATTAGCTTTAGATTTTCTTCTGGCTGAATAAGGGAGAGTATGCTCCACTGTAAATGAGTCTTTCTTGTTTATTAAATGAGCCAAAACATAGACATCAACTTAACATAAAATGAACAGGACCAGTATATGTTTCACATATTCTATAATAAAAATGAATCCTCTGTATGATCCTGGATAACTGGGAATCAAAACAGACTCAGAAAACAGGTTGTTAAAAAGGCATCATCAAGAACACAAACAACAATAAATGCTGCAGAGGTTGTGAAGAAAAAAAGAATACTTTTGCATTGTTGGTGGGATCATAAATTAGTACAACCACTATAGAAATCAGTATGGAGGGGTGATCCAAGATGGTGGACTAGAGGGTGACTGCATCTCCTGTCACTCTAGAACACAGGATTCAAGAAGGGGAGGCATTGAAAGGCTCGGACTAAAATAGAGCCACAGGGTGAGTCTCCCCCATCGGATGAAGCTCGGCCCGGACGGCATGCCCGGATAGGGGCGGCTTCTCAGAGCCGGGCAGGGAAGCTAGAGTCTTCCCCAGGTAGCCCTGCTGCCTCTGGTGGTGGGCTCCTCCCACACGGCCAGTTTCTCAGAGCAGGCCCACCAGTGAGAGCCTTTGTGCACAGAACCAGCTCCAAGTCCATGAGCCAGCGGTGAGCTCCGGCCCACAGGCAGCTTCAGGGACCAGGTCAGGGCAGCCAGGGACTTCCCCAAGCAGCCCTGCTCCCTCTGGCGACAGGCGCCTTTCAAGGCTAGCTTCTCGGAGCAGACCACCCAGTGAGAGCCTTTCTACACAGAGCCAGCCACCAGTCCCGGAACCAGCAGAGAGCTCCAGCTGACAGGCAGCCTCTGAGACAAGGGAAGGGCAGCCAGGGACTTCCCCAAGCAGCCCTGCTACCTCTGTCGGCAGGCTCCTTTCACGGCCAGCTTCTCGGAGAAGATGGCCAGTGAGAGCCTTTCTGCACAGAGCCAACTCCAAGCCCTGGAACCAGTAGTGGACTAGGGGCAGCTTTCCTCGGAAGCACTGCATTATCAAGTTCCTCCAAGACTTCAGGTTACTGAAGGCTGGGAGGTGATACACTGGAAATCTACAGGGATACTATAAACCAATAGAGGAAATCTACAATATCTCAGAGTCCCACTGACATCTGACTAATATGAGAAAACAAGGGAAGAAAATGTCCCAAACAAACCTAGATACTAGATCAATAAAACCCAATGACAGCACAGCAGAAGAAATGTCAGAAAAGGGATTCAGAACATATACAATTAAAACAATCAGGGAAGCAAATGAGGAGATGAAAGAGCAAATGCAGGCATTGAAGGAGGAGATGAAAGAGCAAATGCAGGCATTAAATGATCGCACCAATCAGCAGTGAAAAGAGCAAATACGGGAAGCAAAAGATCATTTCAATAAAGAGTTATAGATACTGAAAAAAAAAACCAAACAGAAATCCTTGAAATGAAGGAAACAATAAACCAAGTTAAAATCTCCATAGAAAGAATAACCAATAGGATAGAACACCTGGAAGACAGAACCTCAGACACTAAAGACAAAATATTTAATCTTGAAAACAAAATTGACCAAACAGAGAAGATGATAAGAAATCATGAACAGAAAGCCGCTGGGTGAGTCTCTCCCATTGGGGAGGTGTCCCGGATGGGGCGGTAGCCCCGGAACGCAGGGAATTTGTGAAGTAGAGTTGCTCGGCGAGACGCCCCTCCCCCCACTGGAGCAGTAAACACGGACAACTGGGATCATCGTAGAGGAGGCGGCTCAGCACAGCGCTTGGACTCAGAGCAACCACTGGGGCTCCGGGCGGCTGCCTGAGGAGGAGCTGCGTGGCGAGCTGTTTAGACCCAGAACGACCGCTTCTGAACACCGGGAGGTTGCCCGGAGGAAGAGGAGAAGCGTGGCGGGTCGCTTGGTCTAGGAGGGACTGTATCAGAGCCACAGGCAGTTGCCAGAGGAGGAGCTGCGTGGCGAGCTGTGTGAACTCAGAACGACCGCTCCTGAACACCGGGGGGTTGCCCGGAGGAAGAGGAGAAGTGCGGTGGGTCGCTTGGTCTAGGAGTGACTGCATCAGAGCCACAGGCGGTTGCCAGAGGAGGAGGCGAGTGGTGAGTTGATTGGACTAAAAGCGACCACTCCTGAACACCGGTGGCCTGCCTGGAGGAGGAGCATGGTGGGTCACTTGGTCTCGGAGCCACCGCTCCTGAACATCCGGGGGGCTACCCCAAGGAGGAGGAGGAGGAACAGGGCGGGTCACTTGGACTTGGAGTGACTGCCTAGGGCTACGGGCGGTTGGCGGGAGGAGGAGACGCGAAGTGAACTGCTTGGGCTCCTAGTGACTGCGACGGAAACCCGGCCGCTGTCTGGAGGAGGAGGTGTGTGGCGGGTCTCTGGGTATCGGAGCTATTGTACGGGGCTCCAGGTGGCGGTTCAGAGGAGGGTCCGCATAGCCAGGCGATTAGGTGCAGAGCAGGGTCCCAGGAGCTAGGTGGCTTCTTGCTGGAAGAGCCGCACAGAGACACGCCTAGGGGCGGAGAGAAGTTTCCAGGACTGCGGGCAGATTCTCTGGGAGAGGCAGCCTAAGGAGACTCGCCTGCGAAGGGTGAGGCTCCCAGGCCCAGGAGGTAGGTCTGGGCCCCTGGGAACGTTGCAGAGGAAGACAGTCCAGCCCAGGCGGTAATTGTAGATTGAGGGGAACCTCTAGGAGGGGAACTGATCAGCAAGACGTCCCCACTGAGTGAGTCTTCCCTGCCGGTGAGGTTTTCCCACAGGGACGGTAAAACCAGAGACACAGGCACAAACAGGACTTGCCTCAGCCCGCAGCCTAGTTCCCTGTTGGATGACCATTGGTCAACAAGTGGAGGCACCTCTGCCCACTAGCAGGGAATATACGCCACCTGAGGGTCACTACCTCTAGAGAGGCAGCTTCTTCATGGAGCTCCGCATTATCAACTTCCTCCAAGACTGCAGGCTACTGAAGGATAAGAGGGGATATACTAGCAATCTTCAGGGACATTATAAGTCAATAGAGGAAATCTGCAATATCTTAATGACCCACTGATTCCTGAACAATATGAGAAAACAAGGGAAGAAAATGCCCCAAACAAATCTAGATGTTACATCAATAAAATCCAATGACAGCATGGTAGAAGAGATGACAGAAAGGGAGTTCAGAATGTACATAATTAAAATGATTAGGGAAGCAAACGATGAGATAAAAGAGCAAATGCAGGCATTGAATGATGAGATGAAAGAGCAAATGCAGGCATTGATAGCACCAATCGACAGTTAAAAGAGCAAATACAGGAAGCAAAAGATTATTTCAATAAAGAGTTAGAGATATTGAAAAAAAAAAACAAACAGAAATCCCTGAAATGAAGGAAACAATAAACCAAATTAAGAACTCCATAGAAAGCATAACCAATAGGATAGAACACCTGGAAGACAGAACTTCAGATATTGAAGACAAAATATTTAAACTCGAAAGCAAAGTTGAACAAACAGAGAAGATGGTAAGAAATCATGAACAGAATCTCCAAGAACTATGGGATATCATGAAAAGGCCAAATTTGAGAATTATTGGGATTGAGGAAGGCTTAGAGAAACAAACCAAAGGAATGAATAATCTATTCAATGAAATAATATCAGAAAATTTCCCAAATCTGAAGAATGAAATGGAAAATCAAGTCCAAGAGGCTTATAGGACTCCAAATACACAAAATTACAACAGACCCACACCAAGGCACATTATAATGAAAATACCTAACATACAAAATAAAGACAGAATTTTCAAGGCTGTGAGAGAAAAGAACCAAATTACATTCAGGGGGAAACCAATACGGATATCAGCAGATTTTTCAATCCAGACCCTAAAAGCTAGAAGGGCCTAGAACAACATTTTTCAAGCTCTGAAAGAAAATGAATGCCAACCAAGAATCTTATACCCCGCAAAACTTACCTTCAAATTTGATGATGAAATAAAATCATTCCATGATAAACAAAAGCTAAAAGAATTTACAAAAAGAAAGCCAGCATTACAGAACATTCTCAGCAAAATATTCCATGAAGAAGAGGTAAAAAACAAAGAAGCATATCAGTGAAGGGAGGAATTACCCGAAAGGAACTGTCAAATAAGGAGGAACCAAGATGTGTCAAAAAATAAATAAATAAATAAATAAAATTTTAAATATGAACCAAATGACCGGAAATACACATCATATCTCAATAATAACCCCAAATGTTAATGGCCTGAATTCATCAATCAAAAGACATAGACTGGCAGATTGGATTAAAAAGAAAGATCCAACAATATGTTGCCTGCAAGAGACTCACCTCATAGAAAGAGATACCCATAGACTAAAGGTGAAAGGATGGGGAAAAACATACCATGCACATGGACTCAGCAAAAAAGCTGAAGTATCCATCCTCATTTCAGATAATGTGGACTTCAAGCCAATGTTAGTCAGAAGGGATAAAAAAGGACATTTCATACTGCTTAAGGGAAGCATAAATCAGCAAGATATGACAATCATAAACATCTATGCCCCAAACAGTGGCTAATCCATGTATGTTAAACAAATCCTTCTCAATTTTAGAAACCAAATAGACCATAACACAATAATACTAGGTGATTTTAATATGCTTCTCTCACCACTGGACAGATCTTCCAAACAAAAATTGAACAAAGAAACCATAGATCTCAATAACACAATCAATAATTTAGACTTAACAGACATTTATAGAATATACCATCTAACCAAGAGCGAATACACTTTCTTCTCAGCAGCACATGGATCCTTCTCTAAAATAAATCATATATTATGCCACAAAGCTAATGTCAGCAAATACACGAAGATAGAGACACTACCTTGTATTCTATCAGATCATAATGGATTGAAGTTAAAAATAAATGAAAGAGTAAAAAACAGAAACTACTCCAACACCTGGAGATTAAACAATACGCTATTATATGATGAATGGATAACAGAAGATATTAGGAAGCAAATCAAAAAATTCTTAGAGGTAAACAAGAACAAAGAAACATCATATCAAAATCTCTGGGACACTATGAAAGCAGTACTTAGAGGAAGATTTATTTCATGGAGCGCATTTAATAAAAGAAGTAAAACTCAAAAAATAAACGACCTAACACTACAGCTCAAAGCCCTAGAAAAGGAAGAACAGACCAACACCAAAAGTAGTAGAAGACAGGAAATAGTTAAACTCAGAGCTGAAATCAATGAAATTGAAACAAAAGAAACAATACAAAAAATTGACAAAATAAACAGTTGGTTCTTCGAAAAAATAAACAAAATTGATAAACCTTTAGCCACACTAACAAAGAGAAGACGAGAGAAAATCCAAATCACTAAAATTCGGAATGAACAAGGAAATATCACAACAGATACGACTGAAATACAAAACATAATTAGAAGCTATTTTGAAAATCTATACTCCAACAAAATAGAAAATTTTGAAGACATCAACAGGTTTCTAGAGACATATGAATTGCCTAAACTGAACGAGGAGGACATACACAATTTAAATAGACCAATTTCAAGTAATGAAATAGAAGAAGTCATCAATAGCCTACCAACAAAGAAAAGTCCAGGACCAGATGGGTTCTCAGCCAAGTTCTACAAAACCTTTAAAGAAGAGCTCATTCCAATACTTCTCAAAGTATTCCATAAAATAGAAGAGGAGGGAAACCACCCAAACTCATTCTATGAAGCCAAGATTACCCTGATACCTAAACCAGACAGAGACACATTCAGGAAAGAAAATTTCAGACCAATATCCTTAATGAACATCGACGCAAAAATTCTCAACAAAATTTTAGCAAACCGCATACAAAACCATATTAAAAAGATAGTGCACCATGATCAAGTGGATTTCATCCCAGGGATGCAAGGTTGGTTCAACATCAGGAAATCAATAAATGTCATTCACCATATCAATAGAGTTAAAGTCAAGAATCACATGACTATTTCGATAGATGCAGAAAAAGCATTTGATAAAATACAGCACCCCTTCATGCTCAAAACACTAGAAAAAATAGGGATAGTGGGAACATTCCTTAACATTGTAAAGGCCATCTATGCTAAGCCCATGGCTAATATCATTCTAAATGGTGAAAAACTGAAAGCATTCCCTCTAAAAACTGGAACAAGGCAGGGATGCCCTCTTTCACCACTTCTATTCAATATAGTCCTTGAGACTCTAGCCAGAGCAATTAGACAGACCAAAGAAATTAAAGGGATACGAATAGGAAAAGAAGAACTCAAACTATCCCTGTTTGCTGATGATATGATTGTATACTTAGAGGAACCAGGAAATTCCACCAGAAAACTTTTAGATCTCATAAGTGAATTCAGTAAAGTAGCGGGATATAAGATCAATGCACATAAATCTAAGGCATTTTTATACATAAGCGATGAATCTTCAGATAGAGAAATCAGGGAAAACTACCCCATTCACAATAGCTTCGAAAAAAATAAAATACTTGGGAATCAATCTCACAAAGAGGTGAAAGACCTCTACAATGAGAACTACAGAACACTAAAGAAAGAAATTAAAGAAAACCTTAGAAGATGGAAAGATCTCCCATGTTCTTGGATAGGAAGAATTAATATTGTCAAAATGGCCATACTACCAAAAGTGCTATACAGATTTAATGCAATTCCAATTAAAATCCCAATGATGTACCTTACAGAAATAGAGCAAGAACTTATGAAACTCATCTGGAAGAATAAGAAACCCAGAATAGCTAAAGCAATCCTTGGCAGAAAGAGTGAAGCAGGGGGTATCGCAATACCAGATCTTCAACTCTACTACAAAGCAATAGTAACAAAAACGGCATGGTATTGGTACCAAAATAGAAAGGTGGATCAATGGTACAGAATAGAGGACACGGACACAAACCCAAATAAATACAATTTTCTCATACTAGACAAAGGTTCCAAAAATATGCAATGGAGAAAAGATAGCCTCTTCAACAAATGGTGCTGGGAAAACTGGAAATCCATATGCAGCAGAATGAAACTAAACCCCTATGTCTCACCCTGCACAAAACTCAACTCAAAATGGATTAAGGACCTCAGAATCAGACCAGAGACCCTGCAGATTATAGAAGAAAAAGTAGGTCCAGAGCTTCAACATGTCAGCTTAGGACCAGACTTCCTCAACAGGACTCTCATAGCACAAGAAATAAAAGCAAGAATCAACATGTGGGATAGATTGAAACCAAAAAGCTTTCTCTCCGCAAAGGAAACTCTCAGTAATGTGAAGAGAGAGCCTACAGAGTGGGAGAATATCTTTGCCAATCATACTTCAGATAGAGCACTAATTCCAGAATCTATAAAGAACTCAAAAACTCTACACCAAGAATGCAAATAATCCAATTGACAAATGGGCTAAGGAAATGAATAGACACTTCACAGAAGAAGATATACAAGCAATCAACAAACCTATGGAAAAATGTTCACCATCTCTAGTAATAAGAGAAATGCAAATCAAAACCACCCTAAGATTCCATCTCACCCCAATTAGAATGGCGATTATCAAGAATACAAGCAACAACAGGTGTTGGCGAGGATGTGGGGAGAAAGGTACACTCTTACATTGCTGGTGGGGCGGCAAATTAGTGCAGCCACTGTGGAAAGCAGTGTGGAGACTCCTTAGAAAACTTGGAATGTAACCACCATTTGACCCAACTATCCCACTCCTTGGCCTATACCCAAAGGACTTAAAATCAGCATATTACAGAGATACAGCCACGTCAATGTTCATAGCTGCTCAGTTCACAATAGCCAAATTGTGGAACCAACCTAGATGTCCTTCAATTGATGAATTGATAAAGAAAATGTGGTATATATATACAATGGAATATTACTCAGCCATAAAGAATGATAAAATTATGGCATTTGCAGGCAAATGGATGAAACTGGAGAATATCATGCTAAGTGAGATAAGCCAATCTCAAAAAACCAATGGACGAATGATATCGCTAATAAGTGGATGATGACACATAATGGGAGGTGGGAGGTGTTAGTTTTAGGGTTAGAGTTAGGATTAGGGAGCGGGGCAAGAATGGAGGAAGGAAGGACTCTATAGAGGGAAAAGAGGGGTGGGAGGGGTGGGGGGGGAAGGGGAAAAAATAACGGAAAGAATCAAACAACATTACCCTATGTAAATTTATGATTACACCAATGGTATGCCTTTATGCCATGTACAAACAGAGAAACAACATGTATCCCATTTGTTTACAATAATAAAAAAAATGAAAAAAAAAGAAATCATGAACAGAATTTACAAGAATTATGGGATATCATGAAAAGGCCAAATTTAAAAATTATTTAGATAGAGGAAGGTTTAGAAAAACAAACCAAAGGAATGAACAATCTACTCAATGAAATAATATCAGAAAATTTCCCAAATCTGAAGAATGAAATGGAAAATCAAGTACAAGAGGCTTATAAGACTCCAAATATACAAAATTACAACAGATCCACACCAAGGCACATTATTATGAAAATACCTAACATACAATTAAACACAGAATTTCAAAGGCTGTCAGAGAAAAGAATCAAATTACATTCAGGGGGAAACCAATAAGAACATCAGCAGATTTTTCAATCCAGACCCTAAAAGCTAGAAGGGCCTGGAACAACATTTACCAAGCTCTGAAAGAAAGCAGATGCCAACCAAGAATCTGATACCCAGTAAAACTTACTTTCAGATTTGACAACGAAATAAGATCCTTCCATGATAAAGAAAAGCTAAAGGAATTTACAAAAAGAAAGCTGGCATTACAGAACATTCTCAGCAAAATAATGAGGAAGAGATGACAAACAATGATGCAAATCAGCAATGGGAGGAACTAGCTTAAAGGAATCGCCAAAAAAAAGGAGAAACCAAATCATGTCAAAAAACAAAAATGAGTCAAATGACTGGGAATACAAATCATATCACAATAATAACCCTGAATGTTAATGGCCTGAACTCATCAATCAAAAGACATAGACAGGCAGATTGGAGTAAAAAGAAAAATCCAACAATATGCTGCCTGCAAGAGACTCTTCTCATAGAAAGAGATTCCCCATAGACTAAAGGTGAAAGGATGGGATAAAACATACCATGCACATGGACACAGCAAAAAACCTGGAGTATCCATCCTCATTTCAGATAATGTGAACTTCAAGCCAATGTTAGTCAGAAGGGATAAAGAAGGACATTACATACGGCTTAATGGAAGCATAAATCAGCAAGACATAACAATCATAAATATCTATGCCCCAAACATTGGCTCATCCATGTACGTCAAACAAATCCTTCTTAATTCCAGAAATCAAATAGACCACAACACAATAATACTAGGCAATTTTAACACACTTCTCTCACCACTGGATAGATCCTCCAAACACAAATTGAATAAAGAAACCATAGACCTCAATAACACAATCAACAATTTAGACTTAATGGATATATATAGAATATACCATCCAACAAAGAACGAATACACTTTCTTCTCAGAAGCACATGGATCCTTCTCTAAAATAGACCATATTTTATGCCACAAAGCTACTGTTACCAAATACAAGAAGATAGAGATATACCTTGTATTCTATCAGATCATAATGGATTGAAATTAGAAATAAATGACAGAATAAAAAACAGACACTTCTCCAATACCTGGAGATTAAATAATACACTATTATATGATGAATGGATGACAGAAGACATCAGGAGGGAAATAAAAAAATTCTTAGAAGTAAACGAGAACAAAGACACATCATATCAAAAATCTCTGGGGCACTATGAAAGCAGTACTTAGAGGAAGATTTATTTCATGAGGCGCATTCAACAAAAGAAGTAGAAATCAACAAATAAACGACTTAACACTACAGCTCAAAGCCCTAGAAAAATAAGAGCAGACCAACACAAAAGTAGTAGAAGACAGGAAATAGTTAAAACCAGAGCTGAAATCAACGAAATTGAAACAAAAGAAACAATCAGAAAAATTAACAAAGTAAAGAGTTGGTTCTTTAAAAAAATAAACAAAATTGATAAACCCTTAGCCACACTAATAAACAGAAAGAGGGAGAAAACTCAAATTACTAAAATTCAGAATGATCAAGCAAATATCACAACAGACACGAGTGAAATACAAAACATAATTAGAAGCTATTTTGAAAATCTATACTCCAACAAAACAGAAAACCTCGAAGACATCAACAAGTTTCTAGAGACATATGAATTACCTAAACTGAACCAGGAGGACATACATAACTTAAATAAATCAATTTCAAGCAATGAAATAGAAGAGGTCATCAAAAGTCTACCGACAAAAAAAAGTCTGGGACCTGATGGGTTCTCAGGGGAGTTCTGCAAAACCTTTAAACAAAGCTCATTCCAATACTCCTTAAACTATTCCATGAAATAGAAGAGGAGGGAACCCTCCCAAACTCATTCTATGAAGCCAGTATCACCCTGATACCTAAAGCAGACAGAGACATATTGAGGAAAGTAAACTTCAGACCAGTATCCTTAATGAACAACGACACAAAAATTCTCAGCAAAATTTTAGCAAATCGCAACCAAAAATATATTAAAAAGATAGTGCACCACGATCAAGTGGGTTTTATCCCAGGGAAGCAAATTTGGTTCAACATTTCAAAATCAATGAATGTAATTCACCATATCAACAGACTTAAAGTCAAGAATCACATGATTATTGTGATAGATGCAGAAAAAATATTTGATAAAACACAGCATCCCTTCATGCTCAAAACACTAGAAAAAATTGGGGTAGTGGGAACATTCCTTAACATTGTAAAGGTCATCTATGCTAAGCCCATGGCCAATATCATTCTAAATGGTGAAAAACTGAAAGCATTCCCCCTAAAAACTGGAACAAGGCAGGGATGCCCTCTTTCACCACTTCTATTCAACAGTGTCCTTGAAATTCCAGCAAGAGAAATTAGACAGACCAAGGAAATTAAAGGGATACAAATAGGAAAAAAAGAACTCAAACTATCCCTGTTCGCTGATGACATGATTATATATTTAGAGGAACCTGGAAATTCCACCAGAAAACTTTGAGAACTCATAAGTGAATTCAGTAAAGTAGCAGGTTACAAGATCAATGCTCATAAATCCAATGCATTTTTATACATAAGTGATGAATCTTCAGAAAGAGAAATTATGAAAATTACCCCATTCACAATAGCATCGAAAAAAAATAAAATACTTGTGAATCAATCTCACAAAAGAGGTGAAAGACCTCTACAATGAGAACTACAGAACACTAAAGAAAGAAATTAAAGAAAACCTTAGAAGATGGAAAGATCTCCCATGTTCTTGGATAGGCAGAATTAATATTATCAAAATGGCCATACTTCCTAAAGTGCTATACAGATTCAATGCAATTCCAATTAAAATCCCAATGATGTACCTTACAGAAATAGAGCAAGCAATCATGAAATTCATCTGGAAGAATAAGAAACCCAGAATAGCTAAAGCAATCCTCAGCAGAAAGAGCGAAGCAGGGGGTATCGCAATACCAGATCTTCAACACTATTACAAAGCAATAGTAACAAAAATGGCATGGTATTGGTACCAAAATAGACAGGTAGATCAATGGTACAGAATAGAGGACATGGACACAAACCCAAATAAATACAATTTTCTCATACTAGACAAAGGTTCCAAAAATATGCAATGGAGAAAAGATAGCCTTTTCAACAAATGGTGCTGGGAAAACTGGAAAACCATATGCATCAGAATGAAATTAAACCCCTATGTCTCACCCTGCACAAAACTCAACTCAAAATGGATCAAGGACCTCGGACTCAGACCAGAGACCCTTCATCTTATAGAAGAAAAAGTAGGTCCAAATCTTCAACTTGTTGGCTTAGGATCAGACTTCCTTAACAGGACTCCCATAGCACAAGAAATAAAAGCAAGAATCAACAAGTGGGGTAGATTGAAACTAAAAAGCTTTCTCTCAGCAAAGGAAACTCTCAGTAATGTGAAGGGAGAGCCTACAGAGTGGGAGAATATCTTTGCCAATCATACTTCGGATAGAGCACTAATTTCCAGAATATATAAAGAACTCAAAAAACTCTATGCCAAGAATACAAATAATCCAATCAACAAATGGGCTAAGGAAATGAACACACACTTCACAGAAGAAGATGTACAAGCAATCAACAGATATATGAAAAAATGTTCAACATCTCTAGTAATAAGAGAAATGCAAATCAAAACTACCCTAAGATTCCATCTCACCCCAAATAGAATGGCGAGTATCATAAACACAAGCAACAATAGGTGTTGGCGAGGTTGTGGGGAAAAAGGTACACTCATACATTGCTGGTGGGGTTGCAAATGAGTGCAGCCACTCTGGAAAGCAGTATGGAGATTCCTCAGAAAGCTTGGAATGGAACCACCATTTGACCCAGCTATCCCACTCCTTGGCCTATACCCAAAGGACTTAAAATCAGCATACTACAGAGATACAGCCACATCCATGTTCATTGCTGCTCAATTCGCCATAGCCAGATTGTGGAACCAATGTCCTTTTGTATATATATATACAATGGAATATTACTTCACCATAAAGAATAATAAAATGATGGCATTTGCAGGCAAATGGTTCAAATTGGAGAATATCGTTCTAAGTGAGATAAGCCAATCTCAAAAAACTAAAGGATGAATGATCTCGCTGATAAGCGGATGAGGACATATAATGGAGGGTGGGAGGGGTTAGGGTTAGGGTTAGGGTTAGGTTTAGGTTTAGGTTTAAGGAGGGTGGTAAGAATGGAGGAAGGAAGAACTGTATAGAGGGAAAAGTGGGGTGTGAGGGGTTGGGGGGAAGGGAAAAATAACAGAATGAATCAAACAACATTACCCTGTGTATTTATGATTACACAAATGGTATGCTTTGACTCCATGTACAAATAGAGAGACAACATGTATCCCATTTGTTTACAAAAAAAAATCTTAAAAAAAAAGGAAATCAGTATGGATGTTTCTCAAAGGAGTAGGCATGGATCTACCATATGACCTAACTATATCATACCACAGTATTTATCCTAAAGAATTAAAATCATCATACTACAGTGATACATGCATACCCATATTTATAGCAGCATAAGCCACAATAGACGAACTATGGAACCAGCCTAGGTATCCATCAATGGAAGAATGGATAAAGAAAATGTGGTATATACACACAATGGAGTTTTATTCAGTCACAAAGAAAAATGAAATTATTGCAATTGCAGGAAAGTGGAAGGAAGTAGGGACCATCATGTCAAGTGAAATAAGTCAAACTCAGAAGGTCAGGGATCATATATTTTCTCTCATGTGTGGAAGCTAGAGAGGAAAAAGGAAAAGAAAGACGGGGGATATCATGAAAATCAAAGATAGATCAGTAGAGAAAAGGGACAAAGGGAGAAGGAAGAGAGAGAAAGGGGGATATGCTGTGGAGTGATATTGGAAAAATTATATTGTTGTATTCTGTGCATGTAACAACAAATTCCATCATTGGATATAACTATAATGTGCCAGTAAAACTGTGGAAAAATTTATCATATATTATCTTCTTTTAGTTTTTCTTTTTCCTATCTCCATAATTAAATCCTACGTACAAGGTTGAATCAAAAAATTGAAGTACTAATGGTATCACAAATTCTGTAAATCTATAGCAAGCTTAAGGAGAGCAAAGAATGTTTATAATATAGTAAGTATGTCTGTCCAGCCTTAGTTGTCCCATCTTAAGGTATTGTAGTGGGCAGAAAAAAAATGTTAGTGGAAATTATCAACCTGAAACCATATCATACTATTAGTGTAACTGAATGTGTCCGGAACTCTTCCTATATAGATGCTCTGTGAAATTGGTTTTTAAAATATTACAAGAAACTCTATCCTTTTTTAGGGGAAGAAGTGGGAGGAAGCAAGGAAGAGGTCTGAAAATAAAGCTATATTGATATTTATGTATACATTAAAAACACATGCACACATGCAAACACATATTTTATGCCAAGAGTGGTTCTTAAGGAACAGAATTTTAGGAATGATTTTTTCTGAATTGGTTCCAGGTTTTCTTGAATCAACTTCCTAATCTTACAAGATATAAAGATGCCGATGACTCTATTCACAGTAGTAAAGAGAGTATTGATAGTACATAGCATGGTCTAGCAATAGAGATATGCAAAATATCTCCATTGGATACTCCAAATCAATGATTTATAAGATGCAAGAAGCTTGCTGACTTTGCATATGATACTTCTGAACACTGTTGGGAAACCAAGGAATATAATGATTTTGGTGATTTGCTCCTAATGTTTGTATACAAAGTGGTAAATGGAAAGAATTCCTTCATAATTTCAAATTTCCAACTCAAGAACTGCATAAATAATCTAAAAGCTTCCATGTATGCCCTGAAGGGAAGGGCATCTTATCATCTGTAGCTTCAGGAATATGATTGTGGAAAACCAAATGCAAAATCCTATCCTCCAATTGGCTGAATTACAACACAAGTTGAACACCCAGACTCACAAAGTCTCTACTGTTAAAGTGAATGTCTTAGTTGGGAAAAATGGGATGCTGTAAGTTTAAATTGGGATGTATGAGGGGCCTGATGAAGCTGGGACATTGAGCCCCTAAATTCTGATGACTCTTTTTGCCAATGTGTCAATGGGGACTCCTCATCCCCAGAGAAAGTGAGTCTTTCCTTCCACCTAATCTGAGAGGATTGTAATCCCCTCACCATTTGAGGAAACTGTAATGGCCTCCTGTGGGCTGGTTGCCATGTAAACTATGCTGAGTCTTTCAGGATCCATCCCTACTACTCTTCTTTCATGTAAACCTATAATTAGATTCAAGTCCCAGCAGCTGCTTAAAGGTGAGGCACAAATTTTGTTGCTATGTTGTGTACATGTATGAACATGTAACAACAAGTCCCATTAATATGTAAAACTATAGTGCACCAATAAAATTGTGGAAAAAGAAAAAAACCACAAATTTTGACCCAGGTGAAATCGTGCTATATGCCAAAAGATCTATTGAGTTTTCTAATTTATATGAACAGAAATCTAGAGAACATGTGTGGAAATGGATATTGAAGGTGCAAGATAATGAAAGAAGGATCATAAAGTTGTATCAGATTGAATTTATAGATAGAGGCTAAGATATTCTGCATTTAATGTTGCAGGTTGAGTTGTAGAAGCCAGTTTGGACAGTTGGTTGGATGCTTTGTAGAAATGTGGACCAAAAGATGCCCCACAGTGACTAAATTAGAAATGTGAGACTTGCTTTGGATTAATATAGAGGAAGGGATACAAAGATTTAGGAAGATTAGAATGTTAGAATGGCTTTGTCATTTAAGACCTACTCATCCAAACTGGATGAAGACCCATCCATTCTACTCATCCCAACTAGAATATATATCTTTCACTAAAACTGTGAGAAATACATTTGTGTAGGGGGCTCCAGCATTATTGAAGAGCTCTATGATTGCTTTTCTATGTGTATCAAATCTAACAGTGCATTCTATAGTCACTCAATTGAGAAACCTAAATGAAATGGAAGTAAGTAGATCCAGGGGAAACAAGTGCCAAGTGGAATCACAAAAGGTAAGGTGGGCAAGGTTTTCATATAGGACAACAGAGTCAAAGCATCAATCAGAATAACCTAACTTGTACAAATCTATGGTGTTTAATTGTTGATCACAAAGTTCCTAGAAGTGAAGTAGATATGTCTATAAAATTCTTACTTGCTCTGTTTAAGCATAAACATTTTAGGCCAAGTGAACAAAATTCTAATATGAATCATGAAAATCTATAGTGATGGTCCTACAATAATTCCTGACTTGAACCAGTTTATAGACACACAACTCCTTCAATGAATGAGAGACTGGGTCTCCCTGAGAAAAAGATCCTCATACATTGCCCAAAATTATAGTTTCAATCTTTCTTCTAAACTTACCAAAAAATAACTAAGGTCTTTTAGCAGTATAACAATGGTACATTGGGAAAAGGAAATAATCAGAACTTTGGGGAACTACAAGACACTCTATGAATGGACACTAATTTCAGGAGACCTAAAACACCACTACAGTCTACCAGTCAGAGTAGTGGCATATGAAAGTCAAATTATCAATGGAGTTTTAGTTCTGGTTCATCTGACTGTGGTCTTCTTGTGTCCCTGAATTCATCCTGTGGTTACTTCCCAGTTCTGAAGTGGAACAACTGTTCTCTGAAGCTGGCAAAATCACAATACTGGTTCCTTAACCAGAAAATTAAAGCAATACTGCATTCCTGGAGGGATTGCAGTAACAAATGTCACCATGAATGACTTGAAAGATACAGATGTAGAAATTCCAAGTCTCCCTTTCAACTCTCTTGTTTTCTATATGTAGAAAATAAATGAATCTTGAAGAATGACAGTGGGTTATACAAGTTCAATTAAGGTGACAACTTATGATTCAGCTACTGTATTAAATGTGGTTCCATTGTTTGAGCAAATTAGTACTGGGTATGTGACTATTCATTTGCAAAATGCATTTTCTCTGTTCTTCTTAATAAAGATTTCCACAAGTCATTTATTTCAGCAGGCAAGATCAGTAAAAAACGATTTCTGTAACACCTAAGAGGTTTATCAGCTCTTCCAACGTATGTCATAATTTAGTTCACAAGGTTATTGAAAACCTTTCACTTCCAAAAGATATCAAATTACTCCATTATATGGGTGACATTATACTGGAAGGAACTTATAAGCAAGAAGTAACAACAACTCTAAATGTATTGGTAAAACATTTTTGTACCAGTGGGTGGGAAATAAATCCAAGAAAATGGACCTTCTACTTCAGTGAATTTTCTAGAACTCCAAAGATTTGGGGACATGTAAAGATGTCCGTTCAAATGACAAGGACAAGATATTGCATATAGCCCCTCCAATAATAAAAAAAAATGAGGCACACTACCTGTTTTATTCATTATTTTTTTGCTGCTGTGACTTAACCACCTGATAAGTACAATTAGAAGCAGAAAAGTTTATTTGGGGGGTCACAGTTTCAGAGGTCTCAGTCCACAGATGGCAGATCCTTTCCTTGGCGTTCAAGGTAAGGCAGAGCATCATGGTGGAAGAGTGTGGCAGAGGGAAGCAGTTCACATGATGTTCAAAAAGCTGAGAGAGCCTAGACTCGGCCCACCAAATATGTACCCCAAAGGCACATCCCCAAAGACTCATCTTTTCCAGCTATACCATACCAGCCTGTAGTTACCACTAAGTTAATTGCTGTTAGGGAATTAATTCACTGATTGGGTTAAAACCTTCACAACCAAATCAGTTCACCTCTGAATTCTTATGCATTGTCTTACACATAAGCTTTTGGGGGATACCTAATATCTAAACAAAAGCATTTCTCCACTGGCCCCCAAAAGCTCATGCTCATCTCACAATGCAAAATATGTGTACTTCATTTGTAAAAGTCCTCAAAGTCTTAACACTTCCAGGATTGCCCAAAAATTCAAGTCCAGAGTCTCCTCTGATACTCAAGGCAAACTCTCAGCATGAGCCCCTGTAAAAATTAAAAGTCATTACATATATCCCACATATAAAGGCACAGAGTAAACATTTACATGCAGAAAAATGGGGGCATAGAAAGAGGGATGGGATAAAATCCATTTAGGCAAAAAGTCTTATAGATTCACAAACAGCACCTGGGGCACATGGCATGGTGATGTTCTGTCCAAAAGACTTGTGTATCTCTGCCCCTATGACTTTGTGTTGTAGTACACATGGCCTCTTTTAGCTTGTCTCTGATTAATTCTTGCAGCTTTCCTGGGCAGACATTCCACTGTACTTGCATTTCTTAATCTTGGGGGTCTCCACTGCATCCTTGGTTTCCTCCTCACATCTGCACACATCACCCTCTCAGGGGCTGCATGCAGGGACTCTGACCCTGCTGCACTTTGTCTAGTATCCCAGACCTTCCTTTGAAATCTTGATGGAAACCTCCATGACTCCCTAAATCTAGCATCCTGCAATCCTGCAGGACCAGCACTACATGGTTGCTACCAAGGTCTGCCACCACCTCAAGCAATGGCCAAGCCTCTAGGGACCCTGGCGGCAGCAGCATCTGAGTGCCTCAGTGGCTAAGCAGGGTGAAAACTTCCTAGGCCTCCTTGTGCAAGCAGGGTGCCACACAGGTCTCTTAATGAAAATTTTACTTTTATTCCCTTGAGCTTGAGATGACTGTGGTCTTGCCAATTCCTGAGATGCCCTCAAGCCATCTTTCTTATTATCTCTGGGCAAAGTCTTTAGTATTTTTTTAAAGCATTTCTTTAAAATGTAACTTTAAGTTGTAACTTAAGTTGTAACTTCTGTAGCCTCAGTTTTACTCCCACCTTTCAAGTTTTTTTTTCAAATCTTTTTGCTCCTGAATATCACAATAAACTTGACTGAAAGCCTCCGAAAATATTCATACCACTGCCTGAATACTATGCTGCCCAAAAATTTCTTTCACCAGATTAAGAAGTCCATCACTTTTAAAATTAGTCTCACAGAAAGTCCCAGGACATGAGCAAAATAGGGAAAACTTCTTGGCTAGAACATAACATGAATGGCCTCTAGTTCAATTCCCAAGATAGTTAGTCCTTCTTCGCCTCTGAAACCTTATGACCCTAGTCTTTACTGTGTGTAGTCCTATTGGCATTCTGATTTGCTGAGCTACCACCAGAAATGCTCATTCAGCTCTGTTCACAATAATCTAAAGCTTTTCCAGCTTGCATTGCTAAATTTTCCAAAATTCTTTCTACAAACTCCAAAAAGTTTCAAAAGCTTCTGAACCACATAGTCAGAGTAATCACAGCCAAAAACCCACTTCTCGGTACCAATTTCTGTTTTAGTCAGTTTTCACTGCCATGATCAAAAGACCTGACAAGAGCAACACAGAGGAGATGTTCATTTGTGGCTCACGATTTCAGAGGTCTCAGTCTATAGATAGCCAGGTACATTCCTCAGGGATTGAGGTGAAATAGAACATCAAGGTAGAAGAGTGAGATGGAGAAAAGTGGCTCAGGACATGGCCAGGAAGCCTAGAGAGAACTCCTCTCAACAAAGACAAAATATATACCCCAAAGCAAGCCCCCAGGGACCCACCTACTCCAGCCACCTCCTACTTGCCTACAGTTATTTTCCAGTTAATCCCTATCAGGGTATTAATTAACTGATTGGGTTAAGGCTGTCACAACCCAATTATTTCACCTCTAAACCTTCTTGCACTGTCTCACACATGAGTTCTGGGGAGACACCTAACATCCAAACCATGACACTGCTTAATGAGTATCCTTGGAATTTGGAGGAGACATTTCTAATTTGGGTATGTTACTCCAGCCCCTTTTTGTTACCTATTGATGCATAACAAAATACCCTAAAATAAAAACAGTTTACAGTAACAAACACATCTTATCTCATCATTTCTGAGTCCAGAAACTGAATATGACTTAGCTGTATGCCTTCAACTCAAGATTTCCCACAAAACTGCAGCTATTACATCTATTATAGAAATAATAGACAAATATTTATTGGCCATCCTCAAGGCCACACTGATTGTTGGTCAGAGACATCAGTTCCTTAACATGGGGGCAGCACATAGCACAGTGCTGCTTTCCTCAAATTAAGCAAGAGAGGACACCCAAAACAAAGCTATGACCACTTTGTAACTAATATCATAAGTGACATCCTAGAACTTCATAAGTCTCTTACAACTAATTAATAATCCCACACTTAAAGATAAGGGAATTCAAAAGACTGTTAATAGTGTGGAGATGTGGATCATTGGGAGTCATCTTAGAGTCTTATAGCATCATTTGTTATATAGTATCTGCCTTATTTCATGGGACATAGTTCCATATGATTTGCAAATATCTACTCTGGCTTTATCACATAGGCTTCATTGATTTTTCTGACATACATTTTTAAATTTTCCAATAATATTACAATTTTAAAGTAATATAATTTAATATAAAAATAAATTACTATCCTAGATAGCATTAAATTAGAACACTCAGTGTCCTGGTGACCTCAGGACACAACGGAAAAAAATTTAGTGTAATTTTATCTTTCACTATTGAGCAGCCATTTATGAAGAGGTTTTGCTGACTTGCTCCTAACTTACTTACTTCCTTTTTTCTTCCTTTCTTTTTCTGAGTGTAAAAGAGTAGCATTTATTCAAGTGAGAAGAAAAGAGACAGAACTCTCACAGGGTAAGAGGGGACTTAATAGGTGTTGCCACTTAAATGTACTAATATAGGGTCTTATATAGCTACTGAGTAGAGGAATTGTTCAAAACCTATGCTAATCATACACTGGAAAAGTGTTTAGGCTACTGGCTCAGCCTGCAACATTCTGATTGGTTAGCTCTTGAGTCTGTAGCCTTCACTCAGGTCTGTCTTGCTTTCCTTTTCCAACCATCCCAGGACAAAGGGGTTGACTGAAATGTTTGAAATGCTTCTGCAGATTAATCTCATGGAGTAGCCTTTACATTTAGAAAATTCTTTATGTAGCCCATTTATTTACTTGTCTTCCTGTTTTACTATTTATCCTATCTTTTTAATTCCCCCCCGAAGAATTTTCCCTAACTGCTATTAGGGGAATGGGGCATTGACTACTTTGACTACTTAAAGCTGAAAAGGGGCATTGAAAGGAAACAACAGTCAGGTTCTATCTCCTAACTTTATACATCCTGTTCTGAATTATGAAATTAATTACAAATAACTTGGATAAATGTTAAGAATAAAATATACAATTAATCCACAATAGCCCCACCCCAAAATAATATATCTAGGAATAAATCTAATCAAGGAGGTAAAAGACCTCTACAAGGAAAACTATAGAACATTGAAGAAAGAAATTGAAGAAGACCTCAGAAGATGGAAAAACCTCACATGTTCATGGGTAGGTAGAATTAATATTGTTAAAATGGCCCTGCTACCAAAAGCAATTCAATCCCCATCAAAATGCCAATGGCATTCTTCACAGAACAAGAAAAAAGAATCTTAAAATTCACTTGGAAAAATAAAAGACCCAGGATAGCAGCAATTTTAAGCCAAAAAAGCAATGCTGAAGGCATCACAATACCTGACTTCAAATTATACTAAAGAGCTATAATAACAGAAACTTCATGGCACTGGCATAAAAACAGACATGTACACCAATGGTAAAGAATAAAGGCACAGAGACAACCCTATGCAGATAGTCATCTGATCCTTGACAAAGGTACCAAAATATATTTAAGAGAAAAGACAATCTTTTTAACAAATGTTGCAGGGACAACTGGTTATTCATATGTAGGTGGATGAAACTAGACTGGTGTCTCTCATCCTGCAAAAAAAAAAACAAGTCAAAATGGAGCAAAGAGTTCAGAATTAGACCAGAAACTATGCAACTCCTAGAAGAAAACATAGGATCAACATGCCAGCTTTTAGGCACAGGCAATGACTTTCTCAATAGCACCTCTAAAGCTCCGAAAATAATGCCAAGTGTTAATGAATGGGGCAGCATCAAATTAAAAAGCTCCTATATGGCAAAGGAAACAATTATGAACGTGAAGAAAGAATCGACAGAATGGGAGAAAATCTTTACTTGCTGTTCTTCTGACAGAGGATGAATACACAGAACATATAAAGAACTAAAAAAAGAATTTTAAACCTAAAAACAAAATAACCCAATTAATAAATTGGCAAATTAACTAAACATACACTTCTCAAAAGAAGAAATATTAATGGTCAACAAATATATTTTAAAAAGTTCAACAGGGCTGGGGGTTGTAACTCAGTGGTAGAGCGTTTGCCTAGCATGTGTGAGGCACTGGGGTTTATTCTCAGCACTGTGTATAAATAAATAAATAAAATAAAGGTCCATTGACAACTAATATACATATATATACATATATATAAATGTTCAACATCATTAGCAATTAGGGACATGCATATCAAAACTACACTGAGATTTCATCTCATACCAATCAGAATGGCAATCATCAAGAATACAAATTATAACAAATTGCTGGAGAGAATGTTGAGAAAAAGGAACACTTTTACATTGTTGATAGGTCTGTAAGTTAGTATAACCACTATGGAAATCAATATGGAGGCTCCTTAAAAAACTAGGCATTACCCAGCTATACCACTTCTCAGCATTTACCCTGAAGAATTAAAGTCAACTTACTATAGTGATACGTGAAAAAACATGTTTATAGCAGTAGAACTCACAATAGCCAAACTATGGAACCAGCCTTGGTGTCTATCAATGGATGAATGGATAAAGAAAATGCAGTATGTATACACAATGGAGTTTCATTCAGCTGTAAAGAAAAATAAAATGACTTCTAAAGGAAAAATTGATGAATCTAGAAACAATCATCTTAAGTGAAATAAATCAAACTCAGAAGGTTTAGGGTCGTATGTTTCCTCTCATATGTGGAAGCTAGAGAGGGAAAAGGAAAACAAAGTTGGAAGTAGATCTCCTAAAAATCAAAGGGAGATCAATAGAGACAAGGGACAAAGTGTTGGGAGGCAGGGAGGTGGGGGGAATTCCTGGGGAGTGATATTGGTTAACTTATGTTGTTATATTGTGTGCATGTACAAATATGTAACAACAAGCCAAATTAATATATACAACTATAATGCACCAATAAAAATATGGAAAAAAGTTTAAAATATTGGGAAAAAAGATATACAATTTAGGATACCACTTGTTTTATTTGGTTTTGTAAACATAAATATCCTAACCTCTAGACTATCTTTTCCAGAGGAAACACATATTTTTCTGAATGTACTCCTTTTTATCTGCTTAAAAAACAATAAATTCACATAATTCCCATATACAGGTCCATTGACTAAGGGACAGAATTTCATTTCATCATCATCATCATTATTATTACCAACAACATCATTATTACCAAGAGTGCTTATTAAGGAGTGAATATCCACAAGGTAGTATAAAATGATCAGTTCCTAGTCTGTGATTGCCATAAGTGGTCATTGGGTATATACAAGGTTTCTCAATTTTCTTCACTTTCACCCCCATTATGAGGGCCTAAACATTTCCAATTACAACCCCATCCAAAGAAAATGAAATGTTTAATGCCAAAGACATAGTTTATATCTGTCTATGAAGCTGCAATTGTTTTGGAGGGCTACAAACCATGATACTAAAAATCTGAGAACCAATTTGTCCCCTTGGGGACAATTTTGCGTGCACTGAAAACGCATAGTGTATTGTGAGGAAGACAATACTTTCTCATTCTCTGTTAGCCTGCCCTCGGTCATCTGCAAATGGGGACTTATGATACCTTACTTAAAAGTGATGACTTTGACTTAAACCAAACAAGTAAACTGCCATTGAAACCACCAGGAAATGCAGCACCAACATGATGAATGTATATACATTGACATAACGGATGAAGCTTTGGGCCATTTCTGTCTTGCAAGATGATTTTTCTGGGGGACCAGTGGTAAGAGAAGATCATCAAAGCATATTTTGTGTATATAGTTCATTCAGTCAAATGATTATGGACGGTTTCTTAGTTTATTCCCACAGAGGGTTAACTGCTTTACATGACTGTGAATTTTAAATGCTGACCTTCAGAATGCTAGCTCATCTACAAGATCCCTATCATACTTCCTGGGTCTCTGATAGTACTCCCCAACACACATGCTCTCACTCTCTCTTTGCCATGCCATTGTGTTTCTTATAAGGCTAAGACAATTCTCAACAAGAAGGACAGACTTTACTGCACCCGAAATGGTCTGTGTCCTGACAATTGCCTAATTCCTCTAGAAGTAAGCTTTCTCAGTCTGCATCCTGAAAACTAAAGGTGTTTTTCTTTCACCAAAGGGGGAAGGAAGGGATACCTGTACAGGAATATTTCTAGTGATAAGGAAAAGCAGAGCATGGTGGTTGCCACAGAAACTTGACATCAATATAGTGAACTTGAAACTTTTTAATAAAGACCAACAAATGTGGCCTGACAAGAAGAATATAGAATGCTCTCCAGGCGTTTGAACTCAACTGACTGTGTGGTTGCCTTGCAGTTGGGGCGGAACCTCCCTATTGTGTGTGGAGATGAAGGGATATCTGATCCAAATCACCTCTTTCCCACTGTGGGACTCAATGCTCTGGCTGTCTGGTGATGCAGAGAGATGTGGAACTCAGCCCCAAGAAGTGTAGTGTACTGCTCTGGGGTGTCCTGTACCTACTTTCTGCTAAAGACAGGACTGTAGGTAATAAGATAGATTACTGAGTGTAAGAGAAAGGGGAAGTATATGTGCATGTGCATGTCTCTGCGTGTGTGTGTGTGCATGCTCATGTGTGTGTGAGTGCGTGAGTATGAGTCCTAGTCAGTTCCTACCATATATTAAGAACCAAGTCACAATTACTGCTTATTTTTATCAGCCTTCTTTGGTTGATATAGTTTCTATGGTGACTCAGTGACTGCTGTGAATTTTGACCCTGAGCAACCACTTACGATTATTGCCTGAATCACTTATTACTACAACAATTCTCAAGTTTTAGTGCTACTTTTTCAATTCTTTTATTCTTTCTAGAATTATCAGTTGGCATTTAGTTGTAGGATACAGCTTTCTTTTCTTGTTTGTATGTTTATTTGTGTATTTATATCAGTGTGATTCACAATTAGCATTTAAGGAGAAGTCACAACTTTCCCTCCTCTCTTCTTTATTAATGTATTTATTAATATTTATATAAATACGGCTCAGAGTTCCCATTTTTCCAGGACTACCCTCTATTTCATCATTATATACACTGGTACTCAAATTGTTCCCAATTTGACCAATGGAAACCCCTTCAAGTTGGCTTTTGAGTTCACTTGACACATCCTTAGAATTCCTTGAGAGTGTACTTTGCTACCTGAGGCTAACCATCTCTTCATATGTAAAAAGGAAATCATGACGCCTACCTTTTTACCTAGAAATACCAATCTAATGCTTGTACTGCTCTTAATGAATATTAGCTTCCCATTCCCACTTTACTTCTTTCATTATGTAAAGCAATGCCTCTGTTATTAACATAATAACATGACTACAGAGAGAATATTCGCAAATGTAACAGCAAACACACCTAAGCCCATATTTCCAATCGGAGTAACTTGGGGGTCACAGTTGTGTATGGGAGGGTTGTGAGATGGAGTTGGGGAGAAGAAAAGCATCCTTGCACAGGTTTCAGTTAACTCATTGAGGACAGACAACCCTTATATTTTATGTGCTTTCCCATCCTCTTAATTTCCTCTCTATTCCATGTGCTCGCTGACTTAGCCAAGATCTAAAGAGGAAAACTTCTGGTAACACACCCATGAGAAGAATCTAGACTTAAACTACACACAAGTGTCACTGTGTTCTTCTATCTGGGAGTCAAATTCCATCAGAAGGTAGTAGCCCATTAGCACACTGCAAGAGCACAGAGGTGTGAGCTAAAATGAAGGTTTTCATTTCTGCAAAGTAGCAATCTCCTCATTCAACCACATAATTTTCCATTTTATATGCTGAGTTTCCAACTTTTAGGTGAAAATTGTACTCAACTTTTCTGAAGTGGAGTCCATTTGAAGTCATACACCATGGTGTAGGCTCCAGAATCCATGTTGTTCCTCGTGGACATGTCCAGTTATACAGGCTTAGAGAATGATGAAAGAAAATGTAGAATGCACATATAGAATTGTATTGGCAATGCCTGGCACATATTAGACATCTGCTGCAATTTTAATGAATTGAATGTGTATATAAGAGTGTGCAGGGTATGAAACTTATGTATATGTTCTTTCAGAATTTTAACATGATTTTTTTCAGAGTTGGGTTACAGCTTAACTTATTCTTTGTTTGATTTGAGGAAGTTTTGCTTCTTTTCTGTAAAAAATCATGTATTTTCCAAAAAACACTAACAACAACAACCACAACTGGAAGTGAATAGCACAAAGATAAGTAGAGTAGAGGGGAGGATGAAATACTGGGAAGTGAATTAGAGCAAATTATGTTCCATGCTTTTATAATTATGTCAAAATGAATCCTAATGTTATATATAACTATGAAGTACCAAATTTTTTTTTTAGAAATCATGTTTTCATTGAGAGAAAAATAACCTGTAGAAGAAGGGGAGAGATTCCATCTGGTGATCAAATGTAGAATTACAGGTGTTAAAATACCTTGCTGTCTTGGGGAAGAATGAAGTAATCGGGGAGAATTCGAGAGGGGAAGGGATTACACTGCATAGTCACTAGAGCTTTCTGAAAATTTTCACACACTGGTGATAATATTTCTATATCTATGCTCACCCTGGGATCTTCAAGTGTTGAGTTTGAAGTCCAGCCCCTGTGAGTTAAAGAGAAAGCTTCATGAGTATGAATGATTGGCATGTTGAGGCACAGAAACACACATTCATACAAAGAAGTAATGTAAAATGAATTATATTTGTTTCTTTAGCCCATAAAACAGTATACTGTGAACATATTTCTGAAGCAATGAATATATGACCATCATATTTGTAGTAAGCTTATAACTTACTGGCTTTTTCAACACTTTATAAAATAGTTCTCATATTCAAAATACTACAGAAAGGTAAATGTATAAAATAATTTATAAATTTATAATTTATAATAAATAATATATGTATATCATAATACCCTCTATATAGCACCAACATGTGCACTTTGAATTATTATCAAAGAAATCTTTGTTATTTTCACACAATTGTGTACGAACATGTTTCTAAATCAATAAATGTTTTTCAACAGTATTTTGTAACTTGGTTCAAAGATTTTCCTGTTTCACAAAACTCTATTTCAGTAACTTTCAGATTACCAGTTAATACTTTTTGTTTAACCATTATCAAGTAATAAATAAATATACATTTAGAAGTGAATGTTATTGTTTGTGTCTCTCTTTTGTCCCATCTTCTGCCCATTTAATATAAAGAACCTCTGTTAATTTATCTGTGCCTATTTACCAGATTTTTTTTACATGTAACACAATAACTTATATTTGGTGATGCATATATCAATTCACCCATGCTCATACATATTGTTTCCAAGAAATGGGATCTTATTCTACAGTCTATTTTAAACTTCCTTGTTTCACTTAATATGATTCATTTTCATTTACTTCATTTGGTATTTTCCAAGCGTTTATTGGGGTTTATATTGCTTTGTATGTGTTTTATCTTTTTATATCATAAACTTTCATCCTTTAAAGTAGTTTGTACATGAAGGACACAAACACTATATCTGAATATAGGTGGTTAATAATTTCCCCAGCTTTCCATGAACATTTTGATTTTTAATTCTGCTGTGAACATGGTACTTTATACTTTATAATTATTTTTAGTATTCGAAAAGTATTTTAACACATTATTTCAAAAAGGACAACTGAGAAATAATGCTTTGAGATTTATCAAATGTCAGCTCTTAAGACAGAATGGGAAAAATTTAGTTTTTTGGATAATTCCAGATTTTTAATTTGGGAGTCACAATTTGTAAGCATTTATTTTCCATATCAAGTTACCTAACCTATTCTCTGCTCCCTGATTCAAGCAATGTGATGATTATTGTTCTACGGAGAATTAAGATTAAAATGAGTTGAAATGTATTTTTGTTAGTTTTTTAAGATTCCCATATATAATTCAATTAAAAAGTGAATAGGTGTTCTGGCAGAAAGCATGGTGAGAAACAGAACACTGCCCATTTCCCCTCTGCATGAACGTCTCCCCGCCCTGTCCCGACCAGGCGACAGACAGGGGCCGCCAGAACGCGATAGGGCCTTGGGGGGGGGGGGGGGCCCGAGCAGACGGTGGATGCCATGAAGCTGGGTCACGCCTTAGACATGGAACCACACAGATCAGGGCCCGGGGGCTCCACGCCTCGCCTGTTCCGGGAGCCCTCACCTGCTGCTCCCAACAATGAGCAGATGGACAGAGGCTGTAACTCTCTTGGAAGGTGAACGAGGCCCCCAGAGTCCGTGATCCTTAGAATCCTTAGCAGCTGCGGGGGTGGGTGATGTTTGGCGGCCGACGGGGGAACGTCAGCTGTCGACTGGGGACGGTTACGGGGACGTTGACTGTCGTCTGGGAGACAGTTAAAAGTTGACAGGGGAAGGTTAACTGTATACTAGGGGACGGTTAAAGGCCGAGAGGGGGAACATTAACTGTCTACAAGGGGAATGTCGACTGTCAACTGGGGGACGATTGATGACTGACAGGGAGAGCATTGACTGTTGACTGGGAGGTTAGCAGCCCAGGAGGGCCGGAATGGTGTGGCGGGGTGGGGTGCAGGGGGGATGATGACTATTAGGGGCACATGAATCGAACAGTTACCATTCAATGGTGGAAGGGTTAGCCGCCATCAGGTGGAATAGGCAACATGGGGAATGGTTAGTGCCCTACAGGTGGAAGATTAGCAGCCATTGGGTGGATGGTCTTCATTCTTCCCAAGACAGAAATGGCAGAGGAACACACTGTTCCATCCTGGGCCAGTTGGAAGTGCCCACCATCCTTTGGGAAGATATATAGAAGGTCTCTGCATATAATAGGAGAAGCTGCTCTCAACATTTCCCCCATTCTTTCAAAAGAAAATTTTTGCTACATCTGGACATTCTTGATGTAAAAAGCTTGTCAACATATGATAAAGTAAAAATTAACATGTCTTGTAAATGCCCATTTGTTTTAAAAAATCAGAAATGTCTTCTAGAAGTGACTTTGAAATGGAGTTGTTAGACCACATCTATGAACAACTACTGCCCACGTTTTTTCAGTGGGTTAGAGGAAATGGAGGAGATATTCACAGTGAGAAGAAGGTCCTATGCCAGACTGGTCAAATATAAAAGACATTTTTCCTATTATAGCCATTTTTTTCGTTTGTGCATTTTTCTCATCTTACTTATTTTAAATGGTTCTTTTTAGTCATACATGACAATAGGATTCATTTTGATATAATTATAAAAGCATGAAATATAATTTGTTCTAATTCAGTCCCTAGTACTTCCATTTCTGTCCCTTCTTCCATCCCCCATTTCTCTTCTCTCTACTGATCTTTCTGCTATTATAGATTTTTAAAAATAAGTGTCTTGTGGAGATACATAATGCTGAGATTTACTGTGGTATATTCACATGTGTACATATGAAATAATCATTCCACTATCTTTCCCTATTCCATCCCTCCTCCTTTCATTTCCCTTTGTCTGCTCCATTGATCTTTTTTTTTTAACCCCCCATTTTGAATTAGCTTCTACATATGAGAGAAAACATTTGACCTTTGACTTTTTTAGACTGGCATATTTCACTTAGCATGATAATTTCCAGTTCCCTTCATTCACAGGCAAAAGCCATGAAGTCATTCTTCTTTATGACTCAGTAATACTCCATTGTGTATATATACTACATTTTCTTTTTCCATTCATCTCTTGAAAGGCATCTAGGTTGACTCCACAGTTTGACTATTGTGAATTGTACTGCTATTAACATTGATGTGACTTTGTCACTGTAATATACTGATTTTAAATCCTTTGGATATATATTGAGGAATAGGATAGCTGGGTCAAATGGTGGTTCCATTCCTATTGTTTTCTGGAGTCTCCACAGTTTTCCAAAGTTGTTGCCCTAATTCACAGTCCTACCAACAATGTATGAGTGTTATGATTTGGATGTGAGATGTCCCCCAAAAGTTCATGTGTGAGACAATGCAAGAAGGTTCGGAGGAAAAATTATTGGGTTGTGAGAGTCTTAACCTAATCAGCGAATTAATCCCCTGATAGTGATTAACTGAGTGGTAACTGAAGTGATGGGGTGTGGCTGGAGGAGGTGGAAATTGGGGGCATTGCTGTGGGGTATATATTTATATCTAGAAAGTAGAGATCTCTTTCTGATTCCTGATCATCATGTGAGCTGGTTCCCTCTGCCACAGTCCTCCAACATGATGCCCTGCCTCACCTTGAGCCCTGAGGAATGGAGCCAGGCACTTATGGACTGAGAACTCTAAAACCATGAGTCCCTAAATAAACCTTTCCTCCTTTACAATTGTTCTAGTTGGGTCCTGTAGTCACAGCAGTGAAAAGGCTAACTAAAACAATGAGTGTACCTTTTCTCCCACATCCTTGCCAACATTTATTGTTATCTTTTTTTGATACAAGGAATTGAACCCAGGGATGCTTAACCACTGAGGCAAAATCTCAGTCCTTCTTTATATATTATATTCCGACAGGTTCATTCTGAGTTGCTTAGAGCCATGCTAAGTTGCTGAGCCTGGTTTTGAACTTGAGATCCTCCTACCTGAGCCTCCCAAACCTCTGAGATTGCAGGTGTGTGCCACCACGCATGGGTATTACTTATATTCTTGATAATTGCCATTGAGACTAGAGTGAGATGAAATCTCGATGTAGTTTTGATTTTTATTTCTCTACTTGCTAGAGATGTTGATCTTTTTTCATATATTTGTTGAGCATTTGTATCTCATCTTTTGAGAGGTGTCTGTTTAGTTCCTTTGCCCATTCATTGATGGTGTTGTTGTTTTGGTGTTAAGTTTTTGAGTTCTTTGTATATACTCGATATTAATGCCCTGAATATCAGGTGACAAAGATTTCTCTCATTCTGTAGGCTCTGCCTTTACACTCTTATTTGTTTTGTTTGCTGTAGAGAAGCTTTTTTAATTTGATGCCAGTTCACCTATTGATTTTTCATTTTATTTCTTGCACTTTATGAGTATTGTTAAGGAAGTCAGTTCCTGAGCCAACACGCCAGAGTGTTGGGCATACACTTTCTTCTAGCAGTTGCAGACTTTCTGGTCTAATACCTAGGTCTTTAATTCACTGTATATTGATTTTTGTGCCAGATGAGGGAGGTTAAATTTCATTCTACTACATATGGATTTTCAGTTTTCCCAGCACCACTTGTTGAAGAGGTTATCTTTTCTCCAATGTATGTTTATGGCATCATTGTCTAGTATGAGATAATTGTATTTAGGTAGGTTTGTCTATGTGTCTTCTATTCTATTCCATTGGTCTTCATGCCTGTTTTGGTGCCAATATCATGCTACTTCTATTAATATAGCTCTGTAGTATAATTTGAGGTTCAGTATTGTGATGCCTCCTGCTTCACTTTTCTTGCTAAGGATTGCTTTGGCTATTCTGGGTCTCTTATATTTCCAAATGAATTTAATAACTGCCTTTTCTAGTTCTGTGAAGAATACCATTGGAATTTGTATGGGACTTGCATTGAATCTGTATAGTGCTTTTGGTAGTATGGCCATTTTGACGATTTTAATTCTGCCTGTCTAGGAACATGGGAGGTCTTTACGTCTTCTAAGGTCCTCTTCAATTTCCTCTTGAGTGTTCTATAGTTTTCATTGTAGAGGTCCTTCACCTTTTGTTAGATTGACTCCCAAGTATTTTTTTTCACATTATTGTTAATGAGATAGTTTTCCTAATTTTCAGCAGATTCATCATTCATGTATAGGAATTAGATTGATTTATGGGTATTGATTTTGTCTCCTGCTACTTTGCCAAATTCTTTTATAAACTCTGAAAGTCTTCTGGGTGTAGTTTGGGGGTCATGTTATCAATTAGAGATAACTTGAGCTCTTCTTTTACTATTTGTATTCATTTAATTTCTTTCCCTTGTCTGATTTTTCTAGCTAGAGTTTCAAGGACTATATTGAATAGGAGTAGTGAAAGTTGGCATTGTTGTCTTGTTTCTTTTTTTAGAGGAAATGCTTTTGCCATTTAGAATAATGTTGACCTTACAATGCTGAGGTAAGTTCATTCTATTCTTAGTGTTTCTAGTGTTTTAAGATAAATGGGTATTGTACTTTTTCAAAGGGTTTTCTTTTTTGCATCTATTGAGATACTCATAGATTCTTATTCTTAAATCTGTTTATGTGGTGGATTACATTTATTGATTTTCAGATTGAACCAACCTTGCATCCCTGGAATGAAACCCACTTGATCATAGTGCACTATCATTTTAATGTGTTTTTGGATGTGGTTTGCTAACATTTTGTTAAGAATTTTTGCATCTATGCTCATCAAGGGTATTGGTCTGAAATTTTATTTCCTTGGTGTGTCTTTGTTTGGTTTTGTATCAGGGTGATACTGGCTTCATAGAATGAGTTTGGCAGTATTCCCTCATTTTCTATTTCTTTGAATAATTTGAAGAGGATTGATATTAATCCTTCTTTTAAGATCTGGTAGAACTTTGCTGAGAATCCATTTGATCCTGGCCTTTTCTTTGTTGAAAAGCTTTTGAAAGCTGCTTCAATTTCATTAGTTAAAAATCCGTTACTGTTTTCTATATCCTCCTGGTTGTATTTGGGTAGATCATATGTCTCTAGGAATTTGTCAATATCTTCAAGATTTTCTAGCTTATTGGAGCATACATTTTCAAAATAGTTTCTGATGAACCTCTGGATTTCAGTAGTGTCTGTGGTCATATTTCCTTTTTCATCTGCACGTTTGTTAATTTGAGTATTTCCTCTTTCTTTTGGTTAGTTTTGCTAAGGTTTTATCAATTTTGTTTATCCTTTCAAAATAACAACTCTTTGATTCATCGATCATATATATTGTTTTTTTATCCCAATTTCATTGATTTCAGCTCTGATTTTAATATTTCTTGTCCTCTACTGATTTCGGTGTTCTTCTTTTTCTAGGCCCTTAAGATGTAATGTTAGATTATTTATTTGGTATATTTCTTTTATTTTCGTGTATGAACTCAATGCTATGAACTTTCTTTTAGACCTGGCTTCATACTTTCCCAGAAATTTTGATATGTTTTATTACTATTCTCATTTAAAGAATTTTAAAAATTCTCCCCTCATTTATTCTGCTATCTATTCATCGTTCAAAAGTTTACTATTTAATCACCAGGTAGTAGAGTGGTTTCTGTTTTTTGTCTTATTGATTTCTAATTTCATTCCCTTATGATTTGATAGAATGTGAAATACTACTTTGTGAGCTGCTTTCTATTAAGAGCCTTTGGATTGGTGAATATCCAGATAATGGTATTTTAAGTCAATGTGTGACCTCTTCTGATCCCAGGATCAACACCACTTTAAGAGATGCCACTGAGCCCTATTTGTTATAATCACTTCTGAGACAAGCCTTGTTCTATTCAGTCTTCTATGAAATAAAATCTTGCAGCAATTGTTCTCTATGGTTCCTTAAACTCAGGTATACACCTATAATAAAGTATGCAATAGGTCAAAAAATTAGTTGTTATATTTAGTAAACTTACTATAACATTAAATGAAGCCTGAAAGAGGGGTGGAAGAGAGATTGGGCAAAAAGGAAAAGGAACGATAGAGACAGAAAGAAATAGAAAAAAGATATAAAAGAATAATCTTTACCAAGGAGTAAAGGAAAAATAGATGAATTGTGGTTATTTGAGGTAGCAGATAATTCAAGAGGATGAATGGGAGCAAAGGGAGCAAGTATAAACTAGAGTCTGGAAAACAAAGAAGGATTGATTTCAATGAATGCTTTATATCATTCAAATGGGTTGAAGATGCAATGTTGGCTACCCAGTTAACAATTATCATTAAGTTAAAGAGTTATTTATGAGACCAAAACTGACATTGGAGTTGTTTATTGTAAACCATGTCAAGGTGAAGAAAATACTTGTTGAATCTTGATTTGAATTTCATTGGGGTTTGGACATTTAACAAGTCTCATCAGTCTTTGACTTTGGATATCTCCTGAGTTTCAGGGGCACACGAGCCAATTCTCTAGTTGCTATGAACCTCATTCCAGCAGCTTCTGGCTTGTCAGCTCAGGGTCCTGCAGCTGACTGTTTGGAATGTGTAGTGTTGTGGGTTGTCTTTTTCTATTGTGTGCAGTAGTTCAGGATAAGCAGGCTCTGGAGTAGTCCCTATGATTGCTGTGGGTCACCATGTAACTACACCCCTCTACAGGATCCTATTTGGAGTAGTGAAGATTCTGGTGACTGTCTGTGAATACAGGAAATATGGTTGTGAGTTTTCCACTGGTGTTCTTTGGTGCAGAAGTAGTCCCTTGGCTGACACTACTCTCTGAGGTACTGAAGTAAAGGGTCCCAGGTGGTTCACCTGGACACTAGTTTCCATTGACCCAGGTTGTGAACAGTGGGTGCTGATTCCCTGTTTACTACGTCTAATGCAAGATTCCGCAAGTATCCAAACAGTGCCCTTTCACTTGTCAATTGTGATCACAGGTGAGAATTTGTACCAGTTAAGGTTGGGATCAGCACAGACTTATAACTTTCTGTCAGGTCTCTTTATAACTGAATCTTCAGGCAGCTTCCCTCTGGTATGGCCCTGTCATCCTGGGGACCATCCCTAGACTTCCCATAGTGCTCCCTCCCCCAGTGTCAGTGGTTAGGGCCTGGTGAATCCATGTTTCTCTATTCAAGGCCAAAGCTCCTTCATTGTTTTCTCTGAATTGAAACAGTGGGTGTTGTGCAGAGCTTTCTATGCTTGCCAGGGTCACATGCTGAGCAGGGTTAGGCAAAGTACCTGGTACAGATTCCCACCAGTCCATTCCATTCCCCTTGTTTGTGGTGAGCAGGAGGGACAGGGGGTTTCAGTAATTTGGATTAGTAGTGGTTCTTCTAGAAGTTCTTTCTGGCTGGATTGTAAGAGGCCCCACTGCAGGGGACTTTCATCTGCTTTAATTTGCAGTTGTTTGGGCATGAGAAGATGCTGTGTTGATTTAAGTAGGTGACTGGTTTGTTGAGGGCTCCACAAAATGACTGGGATACCCCCAGGCTCAGTTTTTTTAGATGATTTGGTTTTAAGATGTGTGTTCAGATATCATTTTCTTTTTTTTTACTTTTAAACTTTTAAAAATTTGTTCCTCTTAGTTATACATGACAGTAGAATATATTTTGACATATCACACATACATGGAGTATAATTTCACATTCTTGTGGTTATACATGATGTAGATTTACACTGGTTGTGTACTCATATATGAACATAGGGGCATAATGTCTGATTAATTCTACTTTCTTTCCCATTCCCATTCCCCTCTCTTCCCCCCATTCCCCCTGTCCCAATCTGGTGAACCTCTACTGCTGACCCTTCCCCGCACCTTTTGTGAATCGGCATTCACATATCAGAGAGAATATTTGGCCTTTGATATTTTGGGATTGGCTTATTTCACTTACTATGACAGCCTCCAGTTCCATCCATTTACCAGCAAATGCCATAAATCATTCTTTGTGAGTGAGTAATATTCCATTGTGTATATGTATCACATTCTCTTTATCCATTCATCTGTTGAAGGGAACCTAAGTTGGTTCCATAGCTTAGCTATTGTGAAATGAGCTGCTATGAACATTGATGTGACTGCATTACTATAGTATATTGATTTTAAGTCCTTTGTGTATATGCTGAGGAGTGGATAATTGGGTCATATAGTGGCTCCATTCCAAGTTTTCTGACGTCTCTCCATACTGCTTTCAAGAATGGTTGCACCAATTTGCTGTCCCACTAGCAACATATGAGTGAACCTTTTCTCCCACATCTTTGCCAATATTTATTGTTACCTGTATTCTTGATAATTGCTACTCTGACTAGAGTGAGATGAAATCTCTAATTTTAATATACATTTCTCTAATTGCTGGTGATATTGATAATTTTTTATCATATTTGTTGACCACTCATGTTTCTTCTCTGTAGTGTCTGTTCAGTTCCTTTGCACATTTATCGTTTGGGTTATTTGTGGTATTTTTGGTGCTAAGTGTTTGAGTTTTTTATATATCCTGGAGATTAATTCTCTATCTGAGGTGTGGGTGGCAAAGATTTTCTCCCATTCTGTAGGCTCTCTGTTTATGTTCTTGATGATTTCCTTTGCTGTTAAGAAGTTTTTAGTTTGATACCATCTCATTTATTGATTATTAATTTTACTTCTTGTACTTCAGCTTTTGTTTATCATGGAAGATTTTTATTTCATCATCAATTCTGAAACTTAATTTTGCTTGGTAGTATTCTTGGCTGGCATCCATTTTCTTTCAGAGTTTGGTATATATTATTCCAAGATCTCCTAGCTTTGAAAGTCTAGGTTGAGAGATCAACTGAGATCCAGATTGATTTCCCTCTAAATGTTATTGGTCATTTTCCTTGGGCATCCATTAAAATCCTATCCTTATTCTGTATGTTAGGCATTTTCATAATAATGTTCCTTGTGGTGGGTCTGTTGTAATTTTTTATATTTGTGGTCCTATAAGCCTCCTGTATTTGATTTCCCATTTCATTCTTTAGGTTTAGGATATTTTTTGATATTATTTCATTGAAAAGTTTGTGCATTCCTTTTGTTTGTATCTCTGATCCTTCATCTATTCCAATAAATCATAAATTTGGTCATTTCAGGTTATTCCATGATTCTTGGAAGTTCTGTTCATGGTCTCTTAACATCTTTTCTCCATGGTCAACTTTATTTTCATGATTATATATTTTGTCTTTAATGCATGAAACTGTTTTCCAAGTGATGCAGTCCGTCGATGATGCTTTCAATTGAATTTTTAATTTGATTTAGTGATTCCTTCATTTTAAGGTTTTCTGCTTGTTTCTTTTCCTGAATCTTGGCTTTATTAAAATAATCTTTCATTTCCTGTATTTTCTCTCTGATTTCACTCTCTATACCAGCCTTTACTTCACAGATCAGTTTATGTACATTCTAAACTTCTTCTCTGACATTTCTTCTCCTATGGTGTCAATGGATTCTGTTATTGGAGTATTCTGGCTTGTTTATGGTGATGTGTTCTCTTACTTTTTCATGTTGTTTGTGTGTCTACCCATCTAACAGTATAGATCTGAGGTTGTCGAGTTTCTACCCTGTGAACTTATAGTGTCTCTGAATGTTTCCAGTACCTCACTGTTTAGTAGGAGACATATAATAACAACAACCAATACAAAAATATACAGCATGAAACCAAATGGTTCCCATTATGACAATCATAATTATCACTATAAACAGGAATGATATGACCAGTTATTGCCTACAATAAAAACAGCAAGTTAGCAAAAGGATTTACAGATTCCAGTGGTGAACAGGGAAAGAACAGAAGTGATATAGGATGTGATGATTGTGAGGGAGGAGGAGAGAAGATAGGAGTAAAAAATTAAAGTAAGTGTACAGTAGAAATTGTTAGTGGAAGAAAAGAGAGAAAGAATCAAGGGAAACAGATGTGTAAGAGAAAATATATAAAGTAAACATTTAAAAAATAAAAATAAAAAAATACAAAATAAAATATACTAATCAAACATCCTAGTCTTCAAAAAACTGATTCATGAAAAATAACTTCCTTCAAAATTGCTAGAAATGAGAAAACAAAAAATATATGAGTATGTATAAATGTCCTTGTACCATTAAGGACACAATTAAACAGAGAAAAGAAAATAAAAGGAAAAAAAGTGAAAACAAATCTTGATGAAAAACTAAATAATTCTTTCTGTTGGAGTTCAAAAGATTCTTGGTTCCTTTTCTTAGAAGTTTTAAGTGGGTTGGCTGGAGCATGATGCCGCACCCTCCGGATTACTGGAGTGGGAGAGGTAATCCTGTAGGTCCAATTTCTGGAGGCAGGGTTTAGGCTTTGGAGGGCTCCAGGCACGTTAATTAAAGCCAATTGGTCTGGAGATTTTAAATCAGTGCACCTTCAGGGTCTAGTAATTGCCAGTCCATGCTGGAAGACTGTACCCTGTGATCTCCCCTGGGTTCCATTGTTGTGGTGGAGGAGCCAATTCTTAGACCCCTACATCACCTGTGGCCCCTACATTTCCCGATCTTGGGTTTAGTTTCCAAATTCCATCTCTCCCTTCTCTGCCCTTCCAAATTCCCAACCAGATGCATCTCTCCCAGCTGGTCCTGCAAGCAGCTGGTTTGGGGGAGGGATGGGTAGAGTCAGTGATTTTCCACAACCAGTTGTCCCCTGTGTAAATCTTTCTCCACATTTGATTTTCTTCTGGTCACTTAAGAATACTCTGTATCATGCAGTGTGTGTTTAGGGGGTCTTTATTTCAGGCCAAATTTTGGGTTTGCCTCAGTGGCTGGCCCCTTTGCCACAGCTGCAAAAGAGTTCCTTTATTTGTCCTCCATAGGACGTCTGGGGAGATGGCATCTTCTTTCCTGCACAAGGATATTGTGCAGTTTTCCATTCAGTTAAGTAGGGTAATGTCCTTAATCTTTAAATGCTCCATACCCAGACAAGCCTCAGGCCTCCTAAAAATGTGGATTCTTTTTTTGTGTGTGTGAATAAGAAAACTTCCCAGATAAAATAAATTTTAACCAGTCCATTCAAGTCAGAGACATAGCTTATCTTGGGTTGTTTTATTTCTTTCTGTTTAGGAAAGAGTCTGTATTTTATTCTTCAGTATATTACACTCTCTCCTTTCTTTTTTTTATTGCAAACAAATGGTATACATGTTGTTTCTCTGTTTGTACATGGCGTAAAGGCATACCATTTGTGTAATCATAAATTTACATAGGGTAATGCTGTTTGATTCATTTAGTTATTTTTTCCCTTCCCCCACCCCTCCCACCCCTCTTTTCCCTCTATACAGTCCTTCCTTCCTCCATTCTTGCCCCCCTCCCTAACCCTAACTCTAAACCTAACACTAACCCCTCCCACCCCCCATTATGTGTCATCATCCACTTATTAGCAGTATCATTCATCCTTCGGTTTTTTGAGATTGGCTTATCTCACTTAGCATGATATTCTCCAATTTCATCCATTTGCCTGCAAATGCCATAATTTTATCATACTTCATGGCAGAGTAATATTCCATTGTATATATATGCCACAGTAAAAATGTGGATTCTTTTAATTCACTTATCCTTCCACTTTGCTCATGGAGGGACCACTCCGCTGCTTCTGATCCAGTCACAGCATTGGCTGTGCTACTGGGGATTTCTTCCTTTTTTATTATATCCATCCTCCTGAGTCCCTAATCTGCTTTCAATGTCCAATTTTAAATTCCAATAAAATTGACCCCTCCTTTTTTGTCCAACCACCTTGCTGAGGTGCTTGTCTGCTTTCTTGGTTTCAAACCACAGAGTAGCCAGGAAGTGACCTTCTCTAGTTCATCATCTTGAAAGCCACTCCAGACATAATTTCCTTTTTGTTGTGTGCCTTTTGTTTTGCTGTGTATATAGTGTATATAATGGACAAATGAGTCTCAGTTTTGCAAAATCTAGTCTCCAGATGTTAAAGAGGTTGCCAGTGTCTGACTAAGTAGTTAGTAAAATTACCACATTTTGTATGTTTTGTATTGAAACTCATAAGAAACCTTGTCCTCTGTACATGACTTCTGGATATGAATTTTTCAACCATCTCTAAGCATTACATATGCCTTTACTTATCCACTGAATTGAAAGTAGAGAGAAGAAAGGGGAGACAGAAGATTCAAGGACAAAATGGCCATGTTAGATGATACCTCAGAATATAACCACTGCTAAGTGTGCAATTTTATTTACCAGTGCTGCATGCCTAGTGGATAAGTTCTTATGTGGAATATCTAGTCCTATTATATATTTAGAAGTGCTTGATAAATTTAAAAGTAGAAGTAGTAGAATAAAAGTTTTTGTAAATAGCTTCAAAAATAAATAAAATAAGAATAATTTGAATAGACATTTCTCAAAATCAAACAAATGGCCAATAAAACATGAAAAAAGTTTCAACATCATTTATCATTAGGGAAATGCAAAGCAAAACCACAATGAGATATCACTGCCCAAGAGTAATAATGACTAAAATGGTTAAAGAGAATAAGTGCTGGCAAAGATACTGAGAAATGGGAATCTTTGTACACTGTTGGTGGGACTGTAAAGTAGTACATCCATTATAAAGAAGAGTATGGGGAGGGGTGGGGGGGAAGGGAAAAAATAACAGAATGAATCAACAACATTACCCTATGTAAATTTATGGTTACACAAATGGTATGCCTTTACGCCATGTACAGAGAAACAACATGTATCCCATTTGTTTACAATAAAAAAAAGAGTATGGAGTTTCCTCAAAAAAATTAAAAAATAGAACAACCATCAGATCCAGCTATCCAATCATTGGATATATATTCAAGGGAAATAAAATCATTATGCTGGAGTCATATGTTGTCCCACATTAACTACAGCACTATTCACAAGAGCCAAAAAACAGAAACAACCTAATTGCCCTTCAACTGGATGAATGGATAAATAAAATGTGGTAAATATAGGAAATGTAATACTATTCAGCCATAAAAGAATGAAATCCTGTCATTCGTAATGACATGGATATAACTGGGGATCCTTATGTTAAGTGAAACAACACACAGGAAGACAAATGACACATATTCTCATTCATGTGAAATATTTAAAAATTGATCTGAGAAGTTGAAAATAGAGTAGTAGTTACCAGAGACTGGGAATAGAAGAAGGGAGAGATGGATGGCAGAAGATTGATTGATGGGTACCATTGTACTTAGACAGGAGTAAGAAAATTTTATAATTGCAAATTGAGTGTGCAATTGCAAAAGTAGGGTGACTATGGATAACAATTTTGCACTGCATATTTTCAAAAGAAAAAAGGATTCTATATGCTTTTGACATAAAAAAATGATAAATGTTTGAGGAAGCAGATATGTGTAAACTTATTCAAACATCACACAATGTATATATTTATCAGACCATCATATGGCACCCTAATAGTACATACAGATTTTTTTGTATGTTTGTTTTTGCTTGTGTCAGTTAAGTAAAACAATTTTTTAAAAAGTGTTACTGGATGTGGATTCTGTCCAAATACTTTTTTTCTTCATGTATGGTGAAAATCATATATTTTGTCTACTTGGGTATATTAATCCTAATGAATATTCTGATATCAAACCATTATATGTAATAACTATATTTAGATGGGCATGGTTGCACATGACTGTAATCACAGAAGCTTGGGAGGCTGAGGCAGGAGGATCTTGAGTTCAAAACCAGCCTCAGCAACTTAGCAGGGCCCTAAGCAACTTAGTGAGACCCTGTCTTTAAATAAAATATAAAAAATGTTGGGAATGTTGCTCAGTGGTTAAGCGCCCCTGAGTTCAATCCTCTGTACCAAAAAATGTAATAATTATTATGTTTGCATAATTGCAAACTTACTGATATGACCTTATATGTGTATATAAATGGGTATAACTGCAATCCTGTCAAGATATATGTATGAACCTCTAGTAGTGAATTACATTGTGTAAACTTGACCTTAATCATCTATAAAATGGGCATATTGATACTTAATTCAAAAAGCCTTTATGAGGCAAAATGAACAAATCTATAAAAGTTTCTAACACATAATACTAAACAAATTTATGTATTGACTTCCCCTGTATTTATCTTCCCAGAAAAGCAATGACTTTAACATGAGCATCTCATGGCGATCAATTTAATTTGAAGCAGTGGAAAATGAAATATATACTTATTTATTTATTTATTTATTTATTTTGGTAGCAGGGATTGAATCTAGGGGTGCTTCAACATTGAACCATATCCCCAACCCTTTTTTATATTTTATTTAGAGACAGGATTTTCCTAAGTTGTTTAGGGTCTCTCTAAGTTGCTGAGGCTGGTTTTTTTGGGGGGGAATTGAACTCAGGGACACTGAGCCACTTCTTCACCCCTATTTTCTATTTTATTTAGAGACAGGGCCACACAGTTATTAGTGACTCACTTTTGCTTAGGCTGGCTTTCAGCTTGCAATCCTCCTGCCTCAGCCTCCTGAGCTTCTGGGATTAAAAGTGTGTACCACCAGGCCCAGCATTTATGAATTTTTTTAAAATGTTGTTACCATATCCTTGCAGGATGAGATACTTCAAGACAGAAAAAAAAGCAATTGCCCTCTTGATACTTAGAAAATATTACTTCATTTAACAAGAATTCTTTCAGAAAGACAGTTCCAGAGTTGATTAATTTGGCTCTGTTATTAGTATCATTAAGGCCCCAGGTTCTCTCCATCATTGGCATGTTGTCTTGTCTGACTATCATGATCTCAAGATGGCTATTATAAATCCAGGTTTCATACATAGGGAACAATGTCCAGAGGCAGAAAGTCTCCATTTCTCTTTCTCTATATATCTCCTTCTCTCTCTGCTTTTTGTTATTGTGACCAAATATACATAACATAGAACATAACATTTTAACCATATTTAAGCACATAATTCAGTACCACAGAGTATATTCATATTGTTGTGCAACCATTATTACTGTCCATCACCACAAGTTTTTCATAATCTCAAATGGAAACTCTGTACCTATTAAGCAGTAACTTTATATTAATCTCTCTTCCAGGTCCCTGATAATCACTATTCTACTTTGAGCATTCATGAATTTTAATATTATCTTTATTTCATACAAATGGAATCATACAATGTCTACCCTTTCTTGTGTGGCTTATTTCACTTATCATAATATCTTCAGTGTTTATCCAGGTTGTAGCATGTATATGAATTTCATTCCTAAATCATTATCCATACTGATTTCTGGTGATTGAGCCCAGGGTCTAATACTTATGAGGCAAGAACTCTATAATTGAAATACATCCCCAGAATTTATAACATTGTCAAGCATAACGTGCTATTTAGCTTTTCAGCACTATGACAAATACCTTAGGGGAAAAAAAACTAAGAGGAAAGTTTTTTGGGGCTCATGGTTTCAGAGGCTTCTGTTAATAGTTGACTGCTTTTATTGCTTTGGGACTGAGATGAAGCAGAACATCATGGTGGTAGAAGCTTGTGGCAGAGAAAGCTGCTCAGTTCATGGCAGTCAGAATGCAGAGAGGGGCATCCTGGGACAAAAAATATCTTTCCAGGATTTGCCCCTAGTGCCCCACATCTTCCAACAATGCCCACCACCCACATTTTACCCCACCTCCCAGTAGTCCATTCAGCTGTCAATGAATTAATCCACCGATGAGGTCAGAGCATTCACGATCCAATGAATTTCCAAGCCCCATCTCTGACTATTTCTTCACTGGAGAACAAAACTTCAACATTAGAACCTTTGGGGGACATAATTCCAGATCAAATTATAGCACATAATAAATATTTAGTTGTTAATTAATGAAATAATGAACAATTATATGTAAAACAAATGTCAGTAACACTTGGATTTGGTCTCTGTGGGAGATGGACAATGGCTGAATAATGTGATATAGCTGGATAATATATTATCTGAGGACCTTGTGACTATGAGATGTGTCTGGAATTTTCCTCTAAATGCATTATCATATCAAGCAGTCCAGGAATGGACATTAGGCATACTCACTTTACCCCCCGGTGTGATCTTTCACTGATCTCACCAGTTGAATTCAGACATAGCTGTCTTCCCATTATGGAGAACTGGGATTAGATCTTCTCAGAATAATGATGTGGAACTACTTTTGAAATAAAATGTAATATTCTTCTCTAAGAATGTAGAGAAACATCTGTCTCTAAAACTTTAAACTCAAGACATCTCAGAGAGAAATTTGCTTCCTTCTTTTGGATGTCTGTGTTCTCACTGGGAGAAATTATGAGAAATGATTGCCATGATTCCAACCTTACCCCTGTGGTTCAGTCAGGCCCTACTATTGTGTGGCAACATATAAAGGGTCATTGAAGTCATACTCCATGCAATAGACTCTGGACAGATTTCCTCAGTTATTTCCAGGGACAGCTAAGTAAAAATAGTATCCTGAGTCTATTGAAGATATTCAACATATAGGAGTTCAGACTCATAAAACTAAGCCACTTCTCCAGTTAAGTACCAGGATTTGAAGGAAGTTCCATCCCTCACCCTACATAGATGTCATTGAACAGCCTCCCTGTTAGGATAAGGGCTTCCAGGGTTTGAGACAAGGTCAAATTATATTCCCCTGCTACTGTGTCCCCATAGGCGCCACTCAGCAAACCCTCCTGGTGATGAAGATGACAGAGGAGAAGAAAGTTAGTCTTTTGTGCTAGGAGACCTGGGTGTAGGGCGAGATGAGTTGTCTTATCCATTTAGCCATGAGTATGGTCAGTCAGCAGCTCAGATGTTGCCCTTGGGACATGCGAGTTAGATAGATGGAAAGTAATATGTATGGAAGTGTCTAGAGCAAATGTATTTTATGTTTCATCTCTAATTGTAATAACTATTCAAGTGTTACTATCATTAAGTTTTTAGATTAGGTTACTGACTGTAGGGAAAATTATGTAAATCAGAGAGACACCAATGTCATCTCATTATGGGTATATAATTCTGAATTATTGTATAGTTTTTCCAATTTTATTTTCATGCTTTTTTGGTTCTGAATTATCTAATTTCTCTGAGGACTGCCATTACATGCTCCAAGTTCACTTACTGTTTAAAAATTGTTGCAAAGTTTAAAAAGAAAATATTGAAATTGTAAAAAGAACTTCTTTTTAAAACTTATTTATTTATTTGTTCTTTTTAATGTACATGACAGTAGAGAGTATTTTAACATATTATACACATATGGAAGATAACTTCCCATTCTTACAGTTGTACATGATGAGGAGTTACACTGGTCATGTATTCATATATGAACATAGGAAAGTTATGTCCAATTCATTCTATTATCTTTCCTATTTCCACTCCCTTCATTCCCCTTTGTCTAATACTATGAACTTTTATTCTTCTCTTCCCTGCCCTTATTGTATGTTTGCATTTGCATATCAGAGAGATCATTCAGCCTTTGGTTTTGTGGAATTGGCTTATTTCACTTAGCATGATAGTCTCTAGTTCCATCCATTTACTGGCAAATGCCATAATTTCCTTCTTTATGGCTGAGTAATATTCCATTGTGTCTATATACCACAATTTCATTATCCATTTATCTATTGAATGACATCTAGGTTGGCTACATAGTTTAGCTATTGTGAATTGAACTGCTATAAACATTGATGTGGCTGCATCACTGTAGTGTTCTGATTTTAAGTCCTTTGGGTATATATCGAGGAGTAGGAAAACAGTGTCAAATGGTGGTTCCAAGTTTTCTGAGGAATCTCTATACTGCTTTCCATAGTGGTTGTATCACATCAGCAATGAATGAGTGAAACTTTTTCCCTACATTGTCACCAATATTTATTGTTACTTGTAATTTTTTTTATAGTCAGTAGTGTTTTGTTTAATTTTGGGGAAAATTTTAATTATACACTTATGGATTTTTTTACCTTAGAAATGCCTTTATTTTTTTCATAACCCTTTTTTATTTTTTTGTTCTTATTAGTTTTACATGACATTAGAAGGCATTTATATATTTTGATAGATCTTGCCATTCTGACTGGAGTGAGATGAAATCTCAGTCTACTTTTAATTTTCATTTCTCTAATTGCTAGAGATGTTGAACGTTTTTTCACGTATTTGTTGCCTGATCATATTTTTTCTTCTGTGAAGTGCATGTTCAGTTCCTTTTTCCCATTTATTGATTGGGTTGTGTGTGTTTTTGGTGTTTTTTGAGTTATTTATATATCCTGGAGATTAATGCTTTATCTGAGGTGCAGTTGGCAAAGATATTCTCCCATTATGTAGGCTCTCTCTTCATGTTTGATTGTTTCCTTTGCTGTAAAGAAACTTGAAAAAAGAATTTCTAAATTTAATAAACACTAAGAATTGTGTGAAAACTTTAGAGAAAATATTGCAAACTATATATATATTTGACTTGTCTACATGGTTTGTGAAACACAGTAATATACAAAGAGCACTCTAATAAACAAAAATGTTGTCACATAATTTCAACAGAAATGTCACAGAAATGTATATGAATAATAAGTGCTAAAATATTCAAAACAAATATGATGCAACACTTAAGAATCCTGAAAATTTATATTAAATTGGAAAACACAAATTGCAACAGACGATGAGTCCTGAAATTGCATCTTTGGAAAAGACTGGGTGTAGGTATATATGTTCATATACACCTCACCTATAATGACATGTCTGAAGTGTATGCACTGTTCTACTGACAACAGATATTTTTGAGTCAGGGTGCAAGAGTTGGGTCAGTGACAAATGCAAGTTAATTTCAATCCACAAATATACTTTCATATACAGTTTGGAATTATATATTCATGAAAACTATTTTGATAAAATTTTGGGAACAGAAAATTGTAAACTGACTGATAAAAGTAAAGGTCTTAAATGTTCCTTAATTTGGAAAAGTATTTAGTGCTCCTGTGAAAATAAGTAGATTTTTTTCCTTTGATCCAATACTGTTTTTTTTTAAATTTATCTTTTAGTTTTTTACAGACTGCATTTTGTTTCATTGTACATAAATGAGGTACATCATTTCATTTCTATGGTTGTACATGATGTAGATTCATACCATTCATGTAATCATACATGTACATAGGGTAATGATATCTGTTTCATTCCACCATTTTTATACCCTCCTCCCTCTCATTTCCTTCTACATAATCTATAGTTCCCCCATTCTTCTCTCCCTCACCACCCCCTGACCCCCATTATATATCATTCTCTACTTATCAGGGAAAACATTTGGTCTTTGGCTTTTGGGGATAGGCTTATTTCACTTATCATGATATTCTCCAATTCCATCTATTTATTTGCAAATGCCCTAATATTATTCTTCTTTATGGCTGAAAAATATTCCATTGTATATATATATACCACAGTTTCTTTACCCATTCATCTGTCGAAGGGCATCTAGGTTGGTTCCACAATCTGGCTATTGTGAATTGAGCAACTATGAACATTGATGTGGCTGCATCTCTGTAGTATGCTGATTTTAAGTACTTTGGGTATAAACCAAGGAGTGGGATAACTGGGTCAAAAGGTGGGTCCATTCCAAGTTTTCTGAGAATTCTCCATACTGCTTTCCAGAGTGACTGCACCAATTTGCAACTCCACCAGCAATGTAAGAGTGTGCCTTTTTCCCCACATCCATGCCAACATCTATTATTTATTGTGTTCTTGATAACAGTCATTAATTGGAGTAAGATGAAATCTTAGAGTTGTTTTAATTTGCATTTCTGTAATTACTAGAGATGTTGAACACTTTTTCATATATTTTTTAATTGCCTGTATGTCTTCTTCTGAAAAGTGTCTGTCCAGTTCCTTAGCCCATGTATTGATTGGGTTTTTTGTATCTTTGGTGTAAAATTTTGTAAGATCTTTATAAATTTTGGAGATAAGTGCTCTATCTGAAGTGTGTGTGGAAAACATTTTCTCCCACACTGTAGGCTCTCTCTTCATGTTATTGATAGTTTCCTTTGCTGAGAAAAAGCTCTTTAGTTTGAGTCCATCCCATTTATTGATTCTTGCTTTGATTTCTTGTGCTTCTGGAGTATTGTTGAGGAAGTCTGATCCTAAGCTGACATGTGGAAGATTTGGACTTACTTTATCTTCTATAAGATGCAGGGTCTCTGGTCTATTTGGGGGTCTTGTTGAGGATGTCTGATCTTAAGGCAACATGATGAAGATTTGGGCCTACTTAGTCTTCTATTAGGTACAGAGTCTCTGGTCTAATTCCTATGTCCTTGATCCATTTTGAGTTGAGTTTTGTTCAGGGTGAGAGATAGAGGTTTAATTTCACTTTACTGCATATGGATTTCCAGTTTCGCCAGCATCATTTGTTGTACAGGCTATCTTTTCTCCATTGTATGTTTTTGACTCCTTTGTCTAGTATGAGGTGACTGTTATTTATGTGGTTTTGTCTCTGTATCTTCTATTCTATACCATTGGTCTGCCTTTCTATTTTGGTGCCAATAACATGCTGTTTTTGTTACTATTGCTCTGTAGTATAGTTTAATGTCTGGTATTGTGATGCCTCCTGTTTCACTTTTTCTACCCAGGATTGTTTTGGCTATTCAGGGTCTCTTGTCCTTTTAGATGAAGTTCATGATTGCTTTCTCTATTTTTTTTTTTTTTTTTTTTTTTTTTGCTGTGCTAGGGATTGGAACCCAGGGCCTTGTGCTTGCAAGGCAAGCACTCTACCAACTGAGCCTATCCCCAGCCCTGCTTTCTCTATTTCTATGAGGAATGTCATTGGGTTTTAATTGGAATTGCATTGAATCTGTATAGTACCTTTGGTAGAATGGCCATTTTGACAATGTTAATTCTGCCCATCCAAGAACATGGGAGATCTTTCCATCTTTGAAGGTTTTCATCAATTTCTTTCTTTAATGTTCTGTAGTTTTAATTGTAGAGGTCTTTCACCTCTTTTGTTAGATTAATTCCCACGTATTTTATTTTATTTTATTTTATTGAGGCTACTGTGAATGGAGTGGTTTTCCTAATTTCTCTTTCAGAGGATTCATCACTTACGAATAGAAATGCATTATATTTATGCATATTGATTTTATATCCTGCTACTTTGATGAATTCATTTATTAGTTATAGAAGTTTTCTGGTGGAGTTTTTTGGATCTTCTTAATATAGGATCATGTCATCAGCAAATAGTGACTGCTTTATTTCTTCTTTTCCTATTTGTATCCCTTTAATTTCTTTAGTTTGTCTAATTGCTCTGGCAAGTGTTTCAAGGACAATGTTGAATAGAAGTGATGAAAGAGGACATCCCTGTCTTGTTCCAGTTTTTAGGGGGAATGCTTTCAGTTTTTCTCCATTTAGAATGATGTTGGCCGTGGGCTTAGCATAGATAGCCTTTACAATGTTGAGGTATGTTCCTACTTTTCCTATTTTTTCTAGTGTTTTAAGCATGAAGGGGTGCTGTATTTTATCAAATGCTTTCTCAGCATCAATTGAAATAATCATGTGATTCTTAACTTTAAGCCTATTGATGTGATGAATTACATTTATTGATTTCTGGATGTTGAACCAACCTTGCATCCCTGGGATAAACCCCACTTGATCATGATGCACTATCTTTTAAATATATTTTTGCATGCGATTTGCCAGTATTTTGTCAAGGATTTTTGCATCTATGTTCATCATCAGGGATATTGGTCTAAAGTTTTTTTGTTAGTGTGGCTAGGGGTTTATCAATTTTGTTTACTTTTTCAAAGAACCAACTTTTCGTTTTGTCAATTTTTTGAGTTGTTTCTCTTGTCTCAATTTCATTGATTTCAACTTTGATTTTAATTATTTACTATCTTCTACTACTTTTGGTGTTGATCTGTTCTTCTTTTTCTAGGGCTTTGAGATGTAATGTTAAGTTATTTAGTTGTTGACTTTTTATTTTTTTAATGTATGAGCTCAATGCAATGAACTTCCTTCTCAGTATTGCTTTCAGAGTGTCCCAGAGATTTTTTTTGTTATCTTTTTTTTTATTGTAAACAAATGGGATACATGTTGTTTCTCTGTTTGTACATGGCGTAAAGGCACACAATTTGTGTAATCATAAATTTACATAGGGTAATGTTGTTTGATTCATTCTGTTATTTTTTCCCTTCCCCCCACCCCTCCCACCCCTCTTTTCCCTCTATACAGTCCTTCCTTCCTCCATTCTTGCCCCCCTCCCTAACCCTAACTCTAACCCTAAAACTAACCCCTCCCACCCCCCATTATATGTCCTCATCCACTTATTAGCGATATCATTCGTCCTTTGGTTTTTTGAGATTGGCTTATCTCACTTAGCATGATATTCTCCAATTTCATCCATTTGACTGCAAATGCCATAATTTTATCATTCTTTATGGCGGAGTAATATTCCATTGTATATATATACCACAGTTTCTTTATCCATTCATCAATTGAATGTCCCAGAGATTTTGATATGTTGTGTCATTGTTCTCATTTACCTCTAAGAATTTTTTATATTTCTTCCCTGATGTCTTCTTTTATCATTCAATAGCATATTATTTAGTCTTTAGGTGTGTGAGTAGTTTTTGTTTGTTATTTTATCATTCATTTCTAATTGCATTGCATTATGGTCTGATAGGATACAGGGTATGATCTCTATTTTTTTGTATTTACTAATGGATTCTTTGTTACATAGCATATGGTCTATTTTGGAGAAAAATCCATGAGCTGCTGAGAAGAAAGTATATTCGCTTGATGATGAATGAAATACTCTGTAAATATCCATTAAGTATATATCATTGATTGTATTATTTAGTTCTATAGTTTCTTCGTTCAGTTTTTGTTTGGAGGGTCTATCCAGTGGTTAGAGCGGTGTGTTAAAGTCTAATGTGTTTTGGTCTATTTGATTCTTAAAATTGAGAAGGGTTTGTTTGATATACATAGATGCACCATTTTGGGGGGCATAAATATTTAAAATTGTTATATCTTGTTGATTTATGCTACCCTTAAGCAGTGTGTAATGTCCTTCTTTATCCCTTCTGACTACCTTAGGTTTGAATTCCACTTTATCTGATATGAGGATGGAGACCCCTGCTTTTTTACTGGGTCCATGTGCATAGTATGGTTTTCCCCATCCTTTCACCTTTAGTCTGTGGATGTCTTTTTCTATGAGATGAGTCTCTTGAAGGCAGCATATTGTTGGATTTTTCTTTTTAATCCAATCTGCCAGTCTATGTCTTTTGATTATTGAGTTTAGGCCATTGACATTCAGGGTTATTATTGTGATATGATGTGTATTCCTTGTCATTTTGGCTTATTTTTGATTTTTAACTTGACTTGGTTTCTCCTTTATTTGGTTTTTCCTTTAGGGTACTTCCTCCCTTTGCTGACTTGTATTGTTGTTTTTCACTTACTCCTCACGAAATACTTTGCTGACAATGTTCTGTAGGGCAGCCTTTCTATTTGTAAATTCTTTCAACTTTACTTTATTGTGAAAAGATTTTATTTCATCGTCAAATCTGAAGGTTGGTTTTGCTGGGTATAGGATTCTTGTTTGGCATCTGTGTTCTTTCAGAGCTTGAAATATATTGTTCCAGGCCCTTCTAGCTTTTAGGGTCTGGGCTGAGAAATTTGCTTATATCCGTATTGGTTTCCCCTCGTATGTATTCTGACTCTTTTCTCTCAGATCCTTTAAAATCCTATCTTTATTTTATGTGTGAGGTATTTTCATTATAATGTGTCTTGGTGTGGATCTGTTGTGATTTTGTGCACCTGGTGTTCTGTAAGCCTCTTGTATTTGATTTTCCATTTCATTTTCAGGTTTGGGAGATTTTCTGATATTATTTCATTGAACAGGTTGTTCATGCCTTTGGTTTGTATCTCTGTGCCTTCCTCAATCCCAATAATTCTTAAATTTGTTCTTTTCATGATATCCCATAATTCCTGGAGGTTCTGTTCATGACTTCTTAACATCTTCTCAGTTTGTTCAACTTTATTTTCAAGATTAAATATTTTGGGGCTGGGGAGATAGCTCAGCTGGTAGAGTGCTTGCCCTGCAAGCATGAGGCCCTGAGTTCGATCCCCAGTACCGCAAAAAAAAAAAAAAAAAAAAAAAAAAAAAAAAAAAGATTAAATATTTTGTCTTCGTTGTCTGAGATTCTGTCTTCCATGAGATCTATTCTGTTGGTGATGCTTTCTATTGAGTTTTTAATTTGGTTTATCATTTCTTTCAAGTATTTTTTTTTCTGGATCTCTATCTCTTTATTGAAGTTTTCTTTTGCTTCCTGCATTTGCTCTTTTAACTGTTTACTGCAATGGTCATGCATTGCCTGCATTTGCTCTCTTGTCTCATCTTTTGCTTCACAGATCATTTTATGTATGCAGGTTCTAAACTCTTTTTCTGTCATTTCTACTGCCATGCTGTCATTGGAATCTATCACGATAGCATCTTGGTTTGTTAAGGACAGTTTCTTCCCCTGTTTTTTCATATTGTTTCTATATATTCCCCCCTAGCAGTGAAGATCAGAGATACTGAAGTTCCCCCTTGCAGGCTTATTATGACCCTGCAGTTTCTACTACCTCTCCTTTGAAGGGGAGATCAATACCAGTAGCACCCAATACAGAGAAAACACAGCCTGACCCAGATAACCCCTATCAATACTTTAACATTATTGTAATGAATCGGTAATTGTAATTGTAATTGTAATTGTAATCAGTAATTGAATCATTATTGTAATGAACAGCATCAGTTCGATTACTGTTTACAGTATTTCTAGTTGTGAACAAGAGGATGGTGAAGGGTGTAGGATGTACCTGTGAGTAAATAGAGGTACCTGTCAAAGGGCCTCCAGTCTCCTGTAGGTGTCTCAGGAAGGGAGCTGCCCTTCCAATGATGATGGCCACGCCCTCAGGAATGATTCAAAATGCCTGCACCAGTCTCCAAAGAAGCTGGGGAGCTCCAGCGAGGGTGCACTGAGTCAGCATGGAGGCAGGCGCAGTGTCCCTCAGCAGTAGGGTGGCAGGCGGGCAGGTTCAGCTACCAACCTCCGTCCTCGGTGTGGGGGTAGGCTGGGGGGCTGAGCAACACATCTGTCTGTGGTGCAGGGGCAGGGGAGTGGGCAGGCAGGCTCAGCGATGGCATCTGAACTCCATGGAGGGGCGGGTGGTATCCAATAAGTAGATTTTTAAAAATGAATCTGGTGTTTGTGTGTGTTTCTAGCCCCTCTAGCTCCACCAACTCCAGTATGGCTCCCACTGGTCACTTTATCATCAGTTCTTACCTGAACTGGTTTCCAATCTCTCATCTGGCTTAGAGAACTCAAAATATGTGTTTTGAAAAATAACGCAGAAAAATGACAGATACAGAAAGATCACTTCAGATAAGTGAAAAATTCTACAAAATTCTGCTTATTTTTATTAAGTCAAATGCCCAACATACATCCACCATGCCCACTACTGAGCCTCTGGTCTGCTCTTGGAACTGCAGTCTTGGTTCTGGCTATCAGGTGATATCACAGTTGTCTTCTCTTCCTCATTATCCTCTTCCTCTTTCTTTTCCTCCTTCTGTTTCTTCTCCTTCTTCTCCTCCCCCCTTCTTCTACTGGGGATTGAACTCGGGGTCACTTTACCACTAAGTTACATCCCCCACTTTTTCTTATTTTGAGATAGTGTCTCACTAAGTTGCTTAGGGCCTCCCTAATTTGCTGAGGCTGCTCTTGAACCTGATATCCTCCTGCCTCAACCTCCAAACTTGGTGGGATTACAGGCTTTTGCCACCATGCTCAGCATTATATTCTTTTTTAATGAAAGAAAATAAGTACAGTTTGGAAAGAATAAGAACTGTTTTGAAATAGTTTGCTTACTATGATACAAGTTCTGTTTTGAAAATGCATGTATGACTTCAAGTACTTACATATGCAGTTATTTTAAATTTACATTTAATCCACAGATTTCTCTCTTCCAACCCTCAGTATTGATTGAGGTGTCCATACTGTAGAGGAGTCCCTTGCAGAGAGTAGGGTTTTCCCCTTTTACTCAACCCCATACAGGCTTCCCAGATATTCTCCCATCTTCTGGGTCACCCCTTCTCCAGAATACTATGGAAAGAGTTGCCCAGACCCTGCACAGATGCCCCCATTTTCTCCCAGTCACTCTCCTACAGCCCTGGGCTGCCCACCTGTTACAACTAAGGTGCACTGGAGCTACCTGATATTTCATCTGCTGTATGTTCTGAAATGTGTGTTTACACTCAAATTTTACACCTATCAATTTTTTCTTTCGAGCAGAATCAGAATCATTCTGTACTTAGATTCATAATCCAGGTTGTATGAGACATTTTATTTCTTTCAGATACCTCCTTATGTAGAGGTTTGATAATGGAGGTATATTGGTGCCACCTTGTGAGAGAATCCTGAACTACAGCTTGAACATCGCTGAGCGGGGCAGTACCCAAGCTACCTTTGCAGAGCTTTCTGGTAGTCTATGTGAAAGCAAGGAATTGATTTTGTTTTTATTTTAGTATATCTTCACTAGCTCTGCATATTTGTACAGTTGTGTTTTAATCTAGTCCGATCACTTCATTTGACATTCAAATTTTATGTTTGTGAAGTGGAAGCCCCTTTAGCTTGACTTTTGGTCCTTTTGACACGCTTTCTGGTATGATAGTTTGATCCTGATTTATGTGGTGCATTCCTTACTCCAGACCTGCAATCAACCATTAGGGAATCTTGTTTCTTTTAGTGGGAAATGTTTCCAGAATATTCAAACTAGAAACTAGAGTTGCTCATTACTAATGCATTGATCACTTTTTCCCTTTCATTGCATGGATCCAGAAAATATATGTTTTATAAGAGAACATAAATGATTGGCTTCCATCCTAAGCTGCTCCTCCAACCCCTTATAGGTAATAGTGTTTATTAATCTACTTTAAACTTCCAATTTTAAAATATATACAAATATAATATATACTTTGTTTTTCTCCTATTTCATAGATAAAATTTGGCATATTTCACATACTGGAGTCTTAATAACATTTCTGTCTCTAGATATCCAATAAGTAGCCATTAGCTATTTGTTGATATTGAACTCCTGAAATGTGTTAAGTACAACTGAAGAACTCATCTACTTTCAATCAACTGAAATTAAAATAGTCACATGTTGTTAGTGTCGACCATATTGGACAGCAACAACCTAAAACATTTTTCTGCTCCTTCTTTTCTTCACATAACAGTATATCCTGGAGATCTTTACTTTGTAGTAGAGAGAGAGAATTCTCATTGCTTAGTATACTTACACAGTATATTAGAATGTAGATGTACCCTAGGTGAGCATATATCTAATTTCTACCCTCCTGCTGTTGGGAGTTGTTCTGTCAGGAAAGACCTTGTGGTTATTTTGTTGTTCTTGTTATTGTTTTACATTGTATCTTTGAGATTGATTTCTTAGAAGAGAGATCAGGGTTCCAAAAGAAAATTCCTGTGTGTCATAAAAGATATTCAAAACAGCATCTGAAAATGTAAAAGCAAAAAGTGAATTTTAGTCCTATCTTACCTTTCTTTTATTCTGTTTTTGGTCTCTTATTTTCTTCCTAATGTGAAATAAGTGAAGGAATTTCTAACTCAGCTCCAGAAACATGAATAGTACAAAGAATAATAATAGGTCAATTAGAAGAAGGGAGTTGTTATACCTGTACTCCAGTTGCCAGACTTTTCAACTGATCACAGGTCCCTTCCCTTTGTTGACATCAGTACTTACCCAGAAGGATACTCAATATAGGTGTTTAGGGTGTGGACTTTGGGGTGAGAAGGACTTGGATTTGACTCTGGAAACCACTATAAACTGCTTACATGTTTTACAGCAAGTAATTTACCAATAATGTCCTATAATTGTTGGTGCCTTTTATTATCACTTATTTCATTATTAGTGTTTCATCACCCATCTAAAGGGTAAATCTATCAGAGTAGTGATTATATTGCCAGGTATTAACAATGTGCTAGGAAGGTTTGATTTTATAACTGGTCGATAGAGTATTTAACATACAGTTAAAGGAATCTATAGAAAGTGTTTGAGCATATCCAGATGGGACACATTACTCTATACACTACACATATGTCATTTCCAATTTGATGAAATGGAACTGGGTCAACTAGTAAAGTGTTCATTAAAAAGCAAAGTTAGATAGTATCTTTTATGTTGTCCTTTTATCAGAGTAATTTATATAAGTGTTGGTATTTTTTTTAAAAAATCAAACATGACAAAAATTCAGAATGCTAAAATGTCCTTATGATTAAGACAATTTTATGAACTGTATCTATAATGCATATGTAGTACATTTTGTGCATACATCCATGCACAAGAATGCATGGGAAGACACTGAATAATGTTGGTGGGTACTGATATTTTTTTCTTCTGTGCATGTCTCAATATTAAACATATGCCAAGACGAATATGGATTATACTTATAAGAAAAAAGGTGTATACCCTAAAATATTTGCTAGTTATGAGATATTTCAAATGAAAGCAAACATAGAATTATAAAATTAATCCAGGTTAAAGCAAAAGCTTTATTCCTCCCTGATTGTACCCACTTTCTTCTCTTCTATGCATAATCACTATTGAATGAAAGGTTTATCATTCCCATGCATTGCTTTATCCTACATATGATAGCTTCTCTAAAGAAAATACATTATTATTTTGAAATTTTATTTCTCACATTTCTAAGTTAACGTGTGTATGTATATGAGTATTTATATATTCCTGTAAATGTACACACACACACATACTGACACCCAATGAAGTTTTGAGAGGATTTCAAAGGGAAAGCTTGGCCAAGGTCCCAGCACAGTATTTTTTTCATGATTAATTTTTTTTTATTTGTTCTAATTAGTTATACATGACAGTAGAATGCATTTTGACACATCATACATAAATGGAGTATAACTTCTAGTTTGTCTGGTTGTACATGATATAGAGTTACACAGATCATGTAATCATATAAGCACATAGGGTAATAATGTCTCATTCATTCTACTACCATTCCTAACCCCCTGTCCCCTCCCCTCCCTTCACTGCTCTCTGTCTAGTTCAAAATACCTCTATTTTTCCCCAACCTCCTTACTGTGAATTAGCATCCACATATCACAGAAAATATTGGGTATTTGGTTCTTTCGGATTAGCTTATTTCATTTCTCCAGTTCCATCCATTGACCTGCAAATGCCATACTTTTATTCCCCTTTAAGGCTAAATAATATTCCATTCTGTATATATATACACCACAGTTTTTTATTCATTCATCTGTTCAAGGACACCTAGGTTGGTTCCATAGTCCAGCTATTGTTAATTGAGCTGCTATAAACATTGATTTGGCTGTGTCACTGTAGTATGCTAATTTTAAGTCCTTTGGGTATAAACCTAGGAGTGGGATGACTGGGTCAAATGGTGGTTGCATTCCAAGTTTTCTGAGGAATCTCTATACCGCTTTCCAGAGTGGTTGCAACAATTTGCTATCCCGCAAGTAATGTATGAGTGAAACTCTCTCCCCACATTCTTGCCAATATTTATTACGTGTATTCTTGATCATTGCCATTCTTACTAGAATGCAATGAAATCTCAGTGTAGCTTTAATTTGCATTTCTCTAAATGCTAGTAATGTTGAGCTTTTTTTCATAAATTGGTTGACCAATTGTATTTATTTCTTCTTACACAAAGTGCCTGTTCAGTTCCTTTGTCCATTTATTGATTGAGTTTTTAATTTATTTTTTGGTGTTTAGTTGTTTTGAGTTCTTTTTTTTTTACATTTTCTTTTTCTTCTTTTTTTTTCTTTTTTTTCTTATAAACAAATGGGATACATGTTGTTTCTCTGTTTGTACATAGAGTAAAGGCATACCATTTGTGTAATCATAAATTTACATAGGGTAATGTTGTTTGATTCATTCTGTTATTTTTCCCTTTCCCCCACACCTCCCACCCCTCTTTCCCTCTATACAGTCCTTCCTTCCTCCATTCGTGCCCCCCTCCCTAACCCTAACTCTAACCCTAACACTAACCCCTCCCACCCTCCATTATGTGTCATCATCGACTTATCAGCGAGATCATTCGTCCTTTGGTTTTTTGAGATTGGCTTATCTCACTTAGCATGATATTCTCCAATTTCGTCCATTTGCCTGCAAATGCCATAATTTTATCATTCTTTATGGTGAAGTAATATTCCATTGTATATATATACCACAGTTTCTTTATCCATTCATCAATTGAAGGGCATCCAGGTTGGTTGCACAGTCTGGCTATTGTGAATTGAGCAGCTATGAACATTGATGTGGCTGTATCTCTGTAGTATGCTGATTTTAAGTCTTTGGGTATAGGACGAGGAGTGGAATAGCTGGGTCAAATGGCGGTTCCATTCCAAATTTTCTAAGGAATCTCCACACAGCTTTCCAGAGTGGCTGCACTAATTTGCAGCCCCACCAGCAATGTATGAGTGTAACCTTCTCTTCACATCCTCGCCAACACCTACTGTTGCATGTATTCTTGATAATCGCCATTATAATTGGGGTGAGAGGGAAACTTAGGGTGGTTTTGAATTGCATTTCTCTTATTACTAGAGATGTTGAACATTTTTTCATATGTTTGTTGATTGCTTGTAGATCTTCTTCTGTGAAGTGTCTGTTCATTTCCTTAGCCCATTTGTCGACTGGGTTATTTGCATTCTTGGTGTAGAGTTTCTTGAGTTCTTTATAGATTCTGGAGATTAGTGCTCTATCTGAAGTATGATTGGCAAAGATTTTCTCCCACTCTGTAGGCTCTCTCTTCTCATTGCTGATAGTTTCCTTTGCTAAGAGAAAGCTTTTTAGTTTGAATCTATCCCAGTTATTGATTCTTGCTTTTATTTCTTGTGCTATGGGAGTCCTGATGAGGAAGTCTGGTCCTAAGCTGACATGTTGAAGCTCTGGACCTACTTTTTCTTCTATAATCTGCAGGGTCTCTGGTCTGATTCCGAGGTCCTTAATCCATTTTGAGTTTAGTTTCGTGCGTGGTGGGAGATATGGGTTTAGTTTCATTCTGTTGCATATGGACTTCCAATTCTCCCAGCACCATTTGTTGAAGAGGCTATCTTTTGTCCATTGCATATTTTTGGCATCTTTGTCTAGTATGAGAAAATTGTATTTATTTGGGTTTGTGTCCATATCCTCTATTCTGTACCATTGATCTGCCTTTCTATTTTGGTACCAATACCATGCCATTTTTGTTACTATTGCTTTGTAGTAGAGTTGAAGATCTGGTATTGTGATACCCCCTGCTTCACTCTTTCTGCTAAGGATTGTTTTAGCTATTCTGGGTTTCTTATTCTTCCAGATGAATTTCATAATTGCTTGCTCTATTTCTGTAAGGTACGTCATTGGGATTTTAATTGGAATTGCATTGAATCTGTATAGCACTTTTGGTATTATGGCCATTTTGAGAATATTAATTCTTCCTATCCAAGAACATGGGAGATCTTTCCATCTTCTAAGGTTTTCCATAATTTCTTTATTTAGTGTTCTGTAGTTCTCATTGTAGAGGTCTTTCACCTCTTTGTGAGATTGATTCCCAAGTATTTTACTTTTTTTGCGGCTATTGTGAATGGTGTAGTTTTCCTAATTATTCTTTCCAAGATTCATTACTTATGTATAAATATGCATTAGATTTATGTGCATTGATCTTATATCCCACTAATTACTGAATTCACTTATGAGTTCTCAAAGTTTTCTGGTGGAATTTCCTGGTTCCTCTAAGTATATAATCGTATCATCAGCAAATAGGAATAGTTTGAGTTCTTCCTTTCCTGTTCGTATCCCTTTAATTTCTTTGGTCTAATTGCTCTGACTAGAGTTTCAAGGACGATATTGAAAGAAGTGGTGAAAGAGGGCATCCCTGCCTTGTTCCAGTTTTTAGGGGGAACGCTTTCAGTTTTTCACCATTTAGAATGATATTGGCCATGGGCTTAGCATAGATGGCCTTTACAATGTTAAGGAATATTCCCACTATCCCTATTTTTTTCTAGTGTTTTGAGCATGAAGGAATGCCGTATTTTATCAAATGCTTTTTCTGCATCTATTGAAATAATCATGTGATTCTTGACTTTAACTCTATTGATATGGTGAATGACATTTATTGATTTCCAGATGTTGAACCAACCTTGCATGCCTGGGATGAATCCACTTGATCATGGTGCACTATCTTTTTAATATGGTTTTGTATGCGATTTGCTAAAATTTTGTTGAGAATTTATGCATCGATGTTCATTAAGGATATTGGTCTGAAATTTTCTTTCCTCGATGTGTCTCTGTCTGGTTTAGGTATCAGGGTAATATTGGCTTCATAGAATGAGTTTGGGAGGGTTCCCTCCTCTTCTATTTCATGGAATAGTTTGAGGAGTTTTGGAATGAGCTCTTCTTTAAAGGTTTTGTAGAACTTGGCTGAGAACCCATCTGGTCCTGGACTTTTCTTTGTTGGTAGGCTATTGATGACTTCTTCTATTTCATTACTTGAAATTGGTCTACTTAAATTGTGTATGTCCTCCTCATTCAGTTTAGGCAATTCATATGTCTCTAGAAACTTGTTGATGTCTTTGAAATTTTCTATTTTGTTGGAGTATAGATTTTCAAAATAGCTTCTAATTGTGTTTTGTATTTCAATCGTGTCTGTTGTGATATTTCCTTGTTCATTCCGAATTTTGGTAATTTGGGTTTTCTCTCATCTTCTCTTTGTTAGTGTGGCTAAAGGTTTATCAATTTTGTTTATTTTTTCGAAGCACCAACTATTTATATTGTCAATTTTTTGTATTGTTTCTTTTGTTTCAATTTCGTTGATTTCAGCTCTGAGTTTAACTATTTCCTGTCTTCTACTACTTTTGGTGTTTGTCTGTTCTTCTTTTTCTAGGGCTTTGAGCTGTAGTGTTAAGGTCGTTTATTTGTTGAGTTTTACTTCTTTTATTGAATGCGCTCCATGAAATAAATCTTCCTCTAAGTATTGCTTTCATAGTGTCCCAGAGATTTTGATATGATATTTCTTTGTTCTAATTTACCTCTAAGAATTTTTTGATTTGCTTCCTAATATCTTCTGTTATCCATTCATAATATAATAACCTATTGATTAATCTCCAGGTGTTGGAGTAGTTTCTGTTTTTTACTCTTTCATTTATTTCTAATTTCAATCCATTATGATCTGATAGAATACAAGGTAGTGTCTCTATCTTCTTGTATTTGCTAACATTAGCTTTGTGGCATAGTATATGGTCTATTTTAGAGAAGGATCCATGTGCTGCTGAGAAGAAAGTGTATTCGCTCTTGGTTGGATGGTATATTCTATAAATGTCCATTAAGTCTAAATTATTGATTGTGTTATTGAGATCTATGGTTTCTTTGTTCAATTTTTGTTTGGATGATCTATCCAGTGGTGAGAGAGGCGTGTTAAAATTACCTAGTATTATTGTGTTATGGTTATTTGGTTTCTGAAATTGAGAAGGATTGTTTGACATACATGGATGAGCCACCGTTTGGGGCATAGATGTTTATGATTGTTATATCTTGCTAATTTATGCTTCCCTTAAGCAGTATGAAATGTCCTTTTTTATCCCTTCTGACTAACATTGACTTGAAGTCCACATTATCTGAAATGAGGATGGATACCCCAGATTTTTTGCTGAGTCCATGTGCATGGTATGTTTTTCCCCATCCTTTCACCTTTAGTCTATGGGTATCTCTTTCTTTGAGGTGAGTCTCTTGCAGGCAACATATTGTTGGATCTTTCTTTTTAATCCAATCTGCCAGTCTATGTCTTTTGATTGATGAGTTCAGGTCATTAACATTCAGGGTTATTATTGAGATATGATTTGTATTCCCCGTCATTTGACTCATTTTTTAAAATTTATTTATTTATTTATTTTTGACACGACTTGATTCCTCCTTTATTTGACAATTCCTTTAAAGTAATTCCTCCTTTTGCTGATTTGCTTCTTTGTTTTTCATCTCTTCCTCATGGAATATTTTGCTGAGAATGTTCTGTAATGCTGGCTTTCTTTTGTAAATTCTTTTAGCTTTTGTTTATCATGGAAGGATTTTATTTCATCGTCAAATTGGAAGGTAAGTTTTGCTGGGTATAAGATTCTTGGTTGGCATCCATTTTCTTTCAGGGCTTGAAAAATGTTGTTCCAGGCCCTTCTAGCTTTTAGGGTCTGGATTAAAAATCTGCTATTATTCTTATTGGTTTCCCCCTGAATGTAATTTGGTTCTTTTCTCTCACCGCCTTTAAAATTCTGTCTTTATTATGTATGTTAGGTATTTTCATTATAATGTGCCTTGGTGTGGGTCTGTTGTAATTTTGTGTATTTGGAGTCCTATGAGCCTCTTGAACTTGATCTTCCATTTCATTCTTCAGATTTGGGAAATTTTTCTGATATTATTTCATTGAATAGATTATTCATTCCTTTGGTTTGTTTCCCTAAGCCTTCCTCAATCCCAATAATTCTCAAATTTGGCCTTTCATGATATCCCATAGTTCTTGGAGATTCTGTTCATGATTTCTTACCATCTTCTCTGTTTGGTCAACTTTGTTTTCAAGGTTAAATATTTTGTCTTCAATATCTGAGGTTCTCTCTTCCAGGTGTTCTATCCTATTGGTTATGCTTTCTATGGAGTTTTTAATTTGGTTTATTGTTTCCTTCATTTCAAGGATTTCTGTTTGTTTGCTTTTTTTCAATATCTCTAACTCTTTATTGAAATGATCTTTTGCTTCCTGTATTTGCTCTTTTAACTGTTGATTGCTGCAATCATTCAATGCCTGCATTTGCTCTTTCATCTCCTCATTCAATGCCTGCACTTGCTCTTTCATCTCATCATTTGCTTCTCTGATCATTTTAATTATGTACATTCTGAACTCCCTTTCTCTCATTTCTTCTGCCATGCTGTCATTGGATTTTATTGATGTAACATCTAGATTTGTTTGGGACATTTTCTTCCCTTGTTTTCTCATATTGTTCAGGAATCAGTGGACCGCTGAGATATTGCAGATTTCCTCTACTGACTTATATTGTCCCTGAAGATTTCTAGTATATCCCCTCTTAGCCTTCAGTAGCCCGAAGTTTTGGAGGAAGTTGATAATGCGATGCTCCACAAGGAAGCTGCCTCTCTAGGGGAGGTGGCTTTCAGATGGGGTATATTCCCTGCTAGTGGGCAGAGGTGCCTCCACTTGTTGACCAATGGTCATCCAAAGGGGAACTAGGCTGCAGGCTGAGGCAAGGCCTGTTTGGGCCTTTGTCTCTGGTTTTATCGTCCTTGTGGGGAAACCTCACCCAGCAGGGAAGACTCACCCGGTGGGGAGGTCTCGCTGGTCAGTTCCCCTCCTAGAGGTTCCCCTCAATCCACAACTACCACCTGGGTTGGGTTGCCTTCCTCTGCAACGTTCCCAGGGGCCCGGACCTACCTCCTGGGCCTGGGAGCCTCACCCTTCGCAGATGAGTCTCCTTAGGCTGCCTCTCCTCAGAGAAGTTGCCCGCAGTCCTGGAACCTTTGCTCCGCCCCTCAGCTTGTCTCTGTGCGGCTCTTCCACCAAGAAGCTGCCTAGGTCCTGGGACCCTGCTCTGCACCTAATCGCCTGGCTATGTGGCCCCTCCTCTGAGCAGCCACCTGGAGTCCTGTACAGTCGCTCCGAGTCCCAGCGATCCGCCACACGCCTCTTCCTCCGTCTACAACTAAAAAATATTTTTCAAAAAATAAAAAATAGTTTTTAGTTTTAGAAATTAATAATGTGCATTACAGGAAACAGAAAAGTACATGCAAAGAACAAATTCATCCAGTTACAGGTAGTTTAGTTGGACATGTCCTTCCAGTTTATTTGGACCTGTCCCTACAAGTTGTGTGTATTCAAACTCAACATCCCATGTTGTGTGACTGAGATTGTGCTTTTTCACACATCATGAATATTCATCAATTCCAAATCCCAAAGCCACATGAGTATTTTTGATAGTTAAAAATACACTACACCAACTCAATTTTTTAGAAAAAAATGTAATTCTGCCTTTCTTGGAGACAAAAATTTCACTGAAGACAGAAATGGCCATAGGTCTCTAAATAAACCTACTGACAGAGTTACAACTAAAAAAATACTTTCCCTTAATGCTCAATTTAAAATTAGACAAAGCAACAAAGTATACAAGCACATTTCTAACACAGCTCATTATCAGATTTCTACTACTAAAATATTAGCAAGAATATACATTCCCAGTGAATTAAAGTACCTCTATAGTACAGCCAGAAGATGCACACACATCAGTGGCTCACAACAAAATGTAAATCCTTGAAGACTTGCTCCCATCTTTCCCTGTGTGCTTCCTTCTGCCCCTCCACTGCCAGCCTAATGAACAAGTTCTGATACACTGCCCAGAGATAAAACAATTCCATGTTCAAGATTCATCTTTTCTGTTAATTATAACAAAAAGAAATTTGCAAGTTGGCTAGTTCACTAGCTCTACTTTTTATGATACACTGTCACCTCAGGACATCTGGAAAACTTAGATGTTGTGAAATAAATTATGAACTTTGTGCACAATAAACACATATTCTTTACCAAAAATTCACATATAAATCTATGGTTATAATCTAAAACTGTCTTCCAGATATGAAATACTGGTAAAGAGATGCCCTTCCCCTCATGCTTCCTCTTCTCCCTCTTCACCATTCCAGTGACTAAATTCAGGACTATCCCTAGCTCCAAGAGGTGGATCAACAAAGTTCATTCCCAGAAGACAGTTCTTCCTAAAAACTAACAAAAGGGAATTTATATAGGGATTATTTTGCTTATTCTAATGTACTTTGGACATTAGGACTCAATCATTTAATACCCAGAAATATTAACTAAAATGCACTTATAACAATGGCTATACAATCTGAACTAACCTATGGGGCACAGAATGTGTCTTTCTGTATACTTTCTCCTCCCCTCACCCAGTGAAGCTTCAACATACTCTCCAAGTTATCAAGTGTAATAATTTCATTCGCCTAAATGGCAATCATTCCTATGTAGTAACAAAAAATACTTACAGGACATTACTTTAGCCCTATACTTTTACCATGTGTTGTGCGGTTTTAAACATCTAGAAAGCCTAGCTCTTTCCAACAAGGACTTAAGTTTCCTATTATATACACAGTAGCACTGAATAAATTGCATACACTTGATTAACAAAGGCTAGACTTTGAAGTAAAAACAAACAAAACCAAAAATAAACAAAAAATTATCAAAGGCTAGAATTTGAAAGTGTCTTCCAAACAAGAACATTCTGACCTTCCCCTTCTCATCTCTTATCAGCCTAGGGGTCAGATATATGCTTCTGTAATGCTCAGAGATGACTAAAAATTTCAGTTCCTAAGTGGTTTTAAGAACAAACTTTTCTGTGAATTTAACACAATGTGCACTCAATGTGTTAGTTTAGTAACTGTACTTTTGTCATACTTTGGCAACCTCTTTAACACGTAGAAAAACTTGATGTAAATTAGGACTCATTTGTCCTTTATATATACTATTTACATAACGTAGTGAAAAAAAAACTCACAGACATAAAGGATAATGTTTAATCTTGCTTCACAGAAAACACATTGGTAAAAAGACTTTTGCATTTTCTTTTCTTCCTCCCTCCCTGAACCAGCACAAATATGTGTATTTCTCAGAGAAGTGCTTTGATCATTCTATTTCCAAAAGACAATATTTCTTCATGAATTTTAACAAAGTGTATTTTACAAAATATTTTATTTACTACTTCTACTTTTAACATACTTTGTGCACTTCTAAACATCTAGAAAGACTAGAAATTTCAAATAATGATTTACGTTTGTCCACTATGTAAATAGTAGTGTCGATAAATAAGCACATGTAATGATGGTTATATCTGAAAGTATGTTCTAGATAGGATCATTCTTGCCTAGAATCTTTCATTTCTTCCATTTCCTTCTTTCTTATATCACACGTGGTATAGGCAACATGTGTCACTCTGATATGATGCTTTCATTTCATTTCAAATACTTTTGTCATATAATGGCAACCTCTTTAGTATCTAGAGATTAGAAATTATAAAATCAGTACACCTTTATTCAGTATATGCACAATACATATATTACAGCAAATTTAAATGGAATGCATATAATACACAGGGCAAAGCTAAGCTAAAATTTTCTAGCACACTCTAACAAAGCACGTTTTGCAACTTCTTCCCTTCCACCTCCTCAACACAATGAACAAGTACAGAAAGTATACTGTTCATAGGTGGTTTAACAATTCCAAACCCAGTATTTCCTATCAGTTTTTTAAAAGCTGTTTACCAAAAATTTTCTTTTACTACTTCTACTTTTAAATTTACCAAGCACTTCTAAATGTATAAGATGACTAGATATTCCAAATAAGAACTTGTCCACTATGCACACAGCACTGGTAAATAAAATTGCACACTTAGCAATGGTTATAGTCTGAGGTATCACCTAACATGGCCACTTTGTCCTTGAATCTTCCCTCCTCACTTTCTTCTCTCTACTTTCAGGCCAGTGGACAAGACAAGCTTTCTTATGAATTTCAACACAAAATGCACAAAATGTGATGATTGTACTATTTAGACACTGGCAACCTCTTTAAAATCTAGAGACTAGATGTTGCAAAATTGGAACTCATTTGTCAATTATATACACTATATACACAGCAAAACAAAAGGCACACAACAAAAAGGAAAATGAAAATGATGTGTGAAGATGTCCAAGTGTGAACACACTAACATATCACTTTTGCAAGTCCTTCCTGCTCACCTCCTTCACATCACTGAACAAGCACAAGTGGCACTATACTGCTCGACAAGGTGGTTTAACAGTTCCATTCCCAAAAGACAGTATTTCATATGAATTTTAGCAAAGATATATTTGCAAAGTGATATTTTACTACCTCTACATTTAGCATCCATCAGGCACTTCTAAACCTCAAGACAGACTATATGTTTCAAGTTTTCAATTTATCCACTATGTACACAAGTCTTGAATAAACTGCACAAATATAAAAATATTTCTAGTTTGAAAATGTTTTCAAAATATGAGCATTCTGGCCCTTCACAGACCCAGTGGGCCATAATGTTCAAATTTTCAGAAGACAATCATTCCTGGGAATTTTAACCCAATACTGACAAAACTTGTTTACTAATTCTAATTTTGTCATGCACTGGAAACCTCTTTAATATCTAGAAAGACTTGATGTAGATTAGGACTCATTTGTCCTTCATATACACTATGTACACAGCAAAGTAAAACATAACACATAGACATAAGCAAAACTGGTTACTCTTACCTCATTATGAGCATACTGTTATGGCACTCCAGAGAATCAGCACACAATGTGTACTACTCAAATAGGGGTTTGGCTTCCCCCCAAAAAAATTTAACAAAAAGAAATTTACAAAATGAGTTATATTTCACTATATCTACTTTTACCATATATCAGGTACTTTAGAACATCTAGAAAGGCTAGATATTTCAAAAACGTGCTTAGCACAGTCAACTATATATACAGTAATGAGTAATAAAATGCACACACAAAACAATGGTTATAATAGGAAAAATGTCTTTTACATATAACCAGTCTGGCACGGGTCCACTTTCTCTTTCCTTTCATGGTCTTCTTCTCCATGTCCCCTAATGCATTTGAATAAATGTGCATGTGTGTTCCCCAGTCAATGGTTAACAATCCCCCAGTGGACGGACAGTTAAGGTTCCCCCTGTAAGCAGTTAACTTTCCCCCTGTTGACTGCTAACCAGACTCCCCCACTCCACCCGCGGCTGGGGCTCCTCTCACCTTCCAGGTTGGTTGAAGTCTTTGTCCATCATTGTAGGGAGAAGGAGGGGAGGGCTACTTGAATGGGCAGGGAGACAGGTGGTCCCCCCCAGTGCCCTGATCTGAGTGCCTCCATGTCTAATGCATCACCAAGCTTTGTGGTGCCCACATGCCTCCAAGCCCCTGCTGGCCTCCATGGCGTTTTGGCAGCTGCCTGGGCAGGGCAGCATGGAGAGAGGTGATGGAGGATGGGAGAGCAGTGACTGAGAGAGGGGGTCTCTGATGACCTCATGGCTGTGTCATGCCTGGTGCCTGGGAATGTTTCTCTGCAAGAGCACAGGATGCTTAGCTGCTGTGGCAATGCCTTGCATGAGTAGGCTCTGTGCAAGAGTCCTATCAGCTCCCATCTTGATCTCAGGTACACAGCTCCTGGGAAGGAAGGAATTTCTTTGCTAGACAACCAATGTTTCACCGTCTCTGCTTCTCCAGTCCCTGCTCACTTTATACTAACTTTAAATAATGGACTTTCTTGAGAGCTACACAAAGCTCCTAACATTGCACTTTACAAATGGGGATTGCAAGTATGGAAAAGCTACATAGATGTCCTAGCTTCTGTAACTTTCCTGAATACAAAGAATAATGGTTGCATAGAATTTAACTTTGTATTAGACAGGGTTCTCTAGAGGAACAGAAAAACAGGAAGTATGATTATAAAAGGGGATTTATTAGATTGGCTTACACAACCAGAAACTGGATAGTCCACAATGGCCATCTGCAACTGGAGAGCTGGAAGAACCAGCAGCTGTGCAGTCCAAGACACAGAAGTCCCAGAACAAGAAAGATCAACAATGCTACCCTAGTTCTAGATCAAGGTTTCTGAAAACTACCTGGAGAATCACTGGCAGAGTTTGCTTTGGAAGAGTGAAAAGTGAGAGTCCAATATCCTCAGACAATGGAAGGAAGCAGTGATCAAGAACCCGTTCAAGAAGAGCCTAGCTTGCATCTGCATCTGCTTCCTTGTCCTTCCAGCTTTTATTCCATTCTATTGGGCAGTGCTGCCCATGCTCAGGGAGGGACTCCACTTCAGTTTCTATCCCACATTCCAATCATTCCTAGATAGACCCTCATGGACACACCCAAAGTCCTCTTAATCATCACATCCCTTAATCCAATCAAATTGACAATTCAAATTAACCATTACAAACCTGATGATGAGACATATATAAATAAAGATTGCTGGCATAACTCTTTAGATCTGCATCTCCATCAGAGAGCAGAGCTCCACCTGATCCCATCTTAATCTTCAAGATCTGTGTCTGTGAATCTTTATTTTCCAATCCCCCTTTTCCCCTTGCTGGACCCAAGAGTTGGGTCACACTGGATGAGGCAATTTGCCTGTGTATGTGTGTATGTGTGTGTGTGTAGGGGGGGGTGTAGATTCCCATTTTTTTCTTGTAGTTAGATATGTATGATACTATAATATTGTTACCCTTTATGAACCTGACCTGGGCCATCTATAAAATAGGCATGTTAAACTTACCTCACAGAGCTCTTGGAAGGAGGAAATGAGCAATGAGCAAACTTTTGAACAGTGTCTGACACAAAATACTGCAACAAATGTATATGCTGGCCTCCCCTGTGTTCTCCCTTCCACAAAAGACATGACTTTAACATTAACATTTTCACTATATCAATTAAATTTGAATGTGGAGGTATTAGAGTATTTACATATTTCTATGATATGCAAGTGTACATGTATTATATACAAAAGATTCTTCATCTTACATATTGCTTTGCATCTTGCTTGTTTCACTATGTGGGAGGAATTGTGTGCTGTCCTCAAAATATGTCCCAAATCTAAACTTTAACTTTAGGGTGGTCCCTAAATCCAATGACTGGCACACTTAGAACAGGAAGCAGAGGGAGATTTGACACAAAGTGGGAAAGCTATGTGAAGGTGAAGCCAGAGCTCAGAATTATGTTGCTCTAAGTCAAGTAAAGCAGCAACCACCAGAATTTGGAAGAGCTCAGGAAGCATTCTCCCCTAGAGTCTTCAAAGGGACCGTGACTTTGTCTGTTTTGTTTTCATACTTCCAGGCTTTGTTCTATACTTTCAAACAAAAAAAAATTTCTGCTGTTTAAACCCATGAAGATTTATAGGAATTTATTATATAGACCTGGGAATCTAATAAACCCACAAATATATACCCAGAATCATTTTTTGAGTCTACACATTAGTAAATGGCCTATTTTTATCAGCATAGTAATACTAATGTCATTAATATATGGTAAGAGAAATAGAAATGGCTAACATTTCTTATGTACCATATGTTTTCTGTATTTACTTGGTTAGAAATCAGAGTGCCCTCAAGAGTTATTCTTTCTACTTCGCAACTGCTAGAAGTATAAATAAACATACAGCCAGTACTCTATCATATAGGTTCAGGCATTGACTTCCTTAATAAAACCCCTAAAATTTTAGAAATAATATCAATAATTAATAAGTGTAGTGGAATCAAATTTAAAAGCTTTTGCACAAGAAAGGAAACAAGAACATGAAGAGAGAGTGTTCAAAATAGGAGAAAATATTTACCAGCTACTCTTTGGCAGAATATTAATATCCAGAATATATAAAGAACTTAGAAAACACCAAAAAACAAATAACCCAATTAATAAGTGGGAAAATGAACAAAACAGACATTTTCCAAAAGAAGAAATACAAATAACCAACAAATATATGAAAAAATGTTCAACATCTATAACAATCAGAATTTCTATGCAGCATATCATGTTGAAGGGCCTGGAAAACTGAAAGACTTGTTGTTAAGTGAAAATAATAGCTACTCTGATACACTGAGATTTTATCTCACTCGGGTTAGAATGGCAATCATCAAGAATACAAATAATAATAAATGCTGACAGGGATGTAGGGAAAAATTGAACACTTACACATTGTTAGTGCAATTTTAAATTAGAACCACCACTATGGAGTTTGATGTGGATGTTCCTCAGAGGACTAGGTATTTCCATTCAGTATACCAATTTCCATTCAGTATACTAGTCCTCAGTTTACTACTTCTCAGTCTTTATTCAAAGAAATAAAGTCAGCATGTTAATGATACATGCATACCCATGTTTATAGCAGCATAATTCACAATAGCCAATTTATGGTACCCATTTAGGTGTCCAATGACAGATGAATACATAAAGAAAATGTACTATATATACACCATGGAATTTTATTCAGCCATAAAGGGAAACAAAATTGTGCCATTTAAAAGAAAATGGATGGAACTGAAGAGCATCGTGCCGAGTGAGATTAGCCAGATTCAGAAAGACAAAGGTCATATGTTTTCTCACATAGAGAGACAAGAGGAAATAAAAGGGACTTCTTGAAAATAAGAGACCAGCAGTTTACAGGAAGGGAATCAGAGGGACAAGGAGAAAAGGGAAATGGGGAGCACACAAATTATGCATTTTTCATGTACAAATATATCAAAATGAATCCAATTATTATGTATAATTACTATGCACTAATAAAAATATGCAATAAAATATTTATTATTTCTCATTTTCAGTTTATATATAAAAATGAACAGAGAGGGGGCTGGGGATATAGCTCAGTTGGTAGAGTGCCTGCCTCGCAAGCAGAAGGCCCTGGGTTCAATCCCCAGCACCACACACAAAAAAAAAAATGAACAGAGAGAATAAGGATGTTGCACAAGACTGCACAATCATGGAGTGGGATAGCTTGGATTTCTATGCAGTGCATCATGTTGCAGGGTCTGGGAAACTGTGAAAGACTTGTTGTTAAGTGAAAGAAGCATTCTGCACAATCATGCATATTTTAGGAGGTCATTAAAGGTAATACAAATTATGTTAATATAGTGTATTTATACAAAAACCGGACCTAATGACAGAAAAGCAGATTGTGACCTTGGAGAGCATGTGCCTTTCAATCCTGGGAAAACCATAGTGCAGTTGGATAAGGTTTTTGTGAATGATGAATCACACTAATAGGTATATAGAAAACTCATTTTGGTTCATTGATTTTGAAGGGGAAGAGAGAAATAAAGAATGAATCCTGTGCCTGTGTGGGGGATGAGGGATCCAGATGGGACTTTTGAATTATTTCAATTCTTTGAAACTTGACCAAGTTTAAAAGCAAATGTGAGTGAGTTGCCTCATTTCAGATTTAACCCTTGGTTTTGCCCATATATTATTTTACTTCTTACCCTCTTATTTTCACTTCAGAGCTCCTGAGATGCCTTCAATAGAATGGTATGACTTTTGAGTTCAATAATAATAAGTAGTTTTTAATGAAAGAATTGACAATTGTAAAAAATGCTAGTAACTATTAGATTTTTGCCTCTTCTGGGAAGTAAAGACTGCTGCACTGATTACTGTGGATGGGTCCAGAATTTCTGTATAAATATATTAACATAATGAGCAGTCCTGGAGGCAAACATTTATCAAATACCACAGCATAAGTTTCCCTGGTGTGATCTATCACTAAACTCTCTAGATGGTTTATAGACACACCTGTCTTCCCAGCATGGGGAACTGTAGTTTTTGACAATAATCAAAAGGTAAAGGAATGTTTGTCTAAAACTTTGAACTCATTGCATATCAGAGATAGTTGCTTCTTTTATCTAGCTGTCTTCTCATTAGGAGAAACAAAGGGGACTTGTTTTCACTATGCATGCCTCAGTCCTGAAGCTCAGCCAGCCCCTGCTGCTGTACCCCAACATTTAAAGGGCCTTTGAAATTCCACTCTGTCATAGACTCTGGAAAGTTTTTCCCATTACTCTTGGGACAGCTCTGTTTAGATGATATGATCAGTATCATTTCTCACGTAACCAAACTCAGGTGCACAGAGTCTAAATCATCTGTTTAAGGAGGTTTCATTGCTCACCATCTCTTGAGGATACTGAACAGACTCTATTAGAAGATGGGCTTTCAAAATAGGATTTCCATTCTTCCCCATCTTAGGCAGATTTATCTGGCCTTCAGTACATACCCACTATAGGAACAAAGTAATCCAGACTTGGGAGGGTACCAGAAGATCTCAGAAATGACTGCCTCCAAATTAACAAGTGAATTACAACTCCAGAGAGAGAACACGTGGAATGTAGCCTTTGAATCATCTTTTTAAAAGCCCCCTGTTCATGCCGATGGGCAGAATTACAGCTTTTGTGACAGGAGTCCCCTGCGTTTCTCCTTTGCTACCAAAGCAATAAATGTTCTTTTTCCTTTATCTGAGGAAGAAGAAGAAGAAGAAGAAGAAGAAGAAGAAGAAGAAGAAGAAGAAGAAGAAGAAGAGAGGAGGAGGAGGAGGAGGAGGAGGAGGAGGAGGAGGAGGAGGAGGAGGAGGAGGAGGAGGAGGAGGAGGAGGGGAGGGAGAGTGGAGTGGGAGGCAGAGGGAGAGGGAGAGGGAGAGGGAGAGGGAGAGGAACTTCCAGGGTTTCAGATATAGTCAGATTATACTCCTGCTATTGTGGTTCCATGAGCCCCACTCAACAACACCTCTCCAGCACAGAGAGGAGAAGTAATCCTTATAAGCACTTATTTCTGAACTACTCCAAAGTTTTTGCCTTTTTGTCTTCATATTCTTTGGGATCTGAATGATCATCTGTCTCTAGGTGTTGCCAAAAGCTCAGTCCTTGTACCTGATGCCAATCTAATAATGAGGACACAGTTTTGGGAAAAGGGGATAAAAGGTTATTGCTTTGCTAGCAAAAGAGAAAACACAGGGACTCCTGTCCCAAAGGCTATAATTCTGCCCATTAGCACAAGGAACTTTTAAAGAGATGATTCAAAGGCTACATGCCATGTATTCTCTGTTGGAATTGCAATTCACTTGTTAATTTGGGAGATAGTCATTTCTGAAATCTTCTGGTACCATCCCCAAAGTCTGGTTCCTGTGGTGAGTATGTGGTAAAGGACAGATAACTCTACCTAGCGTGGGAAAGAAAGATAATCCTGTTTCCCTTGTGATTAAGGACAGGGATTTATTAGGGAGGAGCAGGGAGACAGGAAGAGAAAGAAACGTGCATTTTAAAAATAAGTTGCAGTGGCAGAGCAGCAAGCATTATATTCAATGCATAAAGTGGACCACTGTTACATAGGGGCTACCATTACAAGTTTCAAGGCTGTGTTCAATTTTTAAAAAGAAATCTGTAAATTCTTATAATTACAATATTTTTTAAATTGAAAAACTGTAAGTTTAATAAAACACTAAGAATTGTCCACAAGTGTTGGAGAAAATATTTGAAAACTACATAATTATAGATGATTAATATTCCTGATTTGTAAATCACAGTAAAAAAATGGTGGGGCTGGGGAGATAGCTCAGTTGGTAGAGTGCTTGCCTTGTAAGCAGAGTTCGATCCCCAGCACCCAAAAAAAATGGTAAATAATTTCAACAGAAAATTCACTTAAAATATATGAGAAAAGTAAAAATGTTGAGCAGAATTGGTGAACCAGTCTGATGGGAAGGAGCCACGTGGTGGACTAGAAGGAGGCTTGGATCAGCTCTGATCCACTACCTGTGGAAGGCATGACTGAGCCAGGGAGCTCACACAGCAGTAAGCCAGTTCTGAGGAGACCTGTGTCAGCTGAACCATCTATTTCATCTTCCAATCATCATGATCTGTAAGAAACGCAGGTCACAGAAGAACTCATTTGATATGAAAAAAAAAGAGAGAGAGAATAGATAACTATTTTTTCAGGTCCCAAAACAAGAGCAAAATAATTCCAATATTGCTCAAATGAAGATGGAATCTAGAAAAAGGCCAAGATATAACTAGCACTCAGGATCAAAGTTCCCACTCACCTATGAAAAATGCAAAAGACCAGACCACATTCCAAAACAAAATCATTACCATTACCTTGGATGTAAACTTTAGGAAAAACAAAAACATAAAATATGTGCTCACACACAGCTAGAGGGCCAGCTTGCATGTGGCACTCAACACCCTTGATGCTGTCAGAGAAGAGATGGAAACTCTGTAAGGTGAGGAAATGCTGGTGTGTGGCACAGAATGAATCCAAGTGGTCCTATACCTCAGAATGATGCTCAGTGGTTTTGCTGAAATCAACCAAATGGTAATTATATTTTCTAAAAGTAAAATCGAGCAGAAAAAGGGTAGCCAGGTATTTGGCCAGCACAACAAGGAATCTACTGACTGTCAAATTTTACCTTCACAATTGGGATGAGAAGAAAACAGAATTGTTAAGCATGGGGAACTTCACAATGATACAAACTCTGCATCTATGGTTTCAAAGGAGAAACCATCAAGGACACCCTGTGCAAGGATGGACAGTTTCTTTCCATTTTGGAGAATGACCATTAGAAGCTCATTAATAACTTGGACTCCATCCTAGAAAACACGAATCCCATTGATGAGTTAGAGGGTAAACTCTTTCAGGTTGAGGCTGAGAAAAGAATGAACCCTAGGGCAGCCACTGCTCAGAACTCTGAGTTAGAGGAAATAAACACACTTGTGTTTAAAAAGTACATTGTGGAACAGTATCCCAGTTTGAGAAAATAAAGTGAAAAAAATCATGGAAAATTTGAATGAAAAAAATTTAAAAAAGACGAAAACTTCTCTATTTAAATTGCATAGAACAAACTTTGGGAAACCGACAAAAAAAAAAAACTCTACTCTGGTCAAAGTATTAAAACTTCTTTCACATCCCAGTGACTCAGTAGAGTACATATTCTGGGATAATAATGGAAATGGAGGTTGTCCCGCCTGCTTTCTTTTTACAGGATTGTTCATTTTCACTTGTCAGCATGTAATAAACGATTGTGTGAAGAAAGGAACAGAGCCAAGGAAGTGGGCAGACATAATTGGTCAATGTATAAGGGTGACATTTGATTATGAAAAGTTCCCAAAGAAGACAACTGCTTTTTCATTGAACCTTGGTTTGAGATACCTGATGCAACTCTTGACTATGCCATCCTGAAATTGAAGGAAAATGGACAAGAAGCACCTGTGGGACTACATAATCAAACCTAGTGGTTTGATATATATTATTGGCCATCTAAATGGACAAAAGTAGCATACTGATGCTTGTGTTGTGATCCCTCAGGGCGAATGAGAAAAGAAATGTCAGGGAAAGTTTCAGATGAGAGCAGCAATAGATCGTTGTTATGCTGATCAGTTTATACACAGGTATACTCAAAGAAGCTTCCAGGAAATGCTTCAAAACTCTGTTGTGTTTACTTATGACACCACCTTTTATTTTAGGGCTTCTGGTTCCCCAGTATTTAATTCAAAATGTTCCCTGGTGAACATGCATACTGCTGGCACCACTTGTCAGGTACCAAATGCGATTTCTCTTATCATTGAATTTGGCTCTGCTATGAACTCTGTCCTCTCTGATATTAAGCAAAGACATGGACGATGATGTAGTGATGTGTATCTAAATGAATGGGATGTAGACATGTTAAGTCAAGGGTACTGAGTACTTGTGAGAATTCAGTCCACCTGCCAACTTTCAGAGAATTGCCTATGTGATTCCATAGGCAATGATGATAGTTATCTAACTTCCATAATGATCAATTTCATATAATATAATAATAGTTGCTGTTGTAGACCACTTCCAATGTACCAGGCATTTTTCTATCCCATGAAGAAATAAGTGCTAACAGACCTATGATCTAGACAGTTGAAGCATTGATATGATTAAGCAACAGCTTGACATAAATATCATGTAACTATTGATTTTTTTCATTTTCCTTTTCTTCCCCCAAATTCACTTGCTTCAGAGCAGGAGCTTAAGCTTGTTTACTACTTATCTCTAATATCTGACACATGGAAAAAAAATACTTAGAAAAATGTGTGGGTCAATCAGTAGCAAAATATGGGACTGTAGTTAATGTTAATATAGAAGTTAAATGCTTGCGTAGAAATGAACACAAACAAAATTTTTGCAATTTCTGAAATCCTCAAGTTACTAAAATGGTCAGAAACGTATGCTGGAAAGACAGAAATAATATCCACTCTTCCCATATGAACAGGCTATGAGTACAAGGGTATCTTCAAGGTCATATTCCTTTAGTCTGATTTCCTTTGTTTTTACCTAATGTCCTTTTTTCTGTTCCAAAATCCCACTCAGTGCAGGCATCACATTTAGTTCTCATGTCCTTGGGCTCCTCTTGGCTGTGACAGTTTCTCAGACTTCTGGATGTTTTTTTCTTTTTTTGTAAACAAATGGGATACATGTTGTTTCTCTATTTGTACATGGAGTCAAGGCATACCATTTGTGTAATCATAAATTTACATAGGGTAATGTTGTTTGATTCATTCTGTTATTTTTTTCCCTTCCTCCCACCCCTCCCACACCTCTTTTCCCCCTATACAGTCCTTCCTTCCTCCATTCTTACCACCCTCCTTATCCCTAACCCTAAACCTAACCCTAACCCTAATGCTAACCCCTCCTACCCCCCATTATATGTCCTCATCCGCTTATCAGCAAGATCATTCATCCTTTAGTTTTTTGAGATTGGCTTATCTCACTTAGCGTGATATTCTCCAATTTCATCCATTGCCTGCAAATGCCATAATTTTATGATGCTTCATGGTGGAATAATATTCCATTGTATATATATGCCACAGTTTCTTTATCCATTCATCAACTGAAGGGCATCTAGGTTGGTTCCACAATCTGGCTATGGCGAATTGAGCAGCAATGAATACTGATGTGGCTGTATCTCTGTAGTATGCTGATTTTAAGTCCTTTGGGTATAGGCCAAGGAGTGGGATAGCTGGGTCAAATGGTGGTTCCATTCCAAGCTTTCGGAGGAATCTCCATACTGCTTTCCAGAGTGGCTGCACTCATTTGCAGTCCCACCAGCAATGTATGAGTGTACCTTTTTCCCCACATCCTCGCCAACACCTACTGTTGCTTGTGTTCTTGATAATCGCCATTCTAATTGGGGTGAGATGGAATTTTAGGGTAGTTTTGATTTGCATTTCTCTTATTACTAGAGATGTTGAACATCTTTTACATATATCTGTTAATTGCTTGTAGATCTTCTTCTGTGAAGTGTCTGTTCATTTCCTTAGCCCATTTGTTGATTGGATTATTTGTATTCTTGGTGTAGAGTTTTTTGAGTTCTTTATAGATTCTGGAAATTAGCATTCTATCTGAAGTATGAGTGGCAAAGATATTCTCCCACTCTGTAGGCTCTCTCTTCACATTACTGATAGTTTCCTTTGCTGAGAGAAAGCTTTTTAGTTTGAATCTATCCCACTTGTTGATTCTTGCTTTTATTTCTTGTGCTATGGGAGTCCTGATAAGGAAGTCTGATCCTAAGCCAACAAGTTGAAGATTTGGACCTACTTTTTCTTCTATAAGATGCAGGGTCTCTGGTTTGATTCTGAGGTCCTTGATCCATTTTGAGTTGAGTTTTGTGCAGGGTGAGAGATAGGGGTTTAATTTCATTCTGTTGCATATGGATTTCAAGTTTTCCCAGCACCATTTGTTGAAGAGGCTATCTTTTGTCCATTGCATATTTTTGGCACCTTTGTCTACTATGAGAAAATTGTATTTTTTTGGGTTTGTGTCCGTGTCCTCTATTCTGTACCATTGATCTACCTGTCTATTTTGGTACCAATACCATGCCGTTTTTGTTACTATTGCTTTGTAATAGAGTTGAAGATCTGGTATTGTGATACCCCCTGCTTCGCTCTTTCTACTGAGGATTGCTTTAGCTATTCTGGGTTTCATATTCTTCCAGATGAATTTCATAATTGCTTGCTCTATTTCTGTAAGGTACATCATTGGGATTTTAATTAGAATCCATTGAATCTGTATAGCACTTTAGGTAGTATGGCCATTTTGACAATATTAATTCTTCCTATCCAAGAACATGGGAAATATTTCCATCTTCTAAGGTTTTCTTTAATTTCTTTCTTTAGTGTTCTGTAGTTCTCATTGTAGAGGCCTTTCACCTCTTTAGTGAGATTGATTCCCAAGTATTTTATTTTTTTCGATGCTATCGTGAATGGGGTAGTTTTCTTAATTTCTCTTTCTGAAGATTCATCGCTTATGTATAAAAATTCATTGGATTTATGAGCATTGATCTTGTAACCTGCTACTTTACTGAATTCACTTATGAGTTCTCAAAGTTTTCTGGTGGAATTTCCAGGTTCCTCTAAATATTTAATCATGTCATCAGCGAACAGGGATAGTGTGAGTTCTTCTTCTCCAATTGGTATTCTTTTAATTTCTTTGGTTTGTCTAATTGCTCTGGCTAGAGTCTCAAGGACGATGTTGAATAGAATGGTGAAAGAGGGTATCCCTGCCTTGTTCCAGTTTTTAGGGGGAATGCTTTTAGTTTTTCACCATTTAGAATGATATTGGCCATGGGCTTAGCATAGATGACCTTTACAATGTTAAGGAATGTTCCCACTACCCCAATTTTTTCTAGTGTTTTGAGCATGAAGGGATGCTGTATTTTATCGAATGCTTTTTCTGCATCTATTGAAATAGTCATGTGATTCTTAATGTTAAGTCTGTTGATATGGTGAATGACATTTATTGATTTCCTGATGTTGAACCAACCTTGCATGCCTGGGATAAAACCCACTTGATCATGGTGCACTATCTTTTTAATATATTTTTGCATGCGATTTGCTAAAATTTTTGCATCGATGTTCATTAAGGATATTGGTCTGAAATTTTCTTTCCTCGATGTGTCTCTGTCTGGTCTAGGTGTCAGGGTGATATTGACTTCATAGAATGAGTTTGGGAGGGTTCCCTCCTCTTCTATTTCATGGAATAGTTTGAGGAGTATAGGAATGAGCTCTTCTTTAAAGGTTTTGTAGAACTCGCCTGAGAACACATCTGGTCCCGGGTTTTTCTTTGTTGGTAGGCTTTTGATGACCTCTTCTATTTCATTACTTGAAATTGATTTATTTAAGTTGTGCATGTCCACCTCATTCAGTTTAGGTAATTCATATGTCTCTATAAACTTGTTGATGTCTTCGAGGTTTTCTGTTTTGTTGGAGTACAGATTTCAAAATAGCTTCTAATTATGTTTTGTATTTCACTCGTGTCTGTTGTGATAGTTCCTTGTTCATTCTGAATTTTAGTAATTTGTGTTTTCTCCCTCATTCTCTTTGTTAGTGTGGCTAAGGGTTTATCAATTTTGCTTATTTTTTCAAAGAACCAACTATTTATTTTGTTAATTTTTCTGATTGCTTCTTTTGTTTCAATTTCATTGATTTCAGTTCTGATTTTAACTATTTCCTGTCTTCTACTACTTTTGGTGTTGGTCTGCTCTTCTTTTTCTAGGGCTTTGAGCTGTAGTGTAAAGTCGTTTATTTGTTGATTTCTACTTCTTTTGTTGAATGCACCCCATGAAATAAATCTTCCTCTAAGTACTGCTTTCATAGTGCCCCAGAGATTTTGATATGATGTGTCTTTGTTCTCGTTTACTTCTAAGAATTTTTTTATTTCCCTCCTGATGTCTTCTGTTATCCATTCATCATACAATAGTGTATTATTTAATCTCCAGGTATTGGAGAAGTTTCTCTTTTTTATTCTATCATTTATTTCTAATTTCAATCCATTATGATCTGATAGAATACAAGATAGTATCTCTATCTACTTGTATTTGCTAACAGTAGCTTTGTGGCATAAAATATGGTCTATTTTAGAGAAGGATCCATGTGCTTCTGAGAAGAAAGTGTATTCATTCTTTGTTGGACGGTATATTGTATATATGTCCGTTAAGTCTAAATTGTTGATTGTGTTATTGAGATCTATGGTTTCTTTATTCAATTTTTGTCTGGAAGATCTATCCAGTGGTGAGAGAGGTGTGTTAAAATCGCCTAGTATTATTGTGTTGTGGTCTATTTGATTTCTGGAATTGAGAAGGATTTGTTTGACGTACATGGATGAGCCAATGTTTGGGGCATAGATATTTATGATTGTTATGTCTTGCTGATTTATGCTTCCCTTAAGCAGTATGTAATGTCCTTCTTTATCCCTTCTGACTAGTTTTGGCTTGAAGTCCACATTATCTGAAATGAGGATGGACACTCCAGCTTTTTTGCTGTGTCTGTGTGCATGGTATGTTTTTTCCCATCCTTTCACCTTTAGTCTATGAGTATCTCTTTCTAAGAGATGAGACTCTTGCAGGCAGCATATTGTTGGATTTTTTTTATAATCCAATCTGCCAGTCTATGTCTTTTGATTGATGAGTTCAGGTCATTAACATTCAGGGTTATTATTGTGATATGATATGTATTCCCAGTCATTTGACTCTTTTTTTTTTTTGACATGATTTTGTTTCTTCTTTATTTGGTGTTCCTTTAGGCTAGTTCCTGCCTTTGCTGATTTGCATCATTGTTTTTCATCTCTTCCTCATGGAATATTTTGCTGAGAATATTCTGTAATCCCAGCTTTCTTTTTGTGAATTCCTTTAGCTTTTGTTTATCATGGAAGGATCTTATTTCGTCATCAAATCTGAAAGTAAGTTTTGCTGGGTATAAGATTCTTGGTTGGCATCCATTTTCTTTCAGAGCTTGGTAAATGTTGTTCCAGGCCCTTCTAGCTTTTAGGGTCTGGATTGAAAAATCTGCTGATATTCTTATTGGTTCCCCCCTGAATGTAATTTGATTCTTTTCTCTCGCGGCCTTTAAAATTCTGTCTTCATTTTGTATGTTAGGTATTTTCATAATAATGTGCCTTGGTGTGGGTCTGTTGTAATTTTGTATATTTGGAGTCCTATAAGCCTCTTGTACTTGATTTTCCATTTCATTCTTCAGATTTGGGAAATTTTCTGATATTATTTCATTGAATAGATTGTTCATTCCTTTGGTTTGTTTCTCTACGCCTTCCTCAATCCCAATAATTCTTAAATTTGACCTTTTCATGATATCCAATAATTCTTATAGATTCTGTTCATGATTTCTTACCATCTTCTCTGTTTGGTCAACTTTGTTTTAAAGATTAAATGTTTTGTCCTCAATGTCTGAGGTTCTGTCTTCCAGGTGTTCTATCCTATTGGTTATGCTTTCTATGGAGTTTTTAACTTGATTTATTGTTTCCTTCATTTCAAGGATTTCTGTTTGTTTGTTTGTTTTCAGTTTCTCTAACTCTTTATTGAAATGATCTCTTGCTTCCCATATTTGCTCTTTTAACTGTTGATTGGTGCGATCATTTAATGCCTGCATTTGCTCTTTCATCTCCTCCTTCAATGCCTGCATTCGCTCTTTCATCTCCTTGTTTGCTTCCTTGATTGTTTTAATTATGTACATTCTGAACTCCCTTTCTGACATTTCTTCTGCTGTGCTGTCATTGGGTTTTATTGATATAGTATCTAGGTTTGTTTGGGTCATTTTCTTCCCTTGTTTTCTCTTATTGGTCAGATATCAGTGGGCCTCTGAGATATTGCAGATTTCCTCTATTGGCTTATAGTGTCCCTGTAGATTTCCAATGTATCACCTCCCAGCTTTCAGTAGCCTGAAGTCTTGGAGGAACTTGATAATGCATTGCTTCTGAAGAAAGCTGCCCCTAGCCCACTACTGGTTCCAGGGCTTGGAGCTGGCTCTGTGCAGAAAGGCTCTCACTGGGAGGTCTGCTCCGAGAAGCTGGCCATGAAAGGAGCCTGCCGCCAGAGGGAGGAGGGCTGCTTGGGGAAGTCCCTGGCTGCCCTGTCCTGGTCCCTGAAACTGGCTGTGGGCCAGAGCTCGCCGCTGGTGTGACTTGGAGCTGGTTCTGTGCAGAAAGGCTCTCACTCGGTGGCCTGTTCCAAGATGCTGACCGTGTGGGAGGAGCCCACTGCCGGAGTGTGCAGGGTTACCTGGGGAAGACTCTAGCTGCCCTGCCCTGCTCTGATAAGCCGCCCCTACCTGGGCCTGCCGCCCAGGCTGAGCTTTACCCAGTGGGGGAGACTCACTCTATGGCTCTATTTTAGTCTGAGTCTCTCAATGCCTCCCCTTCTTGAATTCTGAATTCTGGAGCGACTGGAGATGCAGTTACCCTCTAGTCCGCCTTCTTGAATCGCCAGACTTCTTGCTTTTGATGATCTTAACAGTTAGATCAGGCATTTTGGTAGGCTTTCCTTCTATTGGAATTTTTCAGATGTTTTTCTGATTAGACTGGGTTGTGGGTTCTGAGGAGGAATATTATAGAATAAAATATCTTTCTCACCCTATCAAGGAATCATATTGTCAACATGATTTATGATTATTGGTGCCAGTCTTTATCACCTGACTAAAATGGCATTTGTCAGGATTCACCACTTTCCCTACATAGTACTCTTTAGAAGGAAGTCACCATGCACAGCCCATGTTTGTGAAGTAGAGACTTAGGTTTCCCTACCTTATGTAGGAGACTCATGGAGAATCTACATAATTTATTTGGGATCATTTTGCATGGGAGATTTGTCTCTTTTCCCCATTTATGCATTCTATCATTTATGAACATCACTATGGACACATGGATACACTTAACTCCATATGGATCCATAACTTCATGGGTAATTTTCACTTCCTCCCATTGCTTAGCTATAAATTCCCTACTCCAACAGTGGAAAATATGGTTCTTATCACCCCTCAGTCATATACTTAACTTTATATTTCTGATATACTGCTGGCATAGTGGTGTACACTTATAATCCTGGAGACTTGAGATGCTGAGGCAAGAGGATCACAAATTCAAGGCCAGCCTGAGCAACTTAGCAGGACCCTCAGCAACTTAGACCCTGTCTCAAAATAAAAAAAATGCAAAGGACTGGGGATGCAACTCAGTGGTAAAACGCAGGAGCAAAATTTATCTAGATGCAGTGCTTATGTGCAATTCTTTTGCTTGTTATCTTATATACCCCATTCCTTCCCAAAGTTACTTAGATCAGGACCTTTTCCCTCAGCTCTTTGGCAATTATTTCATACATTTATAATTCAGTTATACATATAATACCTTTAGATTCTCTTGTCACAGCGTACATTTATTTTCCCTTTGATCTTTTGATCTCCTAAATGATTTTTTTAGTTTGTATATACTAATGATTCACTCTTTATGCTGTCATGTTCTATAGGTTTTATGAAGTGTATGATGTCATGTATCCACCATTGCAAAGTCATACAGAGTAGTTTCACCTCCCTAAAATTTCCCCTTGCTTCACCTACTTATCCTTTCCCTCTCCTGCACCTTTGGCAGTCACTGATATTTTTATTTTCTTTATAGTTTTACTTTTTCCAGAATGTCATATAATTTTAGTGATATAGTATGTAGCATTCAGTCTAACTTATTTTACTTAGAAGTTTTCTGTGTTTGTATTTTATGGCTTGATAGCTCATTTCATTTTATCACTGAGTAATATTATCTATACAGATTTACCATAATTTATTTGCCTTCTTTTCAAAAGATATCTTAGTTGCTTCTAGTTTTTGTTTTATTTTGGGGGGGAGTGAAGTTCCAGGGATTGAACTCAGGGGCACTCGACCACTGATCCACATCCCCAGCTCTATTTTGTATTTTATTTAATGACAGGCTCTCACTGATTTGCTTAGTGCCTCGCCATTGCTGAGTCTGACTTTGAACTCGTGATCTTCCTGTCTCAGTCTCCTGAGCGCCACCACACCCTGCAAGTTTTGGGTTAAAATATGTAAAAATCATAAGAATAACAGTATGCAAATAAAAATCTTAAAAATAAGAATTTAGTGGAAAAGACAAAGGGAGAAAGAAGATGAATATGGTGATTTCACCTTTGGAAAAACTCTGTGTGTGTGTGTGTGTGTGTCTGTGTCTGTGTCTGTGTGTGTGTGTGTGTGTGTGTGTGTGTGTGTTTAGATGTGTGCTATCCAGCTCACAGAAGGGTACATGTCTGAAAAGGATGGAAATTAGGCCCATGAAAGTTGCAGGATAATTCTAATTTATAAATATGCTTTCATATATTGTTTTTGTACAAGGAAAATTATTTTGATAAAGACTTGTAGGGTTGGAGTCGTAACTCAGTGGCAGAGCACTTTCCTAGCATATGTCAGGCACTGCATTTGATTCTTAACACCACATAAAAATAAACAAATAAAATAAAAGGCATTGTACAAGTACAAACAATTTTTTAAAAAGAATTGTAAACAGTGTTCTTGTGATCAAATTGGAAAAGACATATATATATATATATAAATATATGGTTTATATATATTCCATACATAAATATATATTATGTATTCCTTATTTGAAATGTATTTCTTATATTCAATTATGTAGGGGAATGAGTGAGATAAAAATGAATTGACTGTATGGATGTTTCAAATATAGCTCACTGTTGCTGCTTTATCTTCAAACCAAGACTGGCTTTCAATCACATGTTTAGATATCCAAAAAAAAATGTGCTTCTTTTAAATAGCCCAGAAATGTGATGGATACAGAGGGATTGCTACAGGTAAGTAAAAAGTTCCAGAAAACTTTGTTTGATCCCATTAACTCATTAAGTTTCAAGTTTTCATTTCTGCAAATATGTCAACAAAATTGACCCAGGTGCTTTAAAATATGTTGTAAATTATAATCTAAAGCTTTTATATTTTACATGTTTTCATATATATATGAAATATGTACATTTACAATACCTAAAACATATATTATTCAAATACTCTAATAATTTATTATGTCTCAAAAGAATAGAACACTAAAACCACGATATATATTTCCTTTTCCCCCCTTCAAATAAAGATATTTATTTTTCTGGTTTCTTATACTCAGAAGTGTTCACATTCCCATACATAGAATCATAATGTAGTATGGAACAAAAGTAGGTTAATTGTTTTTATTTATTTTTATTTTTTTTTATTTTTACAGACTGCATTTTTATTCATTGTACATAAATGGGGTACAACTTTTCGTTTCTTTGGTTGTACACGATGTAGACTCACACCATTCGTGTAATCATACATGTACATAAGGTAATGATATCTGTCTCATTCCACCATATTTCCTAAACCCGCCTCCTTCCCCCTCCAATTTCCCTCTACACAGTCCAAAGTTCCTCCATTCTTCTCTTACCCCCCACCTTCCCACCTCCATTATGTATTATCATCCACTTATCAGGGAAAGCATTTGGTCTTTGGATTTGGGGAATTGGCTTACTTCACTTAGCATGATATTCTCCAATTCCATCCATTTACCTGCAAATGCCATAATATTTATTTCAAAGTGACCATAAGTGGTCAATTTAAAGGTTTTTCTTGTATGTGTCCTCTATATATAGGACAATTGGACATAATGGGTTAAGTCAAATTCCCAACTTCTATCAACCTCTCTTCTACCACTCCACCTGCTGAGAGCCCTGGTCTACACTCAAAACTGTAGTCTTGGTTCTGGCCATCACAAGGCTCACAGCTGTCTCCATGTTAGTTATACTTTTTTACTGAAAAGGAGCATATTTTGCCAAGAACAATAAATGAAATGAAATGGTTAGTTTACTATGAACCAGTTGTGTTTGGAAAATTCACATGTATATTAATGCAATTTGATTTGCTGTTGACCCTAAATCTATGTGTCATTCACTGATTGTTCTCCCCACTCCTCCCAGTGCAGGTTAAGGTGTTACACTGTAGAGGCATCCCTCAAAAAGAGAAGGGCTTCACCCTCCATTATGCCACCTCTTCACAGACTTCTCAGAACTTCTCCAATCCTCTCTCAAATGTCCTGTTATATATACCCAGTGGTCCAGAGTCATTTTGTGGTTCTCATCTCTTATGTTCTTGCAGGAGAACATTTCATACAAAACACAAAGAGTGATAAAGGTCTAACAAAGTTTGTTAGGAAAGAGGGAGGAAGAGAGAGTGGATCATCTGTAAGGGGAGAAAGTGACCACATGCTCCTTTCATTCCACAGTTTTATTATTGGTCTTAAGGAAGTTTCCGGAGAGTCCCACCTATGTACCATCTCTGAACTTTTGATTGACAGTAGAACTGCATCTGATTTTAAGTTCCTACTGTGCATGGTCTCACCCATTGGTAACCAAGAAAAACCCATGAGGAGAAATTTTACTATTGCAATGATATGGTAAAGATCTAAAGACAACTCTTGGTCATTTGGCCAATCCTGAGCAGTTCTTATTAAAACTTGCTTTTAACAGATATTATGATCATTGGGTATTGTTTTTAATTATTCATTCTTCCTACATCTTGGGATATTTGGTCATTATAAGTGTCACAAAAGTTCCCCCCTTCAAGGTAACTCATGTTTTTCTCAGTAGGGGGATATCTTATATTTCTTAGAACTGAGAATATATAGTTAACAGGTTATTTGTTGAGGAATACAACATATCCCATTAACTTAAGCCAGGAAAGATATACCATGGCCTTAGGCAAATTGCTTTTTAAGAGAAAGCATGGCGGGTGAAACACACTAGGTCCAGTCTATAAAAGTATCTTCTTCATTTTCCTGCCACTCATGACTATCTGCTGCCTACCAATCCTCTCTCCAGAACACTGTGGACACAGCTGCCCAGACCCCACCATGGCTCTCCCATCCCCTCTCAGTCACCTTTCTCTTGGCCTGTGTTCCCCCAATCTTGCTACCTAGGGAAACCAAGGTGGGCTTGCTGCGTGATGTTGCCTGGTAAAGATGCCCCTCATTGTATGGTTTTACAAGGTACCAGTCTTAAATCATACCAAGGAATCATGAACTATGTTTTCAGTGAAGGTATTAATATTTTTTATTTGTTTAACTTTCTGTATATACATTGTATTTTGAAAATGGTGATATTTTGGTACCATGCTACCTAGTGATAGCATCCTGAAGTACAACTTAAACACCGCTGCCAAAAACATTTAAAATTACTTTACAAAATAATTTTAGTTTTATTTTTTGTCATTGACCAGGTTTCATCATGCTGGTGCTAAACTTTCATTTTATTATTATCCTAGTGATAAAAGTTCAGTTACTTCACCATTTTCCTTTTACAAACAATACTATACTTAACAGCTTCCTCATATACACGTAAATATCTTTGAAAGCATTTCTTCATAAAGAGACCCAGAAACTGTCCTATCAAAGCTCTGGAAACTAATAAATTTTATATTAAGTTTTAAATTCAAAATATTGTTATTAATTTATATCCTTTCAGTCACAGAAGTTCTGGTATCAACACACATTAGAAATAATATGAATTATAGCTAACCTGAATGGCTAAAAATAATCTCTGAGCATTTGTTTTATAACTTATTTTTTATGCTTCCTAGAATTTCATCTGTGATTGTGACATAATCAATTTTCACTATCCTGCATTATTCAGAGTGTTGTGACATTCCCTATTATCATCAATGTGTAAATGACATCTATTCAGCGTCTGTACTTAGTCAGAGGGCACAATTCTGGGTAGAGTTCATGTGACTATTTCCCTGGTAAATGTACTACATCTTCTTTGAGACCATCAAACTTTTGGTAGAATTCTAATGTTGTGATAATAGAACTTGGTCCATGTGTGTTGTGTGTGTGTTTAGAATATAGCTACAGGTTTCTTTACACTCATGTTTATATAAAACATGTGCATCAAGACCTTTCAAAGAGTTTGGTCGTTCACTGTGGTGCAGCAGAAACCAAGGACCATATCATATTTTTAACAGTTTTGTTTAAATATTATTTTCAGGCAACAAAATCTATGCATTTTAATGATACAGTTTGAAGAATGAATGCTAGTAAATGTTTAAAACTGTGCAAACATACCACAATCAAGTTTTAGACATTACCATACTTTCTCCCCCCAAATCCCATCATGATGCAGTTAATTCCACCTCTAGCCTTAGGCATTTGCAGACATGTTTTCTGTGCCTACACATTAAACTATTATGGGAATTTCATATAAATGGAATCATATACTATTTGGTCCTCAGTATCTGGCTTCTTTCACTTCACATAATGTTTTCAAGGTTCATCCTTGTAGTAACATATCCAAATTTCATTCCTTCTAATGGGTGAAAAATATTCTACTGTACCACCTTTTTAAATATTTTTATTTTTTCTTATTAGTTATCCATGATAGTAGAATATATTTGATATATTATACATATATGGAATATGACTTCTCATTCTTCTGGTTGTACATGATGTAGAACTACATTGGTTGTGTAATCATATATGCACATAGGATAGTAATGTTCAATTCATTCTCCTATCTTTCCTATTCCCATTCCCTCTCCCTTCCCTTCATTCCCCTTTGTCTAATCCAAAGTACTTCTATTCTTCCCTACCACTCTTCTTTTTGTGAGTTACATTTTATTTATCCATTCATCTGTTGATGGACACTTGGATTGTTTCCAGTTTGGAGTTATGCTGGATAACGTGTGTCATGTATTTTGTGTTCAAATTCTTATGTAGACACGAGTTTTCATTTCTCTTGGTATATTTCTAAGGGTGAAATTGCTGATTAATAGAGTAATTGACTGTTTACTGTTCCATTCCTGGAACAGTCAGACTTTTCATGACCATTACAGTTATGAGGAATACAGGCTTTGTCTGTTATTTTTCTGGTAATCAGACTGCAACTATTCTCTTTCTGCCAATAGGATGCCTTCTCAGGAGGTGGTCTTAAGAGTTAAAGTGATTGAATCTCAGCAAAGAACAAGAGGTAGAGCACTTAGCTGAGGCATTTCCTGTGTGGAGTACAAGCCTGTGCATCACAGTTGCCATAGAAACTAGACATTATTGTTAGTTTCTATGTACTGGTAAAACGTCCCTAGGGTCAGTTTTAAAGTCAATAACATTCCTGATAACAGAAAACCTGGGCAGAATTCTGCCAATGCGTGTGTTTGTGTGTGCGCACGCACTAATTACCTGTGTCCCTGCCTAACTCCTCTAATTAGTATAATTTCTCGGCTGGCCTGAAGAGTGAAGGTGTTTTGCTTTCAGAGAAAAGCAAGGAGACAAATAGGCCTGCGCAGAGGCATTTATGATGCGGAGGACAAACCTGTGCACCGGTTGCCATAGAAACCTGACGTCATTAGGGCGACTGTGACATTCTACCAGAGACCGACTTGCTCTAATTGGAAATCAGGGCCTTGCCTCCAGGGGTCTGGACTCAGCAGAGGGCGTGGGTGCCCTTTCCACACCCCATCTCCCCTGGGTGTGGGAAGATGAAGGGATTCCAGACCCAGGTCTCTTTGTTCCCGCCCTGGGACTCGTGCTCCACTGCCTCCTGAGGGAGAGAGATGTGGGATGCTCTTGTCCCTAGGCAGTGTGATGTCCTGCTCCAGGGTGTCCTGGACCTACTTTCCATGTAAAGGTGGGGCCCGGGAGAATAAGACTGGGAAGGGCCTCTGTGGGCCCAGCTTGTCCTCTGTAAAATGGGGTTAGGAATGGTCACCCACAGGATTGCTAGGACCTTCAGTGATAATATCTTTTCCTATAATAACCACTGATCCCTATGTATCTCTTGGGTGGTTATTCAAATATGCAGTTGTTTGGAAGTTCTTCCTAGCAATTCGAGATTTTAACATGAATTCTCCCCTGATAACCATGCTTCTAATATTCTATGATGACTTTTTTATGCCATACTTTATTAGAAATGTCAGTTACAAGAATTTAGAATTAAAAAATAATGTTGATGTATTTTCATCACTATTTTTTATTAGAGTTGTATAGTTATACCTACTAGTTGGGTTCATTCTGACAAACTGAAACACATGGAATTCGATTTCAGTTCATGATTCCCCCCACTTTTCTCTCCCGTCCTCCTTGCTTCTCCCATTCTATGTCCTCTACTCAATGAACTCCCTTTCACTCATCTATTAATTTATATTTGTTTCCTTCTACCTATTCATAAAGGTGAAGTTCCCTGTTGTATATTTATGTATGTAAGAATTCATTCTGCATTGCTTTCCCTAACCCATCCCTCCATTCTGCCTCTTGATCTTCTTCTACATTACTGATATTCCCTTTATCCTTATATTATTCTATCCTTCCCTCCCCTTTTTTATTTTACTCTAGCTTCCACATATGAGAGAAAACATTTGACCTTTTTGTTTCTGAGATTTCATGAGTTCTGAGATTTAGTTTCTGAGTTTCATGATTTCGTTTAGCATGATTTTCTCCATTTACATTCAATTATCTGCAAATGCCATATTTCATTCTTTTTCAAGGTTGAGTAGAACTCCATTGTGTGTGTTTGTATCACTGAGTTTCTTTTTTATTTTAATTATTTATTTATTTTAATAATTTTAGTTGTTGATGGACCTTTATTTTATTTATTTATTTATATGCAGTGTGGGAATCCAACCTAGTGCCTCACACATACCAGGCAAGCACTCCACCACTGAGCCACAACCCCAGCTCCTATATCAGTTTCTTAATCCATTCATCTTTTGGCAGGCATCTGGGTCTATTCCACAATTTAGCTATTATAAATTGTGCTGCTATAAACATTGAAGTGGCTATATTACTGTAGTCTACAAATTTTACATCTTTTGGGGAAATTTCAAGGAGTGGGATAGTTGGGTCATATGGTGGTTCTATCCCGAGTTTTTTGAGGAATCTCCATACTGCTTTCCAGAGTGGTTCTACTAGTCTGCAGTCCCACCAACAATGTATAAGTTTACCTTTTCCCCCACAACATCACCAGCATTTATTATTGTTTGTATTCCTGATCATTGCCATACTGACTGGAGTGAGATTAAGTCTTAGTGTACATTTTTATTTTTTTTAGTTGTAAATGGACCTTTATTTTTTTATTTTTATATGATGAGGCTGATGATCAAACCCAGTGCCTCACACATACTAAGCAAGTGCTCTACCACTGAGCCACAACCATAGCCCTTTTAGTGTACTTTTGATTTGCATTCCCCTGTTTGCTAAGGATGTTGAACATTTTTCATATATTTGATGTCCATTTTTATTTCTTCTCCTGAGAAGTTTCTCTTTAGTCCTTTAGCCCATTTATTTATTGGGTTATCATTATTATTATTATTCATGTTAAGTTTTTTGAGTTCTTTTTATATTAATCCCCTATCAGAAGAGTAGCTGGCCAAGATTTTCTCCCATTCTACAGACTATCTCTTTATGCTCTTTTTTATTATTTTTTAAGTTGCTGATGGATTTTCATTTTACTTATTTAATTATATGTGGTGCTGAGAGTTGAACCCACTGCCTCATACATGCTAGGCAAATGCTCTACCACTAAGTCACAACCCCAACCCCTCTCTTCATGCTCTTAATCATTTCCTTTGCCTTGCAGCTTTTTAGTTTGATGGCATCCCACTTATGGATTCTTGGTTTTATTTCTTGTGTTTTGAGGGTCTTGTTAAGGAAGTCAGTGCCAGCACCTGTATGATGGAGTATTGACCCTATGTTTTCTTGTAGCAGTTGTAAATTTTCTTGTCTAGTTCCTACATATTTGGTCCATTTTGATTTGAGTTTAGTGCAGGAATAGAGGTCGAATTTCATTTTCCTACATGTTACTGTTCAGTTTTCCAAACACCATTTGTTAAAAGGCTGTCTTTTCTCTAAGATACATTTTTGGCACCTTTATCAAATATCAGACAGCTATAGGTTTGTGGGTTTTTCTCTGTGTCTCATATTCTATTGGTCTTTATGTCTATTTTGATGCTCATACCATGCTGTTTTAATTTCAGATCAGGTATTGTGAAGCCTCCTGTTTCACTTTTCTTGCTTGTATTGCTTTGTCTATTCTGAGTCTCTTATTCTTCCAAATGAAATTTTAAAATGTTTTTTCTAATTCTGAGAAGAATGTCATTGATATTTTGATGGGTATTGCTTTTGGTAGTATGACTATTTTGATACTATTAATTCTACCTATATAAGAACATGGACTGTCTTTCCAGCTTCTTCAGTTTCTTTCTTCAGCATTCTATAATTTTCATTGTAGAGCTCTTTTGCTTCCATGATCAGGTTAATTCCCAAGTATTCAATTTTTTTGAGGTTATTGTGAATAGAATTATTTTCCTGATATTTTCCTTGGCTGAATCACTGTTTGAGTATAGGAAAGCAATTAATTTATGGGAGTTGATCTTCTATCCTGTTACTTTGCTGAACTCATTTATAACCTCTAGAGGTCTTCAGGTGGAAGATTTTGGGTCTTTTAGATACATGGTAATATTGTTGGTAAAGCAATAGTTTGACTTCTTTTCCTATTTGAATCACTTTAATTTCCTTTTCCTGACTGATCACTCTGGCTAATGTTTTGAGGACTATATTGAATAAGTGGTGAGAATGGAAAGCTTTGTCTTGTTCCTCATTTTAGTGGAAATTCCTGAATTTTTCTACATTTAGTGTGATGTTGGCTTTGAGTTTGTCATAAATGGCCTGTACAATGTTGAGGGAAATTCCTTCAATTACTAGCTTTCCCAATATTTTTGACATAAATGGGTGATGGGATTTTATCAAAGACCTTTTCTGCATCTATTGAGATGATCATGTGACTCTTGTTGTTAGTTCTGTTTAAGTAGTGAATTACATTCATTGATTTGCCTATGTTGATTCAACTTGTATCCTTGAAATGAAACCCATGTAATCATGGTGTATTATTCTTTTGATGTGTTTTTGAATGCAGGCTGGTAATATTTTATTAAAGATTTTTGCATCTATGTACATCAGGAATATTTGTCTGTAGTTTTCATTTACTGATGCATCTTTGTCTGGTTTTGGTATCAGGGTTATATTGGCTTCATAGAATGTATTTGGAGGTCTTCCCTCTCAATTTCGTGAAATAATTTAGGAAAGAGTGGTGTTAGTTCTTCTGTAAAGGTTCAGTAGAACTAGCTGATAATCTATCTATTTCTGGGCTTTTCTTTTTTGGAAAAATTTTAATTGCAGTTGCAAATTCATGACTTGATATTGGTCTGTTTAGGTTTCCTATGTCTTCCTGTTAAATTTGGGCATGTTGTGTGTGTCTAGAAATTTTTGTCTTTCAGATTTTCCAGGTCATTGGAGTATGAATTTTTGAAATAGGTTCTGATAATCCTCTGGATTTCAGAAGGGTCTGTGGTGATATATCCTTTTTGATCTCTGATCTTGTTTAATTCAGTCTTCTCATGCCTTCTTTTGGTTAGTTTGGTTAAGGGCTTGTCAATCATATTTACCTTTTCAGAGAACCAACTCTTCATTGTATCGATCTGTGTAGTGTTCTTATTCTTAATTTTATTGATTTCAGCTCTGATCTTAATTATTTCCTGTATTCTACAGGTTTTGGAGTTAGTTTGTTGTCCTTTATCTAGGCCTTGAGATAAAGAATAAGCTAATTTATTTGGGATCCCTATTTTTTTAAGGTAGGCAATCAGTGCTAAAAAGTTTCCTCTTAGAACTGATTTTATACTGTCCCAGAGATTTTGATATGTTGTATCTCTATTCTTGTTCATTTCTAGGAATTTATTGATTTCTGTTCTCATTTTTTCTTTGATCCATTCATAATTTAGGAGAGTATTGTTTAATCTCCATGTATTTTTGTGATTGCTATTAATTTTCTTGCTGTTGATTTCTAGTTTCATTCCATTATGATTTGATAGGATACATGGGATTATTTGATTTTTCTGTATTTGATAAGATATGCTTTGTGGACTAGAATATGATCTATTTTGGAAAAAGTTCCATGTGCATCTGAGAAAGTAAATTCATATATTTTGGGATAGGATATTTTGTAGATGTCTGTTAGGTTCATTTGATTTATAGTGTTATTCAGGTAAGAGATATATTTATTGATTTTATGTTTTGATGATCAGTCTACTGGTGATAATGATGTATTGAAATCACCCAGTATTATTGTGTTGGGATCTATAAGGGATTTAATGTTGTTGAGTATTTTTTCCCATGTAATTGGGTGCATTTATATTTGGGGCATAAATATCTACTCTCCTTACACCTTCTTTTTTAATTTGTCCCTGTACTAGGATGTATTGTCCTTCTTCTGGTTAACTTTTGCTTGAAATCTGCTTTGTCATATATGAGAATAGCTAATCTTGCTTGTTTTCTTGATCCATACACATGTAATATTTTTTCCATCCTTTTATCTTCAACCTATGGATTTCTTTCCCTATAAGTTGAGTCTCTTGTAAACAGCATATAGTTGGATCTTGTTTTCTGATCCATCCTGTTAATGTGAGTCTTGTCTGGGGAGTTGAGGCCATTAACATTCAGCATTAGTATGGATATGTGTGATTTCCTGCCATTTTGATTTTTTGCCCTATTTTATCTTGTCTTGATTCTCATTTGATGGGTTAATCTTCTATTAAACTTCCTCTGGGAGTTTTAGGAATTAACTTTTAATTCCTCTGTGTGCAGTTTATCTTTGATTATTCTTTGTAGTGCTGGTTGGTGCTCCACTTCTTTTAGTTTATTCTTGTTGTGGAAAATTTTTATTTCCCTTCCAAATTTGAAACTGAGTTTTGCTATGTATAGTAACCTTGGCTGGCAATTGTTTTAGGGTTTGGGATATCTCATTCCAGGATCTCCTTGATTTTAGAGTCTGAACTGAGGAATTAGAAGTGAACTATATTGGTTTGCCTTGAAATTTTTCCTGATGTTTCTCTCCTGCAGCTTTTTAAAAATATTTTTTAGTTGTTCATGGACCCTTATTTGTAGTTATTTATATGTGGTTCTGAACATCGAACCCAGTGCCTCCCACATGCTAAGCAAGTGTCCTACCACTGAGCTACAACCCCAGTCCCTCTCTTGCAGCATTTAATATTCTTTCCTAATTTTCTATGTTGGGCATTTTGATTTTGATATATGTTGGCAAGTTTCTCATTTGACTAGGTGTGTTTGAGATCCTATAAAACTTTTGTATGTGATGTCTCTCTCATTTCTCATATGGCAAAAATTTTCAGTAATTATCTCATTGAAAATCATCTTTATGCTTTTAGTTTGTATCTTTGTGTTTCTTCTATGCCAATGATTCTCAGGTTTGTCTTTTAACATTGTCCCAGAGTTCTTGTATATTCCGGTCATGTACTATTATTTTCCCTTTATCACATTCTGTGTACTCAATATTATATACTCTCTCTTTAAAACCTGAAGTTCTGTCTTCAAGGACTGAGGTTTTACTTTGTATGCATCCCATATTTTAGTGATGACTTCAAGTGAGTTTTTAATTTGATTAGTTATGTCTTTCATTTAGAAGAGATCTGCTTGGATTCTTTTCACTATTTCTACTTCTTTATTAAAGTGGTCTTTTATCTCCTGTAATTGCTCTCTTTATTCCTTCCTTAGATCTTATTTTAGTTCCTTAAACATTTTAATAATCAGTTTTTATAAGTTTTCTCTGGGTCTTCATCCCCCTCACTATCAGTAGGAACATTTTGTCAGGGGATTGTGGATTTTGGTGGAATATTTGATTGCCTGTTTCTCCGCACATTAAGGTGTCTTGGGCTTGTGCATCAGTTGAGATGGATTCCACTTCTTTTTATTTGGCATGTGTCCTTTTGTGTGTAATTATCTTATTTGTTCTGGGATTTCTCTCTGGTGTATGAATAGATGCCAAGGGGTGTGACCTGAGGTCCCTCTCAGATTGTTCTTCCTTGGGTACTTGGTGGTTTGGGGCTTTTGTCTTCTCACTTCTTTGAGTTGGAGTAATGTCAGGGCTTAAATGAAGTAGATTGTGTGTGAAGTAAGATTCATTGTTGCTTGTTTAATATGTGAATATATATTCATAGCTGCAGGATCTCTATTCTGTGATCTTGCAGTTTCCCAATTTCTTTCCAGCCCCTCTTAGGGACAGGAGTGAACCAGGAATGGCACTAATGCCAGCAACGAATGTAAAGTTTTTTGTTAAATATCTATGTCTACTTTGACACCTGTCATACTATTTGCCACTTATATAGGCATGGTGGGGTCAGCATTTAACAAGTCTGAACAATTAAAACAACTGTGAACTAGATCATGGATTCAATAGCAGGTGTCTACTCAGTAGTCTAACATATTTGTGATCACTCTAACTTGAATGTGGTGGGAATTACATAGTATAATCATTAGTTTTGACTTTTGTTTCTTCTATGCTTTGTATTAAAGTAGAGCTGAAGATTGGGTGTCATTAAATTATGTGTGGAGCTAAGTGTGCTGTCATTTGGCCAAGTTTAGTTTAGTGGCAGTCTTTTAACTTGTGAACTTTTAGTGTCCCAGTAGGCTTCCAGCACCTCACAGAATAGGGTGAAATAAACAATAGTAGCATCCATTGCAAAGAATACACAGCATTAAAGTAAATACCCAGTACTTACTATGACATCTTCAAAAGTATTACCACAAAAACAAAAAACAGGAATGGTGGGTTCAGCAATTGTTGACAGTAAAAACAATAACCATGAACTAGATCTGCCCTTAAAGCAAAGAGAAGGTGTCAATTATATCATCCCCAACAGTAATGATTGCATCAAAATTAATGGTAAGGGCAGGAGTTATATAAGGCAATTAGTTTTGAGAAATGGTAAAAATGCAGTTAATAAAGGCAAAAGAAAATGTCTTAGAGAGTTAGAAGAATTTACAGTTTCAAAAAGTGAACAGAGAAAATGCAGAAGAGATGTTACAGGTGATGTTTACATTGAAGGAGAGAAAAAATAGAAGAAACAAAGTATTGGGTCGGGGGAGAGGGAATAAGAATTTGTTCATTAGCAAGAGAAGAGAGAGAAACAAGAGAAATAAACAAATGAAAATATTTCAAAACTAAACCAAAATATACAATAAAAAAACCCTGAACCCTCAAAAGACAGGGCAAGGGAAAAATAACTATATTTTTAAAATTCTAAAAGTGAGAGAAAAAGAAAGTGTTTGTATATACGCCCCTGATCCAGTCAACACAGCAAGAATTTATACACACACACACAAAAAAAAAACATTCAAACACACACACACACACACACACACACACACACACACACACACATTCTTAATGAAGAACAAAGGAAACATCTCCACTGAGGTGGTCAAAATAGTTGACCAGACTGGATGGTCACTGTCTATGTCCAACAATCTTTCTTTCCATTTCTTCTTGAGTTATGTACTCATATGGAGAGCAAGGGGTGGCTGTTGTTATTCCCTTCCTGTTTTTGTGTTGCTCCCTGAGCTGCCAGTTGGAGCAGCCCAAGGTTGAAGTTGTTTGATATAAGATTCCCTTCTCACCAGTACGAGGTGGGATGTGTTAGGAAGTACAGTCAGTTGGAGTTTTGTCCATTTGCAACAAATTGGTGTGCTCCCATGGTAAAACTTATGAAGAGTTCTCTGAGGGCATTTCAACGGTTGGGGCTTAGGTCTAATAAGGCCTCAGGGTTTTTGTTTGTTGGTGTCTGCTTTGGAGATATGAGATCTATCTGTCCCTAGGACTTGACAATAGTCAATTTCTGATGTGGATCTGGTTATCAGGGTCCTCCCAATAATTCCAATCATGGCACACGGGGGCTATCCTTTACTCACTTCTACCCATGAGCACAGTCTTGCTGGGCTTAGTTCCCAAGTGAATTGCTTCCCTCCACCATCAGACTCCTAGTCTGATTCAGATGGTCACTTTAGCTGCCAGACTCAAAGCAAGTAGAGCTTCCCTCACCCTCCTGACTCAAATCTCCCTGGGTACAGTCCACTCCATGCCTGCTTCACTCATGTTCCCACAGTCACCCCCTAAGTCACCCAGTTGGCACCTGCTGGGATACTGTGACAGAGAACATCCATCTCCCTCAGGGAGCCATAGCTGTAAAGAGATCTCCCCAAGATTGCTCCTGCCTCAGCTCTCTGAGGCCAGTTGAGATACCAAGCATGGTTTTCAATCACCGGTGCACAGTGTAGTCTCTGTCATCTAAGTTTAGGCAGCTTTCTTTTTTAAATTCTAGGTTTTTCCATACTAAATCTGTTTCTCTGTGTTCTCCCTCCTTCTGTGGTGAATTGGTGTCCAAGCAACAGCTGGGTTAGCTCCAGTGCATTCTTTCTTATTTATTGTACCCAAGTTTCTAAGTCCCTAAGCCAGTTTGAAAGTCCAATATTGAATTTTAGTGAAATCCTTCTTTCACTCGCCTTGCTGAGAAGTTATACACCCACTGCTTTGGTCCTGAGTCACTGCATGACTTGGAATGCAGTTTTCCTCTACTCTACCACCTCCTGATCTCCTGTGTTTTCACTATTTTAAGGATACCCAGCAAGGATCTTCATGTTAAAAAGAGACTCTATGATTTTATTATACTTCAAGAGCATCACATTCTCAGCTCTGTACTCCCCTCCCTGAGGACTCTCTTCCTTACAATGCCCTTTCCTCAGGCAACAACTGATCTGTCAATAGATCTGTAAATAGTTCTTATTTTCCATAATTTTATGTAAATGAAATTATTCAGGTTGTGTTTGGGGCGTATGGAGGATAGGAAGTCTGATCTGGTTCTTTCAGCCTGTTTATTTACTTTTAGAGTTTTGGATTATTTTTTATTATACCTGAATATATCATACAACAGAAACATTTATAGACATTTTGGAAACACTTTGTTGAATATTTAATACATTACATCTAAAAGAAGACTCACATTTGGGTAAAATGGAGATCATCATTTCTTTTGTGAATAACCAAAATATCCACTTCATATGCACTCAAGAAGAAATTCTTCCAGAATCATCTTCAGATTTGGCACTATATTAAATGTCTAATGAATAAATATAACAAGTTGGAGTGCTGCATTTCACTTTTCTGAGGAACTTCTTTATTGATATAGGAAAATCAGTTTCCTGTTGATCTCCAAATGAAGAAATAATGTAGATAAAAAGAAGGGAACCATAAGCCCTTGACCCAGATGCTAAACCCATGACCATCTACAGGACCGTGCACTGGGATTTCATCTGCACCATCAGCTTCTTCAGAGGGAGAAAGAATAAGTGCATATCCACAAGATCTTAAAGCCAGAATCATGTAAAACTACAAGTCATGAACTGGAAAATCATTAAAAAAGGATGGTGTCCTTAGGAGAGGGTAAGAGTTAGAATCCCATTCCTGTTCCTTACTAAACGACTCTGTGTAATTGATTTTACATCAGCAAATCACCTTTTGAGTAGAAACAATGCCTTTTTCATAGTCACCATGCAAAAATTATGCAAAATATACTTGTTTACACATGTTTAGTTTTAAATATGTGACTGATGTCATAGATTGGGGACCATTTTATAAACTTTTTCCCTTTGAAAACATTTTCTTGTTTTCTCTGATGTTGGTGACTTTGTAGTTTTGATATATTAGCAGTGCTGAAGTGAACATTGTTGTGCATGTGCCTGTGTATCTCTTCAGTTCAGACCTAAGAGGGTAGAAGGTGACAGGTGACTTACTTTCTTCTCTCACAGATGTTGCCAAGTGTTTTCACAAAGAGATTGCATTAATGTGTCCTTTCCCAACAGTGTATGCAGACCTCATGACCTCACATTTTCCATGTAAAGAGAATGAAACATAAACACAAGCTCACTGATGGGGTTTTCTTTTCAAACTCTAGAATTATTCCAGGAAATTTTATCAGTCATGAAGTAAGACCATTATCAAATTCAACTTGACCATAGTTCAATGTTTATGATCTTTGACAAAGCAGTCCACTTATGAGAATTTTTTCCCCAAATGTAGTTGGCATAGGCCCCTATGGTCATCACTCATAAGTTCACACTTCTTGAAGCTAAACTGACCATTTTCCTGGCTGGCTCAGTACATTCAGAACCCCTGCTCTTTCTCCATCCATTCAGTCTCACTGCTGGATACTCAACCTGGATGGACCAGTCACACAGTCATGCCAAGTTTGATATGGAGCATGTTCAAGATACTAGCATTGGAGGATCTCATGAGCTACATGGAAAGTTATATAACCTTAGAAGTTTGCTAGGTGAATATTCAATCAGAATAATGTCTTTATTCACATTCAAAATTGTTTCCCAAAAAGTGTCTTGAAAGTCTGTCATCTGTGACAGGGATAGCCTTGCAAGAAAGTTACTTTCCTTAAGCACACATAGGCAGGACTCCCTGGGACAGCAACTGAGATATGCATCACAGTGGTTGACTTTTAGACTGACCCAGTGCAGCACCACAGTGTGGATAAATCGGTTTGATCCTGGGTTTTATTAAGAAAAATCTTGCCCTCAGACCTAAGCCTTTTGCTCTATTGTCACCTTAATAAGGAATAGAGTTGATGTATTGTTCTTCATAGGCTTTTGCTGTATTTCTTGGTTGGCTCATAGCTCAGATGTGGAGGACATGTATTGGGGTGGTGGAGGTCCCATATGACCCAGGCATTATGAACCAACACCACAGAAAAAGGAAGTGAGCCAGTCAGACAAGGAAATGAGAAAAGAGAATTGTAGGCTCTTTGTAAGAACCACCTCTGGTAGGCAAAGCAGAATACACACTTGCTAGCCCAGACTATTATTAAGAGTTTTGATAAGAAGAGGGACTAGACTGAGCAACCCCTGGTTCCCCTTCCAAATTCATTAATCAGAAAAGTGATTCCCTGAGGAGTGAATATGTAGAGATGCCAAAGTCGTTTTTTGATTGATGTCCCACTATATGAAAGAAAATATCATGAATGAAAGATAGTGGATTTGATTGGGGTTGTTGTGATTTTGTAAATAAGACTGGGGAGAACTGACATCTTAACAATCCCAGGTCTTCTGATCCATGAACAGGGTATATCTTCTAATTATTTACATCTTTAATTTTCTCAGCAATATCTTGTAAAACTCGTCATACAGGTATCACAGTTCTGTGGACAGATTATCCATAAATATTTCATACATTTTGATGCTGTCTTAAAATATTATTTTACAAATACAAATGCCAATTGTTGTATTTTTCTGAACTTTCAGCAACAAAATAGTAATAGTAGCTGCTGAGGAATATTTTGGTGGAAAAATTATTTCATGTTTTATACACATTTACCAGTATTTCCAGATCAGATTTTGGAAGTCATTAAGAATACATAGAAACTAGGGATAAAAATGTCCCAGGAACGGTTTTACAGGTCATCTACAGAAAAAAAATCAATCTCTAAAAGAACATAGTTTAGTAGCTTTCAACAGTATATGCATGGTTAGAAATGAAACTATTGAAGTGTGTGGTTTTACTTCCTGGTAAATTCAGCTTAATGAATACCTGGGATCCTGGCTGGTGTAAGAAAAGGGGAAACAATATGTACATATTTGTGCATTCATGAATGTATATATGTATGCATTTATAGAGCACTGAAGCTGCTAGAAATGTTTATTGTTAAGAATACTTAATTATTGTGATGAAATCATTCTTATTCAGCTCCTAGTAGATATTAGAGGTGAGATTAGTGTGGCTGTTGTTTTTCCCAACATTTCCTTGGCCAGAATGGTTACCATGGTGACCCTGTGACTCCTGTGGAATTTTGGACAGACCAAGTATCTGTTTATGATTTTTGCTTGAATTACTTATTACTTTGATGCTGACATGTGCTGTTTTTCTAATTCTGATGTTCTTCCTAAAATTATTAGTTGGCATGTGAAAAGAGTGTAGAACCTTCACTTCCTATTTATTTATCATGTGGCAATATCATTGTATAATTCTGACTCTGATTCACATTTTTCTCAGAAGTTTTCCTCTGTTATATATTTTGTGCTTAGATTGTCCCGAAATCAACCAGTGGAAGCCACTTCAACTTGGTCTTAGGGTCCACTTGACACCTATCTAGAATTCCCTGAATGTGTACTTTGTTCTCTGAGACTGACATGTCTCCATGTGTAGAAAAGAAGCAATGACGCCTACCTCAGAGCATCATTATTTTTTAAATAACAACCTACAATGTAGTGCATCTTTTATCCATCAGCAAAGCAAATGTTACTTCCTCATTTACACTTTGTTTCTTTTGGTCTGTCCATACATGTTTTTTTGTTTTGTTTTGTTTTGGGGTATTCGCTTGTTTTGGGTACCAGGGATTGAACCTCGGGGGTAGGGGCTTACACACTGAGCCCTTTTTTATATTTTATTTAGAGACAGAGTCTCACTAAGTTGCTTAGGACCTTGCTGAGTTGCTGAGACTGACTTTGAACTTGAGATCTTCCTGCCTCAGCCTCCTGAGCCACTGGGATCACAGTGTGTGCCACTGCACCCGGCCATACAATGCCTGTTTTATCAATATAATACCCTGACTATAGTGACAATACTTGGAATGTAACATGAAGCAGGGATAAGCCCACATTTCCATTATTAGTAAATTTCTGGGTCACTGCTGTGTGCAAAAGGGAGTTGTGGAATAGTGCTGTGGAAGAGGAAAAGCATCATTGAACAGCTTTCAGTTAACTGAGTTGGGAAAGGCACGACAACACCTTCCCCCAGACTTTCCATCCTCTTGTTTTCATCTTTATTCCACATGTTTTCTTTCCCTTTACTAATCCTTCTAGTTTAACAACAGAGAATGATGTGAACTCTGTATTCCAGAACCAGGAGCTTATAGATAAAAACAAATATGATATTTATTCTGCTAAACAGATTTCTGGAGAAATCCCATCATGGGAACATTATTGGTAAGTTGTTGCCCTTTCCACTAGCCTCCCCTACGCAAAATCTTTCTGATCATCAGGAATATTCTGAAGATAAGCATGGTCCCATGTGAGAAAGAAATATTGGTCTGTGGTGCCAGGGAAGTACCAGTGAACTTTAAAGTAAATAAATTAATGAACCCACCAGATATCCCATAACTCTACAATAGTAGGTAATAAAATAATGCTGCTCAAATGTGAGCTGTTGAAGTCAGCATTTTGCAAGTGTTGTCCATCAGTGGTTGCTTATTAAAATAGCACATATTTGGGTCCACTCTATGTCTGCCAATTTAAAACCAGAAAGGTTGAACGGACATGTCTATATTTTGAGTAATTTCTCTAGTTGTTTCCAGTACTCATCCAGATTGAAAAGCACTTCTGTGGATTTGCAAAAAGTTCTGCTAAATTTTTGAATCCTTTGATGTCTAATTCCATTGTCGGTTACTCCCACTTCTTGGCTTTAAACATCTGTGTATTCTCTGGTGTATCATATTTATAGAATTTCTTTCAATTAAGTAATATTTATTCAGTAATTCATATATGAGGCTATCATCTAGACACTAGGGAAATAGAGCAGAGAAGAAGATAGGCAGAAGTAGAATCTCTGGAGCTATCATTCTAATTTGGGAATCGTGACAATTAGCAGGGAAACAAATCATTAAGCAGAACAATCTCATATGGTGATTTATGATTTGAAGATAATAAACATATAGATGGAGTAGAAAATCAGGGAAAAGGGATTATGAGACATGGGGTTGTCAGTGAAGTTCTTTCTCGGGAAGTGGCATTTGAGCTGACTCCTGGAAGGATAAGAAGCAGCCAGGCATGAGTCAGCAATTTCATCATTGTCCCTGCGCTGTTCATGGACACCAACTGATCAAGGAATAGAGGAAAAACTCAATGTTGGGAGCCTGGCAGACAATATGTAGAATAGTGGGAGGTGAGGTGCAAAGGGCAAACAGGATCCACAGGTTTGACCCATATAGGGAGTTTGGATTTTATTCTGAGTGTGAAGGATTAGAGTTTGGGAGTGAAATAATCTGATTCTTGCCAAAAGGCAATTTTGGCTGCTGTGTGGAGAATGGACTAGAGAGGTACAACATAGCCTGTGCAAACAATCATTAAAATATTCCTGAAGGTCGGGGGAGGGAATAAGATGGGTAGGACCAGTGGCATGTGCAGAGCGAGGAAAGCACCTACACAGGGCGTGTCTGGAGATAGGGCAGTCGGGATCTCCAGTGGCTGTGCGTTCTTGTGGGGATAAGGTAGAATCAAGGAGGAGGAGCCCTGGGCTCGTTCAGGCACACGGAGAAGCGGTGGTGCTGTTTTCTGTCATCAGTTATACTAAGCGCCTCTGACATTCTAAAGATACCCAACAGTGCTTCCAGGGTAAACTAGTGACTTGAAAAAAGAAAAAAAAAAAAAAAAAATCGTGGTTGGCGCACGCTCAGGGAACGCCCGCCTAGCTGTTGGCTGAAATCAAAAGGAGCAAGTGCGCAGTGGGAACCAGAGCCCATATCCCTGGTGTGCTTGTGGAGACAGGGTCGTGGGAGAAGGTCGAAAGATGAACTCGGTATTATCACGGGCGAACTCACTGTTCGCTTTCTCACTGAGCGTGATGGCGGCACTCACCTTGGGTTGCTTCATCACCACAGCATTCAAAGACAGGAGCGCCCCGGTGCGTTTGCACGTCTCGCGGATCTTGCTGAAAAATGTAGAAGACTTCACTGGACCTAGAAAAAGAAGTGATCTGGGATTCATTACATTTCATATCACTGCGGATCTAGAGAAGACTTTCGACTGGAATGTTAAGCAGCTATTTCTTTATTTATCAGCGGAATATTCAACAAAAAATAATGCTGTGAATCAAGTGGTCCTTTGGGACAAGATTGTTCTGAGAGGTGATAATCCCAAGCTGTTATTGAAAGATATGAAGACAAAATATTTTTTCTTTGACGATGGAAATGGTCTCAAGGGAAACAGGAATGTCACTTTGACCTTATCTTGGAACGTTGTACCAAATGCTGGAATTCTGCCTCTTGTGACAGGAACGGGACGTGTATCTGTCCCATTTCCAGATGCATATGAAATAACCAAGAGTTATTAAATTTGAAACGCCACATTTTATGCTTAATGAATTGTATTTCATTTGTCTTTACTTGCATTTTTTCTTTTGCTTTTTACCTTTCGATTTTTTTTCTTGCTACAACAGCAAACATCAAAAGGCATATTTGATGTAAAAGGTAATGGGTTATTAATTTCACAAACAAAAAAAAACAAAAGGCTGCCAGAGTGGGGTATTATTTTGTAAAAATAAGACAACTGCATAATAAATTTTGTAACGTTAGTATGTTGTGTGTGTGTGTGTGTGTGTGTGTGTGTGTGTGTGTGTTCCTGTATTTCCATTATTCTTTAAGGAATCAAAGTGAGTATGAAGGGAAGTTTTGGGTGCCTACAGAGTCATAAGAACTTGTTATTTTATGCCTAGCATTTGTGCAAGTTCACATTGAATGTGATTAAGAAGTTGATGTTTTCTAGTCTCTTGTAGGATATGTTGGATTACTGGGAAAATGTAGCATGTTTGCCAGATAGAAGCCTGGTTTACAAAAAAAAATGTGATGAAATTTTATTCCATTAGTCTTGGAATTGCCCACAGTGCTTGTCTGTCTTGTAGGTGACTAACAACTTTCACCACTTAAAGACTAAATACCTTTTTGTGGGCTGTAAATCATTCCGATTCATTTTGAAGTCCCTTAAGTCAACCAGCTGTGTGTCTTTCAGTGCTTTCTCTGTAAGGGTTACTTTGTGTTATGTTTATATATGATGTTTTAGTATTACCATTGAAAGTTGAAAATGTTTGCAAGGTTAAGTCTGACTTAACTTTGTTTACTGAATATGTCTAGTGCTACTAAGTAGTAATTGCAATTATCTGTAGGTCCCCATTTTAATTGTTACTATGGTAATGATAATACTTGTATGATTTTTCACTTAAAAAACACTTTCATATATTTTATCATATGTTATTCTCAATAATTTAAGGAGTTACCAAATGCAAGTATTAGCTCTTTGCAGATAAAGAAACTGAAACTCAGTTTATTGAATTACTTCAAGGTCAAATAGCAAGTAATGCAGTTAAAACTGGAAATCAGATCTTCTGATTATCTAAGGTTATTATTTGTCTTACCCCTGAGATTATAGATTAATGAAATTTAACTTATAATTTACATTGTATTTTTGGTGCACTGCATCCTTTCTATCATTACTAAAGGAGGTATCTCATATTAAATGAAAGTGACTAATTTTCAAGCTGCCAGCAACTTATGCAGAAGTAATATCTCATGTCTTTTTTCTGCATAAATTAATTTTATTTATAATAAAACAACAAAATCCAAATATATTCAATTATAGTTTAGGGGTTAAATACATAAAATACTTCATTGAATGTATAGTTTAACATTTTTTTCTGCTATAGGGAAATAAACACCCTCAAAGGTACCAACTGCAAGCAAATTGCCCTTAAAAACAAGATCAATCACTATACTTAAAACAATATCAACAATAACAAAATGGACTAATATTGTTTCTAAGAATGATTTAAATTAACAAGTAGCATTAATTTATTTATCTTGCTGAATATGGCACTAATGCTATGTTTAACAGCTGTGTATGCAGCTGTACAGTTCATAGAGAAATATTTGTGTTTGAGTTTTGCAAACTAACAGAAAGGTCACACATGTTGTGTCATGCATACTAGACTGGCTTTTGCTCCTGTGTTTTTCATTAAACTTCAAAATCTGTTTCTGTATCTGTAACATGAAAGAGTTGGACTAGTTAACTTAAATGATAGAGCTTTCATACCGCATAAATATATGAACTTTGTTTTATCTCTTCAGGATAGAGATTGAACAGAAAAGCACTTTGGTAATGTGCAGACAGGAAGATGATTGAAAGACTAATTCATAATTCATATTGGGTTCAAAATATCTTGCGAGGCTATACTAACCAAAACAGCATGGTACTGGCATATAAACAGACACAGACCAGTGGAATATAATAGAGAGCTAAGAAATAAATTCATACATTTACATCCAACTGATTTTTACAAGGGTGCCAAGAACATAAAATGGAAAATTATTTTCTCTTCAATAAATGGCATTGGGAAAATTGGATATCCATATACAGAAGAATGGATTAGATCTTAATTCACACCATATAAAAGATCAACTCAAAGTAGATCAAAGACTTAATTGTAAACAGAATCTGTGAAAGCACCAGAAGAAAACTAAGAGTTATTCTTCCTGACATTGATCTGGGCAATTTTTTTCTGGATATAATATCAAAAACATAGACAACAAAAGCAAAAATAGAGAAATAGTATTATACTGAATTAAAAATTTTCTGCACAGAAAAAGAGAAATGAAGAGAGTAAAAAGAGAACTTCAAACCTGCAAACTGTACTTCTGATAAATGTTAATATGCAAAATATACCAGGAATTCAAATAATTCAATAGCAAGAAAGCAAATGACCCAAATAAAAATGGGAAAAAGACCTTACTAGACATTTTTCAAAGAAGACATACAAATGACCAACAGGTATATAAAAATGCCCAACATCACTAATCATCAAGAAAATGGAAATCAAAACCATGATGAAGTATCACATCACTCCTGTTAGAATGGCTATTATCAAAAGACAAAAAATAAAAAGTGTTGGTGAGGATGTGGAGAAAAATAAACTTTGCACACTGTTGGTAGAAAACAATATGAAGTTTCCATTAGAAATTAAAAAATAAAAATGCCATATGATCTAACAATTCCAATATTGGTTATATATCCAGAAGAAATGAAACCAATGTGTGGAAGAAAAATCCACAATCCCATATTTATTGCAGATCTATTCACAGTCACTAAGAAATGTGATCAATCTAAGTGTCCATAAACAGTTTAATGAACACAGAAAATGTGAGAGGGAGAGGTGGGGAGTGGAGAGAATCTAGCCACATAAAGAATGAAATATTGTCATTTGCAACAACATATATGAAACTGGAGGACATCATGTTAAGTGAAATAAGCCAGACACAGAAAGACAAGTTCTGCATGATCTTATATGTGGAATACAAAAAGTTGATCTCAGAAATACAGAGTAAAATAATGATTAATAGAACTTGAGGCAATTTGAGAAGTGTTTGAGGAGATGTTAAGAGGATACAAAATTAAAGTTAGAGATCTACTGTATAGCATAGTCAATGACACTATATTGTATTCTTTAAAAATGCTAAGAAAGTGGATGCTAAGTGCTCTTTAAAAAATTATGACTGTGGTAATGCATATGCTAACTAACTTGATTTAATCATTTGAAAATGTATATATACTTCAAAATATCATGTTGTAAAAATAAGTAAATCTGTCACTTTATCAATAAATAGCATAAAATTAAAATCTTGACTTGCCAGTATTTATGTCACAGGTTGCAATATTAATCTTTTTTGTGTACCTAGTAATAGTCTAAGGACTTTAATGTACTAACTTAAGTAATCTCAAAACAACTACCTATGAGTTAGGAAAATTTGATTTCCTAATTTTTTTTAACAGAAGAAAAAACTGAGGCAAAAAGTAATTCCTTCACTCTCCCAAGGTCACAGAGATCCATGTATCCCAATGTCTATGCAAAAGGTTTTGTAATAATAATATATTGATTTATCCTTGTAAAACCAAAGCGTAAAGCAATTACTTAAGAATATTTTCTCTTCTTTGAAATTACTGATTAATCCAGGTTCTACAGATGGGACCTTTGAATGACTTTAAGGTGAGATAAAAGTATTCAGAATCACACAATAATTAAGAACTTGGATTTGTCCCTAGTTTGTCTTCAGAGCCTGCACTCATGACCAGTATACTTAGGAGGAAGAAATAAATATTTGTTGAATCATATCAGCCCATGGCATTTAATATTACATTAGAATCATATGTCTTCATATGAAAATTATCCTTCAGTAGCTACTTTGCCATGTATCACATGGTATTTATTTACAAATTATCACCCAAAAGGTAATAACTGTAGAAACAAAAGAGTAATGATTATTTTTTAAAAGGTAATAAATCATCACAGTTACATTAGAAAACTTGACCTTCAACTAATTATTTTGATTTCTATGGTGAATTATATTTCCTTTTATGAAGTCAGAATGCTTTTCCAGATGGAAATCACATTTATCTGTGCTCTAGGCTTTGTTGGTTGGGAATCAGGGCTGGTATGACCCTCAGTGACAAGTGGGGCAGATGACATTTTCCCAAGGTCACCTAGAGCTATTGGGTTAGAACTGGCACTGTGGCCTAGGTGTGTCTCCTGTCTCACTCAGTCTATTGTTGTTGTTGTTGTTGTTGTTGTTGTTGTTGTTTCAGAGATTGCATTAGTTCTATTCCTATGTGTAGCAAATCATTTTTCAAGGACTTAGGGGATTTAGCTATCTGAGGTTGACCTGCAGGTTATGTAAGAGGGTACTAAATACTTTCAAATTAAAAAACAATGGTGTGTGTTTATTTCCATCTTCTCCACCAAACTCAAGTGGGAGGTTAGAAGAAAAATTCCTGGAATCATATGGCATGTATTCTTTTGTGTCTGGCTTTTTTCAGTCAACAGAATGTATGTTATTTACATTTTGCTCTATTCGTAAGTTGTTCACTTTCATTGGTTTATAGTATAAGTATTACATAGTGTGAATAATTGCACTATATATATGTAAAATAGAGATATATGTAAAATTCAATTTTTGAGTTGGTGCCATAAATGTTCTTGTGCAAAATTTTAGATAGGCACTTTTTTTTTCATTTATTTTTGGCATGGATCAACCAGTGGAGTTTCTGTGTTATAGATTATATGTATATTCTGCTCAGTACATAGTGTCAAACTTTTTCTGAAGGGGTTGTTCCAATCTGTATACTTACTAGTAGAATTGAGTGTCGGACTGCTCCATATCTTCATTGATACTTGATATTTTCCATCTGTTTTCCTTCTATTTTCTGATGGGCATATGGAGATATCTTCTTGTTTCAATTTTAACTTCTCTTTAATTTAGCTCTCTCTGTAGTATTGATTCTTCTTTAATCTAAAGATTATCTGTCCATCTGATTTTTATCTTTCTTATTTATTTACTTAAGAAACTTGGTGGGGTTTTTTGTCATGTGAATGTTTCACTCTAGATTCTGCTGATGATAGATATCCTTATTGTGTTGTTTATGCTCCTCTGGCTCCTATATCCTTTAAATTGGTTATTAAATGTGAGACTTGTTCAGATTCAGATTTTTTGGCAAGAGTACCACAGATGAGGTGTTGATTATTTCTACACTGTTATACCAGGAAGCTGATTGGATCTGGTTGTCTCTCCTTTGAACTTGAAATTGATCATTGGATTCAGGTGTTGTGAGCCTGATACATTCATTATAAAATTTCGCATATCTTTTCAGGTTTTTGCAGTCTCTGCATATGTATACCTATATCTGCACTTTATCAAAGTTTATAAAAACAATAATGTGCTAATTTTGATTTCTTCTCAACTCATTAGGGTGATTCATTTATAAAAGCAACTTCTCCTCTACTCTTATATTATACTGAGGTATGAAATGCAGAGGAACTGCTGGATGACTGTTCAGTTGTCCTGAAGTATTTCCACTTTTCAAAACATTATTTCCCTAAGAGACTCCAAAAAGGACTTCCTTTTTTTAGTGTTATTATGGTGTCACATATGTTTACATATTCAATGTATTTAATTCATGTCGGTCATTAATAATTTCATGTTCAAAATATTCTGTATTTGTCCAGTGGGAACCCCTTCAGTTTGCTTCTGAGTCTTTTGATATTCTGTCTAGCATGGTAGTTAGGTCCAGAATTATCTGGTAAAACTCAATAGATCTGGAATCAGTCACTTCTCTAAAGAAATCTTGTTCCTTTTTTAGAATATGATTTTTAGAAATTTCAATCTGAGGACTAGATTTGCTCATTGCTGCTGGGTTACCATTGTTTCTTGTTGTTTTCTACTCATGGAACCAATAAATATGTATGATATTTTAAGGGAATAAACATATCTGCTTTCATACTTTGTGGCTCTTCTGTAATTGTTTTTTATCATTTTTGTTAAAACCTTTCAGTTTTTAAAAATGTAAGCAAGTATTATAATAGTATAGGCTATAAATGTGGACATTTCTGAGGAAATGAAAGTGTTTTGCTTCTGAACTGTCCAACACAGTAGCCTCTAGCTGCCTTCAGCTGTTGAGTATGTGAAAATACGGTGAGTGTAACTGAAGAACTGATTTAAATTACCACTTTTGCTAGTGGCTATTGTATTGAAAGACAATTCCACAACTTTTTTGTATCTTGTTTTCACATAATAATGTATCCTAAGATCACTTATATTAGTATATATAGAGTTCTCCCTGATTTTTATATCTGCATAGTACTCTAGGATGTAGATGTACATTAAATTAACCAACCTGAAATTGGTGGGCATTTGTCGTATTTCTAGCATTTTACTCTTGTGAATTGTTCTGTCATAAATTGATGTGTACTTATTTGTGCCTTTTGTCTTTTTGCACTGTTTCTTTTGGATAGATTAGTAGAATCTAAGATATAATATCTATTTTAGATAGTGCTGGTTCTGGCAGTAAATACCTATATAATTTTTATTAGATAGCATCAAATCCCCTCCATGGGGATTGTACCATTTGACATTAGCTCCAAAAATGCATGATAATGCCTTTATTTGCCCACAGATTATGTAAGAGAAACACTGAGGGTAGGTGAATATCATGCGAGAAATTGTGAAAGCCATTTCACTAAACCAGGAGAATTACATGTACATACAAAGGTCCTAGCCCTGTGCTTGTCTACTTTTTATATCTGTTGTGAATCTTGGTTCATAACCACAAATGGGAGAGGAGAACTTACATGGAGTAGAAATTCCTATCACCTCAGAAGATTAAATGGGAGGGACAATCCAGGTGTGGTGGCACACTCCTCTAACCCCAGCGTGTCAGTAGGCTGAGGCAGGAGGATCAAAAATTTGAGGCTAAACTAGCAACTTAGTGAGGTTGGCAGAAACTTAGTGAGACTCTGTCTCAAAATAAAATAAAATAAAAAGGCCTGGGGATGTGATTCAGTGGTAAAGCCCCCTTAGATCAATCCCCAGTATAAAAAGAAAAAAGATGAAGGACAAGACAGAAACAAAGCAAGATCAGAGATTCACCACTCTGACCTAGTAAGGGGCTAAAGGAAAAAGGAAAACCTGTGTTTCTCTGCCCATGACAAGAACCAAGACTAAATCTACACAAGGGTTAATACATCCTTCACTTTCTGTGAGTGAGATTCTGTCAGGAGAAGGTAGACTGTTAGCTCTGGGTGCCTCTGTTTCCCACAGTACAACCTCTGTCTACTAGGTCACATCATTTCCTGTTTAGATTATGATTTTCCAGGACTTAGGGTGACTGTTGGACTAAACTAGCTTGGAGTGGAGTCAGTTTGAGGTCACACACCATGGTGTGGGCTGCAATATCCATGTTTCTCCCTGAGGACATTTCCAGTTGTGCAGATCTATAGATAGAGGGAAATATGTGGGAGGCATATACAGAATTGGACTGACAGTGCCCAACACACAGTAAACTACCTACCTGATTTCATAAATTCATTACATGTAGATGTAGGAGTGAGCAGGAAATAGCAGTGTATATTTCTTTTCAGATTTTTGTATTAATATGAATTTGTAGATATAGGAGTAACAGGAAACAAAAATTTGTATACGTCCTTTTGTTGTTCTTATACACAAAATTTTAAAAGATATTTGAATTTATAGTGTACTTATGACTTTATAGTCTACTTTGAGGAAAGACTTTGTTTATAAAAATTATGCTTTCCAATTTCAGAAAAAGAACCTATAGACAAGGGGGAGTGATACCATCTGGTGATTATTCAGAATTGTAGTAGTAAAAGTCTCAACTAAGAAGCCTGGCAAGAGGTAAGGGACTTGGGAAAGAGAGAAATACATGAAATTTATTGTATAGGCCAAAGCTTTTTGGAAATTTCCACACTTTGGTAGTGATCCTGCTATTTATATGTGAACCCTTGGATTGGAAGTCTAACACCTGTGTGAATTAAATAGAAAGTACCTATCTGGACTTGATGCGTGACTAATTGCTGTGAAGAAGGTTGAAACACAGAAACACAGGGACAATGACACATACAAATACATCATTTTTTTTTTGTTTTCTTCTTTTATACACATACTGTGAGCATGTTTCTGAAACACTTACTACATGGGTATCATATTTGCAATCAGTTCACAATTATTCTGTTTTTGACATTTTAAACAAGAAAAATTCCATACTTAAGATGCTAGGGAAATGCAGCTTTATAAAACAAAAGAATCTGCTGGGTACAATGGAGCATGCCTATAATCTCAGCAGCTGCAGAGGCTAAGGCAGGAGGATTTCAAGTTCAGAGCCAGTCTCAACAACTTAGCAAGACCCTAAGGAACTCAGTGAGACCCTGCCTCTAAATAAAATATTAAAAAGGGCTGGGGATGTGGCTCAGTGGTTAAGTGGTCCTGGGTTCAATCCCTGGAACCAAATAAATAAATAAATAAATAAAATCCTCAATCTCCTCCCAATGCCTACACTGAATCATTAAATGAACTTTTAAAAGATGTGCTATTTTCACACAACAGCATATGAACTTTATCCTTAATCAATAAATGTGTTTGCACATTATTGTGACTCATACATTTTCTTAATTTACAAAATTTTCTCAGTTATTCTATCATACTACCAAGTAATTCTTGTTTTAAAAATGCATCAACAAAATTAAAATTTATATTAGAAATTAAAACTATTCTGCTGCTTTTTCAGTTCCTCTTTTTCCCTACTCCATAATGCAATAATCTATCAATCTGTTGGTATCTATTCTCCATATTTTTCTCTTCACATAATACGCTAACATTTAATTAATCATTGTGATACACAGTATATGTTATTTTTGTAAAATGTGAATGCATATTCAAACTAAATTTGGTCTAAGACAGTACTCACACACCACAACTAAACTCAGAACATAAGCAAACTGAAAACCTCATTTGGAAATTTGACTTTGTAACAAAGATGAGTTGTGACCAATCACAGTGGTCACTCTTCAGTCAAACCAGGTTAAAATAAGGCAAATGCCACGTTATAATCAATTGAGCTATCTTTGTCTCTCACTTCCATTGTTACATGCCACTTCCCCTTTTCTGTCTATGTGGAAACCCCAGCAACTTACAAAAATTGTCCTGTTTCTAGAGGTTGCCTGATTCATGATTCTTTATTCATTCTTTACTCAATTAAACTCTATTAAATTTTATTTGTATGAAGTTTTTCTTATAAAAGACTTGGTGTCAGAAGTAAAGCATCAGAATAAGATTCCAATGGCCCCTAGGAACACGAGGTGAACAGGCAAGGTACCTGCAAAACCTGTTGTGCTCACTGCTCTCCTATTTGCAATTAGAGGTCATGAGTGAGTTTTCTCTCAGATTCTGAGCTCTAATAATTTGGGTTCTGAGTACTCCAAATTTTTTTGAGAAATTTTAGGCTGAACTGGGTATACGATCAGATTAGATCTGATTATTAACTGGGTTGGATTCAGTTAAAGCCCTCAGGTAGGTACCTTATTGATAATGGGTTTCTATCAACCCAAGGAGTTTGGGATTTACTTCCTAGGACTCCAGCTAATTTCATGTATAGGAATCAAAGGCCCAGAATGTGTATATTTATAGAGAAATGGGCTACTCTTACTAGAGACAACTTAGATTTAATACAACCACAAAGGGAAGTTTTAATTGACATAAAATTGCTTACTTGTAAAGTACATTAGTAAAGAAAGGATTCAAATGCAATTTTCAATTGATAAGCAGGGAGTAAAAGACTGAATTAATACAAAATTGCCTCCCTAAAATATTCCTTAAATGAAAAGCTTAAATAACAAACTGAGGACATTAGGAAAAAGAACTATACCTTAACTAGATTAACTCTAACTGTTCCTTCTGTTTATTATACCTTTACCTCAATACTCTAACCACTAAAATTTTTGCTCAATTACTCCTTCATCTTGAAGATGATGAAAGGGGAGAGGTTAGACTTATGTCTTATAAAGTGAGGCCTTCTGATCATCAAGGTCTACCTTTACTCTGTAGCCTAAAACTGAGTTTAGGGGCATTGTAAAAGACTTCACCAACACAAAAAAAGGCTCAAATTTTTACTGAGGTACTTAAAACCCTCATATGAGCTTACAATTCAGGATTTTCTTTACTAATTTATTCATATTATATTGGTCCTGACAAAGCTTGAAAATGTATGACAACAGAACAATGAGATAAACCTGAGGAAAATATTAAAGATCTCTCTAAAACCTCCTCATGAGAAGGACAAAAGGAGTTGGAAGACTTGCTGAAAAGCTTTTAAATTCAATTCCTAAGATTTTTCTATAAAATAGTAATCTGTCAATTATACATTCTTTTTTATTTTTTGGACCAGGACTTGAACCCAGGGTCATGTCATCACTAAGTAATGTTGCCAGTCCTTTTTCAATTTTTTTTTTTATTTTGAGGCAGTGTCTTACTAAGTTTCTTAGGGTCTCACTAAATATCTGAGGCTATCTTTGAAGTTGGGATCCTCCTGCCACAGCTTCCCAAGCCACAGGGATTACAGTAGTGACCATTATACATTCATGAAGATACACACACACACACAAAGAATAATGGAAAAGAAAATTATGGACCAACTTCATATTACAAAGCCTATTTAAAACTATTTGTAAAATATTCTGACCTTGAATACAACAGGGAGTATTTTCTGCAAGGACTCAAACTGTTGTAAACTGTTCTCCATATAAATTGACTTCATCCTTGTCTTGAGTTTACTCACCTAATTAAAAACATAAACTTGGATGAGAATTTACAGAGCTATTCCAGTTTGTATTTTCATTTTCTTTTTCTTTTTAATTTTTGTCAGAGTGGGTAGGATCCCCCTGCATCAGTCTCTCAGGTTGCGGGGATTACAGGTATGTGCCAACATGCCAGAGAGTTATGTGTGGTACAAAAATACATAGATGTCCATATCTATATCTACTTATTTCACACTTAAGAGAAGATTCCAAGAAAATTTGTAGGGCTAAGTCCTGAATATGAAAAATAAAAGACTGACATATGTAAGTATGTCTCTCCAGTTACAACAGTTATAGTGGCCAAGACAGAAGAGGCCTTCTCATCCTTATTTTAAACCACTAACAAGAGATCCTAGAACAAGAAATTCTTTACTCTGAGATGTCTGCCTTCATTGCAATCAGCCAGAACACTGGAAAAGAGATTTCCCACTTTTATATCAATGGACCAATAAGCTTCTCCCTTAAATTTTTTTCATGCCTTGCAATTGAACCCAGGGCCTCACACATGCTAGGCAATCACTCTATCACTGATCTACATCACCAGTACAACCTCTTCTCTTTAGACTGGACTGTTTTGCTACTAAGGGGAGCCCGCAGAATTTTTAACTCATGATAACAACCAACATTATTGAGGCTCTGCAAAATTCTCTGGTAATTTGTTCTCCATAACACCTTTAAATAAACATGGGAAAACAAAAGTTAAGATAAAAACAGGTGTCTTGTACAATCCTGGTGGATACCAGAACCTCTGTATCTGCCATCAATCCCTCTTTAACTAGCTAACAAATCCCACAGAGTAAAATGATCATTTCCATTGTGGGTCTCCTAATCAAGTTCAAGAAGAGGATGAGATTGAAATTTGTTCAAGATTTACAGGTAATTAATAAAATTGTAACACAAAGTTTCTTGTACTCCCAAATCCTAATACCTTGTTATCTAATATGCTCACTATAATAGACCTTAGACCATCCTTCTTTACCATTCCAGTAGACAAAGGAAAGCATTGTTTGCTTTTACTTTGAAAAATCATCAGTACTTGTGGACTGTAATATCACACAGAAATCATTTAGATTTGCACACCTATAGATCTTCATATATTCTTTTGTGGTCCCTTTGTAGGATAATATAAATGTGTATATACAACCAAATTTATTTAAAAGGGACTAAACTGGTTTTAATTCAGTGACATCATGTAAGAAATTTCTTATACCCACATAGGTAATCTCCAGATCTTGAGAGTGAAATGCCTGGAACAACAATATACATTATTTATTGTTGTTTCGGTTTTCATTTATTTTTGCAGTACTGGAGATGGAACCAAGGAAGGCTTTATCACTGAGGTATATCCCAATCTCTTTTGATTTTTATTTTGAGATAGGATCTCACTAAGTTTAGCAAGCTCACCTTGAATTTGTGATCCTCCTGCCTCAGCTTCCTGAGCTCCTGGAATTACAGACATGTGCCAGAAACCCAGGCTCTATGTTTTTCAGACATAACTTGGATGAGTTTTTTAAATATATATATTTGGTAATAATTGGAAATTAGCACCAGCCTTCGAAATAGATGGAGAAAAGCTAGGTTCTACTCAGATATGCAGGAAAGATTTCAGTGGAGTTCCTGGTGGTAGTAGTGTTTTACTGACAGTATGGGATTTGAAACGAATTCATAGATTGAGAGAAAATATTAAATTTTATAGCCACTCAAACATTTCAGGGATTTAAGATAGGCATTAGCCATTTTAAACGTGGTGGTTGATAACATACAGTTTCAACAGAAACTCTTGGTGGAACAATATGAAGCTTTAGAGCCCCCTTTTTGTTGTAATTGGAGGTTCGTGTATAGTGATGAACAAAACTGAATGTTGTACTATCTCTCCCTTGATTTTGTGACTACAGAAAGCTTGATTAAAAGGTGGCAGATACTTCTGTTTCTTCAGATATTGCCACCAAACACATTTTAAAATTTCTCAATAAGAAGAATATGGATTAACTCTCAAGCCACTGTTACACTGTGGCAGAGATGATGTACATTGACTTTTACTTATAAGTAAAACCTGTGATAGTATGTGGTGGAGGAAGGTCATTGCTTAAATTTACGCAGGCATAGAGTTAGAAAGGCTAGAATAGAGATAGTTTTCTGTAATTCATGTTTATATAAAGCATGTGCATAGACAGATGCGTATGAAAAGGATAAGTTATTAATGTGGTACAACAGGGTTGTATTAGTCAGGGTTCACTAGAGGAACAGAATCAACAGGAAGTATGATTATAAAAGGGGATTTATTAGGTTGACTTACAACATCAGAAGCTGGATAGTCCACAATGGCCATCTGCAGCTAGAGAGCTGGAAGAACCAGTAGCTGAGCAGTCCAAGAGGTAGAAGCCCCAGAACAAGAGGAATCAACAGTGCTACCCTAGTCGGAGACCAAGGCTTCTGGAAACTACCTGGAGAATCACTGGCAGAGTCTGCTTTGGAAGAGTGAGGAAGCAAGAGTCCAATATCGTCAGACAATGGAAGCAGCGATCAAGAACCTGTTCAAGAAGAGCCGAGCTTGCATCTGCATCTGCTTCCTTCTTCTTCCAGCTTTTATTCCATCCTATTGGTCAGTGCTGCCCATGCTCAGGAAGGGGCTCCACTTCAGTTCCTATCCCACATTCCAATCATTCCTAGATAGACCCTCATGGACACACCCAAAGTCCTCTTAATCATCAGCATCTATTAATCCAATCAAGTTGACAATTCAAATTAACCATTACAAGAGTACTAGGCCACTATCATGTATTTTTAAGAATTTTCCTTGTAATATAATTTATGGATAGCTAAATTCACATATTTTGGGGTGAAGGAAATAATGAAATGTAAGTCTAAGTGTAGAAAGTAACAGATATGCAGCAAAAATAAGTCTAGACCTCTAATGAAGATTATAGATAGTAATATTGTATTCTGTATTTTTGCTGAAAGATTATATTTTAGGTGCTCTTGTGCCAAAAACTGAGGTAATATATGAGATGCTAATTTGCTGCAGGAGTATAGTAAACATTTCAATATGTATATATGCATCAAAGCATGATGTTATACACCTTAATATGTATAAAATGAATTTTAATTTATTAATAAAATAATAAAATTTATTAATAAAATAAATTAAAATTTAAAATTTTAATTCATTCATCTTAATGGTACAGTTTGATACACTTCAGTTAATGTATAATGCAACAATCACAATATAAAGTTTTAGATGTTTCCATCACTCCAAAATGATTCAATTATGCTTGAATGCAAAATGCTGTCAATGCCTACACACACCTCAAATACAGGAACTGCAGATACAGTTTCTGTTTATGTATGTATGGATATTTCATATAAATGGAATCATACAACATTTGATCTTTTGTGTCTAATTTCTGTCACTTGATAGAACACATTCAAGATTCATCCATGTTGTAGCATGTGTCAGGATTTCATTCCTTCTAATAGCCGAAAAATATATCATGTAGACATAGCACATATTGTTTGTGCACTCATCTATTGATGGGTACTTGGGTTATTTCCACTTTTTGTGTAATAAGCATAATGATTCTACACACATTTGTGTACAAATTTTATGTATATGAGTATATTCATTTCTTTTGGGTATGTACCTAGGAGTGTAATTACTGGGGTATATGTTTTTTTCTCTGTTTCACCATTTGAAGTAGTGCCAGACTGACCCTGATGAGTTAAGTCTCTGTTGTTTTTCTCATGATTAGATCTGGCTATGTATTTTGAGAAAGAATACCATTGTTGAGGTTTACCATAATATCTGTATTTACAAGATACACATGTGATGTTACTAGTGTTAATAACATTTGTCCTTTGATTATCGTACTGTTTGTAATGTTTCTTCAGTGTGTAGTGAGTATTTCCCATTCACCTACTCTGTTCTGTAAAAGTGAGTCACTGAGTTAGTTGTGTTCTCAAAGATGGGAGGTAGAATTAATCTTAACCTCAGGGAGGACAGGTAGCTATACATATTTTTTACAATTATCTAATAAAGAGAGTTTTTCTCTAGTCACTCTACTTATTAATCCAAACAATTATTTATGTTAGCATGGATTCATGTATATTCATTTTATAAATTGGGCTATGCTATAATTTGGATCTGAAATGTCCCCAAAGGCCCATGTGTTAAAGGCTTAATCCCCAGCAAAGTGCTATTTGGGAGGTGGTGCAAACCACTTAGGAGGGACCTAGTGGAATATTTAAGTCATTTGGGCCATGCCCTCAAAGGGAACTGTGGAACCCTGGTCTCTTCATCTTTCTTTTGCACATCCTGGCCATGAGGTGAACAGTTTGCTATACCACATTCTGTAGCCATGATATGCTTCCTCTTACCCACCAGAGGCCTGAAAGCAATTGTTCTACCACACCATGGACTGAGAACTCCAAAACTGTAAACCAAAATAAATCTTTTCTCTTTATAAGTTTATTATCCCAGTTACGAATACTGTATTTGTTATAGTAGAGGAAAATTGACTAACACGGGTTATTTTACTGAATGGATACATCTCAAAAGAAACTCGTACATCTTACATGAAGGATTTTCTGGAATGCAAATTTCCAGGGAAGTTAGTGCCTGAGATACCTGTGACACACGGATTTAGTGACATTCCAGGCTCCACTAGTAACTGAGCCATTTTTACAAAGCACTTTCCATGGTCTTCTAAACCTCTCCAAACTTCCTATTACCTGATCTAAATTATGGGTTTAATTACAGGTTACTTGAATAAAGTTTAAGGAGATACAATTTGTGGTACCATTTGTTTACATTAGTTTTTAAAACTTTAACGTTCTACCCTCCCTGAGGAAACACCTGTTGTTCTGACTGAGTCCATGTTTATCTACTACCTTAAAGGCCAGTCGACTTATATGGTCTGCATACCCAGAATCCATGGCCCAAAGATTGTTGTATTTTAATCACAACCAGATGAATACTGGGTCCTTTGGCAGTAAGAGATAGAGAAAGAATGAGAAAGAGAGAGAGCTTGTGCAGAAGTTGTGAGAAGTACATGTTGTAAGGAACATGAGGGAGTTTACTGTACTCAAGTTAGTATTTTCATTTCCTAGAGCCTATTAAGAACCAAATCTGAATTATGGTTATTTTTTTCCCATTTTTATTTGGCCAGTATGATTACTATGGGGACTAAGTGATTGCTATAGGATTTGGTATACACTGTGTATTCATTTAGAATTCTTGCCAAATCATGTACATCCAGTTGTCTAAACATCAGATGTAGTTTTACCCTTTGAATTTAAATGTAGTTAATCACTTTTTAAGATCAACAAGGAAGCTTGCTTTTCTTCTGTGAGGTTAAGCTACAGATAACAGAATACAGTAAGTATCTTAAAATAAAAAGATAGGGGTTATTCATATACTTTTCCTGCTTCAGACTGTATTTGGAAATTAGAAGAAATATTCTTGGAAAGATAGAGCATGCAGTCGTGTTTGTGGCAACTTTCAAGCAATAAAATGGACATGAGGTTAACATCCACTTGTCTATGGAGTTGTAGATTATTTCATTCTCATTTTTGTAAAGTATTATATTGTTAGATATTTCACAATATATTGGATATTTTCCTAGACTTTGATTTATGATTTATAAGGGTGGCAAGAATGTTTTTGTTTATATGTTTTGGATGGATTTTTATTTCTCTTGGGCATTGTTATGTTTGGATATGAGAAGCCCCCCAAAGCTCCTGCATTGATGCAAGAATATTTAGAAGATAAAGTGATTGGATTGTCATAGCTGAGACCTAATTACTCCATTGTAGTTTGAATGAACTAACTGGGAGGTGACAGTAGTAAGCAGGTGGGACCTGAGGAGGAGAGTTACTGGAGTCACAATCTAGAAAAGTTCATCTTCCCTGTGTTGCCTTCTCTTTCCTCTCCCTGCTTCTTGGTCACCATGAGTGGAGATGTGCCCCTCCATCACACCCTTCCACAATGATGTTCTGCCTCATCTTGGGCCCAGAACAGAGGAATCAGCCCACTATCAACTGAACCTCTTGGAACCATGAGCCCCAATAAACTTTTCCTTCTCTAAGGTCCTTGTCAGGTATTTTAGTCACAACAATGTAAAGCTGACTAACAGAGGCATGTACCAAAGAGTATCCTTTCTGAATTATAAATGTATGTATATGTTCAGCTTAGTCAATACTGCCAAGTAGTTTTTCCAAGTGTTTTTTCCAGTTTATATTCTCACCAACGGTATGTGAGAGTTTCACTTGCTCCACTTTCTTGGTAACTAGTGATTTCTCCATCTTTTTCATTTTGTCATTCTGGTGGGCAAGTGCTGATATCTCATTGTGGATTTAATTGTAGTATCTCTGAATTGTTGACTTTCTTTTAATTTAAGGAAAGCACATCCCCCTTATTATAGTTTAGGTCTAGAATATCCCCCAAGGGCTCATTTGTTAAAGGCTTGGTGCCCACCTTGGTACTATGAGGAGATGTTGGAACTTTACAAGATGGGAGTTTTTCAGATTACTGGCAGCATGGCCTTGGAGGGGATAGTAGAATACCAGCCCCTTCCACCCTACCCTCCTACACCACTCCCCATCCACTTCCAGGCTATAAAGACTGGTTTAGCAAGGATTTTTAAAAACCAGAATTCAAAAACACATTCAACAAAAGCAAAATCAGAAAAATGGTATTGCATCAAAATAAAATGTTTCTGCACAGCAAAGAAAGTAACTGAGTGAAAAGAATTTCTGAAGAATAAGAGAAATATTTGCCAACTATACATCTGATAAAGAGTTTATGTCCATAATGAAACACAACTCAATAGCAACTAGAAAAAAAAACAAATAATCTAATAAAACTGAGCAAACACCTAAATATGCATTCGAGCATTTTTGGAAAGAAAACACATAAATGGGCAACAAATATATGAAAAAAGGCTTAATATCACTAACCATCAGAGAAATGCAAATCAAAACCACAAGGAGGCATCACCTTACTTCAGTAGATAAGTCTATAATGAAAAAGAATAGATAACAAGTACTGGCAAGAATGTGGATTAAGGGGAATTTTTACACAGTATTGGTTGGGATGTAAATGAGTATGGCCATTGTGGAAAACAATACAGAGATTCCTCAAAAACTAAAAATAGGACTATCATATGACCCAGCTATTCCTCTACAGAGTATATACCAAAAGGAAATGAAATTAGTATGTTGAAGACACTTATGCACTTCCACAGTCATTGCAGCATTATTTATAAAAGCCAAGATATGGAATCAACTTAAGTGCTCATTAACAGATGATTAGATAAAAAATATGGTATGTATATACAATGGAATACTATTTGGCCATAAGAAGGAAATTCTGTATTGTAACAATGTGGATGAACCTGAAGGACATTACATTAAGTGAAATAAACCAGACATGGAAAGGCAAATACCACATTATCTCACCCCTATGTGGAATTTTAAAAAGTTTGTCTCATAAAAATAGAGAATAGCTGGGCTCAGTGGTCCATGACTCTAATCCCGGTGGCTCAGAAGGCTGAGGCAGGAGGATCTGAAGTCCAAAGCCAGCCTCAACAATTTAACAAGGCCATAAGCAACTTAGAAAGACCCTGTCTCAAAATAAAAAACATTAAAAAGGGCTGGGAATGTGACTCAGTGATTAAGCACACCTCAGTTCAATCCCTGGTACTAAGAAAAGAAAAAAAATAGGTAATAGTGTGATTTTTAGAGTAACAGGAGCTCTAAAAGCTTCTGTCTTTGATATGTTTTAATCCATTTCAATCTTTAATATTTTTGACATTCAAATTGTTCTAAATTTGTTCATTGGGAGACCCTTGAGCTTGGCTTCAGAATCTTTGACACACTTTTTGGTGTGAAAATGGTTCAGCCTCATTTGGTAAAATCTTGTTCCAGATCTGAACTGTGACATTTTCCCAATGGAACCTGGTTATTTTTCGTGGGCAATGTTTTCAACCTACAGTTGTTCACAATTACTAGATTGCTCATTGCTTTTTGTCTCTTTCAATGCACATATGTATATATATATGTAATAGTTTAATGAGAATACCTATTATAAACTTCCATCATGGTATGCTTCTCCATTCCCTTATTGTTAATAATTTTTCCTATTCATTATTTTCAAATGCATTACTGTTTTATGTATACACTGGTAGTTACATAGGTAAAATTCATCCATATTTGCATTATAACAAAAGTAAGGAAGGGGAAAAATGAGGGAACATCTACACATACTCCAGAATAGACATGCTTATATGATCTAATTTTCATAATTCATTTAAGATTTTTACCTGTACTTTTATATTACACAGAGTAAATTAATTTTACTCTATTTATTAGAAAGGGATCTCTGTTTTTGCAAAGGTTATACTCATTTAACAGTTAAAATGTGGTTAAGAACCTTTTCTAAGAATAGTTTTTAAATATGAATGAAACCACCATTTGACCCAACTACCCCACTCCTCAGTATATATCCACAGGAATGAAAATCAGTATACTACAGTGACTCTGTCACATCAATGTTTATAGCAACACAATTTACAATAGCTAAGCCATGGGACCAAATTATGTACCCATCAACAGATTAATGGATAAAAAAATGTGGTTTATATACACAATGGAATATTACTCCATTAAAGCCATAAAGAAGAATGACTTAATGACATTTTGAAAATAAAGAAATGGATCTGGAGACTGTCATGCTAAGGGAAATAAGCCAATCCCTCCCCCCCCAAAAAAAAATGTCAAATATTCTTTCTGATATGTGGATGCTACACAAAAGGGGAGGAAGAGAAGAATACAAGTTCAGTGAATTAGACAAAAGGGAATAAAGGAAAGGGTGGAGGATAAGAATAGGAAAGACAGTGGAATGAATAGACATAACTTTCCTATGTACATATAGGAGTATACCACAGTGAATTTCCACATCATATAAAACCATAAGACTGGGATCCTAATTAGAATAAGATATATTCTATGTTTGTATAAATATCTCAAGATAGATTCTACTACCATGTATAACTAAAAAGAACAAATAAATTTTTTAAAATATATAAATGTAAAGGACTTAGAGCCAAAAATTTTATATATGTGGGTCAAGATTGTACCTAAAGAGTACTGAAACCTGTATTTGCATGGGCCTACGTGATACTGGTGCAGTCCTGAAGCCTGGGGCCATGAGGAAAATCTTGGTTATGTTGTTGGTCTGGAGCTCATTGTTATGGAAGCCAACCAGGCTGTAGGACAGGCTAGAGACTGAGTTCATAGGATAGGTCTGGCAACTTGGATTGCAGGATCTGGTCTGGGGTCAAGGAAAGCCTGGAGGTTTAAGTTGCAGATACTGGCTGGGTGCTTGTCCAGCACTGAAGGTTTTGAATTTTGTCTTGTTTCGTTTGCATGTGGTATTTTTTTTGCTTTATCCTCCAAATTCTGTTCTTTTTGTTTCTTTTTAGATATACATGAGAGTAGAGTATATTTTGACATATTATACATGCATGCAGCATAACTTATTCTAATTAGAATCCTATTCTTGTGGTTGTACATGATGTGGAGTTTCACTTGTTGTGTATTCATATATGAACATAGGAAAGTTATGTCCAATTCATTCTACTCTCTTTCCTGTTCCAATCCTCCCTCCCTTCACTTCATTCCCCTATGTCTAATCCTATGCACTTCTATTCTTCCTGCCCCCTGCTTGTTGTGTGTTAGCATCCACATATTAGAGAGAGCATGCCACCTTTCATTTTTGGGGACTGGATTATTTCACTTAGCATGTTAGTCTCCAGATCCATTCACTTACCAGCAAAAGTCATAAATTTTTTTTCTTTTTTATGGCTGAGTAATATTCCATTGTGTATATATACAACATATTTTCTCTATCCATTCATCTGTTGAAGGGCACCAAGGTTGTTTCCATAGCTTAGTTATTGTGAGTTGAGCTTCTGTAAATATTGATATGGCTGGGTCACTGTAGTATGCTGACTTTAATTCCTTTGAATATATACTGAGGAATGAGGTAACTGGGTCAAATGGTGGTTCCATTCCAAGTTTTCTGAGCAATTTCCATACTGCTTCCCAGACTGGTTGCACCAATTTGCTGACCCACAAGCAATACATGAGTGAACCTTTTTCTCCACATCCTTGCTAAGATTAATTGTTACTTATATTCTTAATAATTGCCATTCTGACTGGAGTGAGATGAAATCTCAGCATAGTTTTAATTTGCATTTCTCTAATACTTAGTGATGTTGAACATTTTTTTCAGAAATTGTTTGATTTTTTCTTCTTCTGTGTGTCTGTTCAGCTCCTTTGTCCATTTATTGATTGGGTTTTATTTTGGTGTTAAGTTTTTTTAGTTCTTTATATATCCTGGATATTAATGCTGTATTTGAGGTGCAGGAGGCAAAGATTTTCTCTCATTCTGTAAGCTCTCTATTTACATTCTTGATTGTTTTCTTTACAAAACTAAGTTTTACTGGGCAGGCCCAATTTTGTGATCCAAGGCAAAGTCTTGCACTCACTTGTCTCTTTCCCCAAGTAGAAGGTGTCTGCACCCCGTGAAGCTGCCTGGTGTTAGGGAAGGATTGGCACATATAATGTAAAAATCTTCCTACCCTTTTTAATGCATTTTGTTTATATGCTACACTTAAGTGCTATAATGTCCCATCTAGTTACCTTAGCCCTTGTGAATATATTTTCATGCATGAGTAGTGTTGGATTTGATGTTTCTGTGGGGTTTAATGAACTCTAGAGATTACTTTTCCACAGTCTTGCTGATGCTTCCCCCCTGAATGGATTTTCATAACTGAATATGTCATGCAAATGATACTCAAATGATGAAAAGGAATATCATGGTTATAACAATTTGAATCTATAGGAATTTGTGTACCTTTTTTTTAACTTTTGAAACCTCATGGAATTTTCCCTATTTGTCCTAATGAGTTCATCTGCCTGGAGTGGAAAACAATTGTTATGAAATAATTTTAAAGAGGGGAAAGGAATACTATAAATCATTTGACATTCAAAATTAGATGTAATACTAATTCAGACTATTGTTTTCAGAACCTCTGTTCTCAATTGCTTCACTTTCTCATACAAGAAAAACTGTGGATATCTGATTTTTTTTCAGTTCTCCCATAGTAAACAGAATCATCCTTTTCTGCCAATAAATAAAACTTTAATATTTATTCTCTGATACAGGAGTATAGATGTTTAGGTAGGGTAAAAATCTCACAACTCCTAGATTCTGGAAATGATGAGAGAATGAAGGCTGGCAAAGAGGGAGAGATGTACCAGGAGGAATAGGTCATAAAAGAATATAAGAACTAAGGCTATGCTGCTCCTCCCACAACCAACACAAAATGATAAGGAACCTCTGATAGACTCTGAATTACCATCAGGTTTGCTTTTCCCTTGTCTTGAAAAACAGGACTTGTGCACAGGTGAAGAACTCTAGGATTCAGACCCATAGGATCTAAGCTTTTCTTAATTTTGTCTCATCTTTGCTCTGATACATTTTCTCTCATTTAACAACTCCTTTTCCAATTCATTTCACTCTTCTCACATTTTACAAAAATTGATTTGAAGGAATCAAATTTTTCATTCAACACTTTTCTTAGAAATATCCTCAAATTCCAATTCCATTCCTCACAATTTCTACCTTTCACAAAACTGTAGAACACTAGCACAATCAAGTTCTTTGCCACCTTATAACAAGGATTTTCTTTTCTCCATTGTCCAATAACCTGTTCCTCATTTCTATCTGAGACCTCATCAAAATGACTTTTACAGTCAATACTTCTACCAATTTTCTATACATGATTATTTTTGTATTCTTTTTAAAATATGGAGGCTTTCTCTCTAACTGTCCTATTTTATTTTTGACCCCTAGCCAGAATCACCTTTAGCAGTACCTTAGAAATCCTGACTTTCTTCTAGCATGCGGTTCAAAACTCTTCTATTATCTATGCACTGCCTAGTTCCAAAGCTGCTTTCATATTTCTAGGAAATCTTTGCAGTGTCACCACACTGCATGCTTCTTCCTGTCTTTTCATATGACCAAGAGAGGAGGATAGCATGTCTTTTACTCTTCTTACAGATTCACTAATCATATCAAGGGTGTTTCACCTACATAACTTCATCTAAATCTAAAAACCTGAAAAGGCCCCATCTCCTAATACCATCATATTTTGGGTTAGGGATTCAACACACTCACACATACACACACACTTGGACACACACAAACATTCCTAACAAAATAAGGAATAAGGAATACTTATTCATGACAATTATAGCCCTTGTTTCTATTACTGGCCACATTTCCAAGTCAGAATGGATATTTATAATTACTTTCTTCCACTACCCAGCCCACATTTCCTCTTGCCTACTACACTTGAGCATATTTACTTACCTGGTAGAAATGATTCAAACCTTCATTCTCAGAGTGTATGACATTAGTAGTCTTGCCCAAATTTGGTTGTTGCAATTTTTGTTAACTTTAATTACAACTCATGGTAACACTAAGAGATGACCTAAGGGTTCTCCTATATTCTGAACTTTTGTGGTTTAGATATGAGGTGTCTCCTAAAAGCTCATGTGTGAGATAATGCAAGAAAGTTTAGAGGTCAAATAATGGTTGTAAGAGCCTTAACTAATCAGTACATTATTTTCCTGATAGGGATTAACTGGGTTGTAACTATAGGCAGGTAGGGTGTGGCTGGAGGAGGTGGGTCATTAGGGGAATATTTGGGGGTATATATTTTGTCCCACACAAGTGGAACATTCTCTCTCTCTCTCTTTCTCTCTCTCTCTCCCCCACTCCATCCCTCCCCCTCTCCCTTCCTCTCTCTCTCTTCCTCCTTCCTGGTGCCATGTTCCAGCTGCTTTCCTCCATCATAAACTTCCACCACGATATTATGCCTCACCTTGAGTCCTGAGAAATGGAGTCAGTCATATATGTACTGATTACTCTGAAACTGTAGGTCCCAAATAAACCTTTGCTTCTTACAATTGCTTTTATCAGTTATATTTTGGTCAAAGCAATGAAAAAGCTGACTAAACACAGACATAATCTTCTTTACTTCCAGGTCAATATTCCCTTTGTAATCAGGATCAATAAAGTCAGCTAGCACAGTAACTCCATTCTTTGAAATGAGAAGTGTGAATTGGTGGGTATAGGGTGGGAGTTCATCTGAACTTCTAGTTCAATGGAATCATTTTCATTTCTCATGCTGAAAGTGTTTCTCACTTTTAAATCTGTTGTTTTTTGGTTTTTGGTTTTTTTTTTTTTTTTTTTGCGATACTAGGGATCGAACTCAGGGCCTTGTGCTTGTGAGGCAAACACTCTACCAGCTGAGCTATCTCCCCAGCCCTCACTTTTAAATCTGTACACCAGCAAAGCATAAAGTTATAGGAAGAGAAAGGGGGGAAATGCTAGTATTTCACTAGGAGTAATAGTAAATAGTCTCACTGCCATTTCCTCTCCTTGATCCCTGAAAACATGTATCCTGGCTCTGGGGCAAACAGTACTGCAAAAAAATGGATGCTGATTCAGAGCACATACAGCTTCCTAAAGAGTCTTTCTTCAGCCATACAAGGTATTATTACTAGCTAGCACCACATCTGAGTCCTGAAAATAATCTTACACCATTCTATCAAGCCAGATGCTTCAGGTGGTGAAGAACACAGCAAAAAAGAAAAAAGAAAAAAAGAGAAAAAAAGGAATTCCATGAGCAGGGATCCATTAACACACTTCATTTGCTGTGAATTATCATGAAAGAAGCAATGCTGTGAGGAATGTTATGACAATGGATAAGACATTCTATAAGTCCATAAATAGCAGTTTTGACAAACCTGTTAAATACAAAGAGGGCAAATGCATATATAGAGTATCTATTCCAGTAAGAACAGCATACTGCCCATTCCATGATGGGAGGCTAAGGTAGGAGGATCACAAGTTCCAGGCGAGCCTCAGCAGTGAGTATGGATCCTGTAATACACAGCAGTCAAAGCAGTGATCTGAATTTGACTTGTAGAGACCTACAGCATCAACTAATTTCACTGAAGTAGAAGCCCCCTGAATATTTTTTAATTATTACCCATCCTCTGACACAAAAATATCTTACCAGTAATCTATAGTATTTGCTATTTCTTGTTCACTAGGTCAAATCAGCACAACATAATCAATGTAAAGGAGCAGAGTGATCTATTGTAGAAGGAAAAGGTAATCAAGATCCCTGCAAACTAAATTATGACATACAGATGGACAGAATTGATATATCCCTTAGCTAAGACAGGGAAGGTATACTAATGATATCACAAGCTAAAAACAAACTACTTTGGGTGGTTTTTACTATCAGGCCTAGATAAGAAAGAATTTTCCAAATCAATAGTGACATACCAAATACCAGGGGTGTATTAATTTGCTCAAGCAATGAAACCACATCTGATACAGCAGTTACCATTGGAGTCACCACTTGGTAAAGCTTGAGATAGTCTTCTGTCGATATGCAAGATCTATCTGTCTTTTACACAGAGCAAATAGGTGAGTTAAATGGGGATATGGTAGGGATCACCACCCCTGCATCCTTCAAGTCCTTGATAGTGGCACTAATTTTTCCAATTCCTCTGAGAACAAAATATTGCTATAGTTTATGAATTTCCTGGATAGAATCATTTCTACTGTTTTCTAGTTGGCCTTTCCATCATAATAGTTCTCACCCCACAGATCAATGAGACAATGTGGGGACTCATCTATTTGCTGAGTATGTCTATTTCATTTATGCATTCTGGAACTGATAAATACCACAGATGGCCTCCAGGACTTACTGGACAAACTGTGAGTTGGTCTTAAATTAAAACTCCTATCATCACCTGGTCTTCATGAGCCCTTATTCTGACTTGTGAAACCCACAGTGATATTTCAGATCTGTGAAAATAACTGTCAGTTCAAATTCAAAGTGCAATAATCCCTGATAGTTCTGATCATTTTCTTTTCCCAAATGAACAGGCACCCTAGTAAAAGGTTTCAGGGCCCTGTATGGAAAGCTTAGAAAAGGGTTAACAGTATAATTTTGGCAGTGCAGTATCATTTTTCCTCAAGGGTCCCTAGCCTCCACTTCATTCAATGGATTCTGGGTTTTTAAACTGGCTCAAATCTGAGAACTGATTGAGGGAATGTAATTGTTTATATTATTCAAGTTAGACTTTTGTAAACTTGACCTGGAACTCTTCCACTGTTTGTGATCAGGTAAAAATTTGGTACATTTCCCACAAATGTCACTCTGGTAAAATTGTAGATAAATTTGAATCCTCATACATTGCTTGTGTATATTTAAAAACATGCAGCCAATGTAGATAATAGTTATGTAGTTCTAGTTGGAGGCATTGGCACACACCTGTAATCCCTGTGACTCAGGAGACTGAGGCAGGAGAATCACAAGTTCAAGGTCAGCCTCAACAAATTAGCAAGTTCCTGTCTCAAAATAAAAGATAAAAAAGGACATTGGATGTAACTTTGTGCTAAAGTGCCCCTGGGTTCAATCCCCAGTATCAAAGAAAAGGAACAGAGTGAATGTGGGAAAAAAAGGTCTTATCATATAGTGCCCTGTAGGCCTGGGCACTAAGCCTGGATTTTGCTCTAATTGGGACTGAATTACATTTTTCACAGCATCTGTCTAGGTCTCTATGGAAGACAGACTGTAGAAGGGTGAGGGTAGCAGGGAGTGCATTTGGGAGGCTGTGGAGTGGTCCAGGCGAGAGACGAGGATGACCTAGGTTTGAATGGAAGCAGCAGGGGTAGAAAAAGAAGATGCACTTAAGAAATGCTTGGAGAGGGAATCAACAGGACTTTATGTTTATTGAGATGTGGGAGTGAAGATGAGGACGGTTGTTGGGAGAAATCCTGGTTCTTGGCTGGCAGCAGTGACAGTCTCAAGTGTATAAGGAAAACCTTCGCATATACAGGCCTGACAGGAAAACCTGCGAGGAGGAGCATTCTGCTCTGGCCATCTAGGAAAGTACACAACTTCCCCGAATCAATGTCAGTGCTACCAAGGGAACCAAAGGGCAGGGCTTGAGAGACCTAAGAAAAGGATGTCAATGCAGATAGGACAAAGGTGTAACCGTGGCAAATGATGATTGGTCAAGAGAACTATAAAAGTCTTGTGTACTTCTGAAATAAAAGAGTTTGCAGGCTGCTCACCACATGCCTGCTTCCACAACTCCTGGAGTCTGAGTCTTGAATCCACAATGCTTACCTGGTGTCCAAACTAACCCAGCACAAGAAAAGCAACAGACAGTATTGTGGATTACTTCCAGGCTGTAGGGCAGGGAAGGATTTCATGGGATTGAGGGACTGCAAGGAAGATGGTGTAGCTTGGGCTGCAAGAGTGGTGGAGGGGACAGTGTGAGGAGGTCAGATCCCAGTGGTCAGGAGGAGTCAGGTGATTCAGAGATGGGTAAAGACAAAAAAACAAAAACCACAGTTATATAGTTCTAAAAAATATTATTCACAGAATTATTACATGAACCATCAATTACACTCCTAGGTATGTACCTAAGGAAGTTGAAAGAATATGTTCAAACACAATACATGAATGCCCATACTGTCTCTATTCATAACAGCCAAAAATTGGAAACATCACAAATGTCCATCAGTTCAGGAATGCATAAACAGATGTGGTTTTGTCCATATAAGAGAAACTAATGAAGTGTTGATATATGTTTCAACATGAATGATACTATTTATATGAACTATCTAGAAGAAGCAACTTTAGAGAAACAGTTGATTAGAAGTTACAAGTAACTGTGGGAAGATGGAATGTGGAATAATTCTTAATGGGTACAGAGTTTCTGTTCGGGGTGATTAAAAGTTTCAGAAGGAGAAATAATGGTTACATATTTTGAATGCACTGAAAAAAGCAAAAGTCTATACTTCCTATGGTTACTGTTATTATATGAATTTCATCTTAACTTTAAAAGGGAAAAATTATGACTCAGATATCTAAATATGGGCATGTGTTCCATGGAAAAGCACAATTGTAGCAAAATATTAAAGTCAATATTTACATTTAGAGAAATTATAGGGTACTTATATATTATTCTTTATGTTTTATCCCCTAAATATAGTTAAATATACTCATATTATTTTGTGAGACATAAAAAGGCTAAGAAACCCCTTTTTGTTCTTTTTAGTTTTACCTGACAGTACAGTCTATTTTGATGTATTTATACAAACAGAGTACCTCTTATTCTAATTGGGATCCCATTCTTGTGGATGCATACAATATAGAGATTTACTGTGATATATTCATATATGTAGTGGGAAAGTTATGTCAGATTCATTCCACTGTATTTCCTATTCCTATTCCTCTCCCTTCCTTTCATTCTCCTTTGTCTAATCCAATGAACTTCTATTCTCTGCTCTCCCCCTTGTTGTGTGATAGCATCCATATATCACAGATAACATTCAATCTTTGTGTTTTGGGGATTGGCTTATTTCACTTAGCATGATAGTGTCCAGATCCATCCATTCACCAGCAAATGTCATTAAGTCATTCTTCTTTAAGACTGAGTAATATTCCATTGTGGATATATACCACAATCTCTTTATCCATTCATCTGTTGAAGGGCACCTAGGTTGGTTTCATAGTTTAGCAATTGTGAATTGAGCTGTTATACATATCAATGTGACTGCATCACTGCAGTATGCTGACTTTAATTCTTTGGGTATATACCAAGGAGTGGGATAACTGGGTCAAATGGTGGTTCTGTTCCAAGTTTTCTGAGGGATCTCCATACCACTTTCCATAATGGTTCCACCAATTTGCAGTTCCACCAGAAATGTGTGACCATACACTTTCCCCCACATCCTTCTCAACATTTATTTTTATTTGTATTCTTGATAATTGCCATTCTGACTGCAGTGAAATGAAATCTCAGTGTAGTTTTTTAAGCAATAATTTTTGTAGTTGTAGATGGACAGCATGACTTTATTTAATTTGCTTATTTTTGTATGCAGTGCTAAGTATTTAACCCAGTGCCTCATGTGCTAGGCAAGTGTTCTGCCACTGAGCTACAGACCCAGTCCCTTAATGTAGTTTTATTTGGCATTTCTCTGATTATTAGAGATGTTGAATTTTTTTTTCATACATTTATTGACCTTTCTCATTTCTTCTTTTGGGAGGTGTCTGTTTTATTGATTGGGTTATTTGGGTTTTTGTTTTGTTTTCTTGTGTGTGTGTGTGTGTGTGTGTGTGTGTGTGTGTTAAGCTTTTTCAGTTCTTTGTATATTCTGGATATTAACACTTTATCTGAGGTGTGTGTGGCAGAGATTTTCTCCCATTCTGTAGGTTCTCTCTTCCTATTCTTGATTGTTTCCTTTGCTGTGAAGAAAATTTTTAGTTTGGTACTATCCCTTTTATTGCTTTTGGTTTTACTTCATGTGCTTCAGGAGTCTAGTTGAAGAAATTGGTTCCTGAGCTGACATTTTGGAATGTTGAGCCTACATTTTCTTCTAATAGGCTCAGGGTTCCTGTTCTAATACCTCGATCCTTGATCCACTTTGAGTTGAGTTTTGTGAAAGGTAAGGGTTAAATTTCATTCTGATACATATGGATTTCCAGTTTTCCCAGTACCATTTGTTGAAAAGGCTATGTTTTCTCCAATGTATCTTGGCACTTTTGTCTAGTAAAAGATAACAGTATTTATGTGGATTTGTCTCTGTGACTTCTCTTTTATTTTATTGGTCTTTATGCCTGTTCTGGTGCCAATACCATGCTGTTTTTGCTAAAATAGTCTGTGGTATGATTTTAAATATTATGATGCCTCCTGCTTTACATTTCTCACTGAGGATTGCCTTGGATATTCTATGCCTCTGATTTTTCCAAATGAATTTCATGACTGCTTTTTCTGTTTCTATGAAGAATGTTATTGGAAGTTTAATAAGAATTACATTAAATCTGTATAGCACTTTTGGTACTGTGGCCATTTTGACAATATTAATTGTACCTATGCAGGAACGTGAGAGATCGCTGCATCTTTTAAGGTCTTCAATTTCTTTTATTAGTGTCCCGTAGTTTTCATTGCAGAGGCCTTTAACTTCTTTTGTTGGATTGATTCTAAATATTTTTGAAGCTACTATGGAATAACTAGGGATAGTTTACCTAATTTCTTCTTCAGCTGATTCATCATTGGTGTGTAGGAAAGCAATTGATTTATGGGTGTTAATTTTATATCCTGCTCTTTGTTAAATTCTTTTATGAGTTCTAGAAGTTTTCTAGTGGAGGTTTTGGTGTCTTCTAAATACAGAATCAGCAATTAGAACTAATTTGAGCTCTTCTTTTCCTTTTCATATCTTTTTAACTTCTTTCTTTTGCCTAATTGCTCTGGCTAGAGTTTCCAGAACTATGCTGAGTAGAAGTGGTAAAAGAGGGCATCCCTGTCTTGTTCCAGTTTTTAGAGGGAATACTTTCAATTTTTCTCTATTTAGAGTGATGTTGGCCTTGAGTTTGTGTATATAGCTTTTACAATATTTGAATATGTTCCCACTATCCCTAGTTTTTTAGTGTTTTAAACATGAACAGATGCTTTATTTTTAAATGCTTTTTCTGTATCTATTGAGATAATGTGGCGATTCTTTAAGTCCATTTATGTGGTGAATTACATTTATTGACTTCTGTGTGTTGAACAAACTTTGCATCCCTTGGATTAAACCTACTTGATTGTGGTGCACTATATTTTTAATATGTGTTTGTATGTGATTTGCCAGTATTTTCTTAAGAATTTTTGCAACTATGTTCATCAGGGATATTGGCCTGATGTTTTCTTTCCTTGATATATCTTTGTCTGGTTTTGGTATCAGGGAGAAACCAAATTCATAAATGAGTTTGTAAGGGTTTCCTCCTTTTCTATTTCATTGAATAATTTGAGGAGAATAGGTGATAATTCTTCTTTGAAGATCTGGTGGAAATCAGCTGAGAATTCATCTGGTCCTGGGCTTTTCTTTGTTGGTAAACTTTTGATGACATTTTCAATTACATTACTTAAAATTGATCTGTTCAAATTTTCCATGCTTTTTTTCTTTCTTCCTACCTTTTCTTCTTTCTGTTTTGATGCTAATTTAAAAATTATTTATTGGTTTATGTTGTATACCAGGCAATAACCATTAAAACTCATCTCTCTGTCCAAGATTTATTTTTTTATCTTCAGCTCTAGAGCCATCTGTTGACTAGACATATCTATGTGGAGCAAGATAATAATGTCACATACCCCTGATTCTGCATGCCCAACGAGTTTCTTAAATTTGGAAGATCACCATGTGAAAACAAGAAGATACAATAAAGATGCAGGGGAAAACAAATTTAAGAGGTAAGCAAACACAGATTTGAATTTCTGTTCAGCATCTTAAGAGCAGAATGACCCAAGGAAAAAACACTCTAATATCTCTGAGCCTGACTAAACTCTTCTAATAAAAGTCTATGGCATACAGCAAAGGGTTGTAGTGAGAGGTAAAGGAGCAATTTTTTATAAAGTGGGTAGCACACAACCTATGTTAATTTCCTTCTTATTCCTTGCACTACCTTCCATAAAATAAATGCTCTTGGCATACTCTAAAGAAATTATAGAGAAACATTTGGAATTATTGCAGTAAGAAAATAGGAAACTCTCCATTAGATATGGGTGTCAATACCACATTCCTGTGTTAGAAGGAGTCAGAAAAATGAGTTGGTGTAGAGGAAGAAGTTCAAAGCACAATTTCCATGTAAGCAATTGGGGTGTGATTTAGGTAAAAACAATAACTATGTTCTGTTCACTTTTTCCATGCATTTCCTCATCCCATCCCTCCTTTTCAAATAGTCTAGGTTAATTTTGTAGAAGGATATGAACTTTGATCCCCAGAAAGACAGGTTTTGTAAATCAAGATGGCTTTAGAACCTTGACATGTTAGTGATCTGTGCGCTGTGCCTGACATCTAAGTAAACAACACCTTGGATTGGTCACATCTTCTCTACTATTCTCTCTTGTAGTAGAGTGGCATAAAATGCCACTCTAAAAAGTCATGGTGCAAAGTGAAGTGATGAGGGAATGATATCACTACGACCCCAAATTAAACATTCAGACATTACAGACTTCTGCATTGAGGGAAATCAATATAAAGCACTTGTGTTTACTATTCTTCACTATTCCAGTTGGTCATGGCAGGAAATTTGAAGGAAAAAAACCACACAGGGAAAAACAGCCACATTAGAAGAATTTTATTGAACTAAGAGGATTCTTCTTCACTTAATGCCAATCTACTTTTGTGATCTCATTTTTTTCTCCTAATGCTCTATTGAGATTAGGAATATAACTTAAATTCTGTAACTTAAGAGACAAAGGATCCAAGAGGTTAGGTGCCTGGGAACATGAAACTTCTTTCCTTGGAGACAGACTCTATTCCATTGGTATGAAAGAGCAAGCACATCTCATGGATACTTAGGTCCTTTTCAAGAGATTCTGAAAAGATGGATAAGCTAATGCATTTATACATATATATATTCTCTCTCTTTCTCTGTCTCTCTCTCTCTCTCTCTACACACACACACACACACACACACACACACACACTCACATGCACTCTCATTCACACACAATATTTTAGCATAAATGAACACAAGTATGTAGATTTTATTCATTTTGGAGGGTTTTATGCCATTTACAGGTTAGAACCATAAATAGTGGAGTGGGCTGAGATAAAGAATTTAATTTCATTTATAAGCACACTGGTTGAAATCATTCAGTTATTTTCTCATCAAATTAATTTTCTTATGCTTCATAAGGTGGTGATATTTCAAACCACGCATACATGAAACACAACACAAAACTCTTCCCTCAAAGCTTCAGGACTTGGGGAATATTACTAGTATTCAGATTTTTCTTCCTGACTATTATTTAAATTAATTTCTCTTTGGAGAATGTTAAAAAAAAACTCAAATATGTGTTATCCTTTTTCAGTTTACTTAAGTGACAGACCCACCAGGGGCTGCTTTGGAAGGCACATGTTTTTCTGGAATATCTCATGGCTATTCTGAGGAGGGACAGAGAGATTGATATTTTACCTCCTCTCACCTTCCTCCTTCCATTCCCCAGATCAAGCTTCCCAGCCTGCATACTCTGTTGGTCCAGACTCCTGTAAACCTCTGGGCTCACCTCCATCAGGACACACAACTGACTGATTTCACTCCTTTCTCTTTTCCTTATTTAGAACATAGAACTTCCCTTCCTTCCTTGGAATAATGAACTCATGGAGCTATTGAAACTTGAAATCCTGTCCTAGGGCTTCTTAAACAAGGGTGCATAACAGGATCATTTGTACACACTTTGCAAATCTTCATTGGAATCCTCTTCTTGCTTTAGGCAAAGTCGTCATTGTTAATTCAGGAATCTGATATATAGAAGGATTAGTGAAGCTTATTTTCTCACCACTTTTTTTTTATGAAATTATCCAATAAGTATATTCAATAATGGCAACAACAATGTATTAGAATAATTTTTAAAAACAGGTGCACGGATTACCTCTCTGGAGTTGCTAATTTACTAGATCTGGGTTGTGTTATTGAAATTGTTTGTGGTGAAATTTTTAAGAGTCAATTCAGCAGACATGGTGGCAGACACCTTAATCCTGATCACTTGGGAAGCTGAGGCAGGAGGATGACAAGTTTGAGGCCAGCCTCAGCAACTTAGTGAGACCCCAGCAACATAGTAAATCACTGTCAAAATTTGTTTTAAATTAAAGGAGTGGGGATGTAGCTCAGTGGTAAAATGCCCCTGGATTCAATCCCCAATATCCACCCCCAAAAAAGAGTCAATTCAGGCAATTCTTAAAATCAGTTAAGGGGTTGGAAATGTAGTTCAGTGATAAACTATGTGTTCGACATATCTTAGACCCTGGGTTTAATTCTCAGCGCAAAAAGAAAAAATGTAGAAATGAGGAAATACATTTCAGTCAGGCACAGTGATACATGTCTGGTATTGCCAGTTACTCAGGAAGCTAAAGAAGGAGGATGGCTTGAGCACAGGAGTTCAAAGTCAGCCTGGGAAAGATAGGGAGACCTGTCTCAAAAGAATAAGTTAGGGAAAAATCTAACCTGAGATAGATGTCAAATATTCTCTTATTTGTCAGCTAATAAACATTTCTTTAAATCTCAGTTCATCACATGTAAAACTTTTCTTATATATTATTTTATTGTTGTTATCTTTATCAATTGCTTGGTTTTGTTTAACTTAAAATGCAAATATTATAAATATAGAAAATAAAATAGAATAGCTTAATTTTCTATGTGCATAGCAAAATACACATTTATTTTGACATGTTTTAGTAAAGCAACATGCTTTAAATTGTTTGTCACTGACTTTTTTCAGTTTAAATATGTTACATCTGTAGCTCTTAAGCAGAATATTATTTGTATAAGAAGCTATTTTTCACTAACCTAATAATACTTCTGGGGTAGATGAGAAGTTTTCTAATGCTGAAATTTTTGTTCTTTTTTTTAAATTATTGTTAGTTTTGTGTTTTTGTGTGTGTGGCATTTATTTCAAATTTGTTACATTTTTCATAGGTCAACACAAGTCCTAAAACAATGGTTATTGTTAAAATTATCAGTGTATTTAAATATGTAATGGTTAATGTAACATATTCAGTTCACAGCTTGGTAAGATTCCTTTTAAAGATTTTTTTCCTCCCTGTGAAAAGCAGTTCATTTGGTAATGTCAGCATGGATTATTTAAGATCTTTCTTCCAACTGAAGCAGAAATAAAACTGACTGTGATAGTTTTCCTAAATCTTACATACAATGCAGAAGACTGACTGCTTTATTACAATCTCTATCACTCAGATTCACACATAAATTTTACTCATACATATGCAGAATTACCTTGCTTCATTTAATGCCAACATAGCATTCCACAGAATCACTGTACCAAAAATTGGCTGATGGCAAGTGGTTTTTAAGATTTGGAAACAAACATGTCCTATGACTCACAGGAAGGTATCACCCTTCCAAAATGCCAATGTTGCTCCTATTGATAAATACTGGGAATTCTGTGCTTCCAAAGAAATTTCACAGTCATCAGTAATATTCCCATCAAGTTCCATGAATATTTTTTATATTTTCCATTGTAGACGGACACAATACATTTATTTTATTCATTTATTTACATGTGGTGCTGAGAATTGAACCCAGTGCCTCACACATGCTAGGCAAGCTCTCTACCATGAGTTACAACCCCAGCCCCATGTTCCATGAATATTGTTGGCCCTCAGAAAAGTTTTTGAAGTCCCCCAACAAACAGTGTACTGCAGTACCTGTTTTCAACACTGTTCCCAACACTTTTAAATGCAATATAATAAAAATAAACGTGCAATAACGTGCAATGGAAATTTTTACCACTACCAAAGATCCCATCACACAAATTTGCCACCTGTTGATATTTAGTATTCTTTCCTTAAAATCTTATACTACCTGCATCAGAACATCATACTTGAAAGAAGAAAACAAGAAAGGAAAGTTCTCACCAATGGTGGAACTGGAAATTGTCTGCAAAGCTTTAAGAAGGAAATTTTGTTTGAGCTGTGAAATGATAAGTAATGACTGGACAGGAAGGGAAGGTCTCCAGGGATCATTCCAGATCTGCTTCCTGGTGCCATGTTCCCAGCTGCCTTCCTCCATCACACACTTCTGCCATGATATTCTGTCTCACCTTAGGCCCTGAGAAATGGAGCTGGCTGTCTATGGACTAAGACCTCTGAAACTGTTTGCCCCCAAAATAAAGTTTTCCTCCCCTCATTGCTCTTGTCTTATCTTCTGGTTGCAGCACCAAAGAAGCTGACTAAAGCAACAACTATAAAATATGATCCAAGACATTAGGGGTTGAGAATGAGGTTGAAGAACACGCAGTGCCTGGACATGTCCACTATTGTGTATAACAACTTCTGGGGAAAGCATATTTAAAAATTATGAGGTCCTGTTGGCTCAATAGTAGTCAGAGAAGGAGAGAATCTGTAGATCAGGAGAAGCTGTTATGAAAAAGAAGGATTTGAGTTGCATCTTGTAAGGTAGATAGGATTGGAGTCTTTCGAGGGGAAGGAAGTATGGAAAGGGCTAACAAAGGAATGAGAATAGCTCAGTTAAGATGGATATCATGAGCCTATAAAGTGAACAGACAATGTCAGGGGAAGTCTTTGCAAACTGCCATATTTGAAGATGAGCCAACCAAAGTATTTGCTTTTCAAGGATGTTGTGCAATTCAATGCCAACTTTCTGCCTAGTCCTGGATGAAAGGATGAGCCCAACATATCTGGTAAGGGTCCATTGAGCAAGGCAAGATTCTAGGAAGAAAGGTTCCAAGTGACAAGACTGACCATTCTGTAAAGACCAATTTATCTCTTTGGAGTTCTCTTCACTTGTTTCAGCTCCACACTGGCTTCCTTCTTGGGCACCTCATAGGCACAAACCAACATGGCTTCCACTTTGCTCTACTGAGAAGACTTATTTGACTCTGGAGAAACTGACCTTTGTTTTGTTTTTTAACCCAAGGGTCCCAGGGATCCCTCAGATTTCTGTCATTTGAGGAGTTTTTGCTGAATCATATTCATTATTTCTCCCCACCCCCAGTTTGGAAATTTCTGGACTACAATTATTTATGTCCTGCCTCTTTTCCTTCCAAAGGTTATTAATTGTATCTTTTTACTATCTTTCACTTCCCATGAAAAACTTCTTGAAGGTTCATAGTGTCCTGAGAAATTCCTATTTGTGAGACTCCCAGTGTAGCATAATACCCAATATCAATTTCTCTCTTTGTCCTTAATAGAATTTCAAACATGCAAACCCCCTGTCTCTGCCTCCCACCTCACCACTGACTTGAGGGAATGATATTAATTATTACAAACCTGTCAGGACTGGGAATTTACCTGAGGACACTTACTGGTTGAGAGCAGCCAACAATCTTACAATGGCCAATCAGATCAAAAACACAGCCTTTTACTCCATGGTTGGGAATGAGTTTTCCCCTCTCCTGGGGGAAAGAAACAAGAAAGAAAGTAGCCTCAAAAATGTCAACTCAAAGTGGAAGAAATACCTAGGAATTAGACCAAAAACACTACAAGTGCTGAAAGAAAACAGGGAAAATACTCCAACATACAGGTGCAGATGTCTTCTTCATCAGAACTGCTAAAGCTTGGAAAACAATCCCCAAAATTAATAAATGGAGTGGCTTCAATTTAAGAAGTTTTTTTTTCACAGCAAAAGAAACAACTAAGAGTGTGAAGAGCAAACCTACAGGAGGGGAGAAAATCTTTTCCAGCTATGCTTCTGAGAGGAGATTAATATCCAAGATATATAAAGAACTCAAAAAAACTTAACACCAAAAAAAAAAAAACCACAATCAGTAAATGGACAAAAGGACCAAACATACATTTCTCAAAAGAAGAAATACAAATGGCCAAAAAAATATGAAAAAAACTGTTCAACATTCTCAACAATCAAGGAAATGCAAATCAAAATTACATTGCGATTTCATCTCACTCCAGTTATAATAGCAATCATTAAGAATACAAATAATAGTGAATACTGATAATAATGTGGTGAAAAAGGTACACTCATACATTTCTTGGTGGGATATCAAATTAGTACAGTCATTCTGGAAAGCAGTATGGAAATTCTTTAAAAGACTAGGAATGGAACAACCATATGGCTCTCTATTCCACTCCTTAGTGTTTATCCAGAACAACAAAAGTCAGCATACTATAGTGATGCATGCATACCAAAGTTATGCAATGCATACATGCATACAATAGCCAAGTTATGCAATTAGCCTTGGTGTCCATCTACAGATGAATGGATAAAGAAAATGTGATATATACATACACACCTATTTATAGATATACACATACACATACATACACAATGGAGGCTCACTCAGTCATAAAGAAGAATGAAATTATGTCATTTACTGGTTAACAATTGGAATTGGAGAACATTATGCTAAGTGACATAAACCAGACCCACAAAGTCATGGTAAATGTTTTCTCTCATGTAGAAGCTAGAGAGAAAGGGGGGAAAAAGGAATGAAAAATCGGTCTCACAAAAATAAAGGGAGACTAACAGATGAGAATAAGGGGATTGAGAAGGAGGAAGGAGGGTAGAACATGGGGAAGTTTTGGGAAACAAAATCTACCAAATTTTGCTATGTTCATATATGAATAAACCACAATGAAACCCTCTTTCACCTATAATTATAATGCATTAACTAAAATAATAATAATAATAATAATAATAAATAATAATAATAAAAGGGAGATCAGTAGAGTCGAACAAGTGGATTGTAGGAAGGAGTATGGGAGGGGAAGGGAAGGTACAGAGGAATGAGATTGATCAAATTATGTTAAGTTCATGTATGAATATGGCATAATGAATCCCACTATTGTGTATAATTATAATGTACCAATAAAAATGTTAAGTAAAAAAGGAGCATAGAAATAAGTATATACATTGTGATTTAATTCTTATAGAACAAGAGTCCATTTGTAAATGTTTCATGTTGAAAAAAATTAAAAGAAAAGATAGCAGGAATATTTAATTATGTTTAGTAGGATTAAGGTTTTTTATTCCTTGCTTATGCTTCTTTGTGTCATGTGAATGAATGCATATTCTTTTAATTAAGAGAAATTTTTTTTAAAAATACCTTTTAATTGTAAAAATATGGTATATGTTAAAAATGAGTTAGAGTAATGTCATAGAATAGAAATATATTTGGAACCATATATCTAATTTTAAATTTTGTAGTAAACACATTTTAAAAGTAAAAACAAATACATGAAATTAATTTAATAACATTTCGTTTAACACAGAATATTCAAGGTGCCATTAGTTTAACACATAATCAATGTAAAAATAATTGGTAATATATTTCACATTTAATATTTGTACTATGACATTGAACTTTTGTTTTACACTTTTAGCACATCTCCAATTGCATTAGTCACATTTCCAATGTTCAAAAGCCACATATGATTTATTGTTATTTATTATACATGCAGACATGAAACGTACAATAGTCTTGAATCTCAAATTGGTCTGAAACTTAATTATTTGGTTAACCATCACTTCACTGAAAATGCAGTTGATATGAATTAGAGACTACAAATTGAAGTGCCTCTACAGGTCAGAAATGTGATAGATAATGTGAATAATTAAAACTGGGTAAAAAAAATATGAGATTGAAGCACATGTCTTTCTAAAGTGTTGCAGGCACCACTAAGCTCCCTTCATTCAATTGGTACAGCATTGGAATGCAGACTCAATATTGACAGAGCTAGTTTTTCATGGAAGCCTAAAATCTGCATTTTCCTGTGCCATTTATGATTGACTGAATATTAGCAATGATTCAGAAACTGTGCAGCAGTTTATGAACCAAAAAAATCCTATGTGCTTGAAAAATTCAATTTCTCTCATGCCAAATTTTGACCTCTGGGATCAATAAATACATTTTAAAACCCTCTAATTTTATCAACTTTGAAACATTAATTAAAGTACTCATTTTTAGTGAAATAACACTTTTGTTTTTTCTATATTACATACTTTATAAAATTAATAACTAACATTTACTGAGAGTTTGTATATGATAAGTATCTTTCTAAACACTTCATTTTATAGATAAGAGAAATGAAACTAAGGGAAGAGGTTAAACAACTTTCTTTAAGGTCATAGAACTTGTAATTGGTGGTGCCAATATTTGATCTAAGGTCTGTCTGACTCCAAAGTCTATGCTTTTACAAATACTCCTTTTACCTGCCTGGGAGTATCCATGTCTAGGTAATCAACAAATCTCTCTTTCTTTCTCTCCTTTCTCCTGTTTCTCTCTCTCTCTCTCTCTCTCTCTCTCTCTCTCTCTCTCTCTCTCTCTCTCTCTCTCTCTCTCTCTCTCTCTCTCCCTCTCTCTCTCTCACACACACACACACACACACACACGCACACACGCACACACACCACATTCTTTTATGTCCACAAAATTATTGCATACATGTGGCCTCTGTCTGCCTTGGTCTATTATTCTTTTATCTGGTCTTTCTTCATTCTTATTATACATCTCCTTTACAAAAGATGTTTTCTTTCCTCACTTTCATTTTCCTTACATGAGCTTATCCCTGTTTTAATGAACAGCATGAGGGAGGCCTTTAAGTTAATGGTATGCTCTCAACAGATAACCATACACATCTCTTCCTAACTCTTCATTAAAGTGACATCATGTGGGTAATTGGGAATCAACTATAGTAGGAATATTTGTATAGTAGAGTAGGTTAACACTACACAGTGTTTACTGGAAACCCAAGTTGTTAAACATTTATCAGTACACAAATGCCTTTGTAACTCACTATTCAGGCATCTGAGTTTTTCTGTCTGATCATGGCTATAAGATTTTTTAATAGCTTGCATTTATATTTGCCCCATCTTTTTTTTCCTTTGGTGCTGTAAACACTATATTTTGGAACTAAGATTTTACATGAACTCCAATAACTGATTATGCTGAGTCATAATGTGTGTGGTGAATTTTATTCCTTTGGCATTCCAAAGACAATTTTATTTTCTCATTCTTTTGGGGCACCATACTATAAATTCCCAATAGTCTGAACTTATTTTTTTAAATATTTTAGTAGCTTGAACATCTACTAATTAACATCTGCTCTGAATCTGTTTTCCTCACTAGGCCATCTGGATATTATAGTCAGAATGTCTAACTCATTCTGTGTTGTGCTTTACCCTGTTTTTGAATCTTTCCTTCTCTCTTATACCACTTCTTACACTACATGTGTGCCCTCTATATCATAGTTTCTCTCTGTAAAATCTTGTAAGTTTTTCTATGAACTCCCACTTCTGTTTCAACCTCAAGACACTTGAAAGCTCTCCAAAATTCTGTTCCCATGGGTGTCTTATTATTATCATTTTCTTTCCTGAGGTTTTTTCTTGGCTGTGCTTCCATGTGACTACTTCCAGATGACACTGATTGGACTACTAGATATCTGAAACATTTTCATTGCCATTATCACAGATAATTTACTTATTCTAGAAATGGAAAATCATTACTTGTCTATCAGATTTACCAATTCATAGTTCCCAGAGCACATCCACATTTCTAAGATTTGAGGCCTCTGGAACCCACAAAGTATATCCTCCATCTGTTTATAATATTCCCTAAACTTTGGGCTTTCTTGAAAAAATAACTCTTTGATTACATACAACATGCCACATTCAATCGAATTGGATAATGAAATGGTTTCATATGCCTGTGGGTTCATCCTATGCTCTCAGTCTCATGTTTTCTCTAATAGTGAATAAATATACCTTTTTATTGTAAGTATTTACTCAACCACAAAAGTGATTTTATGATTTATATCTTCATCTTTCCAACATTTGCAGCCTGACAGTACTATTTCAAAAAGATTTTTCCTTCTAGAATTAAGCAGTTTATTTTGACAAATATCATTAAAAATAATTAGCTGTTTTGCAAAGACTCATTCAAAGTGCTGATATAAGAATATCAGGGCTGGGGAGGTAGCTGGGCTGGGGAGGTAGCTCAGCTGGTAGAGTGTTTACCTTGTAAGCACAAGGCCCTGAGTTCGATCGCGAAAAAAAAAAAAGAATATCAAACAACTATTTGTGTTTATTCCGTGTGTTATGTGTGAGTTGCCTCTTCCTGACCCTCAGACTACCCTGCATTTTCATTGCATAAAACAAATTAGCTTTTTTATTTCATTTTTTTTATTTTTATCTTTTCTGTTTCTCTATTTTTTATTTAATTTTATTGGTTCCTTTTAGTTATATATGACAATCAAATTTATTTTGACATAATTATAAAGTCTTGCCATATAATTGGCTCCAGTAAAGACTAGCTTTTTTTCTTAACATTTGCCAGATTTTCGGAGTCTGTGGCCCTAGGCCTATCTACATATGAGGCTCTTTTTCAAACACACACACTTTTTCAAGCTTACATTGATTAGTCCTATCATCTTATTACAAGATGAGACAAATGGTGTTGCTAAGACACCTAATTTATTTTATGTTAGTTTGTATAGTTTGGGGTTAAAATTATGAGACCACTGAGAATTTGAACACTGACCATTAAGTTATGGATCATTTTAATGTGTGAAAATAGTGCTATGATCTGGGTTTTTAAACATCATTATCATTTATAGATAAACAGTGTATTAAATATTACTGTGTAACAAATTACCTCAAAATTTAGCAGCTTAAAAACATGACTTTTTATTATCCCAGAGATTCTGTGAGTCAGAAGACTGGGTGTGGCTAATCTAGGTAGTCTGCCTCAAGCTTTTTATACAAGGCTGCAATCAAGATGTTGGCCAGGACAAAGGTTTTATTGGAAGACTAGACAGATAAAGCATCTGTTTCCCAAACCCATTTTGTTTTTTTGGCAGAATTCAGTTCCTTGAGGGCTATTGTACACAGGGCCACAATTCCTCACAGGCTGTAAGCTGAAGGACACTCTCAGTTTTTTGATTGTATGTGCCTCTCTAACATGAAGCTTGTCTCATCAAAGCCAGCAGAAGGCAGTGAGGAGAATGGGTGAGAGAGAGGATGAAGTCACAATCTCCTGTAATGTAATCTCAGAAGTGACATCCCATCACATTTTACTATATTCTACAAAGCAGAAAGCAAGTCTTAAGAAATTGTCTCTGCTGGGCATGGTAATGCACGTCTGTAACCCCAGCGGTTCCAGAGGCTGAGACAGGAGATCAAAAATCCAAAGTCAGCCTCAGCAATTGAGTGAGGTCCTAAGCAACTTAGTGAGACCCTGTCTCAAAATAAAAAATGGCTGGGGATGTAGTTCAATGGCTAAGCAACCCCAGGTTCAGTCCCTGGTACCTACCCAAAAAAGGGAGAGTCAGAGAGGGAGACAGACAGACAGACAGAATGTCCCTATTCTCTATAGGAGGGGTAATTAAACCAGGGCCTAAATACCACTCTTAAGGGTAACTTGAAATCTACATGTCTGAGTTCCGTCAATAAGAATTTTTAAGGGCCTTCATTACATTTGTAGCCCATTAAAAAGTTTTTTGAAGCTAGACCTGATGTTAGTATGTATTTCTTTTTTGTACAATTCATTTTCTTTAAAAAATGCAATTGATTGCACAAAAAATCACCCAGTGCCTCACAAGAAATGACCACTGACGATTTATTTGGTGTACATACTTTAAATCTAAAGTAGAAAACCTAAAGATTTATTTAAGGTTCACATCCTGTGTATTTTAATGCTTCTCAAATGAATTTTCATGTTCGCCTGTATGGTGTTCTGTTACTATAGTTACTATTTAAGAATTGAGATTATATATATGTGTGTGTGTATGTGTGTGTGTGTGTGTGTGTGTGTATGAATACATTTATATGTGTATATATACATACACATACACACACACACACATCATTTAGACATTGATGTGCATCAGAATCCCTAGAGAAATGTGCTACAAGTTCTAGAACCTCATTCATAGACCTAGGATGGGATCACAGATCTATGTATTCAATAATGTCTACAGGTGATTCTTGCACTGATGGAAGATTAGCATACTTTTAGAAATGCTAGAATATCACTAAATCAAACTAGTGTCCTTTTTAGGATTTGCAAGGAGTGTCTTCTAGAAAAGGGAGGTTACACATCTACGGTTATTTGTTTAAGAACTAAACTAAGAACTAAGAGATCCTAACTCAGTCCTCATTAATTTTACTTAAGTTTTTATCTCTTATCAGGCAGAAATCACAGGATGATCAACAAATATTGCAGTCGTGAGAGGAATAGGAGGTTGACTGGGTTATTAAGACCTGTCTTTGGGTACTCTGTTAAATATTTGAAAGGAAAAATCTTAGGATAGGAGTCATGCATAATAATAGAGAATGGGTGAAAAACAGAAAAACAGAGGTCATACACTCATGACCTTTCAGTTATGTGAAGCCAATTGCATCCCAATTCATTTTTTTAAAAGTCCTAGATTTATTCATCTGGTTGAGAGATCTGAATTCAGTTGGTGTGTATTTATGAAGTGACCCCAATAGTCTCATAAGGTCAATAAAATTGTTCCCATTTCTTCTCAAAGTACACAAAATATAAAAAAGCCACATCAACCCATCTCACAGCAACAAGTTCCTTTATGAATCTTTTTGTATATTTAATTTTTGTAATCCCATGTAATAATTAGATACATATAAGCTTTAAAATAAAAAACACGGTTTGCTTTTAAACTGCTTTATTAACTTCACAATATATAATGAGCATCTTTCCATGCAATAGGTAAATTCTGCTAACAAAAATCTTACAGACTGCGTCAAAAACACAAAAATTCAATTAGAAGCTGGTAACTGGAGACACAAGAGAATGAATGACATCAAAAAGCTTACAGTGGTACAACACAAACATGTAAGGTTAGGAGCAAGGGTCTCCCTATTGACTTCAGGGAAAACATCAGGATTCAGGGCATAAGGCAAAACTCATCATGATGGTCATGGTGTGGGGGGTCAGTGCTAACTGCACGCAGGCTATGACTCAACTGCCTTTCCCTCAGCTTTTCCATGAGCTGTCTCACCTCCTCCCCAAACCTTTCCATATTCTCTTCTCTCATCCTTGCCTGTGGCTCTCCAAGCCTGTGCATCAGGTCCCATCTATAGTGCAGGATGGGCCGCCTAACACGGAACCGCCTACGATTTCCTCTAGGCACAAGGTATTCCCCAGCTTCCAAAGGGAGGGCTAAGGGCTCCCCTTTATTAGCATCTTGCTCTTTTTCTTCCTTTTCCTTTTGGGCATTTTCCATGTTGATATTTTTTCCCACTTGTTCCTCTTTGGATTCCATTACTCCTAGAAGACAAAAGGCAAAAAAATTCATGAATTTATGGTGGACATTTCAGCACCGAGGACAGAGTCCCAACTACTCATCTTTTACTATTCAGTGCCCTGGATATCGACGTTGTTTACTTTTTAATTTCGCTTCTCCCATCTGAAAGGCTTTGTTTGCCCTCTAGGGGGCCTCCAGTGTAAGCCCTCCCCTCTCCCTATTGATCCCCCCGGCCCCCGCTAAACCACCATTTTCCCTACCGATCGATCCCCAGATTTCTGCAGGCAGTAAAATGGAGGAGCTAGGTTGGGGAAATTTGGGGTTGGGGTCTTGAACTGGGTTCTGCACTCCTTCCTTCCCGCCCCCGCCCCCCTGCCCTGCCCCCTCACCGACCTGGGCCTATCCTTGCCGTCTCCTCCTGCTGCGCCCGATTCTCGCCACCAGGTGCGCCGCCGCGACTCTTGGTCCGCAGACCTGCAGACAGCCGAGGCGGGGGCGCAGGGGGCAGCTAGGGCCGAGTGCTCGGCGCCGCCCCGGCCCCCTCCCCGCTGCGTCCCCAGTCCCCTCGCCGCCCCGCCCCCCGCGGTGTTCACCGTTTTCGCTCGCAGCGACTCCAGGGTGATTTCCCTGGGCTCTAACTTGCTCAGCTGCCCCTCCCCCTGGAGCCTCAGCCGCCCTGCACCCCCACGTCAGGGCGCCACTATTTATGTGCTGGAGAATGCTGGAGTGTGGAGAAGGCTGGGGGCCCCGCTGCGCGGTTCTTCACCCGCGCTGGGCCTACAAGCTGCTGCGGGCCTGGCCGCGACGTGCGGGCCCCAGGGCCCTTACCTGCTCCGCTTTCCCTGGGCCCGATGCCAGCCCGCCGTGCGCAGGGCAGCGGGGAGCTGGTAGCCAGACGCGAGTGACGACTGCACCCTAGGCTGCGTCGCTCTGCAGCTCTGGGTCACGTGAGGGCCGCGCGTCACCGCGAAACTCGCCCTCCCTCCAAACCCCCACAACACCGACTGGTGGGCAGTCAACAGGACCCCCCTTCCCCGTCTGTGTGCAGTGCCCCCACACGCACTGCTGTGTCACTCATCTCAGTCCTCTCCAATCTGAGGCCCCACAAGTGGCATCACCATCTTGTGGTTGGATTTGGCCCTTTTCTGGTTATCAGGGAGGATCTGTTCTCCTCCCCCTGCATCCCCCACCCCTTATCTTGGCCTTGGTCTGTTCTGCTTTATCTTATCTCCTGCCTGCATATGTGCTTCCTAATAATTTCTCTTTGTTTCCTTTTTAAAAATTAGCATGCCTGAAAATTGGAAATTATGGAATTTCATTTTTGAAAGAAATGGTTTAGCTGGGGGAAGTAAAAAATCATTGTTTATGTTTACTTGTACTACACAGAAGATGTTTTCTTCTGGGCTCCACTCACTGTCATTTTTAGAACACTCTAGCATGTTTGAAAAAGAAAAAGAGGGAATACTTCTAACAGTCTGTGTTTCTAAACTCATCTGTTAAATACATTTTCAGAGAAAATTTCAGTTGTCAGATTATGAGAATTTTATGCAAATAATCTATTTTCTTTTCCTTCTGGGACAAATTTCCAGTGTTAATAAATGTTTGCTTTATTCTATTTTAATAAACATTCATTAAATGTAGAAAAATATTTGCTGACTACTGACATCATCTGCTGAAAATTAATGACTATTATTATTGATGATTATGAAAATCTAAGCAAAGGAAAGTTTTCTGAGGTCAGGAATGTTGAAGGCTGCAGAGACATTCAAATCACCCCTGCTCCACAAAAGGTTAGGAAGGTACTAATTCTTCTACCACAACATTTCAGAGCCTCTCATTGATACTGCAGATTGGAACATTTGATTCCGTGACCACAGAAACGCAATCAAGTCAAGTTAGCATGAATATACAGACAGAGCTTTAATTGGGGCTTCAACTGAAGAGAGAAAACATTGGTCAAGGGACCAGGCTGCTTCTTGAATAAAGGGAGATTAAAGTTTTTGTTGATTTTCTTAGGTGGGCTCAAGTCTGAAAATTTTCCATTGGTCATGGTCATGGTTCTGAAATATGCTTCTTCTTGCCTGAGACTTTTATCACCATATAGTAACAGTCAACTTGTCCTGGGAACTGTTGAGTTAGTCATGTAGCTGATGCCATCATCCTATACAAACATTCTGACCTTGTAGCTCAATCTGGGCCTTATGAGAAGTCTGAAGGACTTAGGGTGCTTGGGCTGCTATAGCAGCTGAAAAAACACAAAGGAAAAAAACACATACCAGCTCTATCAGGCAATCAACATGTCTACAGGCAAAGTTGAATAGAATTTGCTCCAAAGTTACGGCACCAAAGGGGACAGACATAATATGAAGACAGAGATATCAAGCCTTTCATCCCATTCTAGTGCCACATCAGACATCTCTAGACCCAAGTGAAGAGTTAGTATTTTTTCAGCAAAAGTGGCCTTCAAGTCCCTGAAAGGTAAACTAGGCAAACATTATTATCATAAACCATATGTCAGGGGTGTTATGTGCTAGGTTTTCACCAGGTAATAACTTCATCTTGTACCAACATTCTATTTCAGTGGTTTTATCACAGTGTCATGATGAGTCTTGTTGAAAAGCGCTTAAGTGTAGAGAAGCAATATGCCATGCTACAAAGGGTAATGATTTATTGTGCCCAAGGGTTCATTTCATTGTCCTCACTTTGGTGCCACCATAGTGATCCCTGATTTTCTCATCATTTCCAATGTTATACTGAATTTGTTGCTTACTCCAAAAACAGCAGTGGAGACAAGACCTTAGTAATTGTCTTTACTTTCTTTCATTTCTTCCCCAAATTCCTACCTAGTGACTCATGTCCTAGCATAGATGGGAGGTTTGTTCCCATATAGAAAAACCAGAATGATGCCCATCTACATTTCTGTAGTGAGTTTCCAGGAAACAAGAAGAGTAGAGAAGTGTTTGGGGAAAGTGGAGCTCCTAAATCTGCTTACCTCTCTTTTGTTTTGTTTTTGCAATACTGGTGATTGAACTCTGGGGCACTCTACCACTGAGCTACACCCCCATCCCTCCATTGTTTTTGAGACAGGTTCTGCTAAGTTGCTGATGTTGGCTTCAATCTTGTGAGCCTCCTGCCTCAGCTGAGATTACAGGTGTGCATGATTGTCCCTGACATTTCCCCCCTTTTCACCCACCCCAGTTGGAAGCCTATTTGGAAACTTCCTCCTGGATTTGGAGGTGCAGAATCCTGGGACCATCACCCTAACTTCCTCACTTCCAGGTTACTGAGGAAGAGCCTACTCTTGCTGCAGAGTCACTATCAGTGCATTTACCTACCAGTATACCCCTTTATGTTTATGCCAGGGCCCAAGGAGTACTGCCTGCTGATCAGCCTAAGTAAATTTGGCATTCTTTCAACCTGGAAATCTATGTAACCCCTTAAATGTTATTCAGAATTATGTGTGTAGGGAGCAGTGGTATATTCACATTTTTTTGTGGGGAGAGGGGTTGTTATATTTTGGATCTGGAATGTCCCCAAATACTCATGTATTCAATGATTGGTCCTCAGTTGGTGCTACTTGGAGGTGGTAGAAAGTTTAGGAAGTGAGACCTAGTAAGAGGAAGTAAGTCACTTGGGGTGTGTCCTTGGAGGGTATATCTTGTCCCAGGCCCTTTTCCCTTCCCTCCTCCCACCTCTCTCTGCTTCCTGGCCACCACAAGTTGAACAGCTTTCCTCCACCACACACTCCACATCATTCTGCCTTACCACAGACCCAGAATCAACTGAACCAAGTGACCATAGACTAAACCTCTAAAACCATGAACCAAAATAAATCCTTCCTTCTTTTAAGTTGCTAATCTCAGGTATTTTGTCAGAGTGATGAAGCTAAGTAACATACTTCTTGTCAGATTCTCAAAAGATACTGTGATTTCTCATCCCTCAGAAAGTTTCAGTATTCCTGACCTACAAGTGATACCTCTCTCTCTCTCTCTCCCTCTCTCTCTCTCTCTCTCTCTCTCTCTCTCTCTCTCTCTCTCTCTCTTTCTCTTCCAGCTTACACCCATTTTCCCCTTTGTTTTTCACCTCACAATCCTCCATTGGCCAACCCGGAAACTTGGCTTTCACTCTTATAGCCTTCTACATTGTCCCTCATATTCAATTAATAGGGAAGTCTAGTTAAATCTCTGCTATAGTTTGGATCTGGAATGTCCCAGAAAGACCCATGTGTTAAAGGCTTGGTCCTAGGGTGGCAGTATTATGAGTTGGTGGAAACTTCAATATATGAGGCCTAATTCTAGGTTAGGTCATTAGGAGCATGCCCTCAAAGGGAATTATGGGACCCTGATCTCTTCCTCTTTCACTTTTTTGCTTACTGATCATGATGTGAGTATGTTTGCTCTGCCATGCACTCCAAACATGATGTTCTCCCTCAAAACAATAGTTCTACATGATCATTGACTGGAATCTCCAAATCTATGAACCAAAATAAATCTTTTCATAAATTTATTGCTGAGGTATTTGTTATAACGATGGAAAGCTATCAGTCTGTCTCTATATCTTTTTAAAAAAGCTTTGTGGAGATATAACTTATATAGCACAAGATTCATCCATTTAAATGTACAATTCAGTGATTCTTTTTAGTATATTCATAAATATGTGTGATAATCACCATTGTCAATTTTAGAATAATTTCTTCATCTAGAAAAGAAACTCTGTGTATTTTTGCTATCATTTTTGTACTGCACCCATTCTCTCCAACCCAAAGCAACCATTACTATGTTTTATGTCTTTATATTTTTCCTTATTTTGGAAATCTGAAGTCAGTTCACTCCTTAGTAGACAACCTGTCCTCTCTGGTTGCTAATAAGATATTCTTTTGCATTTTGCATCTTCACCCAGGATGTGCCCAGATGTAAATTTCTCCGTATTTGTTCTGACCTGAACTGCATGAGAGTCTTTCATAAGTTTCAATTTTGGGACATCTCGCCCTTTATCCCCTCAAATGATCACTCTTCCTCCATTCTTTATATTCATGTCTTCTAAAATTTGTATTAGAAACATGTTGGACCTGTTCATTTCTAGTCTACATTTTTCTCTTTTATGAGTACCATTAATGAGATACAATCACATACCATGAAATTTAAAGTACACTTCTAATAGCTTTAAGTAAATGCACAAGGTTACAAATCAGTCACCATAATCAATTTTAAAATTTTTCTTCACCTCACAAAAGAACCATGCTTTCCTTATATATCAGCACACAATGACTCTTCCAGCCCTAGACCACTACTAATTTGCTTTTTGTGTCACTGTATTTTCAACTATTCTGGACATTTTATATGAATGAATTCATAAGATGTGGCCAAATATTCATGGTTGTACACTTCATGCACTCTGCCTCAGTTTCACCAAATTTCAGCAAGGTTTCTTTTCTTCCCACAATTCCCTGAACTTTGAATTCCACAAATCCTGGACAAGCACTAAAATATAAGGCATGCTTGCTATATTTATCCATTTTCAATTGCTACAACAAAATAACTGAAGCTGGGTAACTTGTGAAGAAAAGAAATTTATCAAGTTCACAGTTTGGGAGGCTGAATGTCTAAAGGACATGGTGCTGACTCCAGTGAGGGGCCCCCTGTCATGGATGATATCATGGTTGGAGTGAATAAGACCGAAAGAGATAGCACATGGCTATATAGGAAGCCAGAGAGACAAAGGAGGGGCCAGGCTTGTTCTACCATAACATCCCTCTTCTGAGAACTAACCAGGATTCTCAGGGAAGTACATTAATTCTTTCTGAAGCCAGTGCCTTCAATGACCCAATTACATCCCACCTGGGCTCTACTTTAAAGATCCCACCACCTCCCAATATCACCACATTGAGGACACAACCTCCAACACATGAACCCTGTTTGGGAACAAACCACATCTAAACTATTGCACCTTACCCAATTAAACCAGTCCTGAGCAAGATGTTTTTCCTATCCAGCCACATTGATTATTCAGTCCACTTCTCATTTCCTCAACTTCCCCTTACTTACTGTTACTGCTTAACACTCTTGATAAAAGAAATGCAATGGGCTGGAGATATAGCTAAGTTGGTAGAGTGCTTGCCTCCCATACACAAGACCCTGAGTTGCATCCCCAGCACCACAAAAAAATGAAACATCATTTCTTGGTTTTACTTTTGAGACATGTTCAGTTCTTGAGTGCAGAGCATTTTTCCCTGTTGTGATAGTCTTTTGGAGTAACAGCTCTCCTTGTCTAAGTCTGCATTTACTTCTATTTAATAGACATGGAGTTCTTATAACTGATTCTTTTTTAAATTTTTAATTTTTTTTATATATGCATGAGAGTAGGGTGTAATTTTGGCATACATACATGGAGTGCAACCCATTACAATTTTGATCCCATTCTTGTGGTTAAACATGATGTTGAATTACACTGATTCTTTTACTAAGCATAATATTTTCAAGATTAATCCATGTTATAGCATGACTCATACTTCACTTATTTTTATTGCAAAGTAATATTCAATTATAGTAATAGTCTATATATTATGGATCCAACATCAGTGGTTAATTCAAGGTCATGAATATTTATGTCTAGGTTTTATTATAAGCCTTTATATTGTGAGTCTTCTATTTGGTCTATGATCCATCTTAAGTTTGTTTTTGTGTATGATGTAAAATATAGATCCAAAATCATTTTTAATGTGGATACCCAGTAGTCCAAGCACCATTTGCTGAAAGGACTATCCACTTTTTAATTATCTTTATACATTTTTAGAAAATCAATAAGAGTTATGTGTGTACAGAGCATGGAATTTGTTGATCTATCCTAAATATAAGTAAAAAGTTAAACTAAGAAAATCAACAACTCTTCTGAGATTTGTAAGAGAACTTAGATCACAGTCCAAACTCCCCGACTCAAACTGGAGAGACAGGAAAGTACTAAAGAGAATGACAACATACCAGAGCAGAAAACTTCAGAGTTATCAGTGCCAGGATAGGAAAATCTGAACCATAAGGGACAAATTTCTGGAGGTTGTGTGTGAAAAAACTGGTACTTAAAAATTTCAAGGGGGTAAGGTGCAGTGGTGGCACATGGCTCAGAACTTTGAGGCAAGAGGATCTTGAGTTAGAAGCTAACCTCAGATATTTAGAGAGGCTCTAAGCAACTCGGCAAGACCCTGTCTCAAAAAAAAAAAATAATGCCAGGGGACATAGTCATGAGAAGGGGAGGATACTTTGGGGAGTTTTACCTCCAGATGCTTGAGTAGGTTCTCAAAATAAACAGAGAAAAATCTCCTCATCTTCCTGGCATGGGGAAGGAAAAAGGAACTATTTTGAGTTTTACCAGAATTCTGTTTTTTAACAAGGTCAACCTTCAGGAGAAGCTGGTTAACCAGAACTTAAACCTGATGGGCTTTCATCAGAGCCTAACCAACCCAGGAGAAAGGAAATAACCAATTCCAGCTGGCTCCAGTTTGTCACGTGGGAAAAAATAAATACCTAAAATTCAGTCCACTGTAACCACCCTGTCCCACCTAAGGAAGGAAAAAAAAACTGAGAAAACTTGTGATGTTTATAGTCCAGAGACAAAATATGAAACCTAATTAAAGGACTGTAGACCAGTTTCCCTTCCCCCACACTTTATCTGTACATTGCTAAAGGCCTATTTATAAAAGTTCTTTTTATCTAGCACATCATATCTAGATATCCAGAAAAAAAAGTGCAAGGTACACTAAAAAGTAAATACATATATATATATATGTATGTATATATATATATATATATATGTATATATGTATATATATATATATATATATATGATTCTTTAGATATAACAACAAAGGGTGCAATCCATGACAGAAATATTTGATAAGCAGGATTTCATTAAAATTAAAATGTTCTGCACTAGAAAGATACTGTCAAGAGAATGAAAATACTAGAAGGAAATATTTGAACAAAGCATGTCTTATAAAGGGCTATTATCCAAAATATTCAAAGAACTCGAAATACAGCAGTAAGAAAGTATCCCCATAAAAATGAGCCAAGGACCTAAAACAATACCCAACCAAAGATGTACAGATGACAGATAAACATGAAAAGATGCTCCACATAACATGTCATCAGGAAAATGCAAATTAAAACAAGACACAACTACACACCTATTAAAATGGCCAAGATCTAACACATTGAAAGCATTGAATATTGGCAAGGATATATTGGAAATGCAAAATGGTAAACTTTCAGCAGAATCCAGGACTAGAGATGGGACTATCCAGGAAGGATCTGTGGAGAATGCTCTTATCTGATGGCATGTATTCACTTGATACATAGCAGAGACTTACAAGGTTTTTGAGAATAATTTTCTCACCAAAAACACTACCAACCTGACCTGAAGAGAATGAAAAGAGGACAAAATAAAGGAAGCCTATTAGCCTTCAAGAAAAAGGATTACTCTCAGATCGGAACCACAGATACAAAGGCAGAGGTCACAGAAGGTCACCTCCACTATCCCAGAAATCAAAGCATCAAGCCACAGAGGATAATTCTTGGGCCTTGAAACCTAATAGAATTGTCCCTGATTGCTTTCAAACTTTCTTGGGACGAGTGACCTCTTTAGTTCTCTCAGGTTCTCCCTCTTGGAATGGGAATATTTACCCTATGTCTGTTCCATCAATGAACAGAACCTTCCTTGATAATCTCATAACCAGAATTTTCTGGTTTTACAGTTCCACAGATGGAGAATTATTCCCCTACATGGACCACAGAGTCTCACCCAAACCTGATGTAGGTACTTTAGATGATACAATTTGGGACTTTGAGAGCCATTACTTTTTTGTGGGGCTGGAAATCAAATCCCGAATACTGCACATGAAAGGGCCCTACCACTGAGCTACATCTCTAGCTCTAGTTGATATTAGGTGGGATATTTGACTTAATAGTTGATGCCAAAATGCATTAACTTTTAAATAAAGCAGGATGTAGTGAATGCATTTTTCATATGAGATAGATATGAATTTTCACAGGCCAGAGGACACAACAGAGGGTTTTGAAAAGTGATTTCCAAAAGATATGTTCAAATGCAGCCTCACAATGTGACCTTATTTGGATGTGAATAGAGAAATCTGGAGATGAAATCATCCTAGATTAGTGTGGATCCTACATCTGACAATGGACAATCTTGAACAGAAAAATAAACCAGAGAATGTCATGTGAAGATGGAGGCAGAGATATGAGTCATGCTGCCACAGCTATAACATCACCATTAGTAACCAGAAGCTGAAAAGGCAAGGAAGGATTCCCTCTAGAGACTCTGAAAGAAGCATGGCCTTGTTAGTACCTTGAGTTTGGACTTGAGGCCTTCAGAATTGTGAGAAAATAAATTCCTGTAGCTTTTAAATCATCCAGTTTGTGGTACTTTATTATAGCAGCTTTAGAAAAATTAATAGATACAAAGATACAAGCCTGCACATGCACATACACACAAATGCAATGTATTTTTCTGATAATACCCAATTAACTTCCTTTTCTAAATTAGTATCTCAACATTCACAGTTATGTTTTTATAGTTTTATGGTTAAACAGAGTTTCATAGATTTTGTGGATATTATCATTGCTTCTAATGACTAGTCAAGGTTAATGTCAGTTTCCTTTCTCTCACCATTTCTTTACATATCAAAGATATTAATAGTATGACAGTCATATATGTGGGCATTTTTTCTTCTCAGGATTCCACATACTCTTTAATGCTATTTCCCCTAAAAGGGGTTGTTCTTAAATTTGTATGGCTAAGAAACTAATATTGTTCTCTGCATAAAACTACCTAATGCACTAGGGACCCAGAATGCCAGTAGCCAAGTTTAACAGTGTTAGCATGCCCAACTGAGAAAGCCACACAGCCCTCTGGGGCACAGCTCTGGTCTAAATGTAGCTCCAAAATTTGAGTCTCTACTCCACTCCTTCCCAGGAGTTGCTCCTTCTGAGTATCCCTTTCTTTCTCTGCAGAACATAGATGTAAAGTCTGTCTCAAATGGATTTTTGTAGGTTTAACCTAACAGGCAATATCAGTCTTTATTAGAAAATAAACAGGGATTCTGAGTGGTGGAGCAAATACATGGAGCACTTGAGCTTTTGGATGCATTTGAGTCAGCTCTACAAGTTAGGATTTGGCTTTAAGTCACAACCAACTCAGTCAAAGAGAAATACTCATACTAGAACAAAAAATGCAGCAAAGTTGATGAGGAAGATGATGCTATCCAGGGATTTCTTCTTAGGGCTTTGTACTTAGGATTCAGGATCAGTCTTTCTGAGAGTCTCCTCTGGGAAGCTGCCCTCTGCCTAGAGGAAGTAAAAGAAGGAGTTTGGAGATCAGCAGAGCCAGAAGTCAATAGCCTCATCCCCAGGCCACCTGGCTTTTCCTTACTTCGCCTGAATCCCCAAACCTCACCTTGGGCAGAGCAAGAATTTGTGTAGCCCTGATGTAGTCCCAGTGGTTCTCTTGAAGGTACCTGGGGTAGAGAAAGGACAGGAGACATCCATTAGGACCCAGGAGGAGATACTCTGACAGCTTAATGACATTTCTAGTCTAAGTGACAGAAACATCCTCCATGTATAATGCAACATGTATAGCAGAATAAACCCTGTGGCACAATATGTCATTGGGGGGGTGGGAATCCTGAAAAGCTAAATGTCTTGTAATAAAGGAGCAGGGTCTATAGAACTTAGAGAAGTACCATATACTTGTTCAAAATAACTAGGTAGCTTACTATGTACTAGAAGGTAAATGTTCAGTGTGATATTGAGTGAAATAAAGAACTATCTGCAAGTTTCCATAATTCACTCCCATGATCCACCCAGCAAATATGTGATCACTGTGTATACTCAGCACTTACTTCTGAGACCACTTGAGGTTCATCCCGGACTGGACAGAGAAAGCCTGCACCATTTCCTGCTGCTCCTGGGAGAGGGCAGGCATACAGGTGGAGGAAGGTGTGGCCATAGGGATGGAGAAGGTGCTCTGGTTCCCCTTGGGGATAGGGTCCCCCACAAACAGCTTATCATTGATGATGCAAAGGCTGAAAGAAAAACAGACCCTCAGTTGACTGAAAAGATGTATAACCCCACACACCTAGCAAAAATCTTCCCCCAACAATCCTGCTACCTCTGCTCATCAACCAGATTCCTTCCATATCCCTACTGTGACCAATTTTTTGGCTGACATTCTTGACTCCCACAGAGGTCAACTTTGGAGACTGTCTACAAGCTTCACTATATTGATAGGTTTACCTATGAACCAGGAATGGTTTTACACTCACACTTGCCCTTCATAATATCAGAAAGGAGTGGACAGTGTAATCACCATTTTCAGAGAAAGACACTGAGTTACAGAGAGGTAGTATGACTTGCCCAAAGTCAGAGCAAGTGACCACATTCCCACACGTATGGGCTAAGGCTCAGATGAGTGCTCCCACTCATAATATAGCACTTACCTGGAGTTGCTTCCGGGAATAGCGATGAAGGTTCTGATGAAGGCACGAACAGAGCCATGAGACTTTCCTTCCACTTAAAGGACAAGAAACAACAACACCCATTTAGAAATGTGTATTCTGTACAAGCTCACACACTGTTTCCCAGTCAAGTTCTTATACTGAAGGGGACCAGAACCAGAAAACTGTTCACTTGGTGTAAAGAAGCTGTGGCAGGAATGGGAGGGTAAAAGTCAGAACAATCCACTCCTAACAATGGCTCTCTTTTTTTTCTTTTTTTTAAATTCATTTTTATTGTAAACAAATAGGATACATCTTGTTTCTCTGTTTGTACATGAAGTAGAGGTATACCAGTTGTGTAATCATACATTTACATAGGGTAATGGCGTTTGGTTCATTCTGTTATTCATTTTTCATTCCCCCCCACCCCTCCCACCTCTCTTTTCCCTCTATACAGTCCCTCCTTCCTCCATTCTTGCTCCCCTCCCACCCTCCATTATGTGTCATCATCCGCTTATCAGCGAGATCATTCGTCCAATGACTCTCTTAATATATGATGTGAAACCCACTTCAAAAGTTCACTTGATCCTTGTCTCACATCTGCCTAAGACATGGGTTCTACTTAGCCGCATTTTACAAATGGGGAAACAGAGAGGTCAAGTAATTGGTCCAAGGCCACAGAGTAAGAAACTGGGAGGACAGCCATTGAACCCCACAGCCTGTGTCCCTAACTAATACCAGAGCTGTGGGGCAGGAAGGCATGGGCCATGTTCAGACCAGGGTGCTTTGTGGGCAGAATGGGAGCACTGAGGGAAGAACAGGAAGAAAGGCCCATCATCAGGGATGCTGGGGGCAGTTCTGAGAGGGTGCCCACCCAGGGGAGGGAGCAGTAGGGCATCTGAGGAGGTCCTGTGAAGACACTCACCTTCCTTGAACACCCCATTCACAGAGAAGCAGAGCATGGTTTCCTGAAAGGAAAGAATGCAGGAGCTCAGGATCCTGCTTAACCTCCTAACCACCTCCAGCTTTCTGGCCCTGCCCCAGGGAGGAAGCAGGTACTCACTGTCTGGAACCACATGTCCACCACAAAGGAGCTAAGGTCGTGCCGAGTCTTGGGCAACACACTAAGGGAGTCCACAATGTCACATTTTGTATACTTCAGCAGCTGCCTCCGCAAGTCTGTAGAGGAGAAGGGAAATGGAGATGAGGGGGACTGCCATACCCTTGTCCTTGACCCCCATTACTGACCCCTTCACACCCCCATATGCTGCTGCTGAATCTTCCCCATCACACACTTACAGGAATCCTTGAGCTTCTTTATATCCCTGTTATACTTGAAGTACTCACACAAGCTGCTCCTAGAAGGAAAAGAGGAACAAGAGGTGCACATATTTCCAGGAGCTAAATTATGTCTGCTGGGGAGTCACACTGCCATAGACCAGAGTCTGAGCTGTGATACTCACAGGGCTGGATCCTTAGGGTGGAAGGGAATGGTCAGGGAGAAGCAGGCCTCAATATGATAAGTGCCCAGGAGACTTTTTCGGTCTCCATAGTCATAGATCAAGTAATACCTGCAGGGAAGCAAATGGAATAGTCTATCTCTATGGTTTGGGCCTCAATTAGACTTAAAATTTTTCATCAAGTAGGCTTATGATAATATGGCCTCACCAACCCAACCCCTTCTTCAGAACCCCAGAGGTACTTACTGCTGCAGGAATTGTAGGATCAGATTCTTCAGTATGTCAGATCCAAAGAAACTTCCCTGGAATAAAATGAATACTGAGGATCACACATGTTATGTGCTCTTTATATACCAACTTAAAATGCTACATGGGGTTGGGGAGATAGCTCAGTTGGTAGAGTGCTTGCCTTGTAAGCACAAGGCCCTGGGTTCGATCCCCAGCACCGCAAAAAAAAAAAAAAAACCCTACATGATCCTCTCTCTTCACCTTGCAAGTTGGTAACTTCTTGTGAGCTTCAATGCCACGTACAGTTGGTCTAGATGACTCCTGCCCACCCTGGGGAAGGCAAGAGGAGGCATCAGTGCAGAAAAATGAGGTGATGCTGGATGATTAGAGAAATGGATGGGTCCAGGAGATGGTGAGGTCACAAGTTAGATGTAAAAAGGCCCTGGAAATGATATGGACAGAACTACAGCTAGGATTGTGCCAAGGGGTCCCTGTGTGAGAAAGATCATAGCCTTTGTCAGGTTCCTACATGGGTCTGTATTGCCTCTCCCTATACTTCTGAGGTTTAAGTGTCAGACCCAAAAATATAACTTAAGCAAGACCTAAAGGGTTTCAGGGCAGGCTGGGGACAGTATCAGTTCTAATTAGAGGAGTCAATAATCTAGGAGCAAACTTACCAGGCGTAATAACTTGGGAAACAATTCCAGGATGGAGCTGTCAAAAATCAAGACAAAATGATTTAAAAGTCATGTAATATACCTGAGTATAGAAACATTACACAGTACCATATTAATATGTGCAGATTACATGCTTATGTGTCAGTTGAAAATAAATGACTAAACATTTTTAAATAAAAACAAAATACACAAAAATAATTGAAACTGTGCAAATGCCTTTCCTGTTGATTGATTCAGAGAGAGAATTGTCTCTCCCTCCAGCTCTCCTCCCTTTCCTTCTCCCTGGTAGCTCCCACCTACACTGCCATGACCCCCTTTTCCAGGGCCACCAAGAAGCCACATTAAGGCTTCAGGGCTTCCTTCCTTCCCCTCTATACCTCCCTTACCTTATTCCTGATCCCCAAGGAAGGCTGTGCATGGAGCAGGGAATGAGGTGGGAGCCCAGGGTTCTGCTATCTTGCTGGGTATCCAGCATTCTGTGGGGCATGGCATGACCTGGTCAGACCAAGACCAGGTCATCTCCCTGCCCCACAAAAGACTGGAACAGGGGGTGAGTGAGGCAAGGAGGGGAAGGAAGGGGAATGGTGACAGAAAAGCAGTGAAGACAGGGGAAGGAGAGGTGGAGGGAGACAAAGTACAGACAATGAGAAGCAAAGCAAAGGGAAAGGGAAGATGTTGTACACTGGTGGAAGGCAGAAGTGAGAAGAAAAATGGCTCCCCCACCGCAGCCCACTCCTTCACCTGCCCCTGGCTGGCCCTGGGGCCCGAGGCAGGAATGAAAACATGCACCTGCTGGGCTGGGGCCCACTGGATGCGGGTCCAGCCTTTGCCTCCAGTGTGAACACGCCCAGAGCCGGCCAGATATGGGAATAGGAGCCGCCCCCGGGGCAAGAGTCATTCTCAGAACCAGGAGTGAAGGGTCAGGCCCCAGCTCAGCAAGGGAGGGAGGGTCTGTGGCCCCCTCTTATGGTCACCGGGTTCCCTCCTGATGGTCCCTGTGCACCTGTGCCTGTCTGAGTCGGTGCCTTGCCCGAGGAACCATCTTGACTTGGGCTACCCAGGTTCCTCTGAGGGCCCAGGTAGGAAGGTGTGATGTGGAGCGAGGGAGGGAGCCGCAGTGTCCCCGAGAGGCCTGCCCTCCTGCCGCTGCCGCCGCCGCCTCCTCCTCCTCCTCCTCCTCCTCCCCCTCCTCCTCTTCTGCCCTGTGCCTTCCCCTCCTGTCTTGGGAAGCCCTCTGCTCGCTGGCAGTGGCCCACTTCTGGCTCCTTGACTCAGGGACCCACATTTCTCCCCAAGGAGAAGACAGTTCCCACCAGTGGCCTAGAGGATCAGATGTCAGGATGGTAGCCACCCAGGGCCTCAGTCCTCAGCACGGGGCATGAAAATCTCCACGTCAGCCTGGGACAGGTGGGGGGACTCCTTGGTGCAAGGGCAGAAGGGCCACTCCTAGGCGAGGGGAGGGAAGCCCAGCCCCATCTTGGGAGGGCTTGCTGAAGGAGGCCAGTGCAGAGGGGCAGGAAACACAGCGCAGTCCAGGAGAAAACGGGGAGCAGATCGGAGGAAGGAAAGCAGACCTGTGGGCAAAGCTGAGGGACACAGACAGAGGAGAGGGCGCGGCCTGTGGTCCTTCCAGAGGACCGGGGCTGCATCCTCCTGCAAAAGGAAACATGAGGGGCAGCTCAGACTCCCAGTGGGTAACAAAGGTTGCAACTGACTTTATGTTGTTGGACTTATCCAGGAAGGTGGTGCACAGAGTGTTTTTGTCTGCAGACATCTTTTCTGGTTGCAGTTCTTTCCCCTTGTCCATTCTCCCAGCAGATTTCACCTGTAATTATGCAGAGGAATACATGAACCAAGGAAAGAGAGGAGAAGGGTCCTGCACTCCCAACTCCCTACTGAGCCAACAAATCCATGTCTCTGCCTCTTGTCACCACCCTGATGAACCCTTCCACTTTTCCTTCAAATAATGATCTAAGCCTTACATCCTACCTTATTTTTGGAGACATTCAGGCTTTCAATGTTGAGGTCCTTTGGCATAGTGCCAAGCACTCCAGCCAGCTCGTAGGCTGGTGAGGGAAGCTATGATGAGGAAAGAGAGTAAGAGCTCTAACATGGAATATCTGAGGCCAGTCTGACTGCTAGTTAACCTCTCCCACCCTCAATAACATCATGAAGACTAAGGTCTCACACTGGGTTTGTTCTCTTCAGGAATATTCAAGGAAGTAACCATGTGCCTTCTAGGATTCTGTGCCATTTCAATAGTATGGGTCATCAAGTCTTCAGGAAGCAAGAGGTGGGAATCAGAAGGCTGAGAGGAGACCAGCTGGCCCAATTCCAGCACCAACATTTCCCCAAGTGACAATCCCTAAGTATCCCCACCCAGGCAAACCCATCTACCCTCCTCTATCCCATAATTACTGCTACCAGTCATATTTGGGTCAACAGGGGGTCTCTGGATGTCAAGAGCTTGCTGGGAGGCATCACATTGATTGTTCATGGTCAACTGCAGAGTTAAAGATGGAGTTTAGTGGCTCTGAGGTAGAGGTGGTAAAAAGAGGCAATATATGGGGAAAAAAGAGGTGGGTCTGGCTGGGCATGCATCACTTGGTAATGAGTCTACATTACCTTCATTTGCTCTACATTTTCTGACTTCAGCTCCCTCACGGAGTAAGGTACCTCCGAAGGAGTAACAAAGACTGATATCTGCAGAAAACACACGAGGGGCTAGGTCTACACCAAGAGTTTTGAACACTAAGATGAAGATCTCACCCCTGGCCTGCCCTCTTGCTTTATTGATTGGCTCTGGTTATGCCCTTGACACATACCTTTTCATTATCCTCATCCCAAATCTTGTCACTGATATTCTTCAATGCAAAGGCAATGCCGGCATTCTCAACAAAGAACTGGGCCTGCATTTTCTCATAGTGAAACTACAGTGAGAGGGGTGAAAGAAATAGAAGGTGAGGCCAGAGTTGCTGTTTTCCAGCCCCTTCTCTGTCCTGTTTCCTTTTATACTCTTTACTTTTCTCACTTACCTCAACTGGAGTGAAAGGCACACTGCACTGGCTCTGAATCAAATTCAGCAGCCACTTCTCTTCATATTTTATGCCAAATGGAATCTAAGAGCAAAAAAGAAAAAAAGTTGGGTAAGACTGACATAATGGAATTAAACATTAAATTTAAATGCAAGCATGTTTCTTTCAGACTTTTTTCAGGTTTTAAAATAATTTATAAAGATAGGACAAATTCCATTATTTTTAGCTTTTATACCAGACATTTTTTTTAAATTCACATAGTTTTCTTCAAATAAACAATATCACATACTTAATGTGAACTACCTTGGTAAATTCCCAAGAAATTTTACCCAAGGCAGACCTGGCCTGCCCCTTCGACAAGGAACCCAGAGAGTCAATCACAAACACACAGGAATTTGGTGTGGAACTGTTCAATCTCCATAGCATTAGATTTTGCCTTTGCTTATATGCAACCACTTCTATTCTCCCTGCAGTCACCTTGTCCCCTTTATATTGCCTCTCTGAATTTGCCTTTACATGACCTGGAATATTAATTCCTATTAATTAAAAAATAAATTACCATCTCCCCTGCACCCAGAAATACACCTTGTGTCTCTATATAAGTCCAATACAACTCTCCCTATTCTCCTTCTGGATATTTAGTCCATTTTGCCACAACACTCACTGTGATCTTGAACCAGCTCCCTAAGGTTCCATTCTGCCTGTTTCCCTCTTTTCTTCGCTCTGGAGGCTTTTGCTCTCTTTCCATGTTACCATGGGTCTGGTCTTGTTTGTATAAATTGCTTCTCCAATGATGGGATGGGATGGCATAGGGAGTGCTGTGGAGAAGTAAAGAAAAGGAAATAATTTGTATCTGCTCAGAAAGTTTCCTATACATATTTTGCCCTTGGTACCAGGATTATGGAAATTCACTCAACCATTAATCTGATCCTATCATTTCTCACACTGCCACGTTGGAGAGAAGAAAGAATTACATAATTAACTACAGGGTTGTATATTTCACTGGCTGGTACAATCCAGTCATACTGATGACTGCTCACTTACTATCTAAGTCCAGAGTCCATGTGGGCATCACTCATTGCTAGATCTCCATCTTGCTGCTGATGGGATGAAATATGCATGGCAGCACTGACTGGTTCAGACCAATTTGGAAATCTCCTTCGAAAAATACCCCAGCATCTTGCTCTTCTTTGAAGGGTGTTAGCTTGGGAATTGTGACCTTATATTGAGAAAAACACATCAATCGTAAATGCCAGAAGAAGCTCTGGGAAAATATAATAGCATGTGAAGAAATATTACTGTCTTTTATAATCTAAAAAGAAATACATAAAGCTGGATGTGTAGTTCCATGATAGATCACTTGCCTGACATAGGGGATATGAGATTTCAATCCCCAGTACAGAGAGAGAGAGAGAGAGAGAGAGAGAGAGAGAGAGAGAGAGAGAGAGAGACACCCCACTCAAGCGCTTGAGGGAGCAGCAGGGGTAGGGAAGAAAACAGAAACGTATCACAGGATCTGATCTGTGATGTTAGTCCCTGCTTTGCCCTTTGCAGGTTGGTTGATTTGGACAAGTTGCTTATCATCTTTTACTCTCACCTCCCTCCTCTGCTTGAGGAGGTAGATAAAAGTCTACCCTGAAAGTTTGCTGTTATGGTTCAAGGATAAAAGGCAAGATCCTTCCTGAATGAAGAACTAGAGAAATGAAAAGTTAAGATTGAAGAAAATATATAGAGTAAACATTAGTTATACATAAATATGGAGAATAGCAAAAGAGAGGGGGACAGAATTAAAGATGTAGTAAGTATATCTAACACGTGTTTATTCTGAGTCTCAGAAATCAGGAAACAGTAAGGAAGCAGCATATGAAAAAACCTTGCTTAAGAAATTTCCACGTAATGAGACATAAAGTCAGTATAAAAACAATGAGGAAAAAATGTGTACTTTAAGGGATAACATTGCTAAACCAAAGGGAGACATTTCATAATGATGTTCTTATAAGAAAAACTGAGTGAAAGAATTGGCCAGAAGACTGAGATCAAAGGAAATATTTAGGGGTTCTTTGGATAGAAAAAAATATGATAACAGATGGAGGATCATTGATGTAGGGAAGGAAGATCAGTGACATTTGTGACTAGGTAGGCAAACCTAAGTGAATGTTGACCATACAATACAATTCATACAATACAAATTCTTCTAGGTGTGTTAATCTGTACAGAATTAAAATGCATGACAATAAGTAGGGGGGACAATGACATCATAGTGTTCCAAGGTCCCCGCATTGTTTAAGAATTTGTAAAAGAACTAATTTACATTAGACCATGATGGGGCAAAGATGTACAGTGTAATCCTTAGGGCAAACACTGTAAGGATGGCTAAAAAATGTTTATTCAACCAAATAATGTAAAAATTTAATAGTTAAAAATTTTAAACATGTCAAAGGAAAGGAGAGGGCAAGAACTCAGAACAGGAAAAATATATGTAGATTATTATTGTCTATTTGATCCAAATTATATTTTATAATTTCATAAAAGTGGACTAAATTAAATATCCTAAATTGGAACATGGACAGAGTCAGATTACATGAGAAAATATTTCATCAAATTTTCCTTGAAAGAAACACACATAAAATTTAATGATATAAAAAATTTTAAGGGCTGGGATTGTAGCTCAGTGTTAGAGCACTTGCCTAGAATGTGTGAGGCAATGGGTTCGATCCTCAGCACTGCATATTAATAAATGAATAAAATAATTTAAATAAATACATGGCAAAATATTCTCACCTATATGTAGAAACTAAAAAAAGTTGACCTCACAGAACTAGAGAGCACAATGCCAGGTTACCAATGCCAAGGAAGGGTAGGAAGATCTGGGGATGGAGAAAGGACAGTAAATCAGTCCAGGGGTTCAGCTGGATAGAAAGAATAACTTCCAGTGCTCTATAGCAATGTAAGGTAACTGTGGTTGATGCCAATTATATATTTCAAAATAGCTAGAAGAAAGGATTTTGAATGTTACTTACAGAAAGAAATTATAAGTTTGAGGCAATGGCTATAACAATTACCCAGATCCGATCATTACACATCATATACATGCATTGAAATATTATCTGTCAAAATATACTGTCATGTATAACTAAAAAGAGCAAATTTTAAAAATAAATAAAAGTAGAAAAAAAGGAAAAACAACCCTGCATATGAGAAAAGTAGATCATGTTTATGCTAAGCAAAGATATGTGGTACATAGGGTTTGTTTGTTAAGGAAAAAATAAGAGTAATTTTTGTTTGAAATTGGAATTATTGTCTTAGAATCAGCAAGAAAAAGCAGGAAGGAAACTAAATAGAAATATAGATTTCTGTAAAACGAATCTTGAAAAATACAGTATATGGGTAGTTAAGTTAAAAAATAGAAATACCATTCCATACTACATAAACATGTACAATTAATAATGACAATTATTTGGTGATACTGGAAGTTAAACCCAGGGCCTCACAAACACTAGAAAGTGCTCTACCACTGACCTACATCCACAGTCCAAAATGTTTTTTTTAAATACTTAAAATATAATAAAACATTCTATCTATTCGCTAGCCAAAACTTGTATAACTATTAAGAAAAATTATATGTTAAGGAAAAAATAATTAGAAAAAGAGGGAGATTTCATGATAAAAGGATCAACAAACAGTAAGTTATTAGATTTTTTTTATTTTTATGCATGAATATACCGCCAAAATGTAAAAAGCAAAAACCCAATGGAATGGCTAGGCATGGTGGTGCACGCCTGTAATCCCAGTGGCTTGGGAGGCTGAGGCAGGAGGATTGTGAGTTCAAAGCCAGCCTCAGCAAAAGCAAGGTACTAAGCAACTCAGTGAGACCCTGTCTCTAAGTAAAATACACAAAAATAGGGCTGGGGATGTGGCTCAGAGGTAGAGTGCCCCTGAGTTTAATCCCTGTTACCCCCACAAAAAAATTAAAAGGAGAAATTAACAAAATCACATTTTAATATACCTCACTGAATAACAGATAAAACTGGCAGACCAATGTTCAGCTATTTGGTGAAGACTTAAATAAGAAAAAATAACAAGATGGGCATGGTAGTACATGCCTGCAATCCCAGCAACTCTGGAGGCTGAGGCAGGAGGATGACCTGAGCCCAGGAATTCTAAGACAACCTGGGCAATATAGTTAAACCACATCTTAAATTATTTTTAAAATCTGGGTAACAAATCTACTTAATTGATATGGAAGAGTACACATAAAATCTACTCATTGAACGTTCCCGATAGGTCATCTGGTACTCCATAAAACAAGCTTGGGGAAACTTCTATGGGAGTAATACAATTCACCCTGAATGGTTGGTGTGAAGATTCAAGGGTCCTAGTAGCTTCCTTGCCCCTCCTCCACCACTAGCTGGAATCAAAAAAAAAAATGTTAATTTCCACCAACCCCTGCTTTAGGTGACACTCTCCATTCCTCAAACCCTGGGCTTTAGGAGACTATTTAACTCAACACTTTCTCCTCGATTGGGAGAAAAACTTCACATCAGTCAGGCCAAGGAGAGGAAGTTTTCGATGTGGAAACATGAAAAGTATCTCAGACCTCAGATGACACTTGACTTCTGGAGAATGAAAAATGATCAACCTGGACCTTGCCACAAACCCCTTTCCATTTTAAAGAAGGTTAGTAACGCGTCTTGTGGATGGGGGAGGGGTCCAAAATACCACCCCCGCCCCCGGCCTGTGGGGTCCTAAGACCAAGACCTCATGCTGACCTACTCACCCATTGTGTAGCTTGCCCCGAGGTTCTTGTGAAGAAAATCTGTGTCGTCTGGAACTGCAAGTTTCAAAACGATTGAGGAAAGCTACTGAAGATGAAAGCAAGCCCTAACTCACTTTATCAGGACCAGGCTAACAAGATGGAGTCTTTACAGGAAGTTCCATCCCCAAGGGCGTAGAGAGGAGAGCCCTCAGGGCCAGAGGAGACTTAACTTCCCGTTCTTACTGCCTCCTGAGTTTACTACCAGCCTAACACCCAGGGAGCTCTTTCCAATTGACCCACCCCTGCAGAGGAAGCCAACTAAAAGGCTTGGGATCCAGGTATGTGTTGCTACAAATTCAGGGAACTCTGCATTCCAGTCTCTGCATTGGTTACGTTACATTGTATTCCTTCATTCTGCACCCAGAGAACTCTGAGTACCCACTGTAGGCCTGGCACTGTACTTGCTACATTACATTGTTTTTTTCACATATTCCTCAGAAAGGGGCTCTGATTTCAAATTAGCCAGCTTTCTGAAGTTATTGAGTCTTAACAAGATTCAGGAGCTCGTTTGGAGTCATTCATGTTATCTGGAGAAACAGAGTGTATCTGAGACCCATAGAATGGGGGCGACCCCTCCATTAACAACTTTATTAAAGTCATGTAATATTTGAGGCTCTCTTAAATTAGGGTTAAGTAACAGAATGTTCTCAAAATAGTTACATGGGTGGAATTAACTGCTCTATACTTCTGGAAGTCTCAGGCCAGAGGGCTTTGCAAGAGGGAAGGGAAATCGGGAGGGCCTGAATTTCAGTGCATCCACCAGTTTTTTTCTGGCATTTTACATCTTTGTTGGCCATCCCTTCCTGGGTCTCTATGTCCTGAGAGAGGATGTCCAGTCCATGAGCGAGCTGAAAACAAATCTGCATATGAGAAAGTGTGACCACTTGGGGTGAAGGAAATATAAGACAGAAAAATCACACACTCAAAAAACACACTGTCAAGAGTTTAGATTTTTAACTTTTGGGCAATAGTGCCTTTGTCAACATTTTGTTGCTGTGACAAAATACCTGGGAAAATCAACTTGGAAGTGGAAAGATTTATTTTGGATCATGGATTCAGAGGTTTCAGTTCATGAGAGGCTGGCATCTAGGGCACATGGTGGTGAGATGTGAGCCCCAAAGAGTTTAGCCAGACCCACCCCTATGGGACCTGCTGGTTGCAACCTGCATGGCCTCTCTCTTGGGCTGGCTCTGCTAAATGCCTGAAGTTTTCCTTGGCAGATAATCTATGTTCCTAGCATTCTCTTAATTCCAGGAATCTCCACTACAGCTTTGGATTAACTCTCACAGCTTCACACATCACCCTTTCAGGGACTGTCCACAGGGATTCTAACCCACTGCACTTTGCTGGGTCTCCCAGGCATTCGTTTGAAATATCAGTGAAAACCTACATGAGCCCCAAACTCCAGCATCCTGCATTCCTGCAGAACTAGTACCTTATCGACTATGCCAAGGTTGCCACCACTTAAAGTGCTAGCCAGTTCCCTGGGCAGCCTCTGAGTGCCCAGGTGGCTGAATACAGTGAAATGAATCCTGGGGAAAAACTTCCTAGGCAGCCCTGTGCAATCAGGATGCTCCTAGTCACTTTTTCAAATGAATTTTCGCTTTTACACCCTTAAGCCTGAAATGGGTGTGTTTTTGCTGGTTCCTGAGATGCCCTCAAAACATCTCTTCTATTGTCTCTGTAGAAAGTACTTAGTTTTTTTTTGGAGGCAGTAATATTTTCTGCAACCACAACTTACTTGGCCCCAATATTATGTGTATGTTTCTGGCCATACCATGAGTTTCTTAAATATTTTCTCTCTTCTTTTTGCTCTTTATTCTCACAGTAAATCTGCCAGCAACACCCATACCACCACCTGAATGCTGTGCTTCCTTGAAATTAGTTGATAATCTTTAAATTAAATGTTACAGAAAGTCTCAGGACATGGGCAAAATGTAGACCAATTCTTTGCCAGGATGTAACACGCAACACCTGTAGTCCAATTCCCAGTTAAGTACTAGTTCTCATCTGAATCCTCATGAGCATTGACTTTACTGACCACATTCCTATCAGTAATCTGATCTTCTGAGTTCCAACCAGAGTCATTCATTAAGTTATGCTTAAAACATTCTAAGGATTCTTTAACCTACATCTCCATACTTTTCCAAACTCCACCCTCAGGGCTGGGAATGTAGCTTAGTGGTGGAATGCTTGTCTAACATGCATGAGACCCCGGGTTCAATCCCTAGCACTGGGGAAAAAATCCCAAATTCCAACCTCAACCAGTTCCAAAGGTTTCTGAATCACATGGTCAAGTATAATTACAGAAACAACCCCACTTCTCAGAACCAGTTTTTGTTTTAGGCAGCTTTTTGCAAGTGTGACCAAAATATCTGACAAGATCAACTTAGAAGAGGAAAAGTTTATTTTGGGCTCACAGTTTCAGAGGTCTTAGTCCAGATTTGGCTGACTCCATTGCTCTGGGTCTGAGGTGAGACAGAGCATTATGATGGAAGGGAATGAAGGACAAAAGATGCTCAACTCATGGCAATCAGAAAGAAGAAAACACAAGAAGTCAGGGACAAAATATCATGCCCTAAGGCATGCCCCAGTGACCTACTTCCTCAAGCCATACCCACCCCATTACAGTTACCACCTAGTAGTTCATTCAAATTACCAATCCATAAAATGGATTAATCCATTGATGGGATCACAGCCCCAATCAATGTCCCAAAGCCCCACCTCTGAACCTTGCTGCATTGGGCATCATGCATTCAACACATGAGGATTTTGGAGGAACTTCCAAATCTAAATCATATCATGCAGTTTTAAACCATATTACATAGATATCTACTTTAGTAGAGAGGGTAAGATATGTATAATTTATTATTGAAAATGAATTAACTATTGCAATATCACCTGCAAAACCTGGCAGATACAATTTGTTTTCACAAAATTAAATAATCTCATTTAAAGCATTACAATTAAAATCCACAATAAATATTTCCTTATAGGTAATAAAAACTACAGAAATTAAAGCCAAAATTAGCATTCCTCCATTTATACTCCTGGAAATTTTGAACAAAATCTTTAAATCCAACTAATTTGGTGATGTACCAAGACCCAGGTTAACCACTGTCCAATACTTTCTCAAAATAAGTATACCTAGATACAAAGCAATCACTGTCTTCCAAGTAGGGTTCCATTTTTATGAATTGGGAAAAGATATGATTTGGCAAAAGGCATGAGTAAAGGATGATAAAGTACAGAGTTTAATGTCTATGATAAAAGGGAAATTGACTTTCTACTGACAAGATTGTGTACTCATATTATAGAACATTGAACATTAAAATGAGCATGAGAAGTAAAAGTTTGAAAATGTCATTCATGAGAAGCACTCCCTTAGAGAAGTCTCAGTTTTGTGACATATTTACTCTATGAGCATAAACAGCCATACCTCCTTTACCCAAACCTTAAGGTCCTCAGCCTTATCTGGCTGTCACAGTCTAGGAAGTCTAGGATTCACCTGTTGTCTCACTTCCTTACATAAAATTCACCCCCTGGATGAGTTGAATTCATTCTCCTGTGCTGCCTCATTTACAAAGGAGGATAGCACCAAATCTCAGCTGTTAGGAGCATTGCAGTGGGGTAAGGCAAATCTAGACTTGTTCCCTCATTCCATTATCATGCTGGTATTCAAGTTTGCTCAACTTGTACTCAGATGAGTAAAAATATGTAGGACCTTTATCAATATAATCAGTCTGGCCATCTTCACTGGCTTCATCTTCACCTGGCTTTGCTTATTCCAGCACTCTCTAGCTATCATAGCCAGGTGCATTGGTGCACACCTGCAATCCCAGCAGCTTGGGAGACATAGGCAGGAGGATTGAGAGTTCAAAGCCAGCCTCAGCAAAAGTGAGATACTAAGCAACTCAGTGAGACCCTGTCTCTAAAGAAAAAATACAAAATAGGACTGGGGATGTGCCTCAGTGGTTGAGTGTCCCTGAGTTTAATCCCTGGAACCCTCCCCCCGCCAAAAATCATACTCTCACAGTATGCCCTTGCCCTTCACTTAAACATTCTTCATCCAAAGTGGCCCATCCAAAGCTAGGTCCTGGTGTTATCCTGTTGAACATAGACCTTCCCAGATAACACCAAACATTAGACTAAAACATTCTATGATCCATGATGAAGTGAGATTTAAAAAAATAACACAAACATACAAACCATAATATGATGGAGTCACAGTCCCAATCAATGTCCCAAAGCCCCACCTATTGAGGTCCTATTGTCCTGGCTAATAGGGGTGACTGTTACTTCCTTAACAATTGCAGCTTTAGTTTTGTTTTATTTATTTTGATTCATTGTACACAAATGGGGTACAACTTTCAATTCTCTGGTTGTATGCTAAGTAGAGTCACACCATTTGCTTAATCATACATATACATAGGGTAATGATATTGGTCTCATTCTATTATCTTTCCTTCCCTCGACCCCCTCCCAACCCCTCATTTTCCTCTATACAATCCATCCTTCCTCCATTCTTGCTTCCCCCACAACCCCCACTGTGTATCATCAACCACTTATCAGGGAAATCATTCAACCTTTGGTTTCTTGAAGAGGAATTATTTCACTTAGCATAATATTTTCCACCTCCGTTCATTTACCTGCAAATGCCACAATTTTATTCTTCTTTATGGCTGAATAATATTCCATTGTATATATATATATATACCAAGGTTTCTTTATCCATTCATCTATTGAAGGGCATCCAGGTTGGTTCCCCAATCTAGCTATTATGAATTGTACTGCTATAAACATTGTTGTGGCTGTGTTACTGTAGTATACTGATCTTAAGTCCTTTGGGTATAAACTGAGGAGTGGGATAACTGGGTCAAAAGGTGGGTTCATTCCAAGTTTTCTAAGGGAATCTTCATACTGCTTTCCAGAGTACCTGCACCAATTTGCAACTCCACTATCCACCTATGAGTGTACCTTTTTCCCCACATCCTCGCCAACACCTATTATTGCTAGTATTCTTGATAATCACCATTCTGATGGGGGAGAGATGAAATCTTAGGGTAGTTTTGATTTACATTTCTCTTATTACTAGAGATGTTGAACATTTTTTCATATATCTGTTGATTGCTTGTAGATCTTCTTCTGTGAAGTGTCTGCTCATTTCCTTAGCCCATTTGTTGATTGGGTTATTTGTATTCTTGGTGGAAAGTTTTTTGAGTTCTTTATATATTCTGGAGATTAGTGCTCTATCTGAAGTATGAGGAGCAAAGATATTCTCTCACTCTGTAGGCTCTCTCTTCACAGTTTCCTTTGCTGAGAAAAAGCTTTTTAGTTTGAATCTATCCCAGTTATTGATTCCTGTTTTTATTTCTTGTGCTTTGGGAGTCATGTTAACGAAATCTGATCCTAAGCCGACATGATGAAGATTTGGACTTATTTTTCTTCTTTAGGAGCAGGGTCTGTGGTCTAATTCCAAGGTCCTTGATCCATTTTGAGTTGAGTTTTGTACAGGGTGAGAACTAGGGGTTTAGTTTCATTTTGCTGCATATGAATTTCTGTTTTTCCCAGCACCATTTGTTGAAGAGGCTCTTTTCTCCATTGTATGTTTTCGGCACCTTTGTCTGGTATGAGATACCTGTATTTATGTGGGTTTGTCTCTGTGTCCTCTATGCTGTACCATTGGTCTATCTTTTTATTTTGGTGCCAATACCTAGTTGGTTTTGTTGCTATTGCTCTGTAGTACAGTTGAAGATCTGGTATTGTGATACCCCCTGCTTCATTCTTCCTGCTAAGGATTGCTTTAGCTATTCTGGGTTTCTTATTCTTCCATATGAATTTCATGATTGCTTTCTCTATTTCTGTGAGGTATGTCATTGGGATTTTAATTGGAATTGCATTGAATCTGTATAGCATTTTTGGTAGTATGGCTATTTTGACAATATTTATTCTGCCTATCCAAGAACATGGGAGATCTTTCCATCTTCTAAGGTTTTCTTTAATTTCAGTCTTTAGTGTTCTATGTTCTAATTACAGAGGCCTTTCATCTCATTTGTTAGATGAGTATTTTATTTTATTTTATTTCCCAAGTACTTTATTTTTTTGAGGCTATTGTGAATGGGGTAGTTTTCCTAATTTCTCTTTCAGAGGATTCATCACTTATGAATAAAAACGCATTAGATTTATGAGTGTTGATTTTATATCCTGCTACTTTACTGAATTCATTTATGAGTTCTAGAAATTTTCTGATGGAATTTTTTGGCTCCTCTACAGAATCATGTCATTGGCAAATAGTGATAGTTCCAGTTCTTCTTTTCATATTCATATCCCTTTAATTTCTTTGATCTTTCTAATTGCTCTGGCTAGAATTCCAAGGATGGTGTTGAATAGAAGTGGTGAAAAAGGATATCCCTGCCTTGCTCCAGTTTTTAGGGGTAATTCTTTCAGTTTTTCTCCATTTAGAATGATGTTGGCCATGGGCTTAGCATTGATAACCTTTACAATTTTGAGGAATGTTCCTACTATCCCTATTTTTTCTAGTGTTTTGAGTATGAAGGGATGCTATATTTTATCCAATGCTTTTTCTGTATCTATTGAAATAATCATATGATTTGTAACCTTAAGTCTATTGATGCAATAAATTACATTTATTGATTTCCAGATGTTGAACCAACATTGCATCTCTGGGAGGAAACCCACTTGATCATGGTGCAACTATTTTTTAATATATTTTTGTATGCAATTTGCTAAAATTTGTTAAGAATTTTTGCATCTATGTTCATTAGGGATATTGGTCTGAAGTTTTCTTTCTTCGTTATGTCTTTGTCTGGTTTTGGTATTGGGGTAATATTAGCTTCATAGAATGAGTTTGGAAGGGTTCCCTCCATTCTATTTCATGGAATACTTTGAGGAGTATTGGAATGAGTTCTTCTTTGAAGACCTCATTAAGACCCCTTGTAGAACTTGACTGAGAACCCATCTGGTCCTGGACTTTTCTTTGTTGGTAGGCTTTTGATGACTTCTTCTATTTCATTGCTTGAAATTTATCTATTTAAATTGTGTATGTCCTCCAGATTCAGTTAGGGTGAATCATATGTCTCTAGAAACCTGTCAATGTCTTCAGTATTTTCTATTTTGTTGGAGTATAGATTTTCAAAATAGCTTCTAATTGTGGTTTGTAATTCAATTGTGTCTTTCATGATATTTCCTTTTTCATAATGAATTTTAGTAATTTGAATTTTCTCTTGCCTTCTCTTTGTTAGTGTAGCTAAGTGTTTATCAATTTAGTTTATTTTTTCAAAGAACCAACTTTTTGTCTTGTTGATTTTTTGAGTTGTTTCTTTTATTTCAATTTCATTGATTTGAGCACTGATTTTAATTATTCCCCATCTTCTACTACTTTTGGTGTTGGTCTGTTCTTCTTTTTCTAGGGCTTTGAGCTGTAATGTTAGGTCATTTATTTGTTGAGTTTTTCCTCTTTTATTGAATGCGCTCCATGCAATGAGTTTTCCTCTTGGTACTGCTTTCATAGCATCCCAGAGATTTTGATATGTTATATCATTGTTCTCATTTACCTCTAAGAATATTTTATCTCCTTCCTGATGTCTTCTGTTATCCATGCATCATTCAATAGCATATTATTTAGTCTCCAGGTTTTGGAGTAGTGTCTGATTTCTATTTTATCATTGATTTCTAATTTCATTCCATTGTGATCTGATAGAATACGAGGTAGTATCTCTATTTTTTGTATTTGCTAAGAGTAACTTTGTGGCATAACATATGGTCTATTTTAGAGAAGAATCTATGTGCTGCTGAGAAGAAAGTGTATTTGCTCATTGATGGATGGAATATTCTATATATGTCTGTTAAGTCTAAATTATTGATTGTATTGTCGAGTTCTGTGGTTTCAATTTTTGTTTGGAAGATCTGTCCAGTGGTGAGAGAGGTGTGTTACAGTCACCTAGTATTATTGTGTTGTGGTCTAATTGGTTCCTAGAATTGAGCATGATTTGTTTAACATACATCGATGTGCCATTGTTTGGGGCATAAATATTTATGATTGTTATGTCTTGCTGATTTATGCTTCCCTTAAGCAGTATGAAATGTCCTTCTTTATCCCTTCTGACTAACTTTGTCTTGAATTCCACTTTATCTGATATGAGTATGGAAAATTCCACTTTCTTACTGAATCCATGTGCGTGGTATGTTTTTTCTCATCCTTTCACCTTTAGTCTGTGGGTATCTCTTTCTACGAGATGAGTCTCTTGCAGGCAGCATATTGTTGAGTGTTTCTTTTTAATCCATTCTGCCAGTCTATGTCTTTTGATTGATGAGTTTAGGCCATTAATATTCAGGGTTATTATTGAGATATGACTTGTATTCCCAGTCATTTTGGCTAATTTTTGGTTTTTAACTTGACTTGGTTTCTCCTTTGATTGGCTTTTCCTTTAGGGTACTTCCTCCCTTTGCAAACTTACATTGTTGTTTTCCATTTCTTCCTCATGGAATATTTCACTGAGAATGTTCTGTAGCACAGTCTTTCTGTTTGTAAATTCTTTTAGCTTTTGTTTATCATGGGAGGATTTTATTTTTTCATCAAATCTGAAGGTAAGTTTTGCTGGGTATAAAATTCTTGGTTGGCATTCATTTCCTTTCAGAGCCTGAAATATGTTGTTCCAGGCCCTTCTAGCTTTTAGGGTCTGGGCTGAGAAATCTGCTGGTATTTGTATTGGTTTCCCCTTATATGTAATCTGATGCTTTTCTCTCACAGCCTTTAAAATTCTATCTTTATTTTGTAAGTTAAGTATTTTAATTATAAGGTGTCTTTGTGTGGACTGTTGTAATTTTGTACATGTGGTGTCCTATAAGCCTCTTGTATTTGATTTTCCACTTCATTCTTCAGGTTTGGGAAATTTCCTGATATTATTTCATTGAATAGATTATTCATTCCTTTGGCTTGTATCTCTGTGCCTTCCTCAATCCCAATAATTCTTAAATTTGATCTTTTCATGATATCCCATAATTCTTGGAGGTTCCATTCATGATTCCTTACCATCTTCTCTGTTTGGTCAACTTCGTTTTCAAGATTAAATATTTTTTCTTCATTGTCTGAGATTCTATCTTCCAAGTGATCTAGTCAGTTGGTGATGCTTTCTATTGAGTTTTTTATTTGGCTTATTGTTTCCTTCATTTCAAGGATTTCTGGGTTTTTTTTTTTGTTTTTTCAGAATCTCTTTATTGAAATGATCTTTTGCTTCCTGCATTTGCTCATTTAACTATTTATAGGAGTCATCATTCATTTCCTGCATTTGCTCTCCTAACTCATTTTTTGTTTCTCAGATCATTTTAATTATGTACATTCTGGATTCCCTTTTTGACACTTCTTCTGCCATACTGTCATTGGATTCTATTGATATAGCATCTAGGTTTGTTTGGAACACTTTCTCCCCTTGTTTTCTCTTGTTATTCATGTATCTTCCCCTCTAGCATTGGGAACCTGAGGTATTGCAGTTTACCACCTATAGACTTATAGTGTCCCTGCAGGTTTCCAATACCTCACCTTGAAGTGAGAGGTCAACATTAGCAGCACACAATTCAAACAATATGCATCCTTAACCCAAATAGTCCCTATTAAGATATTAACTGTATTTTCTTAATAAACAGAGATGATGAGTTCGATTATTACCTACAGCATAACCAATAGGTTTGCAATATAGGGTACAATTTCTAATGGTGAACAAAGAGGATGGGGAGGGGTGTAGGATATAACATTAATGAAGCAAGAAGTGAGTCTATAGAGGTATTATGTTGTAGGAATAGTGAACACAAAATTAAAAGAAATTGGTTGTTAACATGAGAAAAGGGAGAGTCTCCAAGGAAACAGATAGATAAGAGGAAAATAGAAGAATATTAATAAAAGAATAGAAAAGTAGTAATAATAGAAAGTATGATAGAAATAATCATAATAATACTACAAATAAAAAAATTCTACACTAAAACTATACTGTACTGTTCAAACCTCTAGTCTTCACTAGCCTCATACCTGAGAGGAACTTGATAATGCCATGCTTTAAGAAGGGTGCTGCCCCACAAGGGATGGTGGCCTCCAGGTCAGGAATAATCCATGCTAGCGGGCAGAGGTGACCCCATGTGTTGACAGATGGGTAGCCTGAGCACAGGTGCTAGACTGTGCGGGGAGTGCTGGACTGCAGGTTGGGGCCAGGCCTCAGCACTGGAGACAGTGGGTGCTGGGCCAGGTCTCGGCACAGGAGATGTGCGCTGGTGCTGGGCTGGGTGGCTGGGCCGGGTCTCCGCAGCTTTAGTTTTATTCTATTCTTTTCTTCTTCTAGAAAACATTTTAAAATATAAAATTGTACAATTAATCCTGTTTCCAGACAGCATTCAGTGAAGAGCAATTCTGTAGTTCCTTGGCCATCCCAAAATCACCTGACAGAAGTCCAAATCCTATAAGTTATCTGTAATACCTTCTTATTGAGACATTTTATCATTTTTACTAGTATACATTCTTCCTCTTGCAATGACTGAAACCTCAACTTTGCTGGCTACAACTATAGGTGTGTTCCTGGTGATCTTTTGTGTAGAGACGCTGACATAAGGATTAAGTGGCTATCCTGGGTTGGCAATTCAGGGTTTCCTAGGTCATGTCAATTCTTAATTTCCCAGTATCTGCAACCCATGCTTATCAAAGATCTGTGGGGGCAGAGTCTACCATAGATGCCTATACCAAGGTACAGGTAGATTGTCTGCATTATGATATCGTGCAGAGAGTGGAGTGGTAAGGCTGATTAGGATGGAAGGCAGCAAATGTCCATCGCAGGAAGGAAGGTTCATGTACAGCTTCTCTGTTTGTTTTATGGATCCTGATGCATTCTCCTTGGGACAGGGTTAGAGGGAGAATGGAACTGGAAACTTCATATGAACATAGCTCTAAGAGGAGGCATTATTTTCCATAGATCACTTCCCTTCTTGCCTATCACATACAAATGTATCAATTTCATGGATACATCCAACAAGGTGTATTTCTTATATTGTTTACAACTGAGGTAGGTGGTGGACCCTTCCCCATGTCCCACCAGAGCCCAAGAGCCTCTGTGGGGAAGGAGACTCTATAGAGAATGAACTCCAGGAGGAATGCCTTTGATGGTATCCTTTTCCAACCCCCATTTCCAAACAACTTGCATGTCTTTCCTCAGAATATCTCTGGATCCTGTATACAAATCTCCAATCCCAACAATTTACCCCAGGATTTGTCTCTAAACTGATCAAAAATCCGTATACCTTGGATCCCTGCCTGTAATCCCAACCCTCGGCTCAATACTTAACTGCTACTTATAATTGTATTTATGGATTCCATTGATCCTTTTTGTCTGTTAATAAGGCTAAAATGGCTTCATGCCCTTAATGACCATAAAATTCCCCTACATACACAGTCCCTTATGATATCATGATATCACACTCATTTAAACTCTGATCAGGAAAAGGCAATGCTTAAATGCTGCCCCTTCACCCCCTCAGGGACTATTCAAGGGTCAAGACTTTAAACCTAGATCATGCAAAATTTGACACTGTCCCAACTCCCAATAAAATAAAATAAAAGTGCAGATAGATGGTATCTGTGTTCTTAGCACCTTAATCTACATCAAGATAGCTGATTATGGGCTGGGGATATAGCTCAGTTGGTAGAGTGCTTGCCTTGCAAGCACAAGGCCCTGGGTTCAATCCCCAGCACCGCAAAAAAAAAAAAGATAGCTGATTATGTAATGGTAGGATGATTTACTTCCAACCATGTATCTCCTCACTCAGGCAAGGATTTGATCTCACACAGACTTCCTTCAAGCTTCTATAGAATCACAAATAAAAGCAAACAACTAGTACTGCAATCAGAGCTTGAGCCATAACTTGAATACTTCAGACCATGGAGTGTCCAGTTCATTATCTCAGAGCCCTGTTTGCTCCCTTTTTGACTGTAGTTTGGCTCCCATCCATCCCCATAAAAGCTCTGCATGCTTAGGACTCCAAATGCTCTAATCTCCTGGGTCCTGGCACTTGATGCTCTTCAGGATATTGCTCAATTTCCATTATAGTAAACTCATTTTTTAAATAAAAATATTGAAATTTAAATACACTTTCTTTTTTGTTTGCTTGTTTGTCTTTTGGTACTGGGGGTTGAACCCAGGGGTGTGTTACCACTGAACTACATTCCCAAGTACTTTTATTTTTATATTTTTAATTTTGAGACAGGGTCTCACTAAGTTGATCAGGGCCTCACGAAATTACTGAGGCTGGCCTTCAACTTGTGATCCTCCTACATCAGCCTCCTGAATCACTCGAATTACAGGCTTGAGCCACCACACCCAGCCAAAAACACTTTCTAATTGACAAAAAAGATAAAAGTTGTGTGAAAACTTGGACTAAATTATTCTCAAATTCTTTTTAATACATCAGGCTGAAATGTTCAAAATATGTTGGTTAAATTTTTAACCAACTAAGAGATGGACAAATAACAGCAAAAAATAATTCACATAAAACATACATCCATAAAAACAAAATTCAATATATCAAACCCACAAGAAGTAAAAGTATAAATAATGATTGAGACAGATACTAAGCAATCTAAACATGAGTATATATAACATTATAATTTTTGAAGAATATGTGAATGTGAATATATACTTGTGTATATATATATGTAAATACAAGTTAATATTTGAATAAAGGTGGAGAGAGGCTGGGTGCAGTGGACAAGCCTGTAATCCCAGTGACTTGGGTGATTGAGGCAGGAGGATCACAAGTATAAAGTCAGCCTCAGCAATTTAGTGAGGCTCTAAGCAGCTTAGAAAGAACCTGTCCTATAATTTAAAAAAAAATTAAAAAGACTGGCGATGTGGTTCTGTGGTCAAGTGCCCCTGGTTTCAATCCCCAGTACCACCAAAAAAAAGTGGAGAGAAGTGGTATCTGTGTTTTTAGCACCTTAATCTACATCAAAGTAGCTCATCATGTAATGGTAGGAGGACTTCCTTCTAAGTATTTGTAGAATATGTACCAATCTCCTGACAGAAGCTACCTTCATATTAGGAGAGTGGGAGATACATTTTTAAATATATTCCCTTATTCTTTAAAATGTTATAATCAAGAAATTATTAAGATAATAATATGAAGAGACAAAAGTTATAACCTGATTAACAAAGAAAAATGTACATGTCAAAGAGAAACAGTTGGACACTAGTCAAAAGCAGTAAAGAGAATTTATTCAGTATATTGCAATACAGAAAAGAGCCTCCAGTATAGAAATGAACTTAATTTCAAATACAACAAAGTCCAATGTGGATTTTTAGCCAAGTGATGGAATGAGGGGTAGAGGGATTCTTGCTAAACTGACTAAACAGGATTCTTGCTAAAGGCAAGCCAAGGTGATCAAGTATCAAGGGTAGGGAATGAGGAACTGGACCATATGTCAAGAATGATCAGATAGCAAGAAAGAGTCATAGTCTTAGCAAGGTTCTGTGCTAAGACTTGCTTCAGCAGGCCAAGGAGAGCACTCAAAAATAAGATCTAATCAAAAAGAGGATTCAGAAGAATCTAAGTTTGGTCAAGGAGAGAATTATTATCATATATACACTTATTGGTTTTGATTTTTTCTTTTTTTTTTTTTTGTTACCAGGGATTGAACCCAGGGGTGCTTAACCACTGAGCAACATCTCCAGCCCTTTTTATTTTTTTTTATTTAGAGACAGGGTGTCACTAAGATGCTTAGCAACTCACTAAGTTGCTGAGGTTGGTTTTGAACTCACAATCCTCCTGCCTCAGTCTCCCAAGCCACTGGGATTACAGGTGTGCGCCATCACACCTAGCTGTTCTTTATGAAATATGTACAAAATGTACAGTTTGGGGGTAGCACATTAAAATAATTACTTTTTTATAGGAGATAAGTGTGTATACATATGTGTGTGTGTTTCTACAAAACACAATTAAACTGTGTTTGTCTGTTGCTAGGTCTCAAGTTCTACCACCCCAAACACATAATCACAGGTGCAGTTTTCTCTACATTTTGGACAGAGCATGGATTTTCTACCATAGGGCTTAGAGATGACAAAATGATGGATTTAGAGGGATTGCTGCCACTGGGTGTAAAATTCGACAAGGCCATAGATTATACTGCCTTGCTTAGATCCCTATCTGCCTCCTATCAGTCTGGCCCAGTCCCTGTCTATGAATAGTAAATCTGCAGTTAAGGATGTTACCAAAAAAAAAAGAACATGTTTCCATTTTGCTTTTGGTTCTCTTTTCTTAAGAATTAAAATAGCTAAATTTTTTTGGTACTGGGGATTGAACCCAGGTGCACTTAACCACTGAGCCACATCCCCAGCCCTTTTTAATATTCTGTTTAGAAATAGGGTCTCACTGAATTGGTTAGAGATCACTAAGTTGCTGAGGCTGGCTTTGAACTCATGATCTCCTACCTCAACCTCCCAAGCTTCTGGGAAAACCCCTAATTATTTAAATGTGAAAAGGGACGTTATACTTTAGAGTAATTCATGAAACAGTTTAGAAAGTGTGCTGCCGGTTCTATTTGGAAAAGTCATTTTACATTAAAAGATGAAACATAAGCTTCACTTGATGCTGACTCCCTGTCCATATTTTGTTCATTGACCATCTCCTTTTCTTATATTCTTTATTAGGGTCAATGGACATGTCCACACTGTATAGATGGCCCCTCCCAGAAAGCAGGCCATCAAGACTCCAAAACTTCACTCCTATAATGGCTACCCATAGTTTTCCCCACCTCCATACTGTAATCTCCTCTCTAGGACTCCATGGACACAGCTGCTTAGACCAGTTTCCCTGAATCATGCTCTGAGCTCAGAGGCAGGCTGTTGCATAGCAACAGAGGCTCAGAGCCAAATATAGCCCCTAGAAGGAAGAGAGGCCCCAGGTAATGCTGGAGCTATTTAGAAAAGTGGATAAACATCATACCTCCAAAACACCCTCAAAAGCAGCCCACCTCCTCTTCCCACCAAGAGTCCCTACCCACATGAACCCAGTCTATGTATCAAACATTTTGTGCTTTGGAAAAACTGCTCCATTGACTGATCTCTCCATTTTTCAAGCATCCAACGATCTCATTAACTTGATTGGGTTATATTTGCATGGGTCTTCTTTTACACACACACACAGAATGGTGGTCCATTTTCAGAATCACACCTGCAAGGGAGTGGTATCAGTCTCCTTTTCCTCAAAAAGTAATTTCAGGAAATTCTTGAGGAGAGCACAGAACTGGGATTCAGCAGACCCAGTCAGGTTCTAGTTCTAGTTTATTGGAAGCATGTAAAAGTTCTCTAAAGCCCCAGGCCACCATGACACAGCCAGTGTTGATGGTCCAGGCCCAGAACCAGTGTGTGGTTCTTGCTTTAAGAGACACCTGCTGACCCCTAGCTGTCTCTCCTGTCCTCCTCTCAGTTGGAGGACACTGTTCTGTTCCATCAGTGGGATCTTAAAAGTAACTGAGCACCTGTGCCTTTGAAAGGAATCAACTTTCCCTCATGACCTCCCCTGATTCAGCCATGTGAAAGTAACAATAATGCTGTCATTGTTCGCAATATCAGAAATCAGTTTCCAAGGCACACAGACTTGTCAGACTCAGACAGGGGTTCCAGATGGCTCTGAGGAGAGGAAATGTGCCACCTTTGTCATTGGTCATCATATCTACAACTTATTAATCTGATTTAGAGCCATGATTTTCACTCATTTTTTTGCATCAAGTTCTCCTCCTCTCATGGCTTCTGCATATGCTAACACTTTCCTAGCACTCCTCCGCATAACTAATTCCCAGAAGTCACACACCCTCAGAGCCACAGATGGAGCATATCTTAGTCCACAGAAAATGATTCAGGGAGTGAGACAGAGGTAGCTCCAGGAGCCCACACTGGGGCTACCATATCCATTTTGATGGTGTCTTATTAAGAATAAGGCATCATCAATCATTTGCTGTCCCATCACTCAATTCATGAGATTTTTCATCTGGAACAAAAAAATCAACAGCCCAATTTCATTTAACAAGTTATTTTATAGCCCTTCAAATTTCTTTCAGATTAATAATATGGCAAACCGTAGCCAAAAGCATATTAAGAAAATCATGCACCATGATCAAGTGGGGTTCATCCCTGGAATGCAAGGATGGTTTAACATCTGTAAATCAATAAACGTAATCCATCATGTCAATAGACTTAAGGATAAAAATCATATGGTTATTTCAATTGATGCAGAAAAAGCATTTGACAAAATACAACACCCCTTTATTCTCAAAACACTAGAAAAAATAGGGATATTAGGAACATACCTGAACATCGTAAAGGCTATTTATGCTAAGCCCATGGCCAACATCATTCTTAATGGAGAAAAACTGAAACCATTCCCTTTAAAAACGGGAACAAGACAGGGATGTCCTCTTTCACTACTTCTATTCAACATTGTCCTCAAAACTCTAGCCAGAGCAATTAGGCAAACTAAAGAAATTAAAGGGATACAAATAGGAAAAGAGGAACTTAAGCTGTCACTATTTGCTGGTGAGATGATTCTATATTTAGAGGATCCAAAAAACTCCTCCAGAAAACTTCTAGACCTCATCAATGAATTCAGCAAAAATAGCAGGCTATAAAATCAACACGCATAAATCTAAAGCATTTTTATACGCAAGCAATGAAACAGCTGAAAGGGAAATGAGGAAAACAACTCCATTTGCAATAGCCTCGAAAAAAATAAAATACTTGGGCATCAATCTAACCAAAGAGGTAAAAGATATCTACAATGAAAACTACAAAACATTGAAGAAAGAAATTGAGGAAGACCTTAGAAGAAGGAAAGATCTCCCATGTTATTGGATAGGCAGAATTAATATTGTCAAAATGGCCATACTACCAAAAGTGCTATACAGATTCAATGCAATTCCAATTAAAATCCCAATGATGTACCTTACAGACATAGAGCAAGAAATCATGAAATTCATCTGGAAGAATAAGAAACACAGAATAGCTAAAGCAATCCTTAGCAGGAAGAATGAAGCAGGGGGTATTGCAATACCAGAACTTCAACTATACTACAAAGCAATAGTAACAAAAACGGCTTGGTATTGGCACTAAAATAGACAGGTAGATCAATGGTACAGAATAGAGGACACGGACACAAACCCAAATAAATACAATTTTCTCATACTAGACAAAGGTGGAGAAAAGATAGCCTCTTCAACAAATGGTGCTGGGAAAACTGGAAATCCACATGCAACAGAATGACACTAAACCCCTATCTCTCACCATGCACAAAAATCAACTCACAATGGATCAAGGATCTCAAAATCAGACCAGAGACCCTGCATCTTATACAAGAAAAAGTAGGTCCAAATCTTCACCTTGTTGGCTTAGGATCAGACTTCCTTAACAGGACTCCCATAGCACAAGAAATAAAAGCAAGAATCAACAACTGGGATAGATTCAAACTAAATAGCTTTCTCTCAGCAAAGGAAACTATCAGCAATGCGAAGAGAGAGCCTACAGAGTGGGAGAATATCTTTGCTCCTCATACTTCAGATAGAGCACTAATCTCCAGAATATATAAAGAACTCAAAAAACTCTACACCAAGAATACAAATAACCCAATCAACAAATGGGCTAAGGATATGAACAGACACTTCACAGAAGAAGATCTACAAGCAATCAACAAACATATGAAAAAATGTTCACCATCTTTAGTAATAAGAGAAATGCAAATCAAAACTACACTAAGATTCCATCTCACCCCAATTAGAATGGCGATTATCAAGAATACAAGCAACAATAGGTGTTGGAGAGGATGTGGGGAAAAAGGTGCACTCATACATTGCTGGTGGGGCTGCAAATTAGTGCAGCCACTCTGGAAAGCAGTGTGGAGACTCCTTAGAAAACTTGGAATGGACCCACCATTTGACCCAGCTATCCCACTCCTTGGCCTATACCCAAAGGACTTAAAATCAGCATATTACAGAGATACAGCCACATCAATGTTCATTGCTGCTCAATTCACAATAGCCAGACTGTGGAACCAACCTAGATATCCTTCAATTGATGAATGGATAAAGAAACTGTGGTACATATATACAATGGAATATTATTCAGCTATAAAGAATAATAAAATTTTGGCATTTGCAGGCAAATGGATAAAATTGGAGAATATCATGCTAAGTGAGATAAGCCAATCTCAAAAATCCAAAAGGCGAATGATCTCACTGATAAGTGGATGATGACACATAATGGGGGGTGGGAGGGGAGCAAGAATGGAGGAAGGAAGGACTGTATAGAGGGAAAAGAGGGGTGGGAGGGGTGGGGGGAAGGAAAAAATAACAGAATGAATCAAACATCATTACCCTATGTAAATGTATGATTAAACAAATGGTATGCTGTTACTCCATGTACAAACAGAAACAACATGTATCCCAATTGTTTACAATATAAATAAATGAAAATAAAAAATAAAAAAATAATAGAAGTATTTTCCCTTTTGAGCCATTAAAATGCAAGATACTATAGAGGAACAAGAGCTATGAGTCTGTAAGATTAACGGCCATCTCAGTGCAAAATTCCGATGGGGCAGGTCTCAGAAAATAAGCAAGCCAATTGTCAATAAAGGCAAACCTGGTAATATCTACTGCTGGTGGAATGAAGAGGAAATGAAGTTTCACATACACTGTAAGTGCCAAAGAACACATCGATTTTCTGAGGCTCACATTAATTAGTAAAATTTAATAACTGGATTTCACTTCATATACAAGTCCTATTTCCAACGACAAGAGATTGTTCTGGTGAGGGTTTAGAAAAGAATCTCAGTGTGATTCTGATATTCATCACGGTTAAGAGGCCCAAACTAAGGAGGCAGGTCAAGTTGTTACAGGAGTTCCCTGCTGCAGGGAGAAAAGGCAGTTACTATTTAGGGAGCTGATTGGTTAGAGGGAGTCAGTTCCAGGTTCCTCACATTATTAGTTAGATTTAATCTCATAACAACCCTGCTATTAGGATATCAATATCCTGTCTTCATGAATGTGTGTAATTACAAAGCACACACTCCTAACCATCCAGCTACATGGTAAAGAAGCTTCTCATAAGGCCCACTGCTAGAGCCAGGTAAAGAGCTTGCCAGCCTGGGCACCATGTACAGAGGTTCATAATATCAAAACAGTCCCAAAGTTACCTTGTTAGAGAAATTTCAGAAACACTATTTTCAGAGGGGGAAAAGATGCAAGGAGATACTTACTCTGTGATATCACATATATTCATAGCTTAAAAATATGTAATTACATTTTTCTATAAATTGGAATAACACTGTGGGGAAGGCATCATTATTCCCATTATACAAATGTCAAAGTCAAACTCATTGATAGAAAATCATTTTTCCAGAGTCATCTACTAAGAATTAGAAACAAGATTCTTCCCTGAACAAGTACCTGTCAGTCATAAGTCTGGGCAGAGGGCTTTCTGAAAGCTGGGGGTTCAAGGAGGCAAGTATTGTGGAGGAAATATGAATGTACTGGACTTATTGAGAAACTTAACGTGAATCCTGCTGATCTGCTTCTGTATGGAGTTGCAGGGATGATTGAAACTCTGAGCTTTGTGGTCTTATAGTATTTGCTAATTTTAGACTTAACCTCCGCATAGTATTAACACCACTGTGAAATAAAGTGCCCAATCAGTCATTCATTCAAAAACATAAGAAACAGAATTATACCGTCTTTATAGGTGAAGCTTTCTGGGATTTAAAAACTGATAACTTTCCATGTTTCTAGCATCATCCCCATGTAAGTACTCACCTTTAAAGAAGCTGATAGTGCAGATGAAATCCTGGTACAGGGTCCTGTAAAAGGTAGTGGGTCTGGTATGATGGTCAAGAACTGGTGATTCCTGCCTCCTCTTTGTTTGCATTCTTGATTTGGGGCTTAGTGGAAAACTGTTTTTCCAACATCATTCTAGAAGATCAAATAAGGGGATGGAAAATGATGAAGACTTAAATTAATGATGATGATCTTCTTCCTCCCAAAATCCCCCAGAAAATTCACCCTGCAACACAAAAATGAATCTAGTCCTTGATTCATAATGTGAGTATGTGCTACTTCTTACTGCTTCATTTCCAGGTGGTATCTGTGGCAATTTAACTGGTGTAAGAAGCAGTCATCACTTCTCTGGGAGGGATAAAAGTGGGCCAGGATATTCTGGGTATTTGTTGAAATTCTACTATGTGCCATCTACTCTGGACAGGATTTTTCATTTACCCCTCTCTACAGTTCTGTAAGGGAACCATCGTGAGGCCTCTTTTATAGATGACCAAGGGCAGTCTAAAAGAGGCTAAGAAAGTATTGTAGTGTTACACAGCAAGTAAGAGGAAGAAATGATGTTCCACTTTTTGCATTCACCACAATGTACAATGCAATCTCAGCAGGAGCAATATTGCTCTGAAAGATCTGAAAATTAGTTCTTGAGGACAGGGGGATGATAAATATTGTATAAGTTTGTGTCATAAAGGAAATCTTCCTCTAAAATTTCATGATCTAAGCATAAAGGAGTTTATAAAGGAAAAGATGTCTAAAATGCCTGCTTACTGGGGTGATTATAAATGAAAGTTGGGGAATGTTTGCATACCCAGAGACCTCTTCTATAAGCAATTGACCACCAAGTCTCAGCGACTGGTCATTTTACACTCCCCCGTGCATGCTCACTCAACAACCCCTTTTAATGATGGTGGTGGTAGTGGTGGTAGTGGTGGTGGTAGAGGTGCAAGTGTGAAATACCCCTCTTGGGACCAAGAGACATAAATATGAGGATTATAAGAATTGACTGTTTTTTAAGGTGGCAGACAGAGCACCATGTTTCCTCTGGAATCAGGAGGATAGAAATTTAATGTTGCTGAAGCTAATAAAAGCATATGCTATTCTAAATTGAATATGCTTTAATTTAAACTTTTATTCAGGTAACCTATTATTAAATTCATAGTTTATGTCAGCATGTAAGAATTAGGAGAGGTCAAGGAAATCAGGGAAAGCACTTAGAATGCTTGTTCAACAGTAAATCTAACAATTACTCTACAGCTTTTTACCATTGTGTCCACAAGCCATCAGGGTCTGGATGCCCTCATTTCTTTTTTTTTTTTTTTTTCACACTGATATTTGGTGCTTCCCAGATCATCACTTTTTTATAGTGAGCCATAATAGTTTGAAATTTTAAAGTTGTTGGGATATTTTTAAATATTATGAGTGGCACATTTCTTATTTTCACTGCCTCCTACTCCCGTTTGGAACTCTGGCAGCTGTAGGAAGTAGCTGTCAAAACAGAGATGAATGGGTTTCCAAAAGCCTGGGATATATTGGAAACCTATAGACTTGTACCAGAACTCCAACAGATCATCCCTTGTAAAGTCCTAAAATAGTCCCAATCTACATCCTTAATGTAAACCATTAAAGAAAGCACTAGGCTATTACAAGGGCATCTAGGGCTTCATTCAGGAAGTAGAACAATTGCCTCTGATGAGGAAAAGTAAGGATGAGGGATACATAGGGTGTGAGCCTTCCTCTGAGCAGATAGTGTTTCAAGTACTGTCAGAAACATTCAGTGGAATTGCTGTGGGGTGTGTGTGTGTGTGTGTGTGTGTGTGTGTGTGTGTGTGTGTATGTGTGTGTGTCTCCCCTTTTATCAATGACCAAAACCCTTGGTAGAATTCTAGAGTTGTGAAAACTGAGAACATGAGTGTGTGAACCTTGGTCCTTCTGTGTCCCTCATTCTACCTGATTCCTTTTCCCCCTGAAATCTGGCCTCCTCCCTCTAAACTCATTCTGTGTCAGAGGACTGAAGCAATCAATTTGTAAGGACAGACACCCTATAGCTAAGTCCATTTGCATGTGCTTAATCACTTCCACAGGACGAATTACTAAATGAGTGATTGCAGGCTCAAAAGGGGTGCACCCTTTAGTAGTTTTTCCATTTATTGACAATCAAATATTTGGTAATTGCTATTTCATGAAATCTGATTAAGATAACTGTCTACAGTTCTGAAACAAGGAAGAGGAGCATGGCCCTCCTAAGATTGGAACACAAAGTGAATAAACTGACTGATGTAGAAGTGAGGGGGAGTATACTGATACCTTACTTAATATGGAAGTTGAAGTATGAGAGGAATAGCACAGGACTTGGGTGTCAGCAGAATTAGGTTCCAGTTCATATGTTACTGTTATGCTTGGATGTGAGATGTCCCCAAAAGCTCACGTGAGACAATGCAGGAAGGTTCAGAGGAGAAATGATTGGGTTGTAAAAGTCTTAACAGAATCAGTGAATTAATGCCTGGTGGGATTAATTGAAGTGGTAGTGTGTGGATGGAAGAGGTGGGAATTGGGGCGTGACTATGGGGCATATATTTTGTATGTGGAAACTGGAGTCTTTTCTCTCTGCTTCCTGATGATGTGAGATGCTTCCCTCTGCAACTCTCTTCCACCATGATATTTAGCTTCACCTGGAGCTCTGAGGAATGGAGCTGGCCTTCTCCAGACGAGAACCTCTGAAACTGTGAGCCTCAAATAAACCTTTCCTCCTCTGTAATTGTGCTGGTCAGACCCTTTTAGTCACAGCAGCAAAAAAGCTAACTAAAACAGTTACCCACTGTATATGAAAACATATAAAGATCTTTGCTCTGAAAACACCAGCCATTGTTATACCACATATGAGCCACAGACCAACATTATATTAACCAGCCTTCATCCAAGTCCCTGTTAAATGAACTTAGAACCCCTGTAGTATAAGAGACAGTGAGAAACCTTACCTCTGATGTAATTTATACCTGGCCTCCTGAGGATAGAGGTCTGTGCTTACTGAGCAGTAGTTTTTACTTCTCTTTGCAGAGGGTGCTCCTTGCAGTTTTAATGGACTCCTGAGGGAAATATCTGAATAATGCAAGGAAAGGAGAACACGCCCCATGTTCTAGCAAGACATAAAGGGACTAATGCAAAAAGCTGTTGTATATTGCCAAGTGCCCTGCCTGGATTTCTTCTTTGCAATTGTTTCATGTGTATCAAATTAGTCTTACAGAGTTCCATTATAGTTTGCAGGACCCTGTGGGCATTTACATAAGACCACTTGGTGTGGAGCATGATATGTACTCGATTGACACCTACTTGTTGATGAATGGGAAATAGAGAAGGAAGGTGAATCACTGGGTGGAGACAGTGGGGCCAGTGGTTAGAAGTATAACACCAATTTCCTTACCCACACTCTTGAATGTTCTATAAAGGGAAAATGACAGGCTAGAAGAGCACTCTGTCCTGGGAATCAAGATGTGTCCTGTCACCTAATGCTCCTGGGTTTTTAATCATATTTAGAAAAGTTTTCTCCACTTCCAGATTACAGAGGAATTTACTCATGTTTTCATCTAATACTTTCATGGCTTCATTTTTACATTTTATTATGAACCACTTGGAATTTGTCCAGATATAGAATGGAAGAATGAGTCCATATTCACCATTTTAAACATCTGGGTGTTGGGAACCAGTAGTGACAGTTCATGCCTGTAGTTCCCACTACTTGGGTATATGATGTGGAATGATTTCTTGAGTCCACCCATTCAAGACCAGCAGGGGCAACCGTGAGAACTTGTCTCAAAAAACATGTTTATCAAAAAATTTTTAAAAAGTTTATCTACTTATCACAATTTCACTTCTTTAATCACTAATTTTTATCTAATATTTGAAATGCTGCATTAATTACATATTATATTTCCAATTATAATTAAGCTTATATCAGTATTGTTTTGTTTCATTAGTCTTTCTGCTTATAATAAACCAATACCACACTCTTACCTGATATATATTTTATTATGGTGTTTCACTCTTATCTTGGGGGAATACTTTCCAAGATCCCCAGTGGCTGTTGAGACCACATATATTACCACATCTTATATATTTCTGTTTTTCATATATATATATATATATGAAAAATAATTTATAAATTAAACATAATAAGAGTAATAATTAAATACAACTATCATAGCAATATACAATAATAAAATTGCCAGTATTACTATTCTTATGATTTGGGGTCATCATTAAGTGAAAAAAGAGGTACTTAAGCAGAAGCACTATGATACCACAACAGTCAATCTAATAAATGAGACAGCTACTAAATGACTAACAGGAAGGTGGTGTATATAGTGTGCATATGCTGGACAAAGGGACAATTGACATACTAGGCAGGGCAGGGGAAAATAGCATAAGACTACATCATCCTACTCAGAATGGCAACCAATTTAAAACTCATGAATTTATTATTTTGGGAATTAAGATTATTGTGTTGTGGTCTATTTGATTTCTGGAATTAAGAAGGATTTGTTTGGTATACATGGATGAGCCACTGTTTGGGGGCGTAGATATTTATGATTGTTATGTCTTGCTGATTTATGCTTCCCTTAAGCAGTGTGAAATGTCCTTCTTTATCCCTTCTGACTAACTTTGGCTTGAAGTCCACATTATATGATATGAGGATGGATACTCTGACTTTTTTGCTGAGTCCATGTGCATGGTATGTTTTTTCCCATTCTTTCACCTTTAATTTGTGGTTATCTCTTTCTATGAGATAAGTCTCTTGCAGGCAGCATATTGTTGAATCTTTCTTTTTAATCCAATCTACCAGTCTATGTCTTTTGATTGATGAGTTTAGGCCATTAACATTCAGGGTTATTATTGAGATATGATTTGTATTCCTGGTCATTTGGTTCATTTATGTTTTTTTAACATGACTTGGTTTCTCTTTATTTGGTTATTCCTTTAGGGTAGTTCCTCCCTTTGCTGATTTACATCATTGTTTTTCATCTCTTCCTCATGGAATATTTTGCTGAGAATGTTCTGTAGTGCCGGCTTTCTTTTTGTAAATTCCTTTAGTTTTTGTTTCTCATGGAAGGATTTTATTTCATCGTCAAATCTGAAGGTAAGTTTTGCTGGGTATAAGATTCTTGGTCGGCATCCATTTTCTTTCAGAGCTTGAAAAATGTTGTTCCAGGGCCTTCTAGCTTTTAGGGTCTGGGTTGAAAAATCTGCTGATATCCGTATTGGTTCCCCTGATGTAATTTGATTCTTTTCTCTTGCAGCCTTTAAACTTCTGTCTTTATTTTGTATGTGAGGTATTTTCATTATAATGTGCCTTGGTGTGGGTCTGTTGTAATTTTGTATATTTGGAGTCCTATAAGCCTCTTGTACTTGATTTTCCATTTCATTCTTCAGATTTGGGAAATTTTCTGATATTATTTCATTGAATACATTGTTCAGTCCTTTGGTTTGTCTCTCTGTGCCTTCCTCAATCCCAATAATTCTTAAATTTGGCCTTTTCATGATATCCCAAAATTCTTGTAGATTCTGTTCATGATTTCTTACCATCTTCTCTGTTTGGTCAACTTTGTTTTAAAGATTAAATGTTTTGTCCTCAATGTCTGAGGTTCTGTCTTCCAGGTGTTCTATCCTATTGGTTATGCTTTCTATTGAGTTTTTAATTTAATGTTTCCTTCATTTCAAGGATTTCTGTTTGGTTTTTTTTTTTCAGTATCTTTAACTCTTTATTGAAATGATCTTTTGCTTCCTGCACTTTATTCTTTTAACTGTTGATTGGTGCGATCACTCAAAGCCTGCATTTGCCCTTTCATCTCATTGTTTGCTTCTCTGATCATTTTAATTATGTACATTCTGAACTTCCTTTCTGACGTTTCTTCTGCCATGCTGTCATTGGATTTTATTGCTGTAGCATCTAGGTTTGTTTGGGACTTTTTCTTCCCTTTTTTTCTCATATTGGTCAGGTATCTACCCCTCTAGTAGTGAAACTCTGAGATAGTGCAGATTTCCTCTATTGACTTACAGAGTCCCTGTAGATTTCCAATAACTCACCTTCCAGCCTTCAGTTATCGCGTTCCCTGCCCGCAGAGAAACACGAAACCGGATCAGGGCAAGTTCTTTATTTTCTGCAGTCTGCTTCTTCTGGCTGGCCAGCAGCAGCGGGCCGCTCTTGCAAGCGCCTTACATTACATACAACAACCAATCAGCTTATAGATCACGAGGGGAAAGCATGGACAGTAATGGAGCACAATAGTGTGGATATAGCAATCATGCAGTGTCCACGAGGACCCATGACCAATCACATTAACTTCCTCAAATAACACCACTTGTTGGCAGAGAGTATTAGTCTGCTGGAGGTACCTGGTTTTGTTCTCAGCACTTCCTTGGCACCTTGCCAGGCGCCATCTTGGCCACGCCGAAGGGCTGGGGGTCTGCAGTCTTGGAGGAACTTGATAATGCAGTGCTCCATAAGGAACCTGCCCCTCTAAGGGTGGTGGCCTTCAGGTGGGGTATATTCCCTGCTAGTGGGCAGAGGCACCTCCACTTGTTGACCAATGGTCAATCAAAGGGGGACTAGACTGCAGGCTGGGGCATGGTTGGTCTGGGCCTGTGTCTCTGGTTCTACTGCCCTGGTGGGAAAGACTCACCCGGCGGGGAAGACTCACCTGGTGGGGAAGTCTCACTGGGCAGGTCTCCTCCGAGAAGTTCCCTTCAGTCCAGATCTACCACCTGGGCTGGGCAGCCCTCCTTTGCGATGTTCCCAGGGTTCTGGACCTACCTCCTGAGCCAGGGAGCCTCGCCCTGTGAGTGAGTCTCACTGGGCAGCCCACCTCTGTGACATTACCTGGGATCCATAACTACTGCCTGGGCTGGGGATCCTGGCCCTGCGAGGGACTCTCTCGCTGATCAGCCCTCCTCTGCAACATTCCCTGAGGTCCAGACCTACTGCCTGGGCCAGGGACCCTCTCTCTGTGCCGAAGCCTCTCGCTAATATTGTTGGACCTCACTTGGCTGCAGGTAAACTGAGGAAAAGAAGAGTGCAAATAATGGGGACTACTCCCCATGTCTTAGATCTGATAGGAACAGCTACCATATCCTCCATTCACTGTTATTTATTTTTCAGGATTTATTTGACTGGTCTTGCTTTTAACTTAGTCAAATAAATGGGATATTTGATTTATCCAAGTCCATAAAATGAGCTCATTGTACTTTTATCGGAGTTACATTAAATTTATAAATTAATAAAGGAAATTGACACCTTTATGATACTGAGTTACCTAACCTATGAATATCACATGTCTTGTTCAAGTCTAATTTTGTATTTTATTTAATTATTGAGCATTACTTCTTAAGTTCATGCCCAATCATTTTTTTCTTCCATTATAACCTCTAATTTTTTTTGTACATTGAAGCTACTGATTTTTTTATGTTGATAGCCCAGTCTGCATTTTACTAAATTCTCTTTTTGTTGTTTTAGTTTTTCCATTGTTTTTTTGGGTTCTCCAGTATATAATCATATCATTGGCAAAGAAAAATAATGACTCCTTCCTTTGCTTCTTTTTTAGTGGTTCATAATAGTTATACATAACATTAGGATTCACTTTGACATAATTATAAATGCGTAGAATATAATTTATTCCAGGTAAGTTCACTGTGCTTCATCTTACCCTCTCCCCACCCCCATTTCCTTTCCCCTACTCTACTTAACTTTCACTTATTGCCTACTCTTTTTAATGTTTTGTATAATATCTACCACATTATGTCAAATACTAGAGGACAGAAGTGGGCATCATGTGTTGCTTTTGTCTTTAGCAGGAAAGTCTCTAGAGTTCCTCCACTGAGTAGAATGCTAGTTTTTTGTCCAAGAGGTGTGTGTGTGTGTGTGTGTGTGTGTGTGTGTGTGTGTGTGTTGGGGGATAGTTAAGAATCCACCAATTCCTGTTTTCTTGAGTTCTTTGAAAATGAGTGGATGTTGATGCTGGAAAAACCTTTTCTGCATTTTCTTATCTATATTATGTTACTGAATTTCATGATATTGATGCACCTTTGCATTCCTAGAATAAGCTCCACAATGTCATGATCCTGTGTGTGTGTGTGTATGTGTGTGTACATGTACACTCTGTAGCATTGTGTTTGCTGATATTAAGAAACTTCCTCTATATTCTTACATAAGATTGATCTAAAATTTTCAAATTTGTGAAATTTTGTTAGGTTTTAGGATCAGTTATATAGTGTCATGCACTCCATAATGGCTTATAGGTCAACAACAAACCACAAAGATGATGTTGTTCCCATAAAATTTTAATAGATCTTAAAAACTCTTGCCTACTGACATTGCAGCCATCACAACACTCTGGCACAATACATCACTCACTTTTTTGTGGGAATTCTGCTATAAACAATCTACAATGCTGCCAGTAGTATAAAAGTATGATATGTTTTATTGTGGACAGCATATAACAGTGATAATAATAAATGACTGCTACTGGTTTTAAATTTACTATATTATACTTTAATTGATTTTTTAGAATGTTCAACTTTCTACTAATTAAAAAAAATTTCACTGTAAACCACCCTCAGGCAATTCCTTCAGGAGGTAATCCAGATGAAGGCACTTTTACAGAAGATAACAGCTCCATGCATGTTATGACTCCTGAATACCTTTCAATAGGAAAAGATGTTGAGGTGCAACACAGGATACTGATGATATCAACCATGTATAGGCCTAGGCTGTTAGTGTTTGTGTCTCACTTTTTAACAAAAGTGTTTAAGAAGTAAAAGTAATAATAAAATAGAAAAAGCTTATAGAATATTGAGATTAAAAGAAAATATTTTTGTATGATCATATAATGTGTTTCTGTTGTAAGCTAAGTGTTATTTAAGAGATTAAAAATTTGAATTTATAAACAGTTACAGTAAGCCAAAGTTAATTTACTATTGAAGAAAAATATTTTAATGTATTTATTAGTTCATTATAATTACACATCATAGTTGGATTCATTTTGATATATTTATACATATGTGGAATATAGTTTGCTCATTTCAATCCCCAGTATTTCTACTTTCTCTCCCCTCCTCCTTCCCCATTCCCCTTCCTCTACTCTATTGGTCTCCCTTCTATTAATTTGTTGTTTTTTAATTGGTGCTTTATAGATACATATAATGATGGAATTACTGTAGCATATGATCATAGCATAATTTAGTCAATTTCATTCCAAAATTCCTCCTATTTCCTGTCCCTCCTTCCTCCCCCTCTATCCTTTTCCTCTACTCCACAGATATCCCGTCTATTTTCATGTGACCCCCTCGTTTCCCTTTATTTTGCTCTAACTTCCACATATGAAAGAAAACATTTGGCCTTTAACTTTCTGAGTCTTGATTATTTAACTTAGCACTGTGTTCTCTATTTCCATCCATTTACCAACAAATGCCATAATTTTATTCTTCTTTTTGCTTATATATACCACAGTTTATTTATCTATTCCTGTTGATGGACACCTGGGATGGTTCCATAACTTGACTATTATAAATTGTACTGCTATAAAAACTGTTATGCATGCATCACTCTAGTATGAGGATTTTAGTTCTTTTGCATAAATACCAAGGTGTGGAATAGCTGGGTGTTATTATGCTTTTAATGGAAAAAAGATTTTAAAACCAATTTCTCAATGTCTTCTACATAATTGGTGTGTTCAGATTTTCTCTACTGGGGTCAATTTGATTAAGTTGCAATTTTCAAGAAACCTATCCATTTCATCTATTTTCATATTGTAGTTGAATTGAGTTATGCAAAATTCACTAAAGGGTCTGAAATTCCACTTTATTTTGATGTCTGTTTCTTGCTTGTCATTTTAAATGTTCTATATTTGTCCTTTCTGTATTATTTCCTTGATTAAAATACCGAGGGAATTTTGCACTTTGTTGATCCCTTCTGAAGTAAACCTACCTTTTCCTTTATGTATAAGTCCAACTACACTTTTGTTTTTCAACCCATTCATCTCTATTTTTATTTCAAATGATTATTTCTGTCAGCATTCTTTGTTTCTAGTATGTATCTTTAATTTTTCAATTGAATATTTAATTCATTTATTTTAATTTTTACTGATATGGGAATTTTTTTCCTATAAAATTCACTGTGACAATTGTTATAGTGGTAGATTCTGATATATTGTATTTTTATTAACATTGTTAACATCAAGTTCTACAATTTTAATTTATTTTCCATTTATTTTTATGATGTATTTAACAGCTTCAGAAAGAGCCAATTTTCTGAATGTTCGTGTTCATCAGTAAAGTAGATGCATTGTCTAATATAAGACTTCAGAATTCAGTTTATCTCTCTATGCTTTGCATTATGATGTTTAGAACTTCTGTATACTTGGCCAATTTTTGGCAACCTTATTATTCTTGGATTGAGGGAACTGTGTGTTAAGGTTATTGATTTTTAGCATTTTTCTTCCTACTTCTCATTGCACCTCCTTCAGTTTTTACTTTATGAATAATTTTGCTGCATGTCTTGGTAAATAAATATTAATAAATTACTTCATCATTGTAAATTTTATTCTTTAGTATTATCAGGTATGTTTTTTAAGCAGTTCTAGTGTCAGATCTACCCTCGTAGTACTGGAGTGCTAGCTAAATGACAGAGTACTTTTCTAGCCTGTGTGAAGCCTTGGGTTAAATCCCCAGCACCACCCACACAAAATCTACCATCTTAAATATTAAGATTATAAACCCCTATCTCTCACCCTGCACAAAAACAACTCACAATGGATCAAGGATCTCAAAATCAGACCAGAGACCCTGCATCTTATACAAGAAAAAGTAGGTCCAATCTTCACCTTGTTGGCTTAGGATCAGACTTCCTTAACAGGACTCCCATAGCACAAGAAATAAAAGCAAGAATCAATAACTGGGATAGATTCAAACTAAATAGCTTTCTCTCAGCAAAGGAAACAATCAGCAATGCGAAGAGAGAGCCTAGAGTGGGAGAAAATCTTTGCCACTCATACTTCAGATAGAGCACTAATCTCCAGAATATATAAAGAACTCAAAAAACTCTACACCAAGAATACAAATAACCCAATCAACAAATGGGCTAAGGATATGAACAGACACTTCACAGAAGAAGATCTACAAGCAATCAACAAATATATGAAAAAGTGTTCACCATCTTTAGTAATAAGAGAAATGCAAATCAAAACTACATTAAGATTCCATCTCACCCCAATTAGAATGGCAATTATCAAGAATACAAGCAACAATAGGTGTTGGAGAGGATGTGGGGAAAAAGGTACACTCATACATTGCTGGTGGGGCTACAAATTAGTACAGCCACTCTGGAAAGCAGTGTGGAGACTCCTTAGAAAACTTGGAATGGACCCACCATTTGACCCAGCTATCCCACTCCTTGGCCTATACCCAAAGGACTTAAAATCAGCATACTACAGAGATACAGCCACATCAATGTTCATAGCTGCTCATTTCACAATAGCCAGACTGTGGAACCAACCTAGATGTCCTTCAACTGATGAATGGATAAAGAAACTGTGGTATATATATATATATATTATATATATGTATATATATAAAATATATATATACAATGGAATATTACTCAGCTATAAAGAATAATAAAATCATGGCATTTGCAGGCAAATGGATGAAGTTGAAGAATATCATGCTAAGGTAGATAAGCCAATCTCAAAAAACCAAAGGACGAATGATCTCACTGATAAGCAGATGATGACACATATATATCATGCTTTAAAATTTAATATCGAGGTTTGGGGTGTATGTAGTAGCTCATTGCTAGAGCTCTTGCCTAGCATTCATGAAACCCTGGGTTCAATTCCTAGAACTGTAATCAATTAATGTTGAACAACAGAAATGAAGACAAAATTGGAAAATCTTCACAATAATTCCAGGGTTATATGTTGATCAGGTGACACCGAGGTTTGTCTCAATTTAAATAAACTCCCCTAAAATTTGATCTGAATAAAGGTCACCATGATGGGTAACTTGAATAGCTGTTATAATTAAAAGACTTGAAATATGAAGTGCATTGGTTTAAAGTATTCCAGACATGTTACTTTTTCTACCTCTAACTCACCTGGCCCCAACATCAATACCAGAGCTTCTGCCTAATCACACTCACCACTACAGGGATCAGCCAACTCATCCCTTCTTCTAGGTCTCCTGGCACAAAGGATGGGGTTTACTCTCCTCTCTTATCTTCATTACCTAGAGGGATTTTGAAGTGAGAACCGTGAGGCTACAATAGCAAGGGAGTATAATGCTTCAATTTCTCGAATCCTGGAAACCAATCTAAAAACCACTCCGTGACTTCGAGGAAGGGAAATGGATGGATCTTTGTCCCAATCCTGCCACTTATCTGGAGAGGTAACTTAAACTCTTGGTGAGTTGTGAAATAAGATTCAGCATACCATTCTTAAAGAGTACTCCTAAGGGAAACTGAGAAATCCTGTCAGAGTCTATGACTTGCAGTGTGACTTGAATGGCCTTTTAAATATTGGGATACAGTAATAGGGGCTGACTGAGCCTCAGGACTAAGGCAGGCATTGTGAAAACCATTCCTCATTGTTTCTCTCAGTGAGAACACATACAGCTAGACAAAAGACAATAATTTCTCTCTTAGTATACCTTGTGTTTAAAGTTTTAGAGGCAGAAGTTGACTTACTTTTTTGGTATTCCAGCAAATCATAAGAGTGTCTTAAGTTCATGCCTCTGAGGAGCCCTAAATCCAATTCCTTACAATGGGAAGGTAGGTATGTCTATGAATATACCTAGTGAGCTTCCTGATTGATAATACCAGGGAAGCAAGGAATGGGGTTTGCTTAATGACAGCCCCTGCATTGCTTGATATGTTCATATACTAATAAAAAAATTCTCTATCCATTCATATCATGATTGCAGATGTCTTTGGATCATGCATTATTCAACTATATCACACTAGGATTTTAGTCATGTGTTGCTTCTGTGAATAACAAAAATTCAAGAATTACTAGCATTTCTTTGACACTCAATTGTTCATTCTTGTGCTTACTAATAGCTAATTATGAATTGAGCTGAAAACCTATACTATTCCATTGGAGATGTCTTATGAGCTCTAAAGTGGAACTAGAATGGTGAGAAAAGAAATGAGTATACAAACAACTTGAAGTTTAACTTTGAGATGAGATGATTCCTTCACATAACTTTTAAATTTGCTCAAGTTTTAAGGAATTGAAGATATTCAAAAATCCCTCCTTGGACCCCTAATCACCCATTCAGTCACAGGATTAAGATTTTTCTCTCTCTCCCTTCCCCCCTCTCTCCCCCACCCCCTCCACTTTGAAGATAAAGTTCCAAAAAGATACATATCCCCTGTCATCATTCTTCAATTCCCACATCTTATTCCATTGTGTATGTCTTTCCCCAGGATTTCCAAGAAAGTACTGCCAACAAGGTCATGTTTTATCTCTTTGTCACTAGAATTAGATATTTTGTTAATTTATTAACATACTAAATATACTTTAACTCATAAAATGTGCTTGCTTTTGCAGATTCCTTTCACTCAACTACAAATCTGTGACAGTTTCCCATGCACTGAAGCATGCCCTTGGACTTGGAACAAACCCAACTATTATTATCTAACTATGCAGTCTTGGATAAATTTCTTTTTCCTTCTAAGATTTTCTTGTATATAATGGGGATAAGCAAGAGTATCTTAAAAGAGTGTTTTGAGTACTAAATGAGTCAAAGTATTTGGAACACTTGTTCCAAAATAAAATTTAGCCAATTTATATTTTTTATCTATCTGATTGGTATTAGTATCCCCATGGTTATGAAAAACAATATAGACATATTTAGAACAAATGACTTTGAGTTATATTTGTTATTAAGCATATTAGTTTACTACAGTGACCATACATATAACCATGCATTTGGTGGCTTAACACAGGAGAAATTTATCTCACAGTTCTTCAGACCAGAAATCCAAAACCAAGGTTTCAGTGGGGCCACACTTCTACCTATGGTTGAAGAAGGTAAACTTTTTTTTTGCACCTTCAGATTCTGGCAGCCCCTACTTTCTTTAGTTTGTAGTAGTATAACTCTGATCTCTACTTCCACCTTTATATGGCCCAATTTTCTGTGTGTGTCAAATCTCCCTGTCATTTCTCTTGTAAGGACACAAACCATCGTATTTAGGGGCCATGCTAAATCTAGGATGATCTCATTTAATATCATTAAGTACATGTATACAGACCTTATTTTCAAATGAGTTTGTATTCACTGGTACAGGGAGCTAAGGTTTGACCATAGCTTATTGAGGGATATGATTCAATTCACTATGGTGATAAGAGTTGGTTAAAAATGTAAATTCTCAGGCTGGGGAGATAGCTCAGTTGGTAAAGTGCTTGCCTTGCAAGCACAGGGCCCTGGGTTCAATTCCCAGCACCACAGAAAAAAGTAAATTCTTATCTTGTGAGGATAAGCATATAAATGCATTCATAAATACAAAAATATATAAATACCTGTATATGAAAACTTCTGTAAGAATTTAATGCAGATGAAAATGTTAGCAGGGCTTATCTTTTGTCCCTGTACTTTGGGATATTGTTATTTCCTTTTTGATGTTTTATATTTTTATCAGTAATAAACATGTATTGATCTCGAAAATATACAAATTAATAAAATCATCAAGAAACACAAGCATTCTCTGCTCTACCCACATAAAATCCATTCACTTGAATAAGAACATCCCTAAGACAGGAAAGGACAGAGGATGCTGGGAATCTGCTGCCACAATATTACATGGTATATTTCCCCCAGTTCCAAATCATAATAAATGTTTTTCAATATTTCACTACCAAATTAACTGGGTAAGACATGTTATCTCAGTTTAATTAAGTTGCTGTGCTCTGATCTTATCATACGAGAAGCAGTAGTACATACTGGTTAGATGTATTTACCTGGAAGCCACAAGGCCTGTGTTGAAATCTAAGCCTCCGCCACTGCTAGCCTTGGCCTTTGCTGGGCTTCATTTCCCTTATGGTAAAGTGGACAAAAAAGTAGTACTTTCTCATAAGTTATGGTGAGCATTAAATGAGCAAGGATAGGCTTAGCACTGACAACAGCATCAACGCTGAGGAAGTCACGATAATTATTAACCTTTTTTGGGGGAAATACAGAGGCTTGAGCTCGGGGCGCTCAACCACTCAGCCACATCCCCAGCCATTTTTCATATTTTATTTACAGACAGGATCTCACTGAGTTGCTTAGTGCCTCACCATTGCCGAGGCTGGCTTTGAACTCACGATCCTCCTGCCTCAGCCTCCGAACCACTAGGATTACAGGCATGTGCCACCGGGTCTGGCAATTATTAGCCATTTTTATCATTATTTTTATATCTGAGTTGATGGAGTTTATACTGACATTTTGTGATTATGTGGAATGTTTTGATTGTCATGCATTGACCTTTATGTTTCTTGGAAAACAAAAACAGTTTACAAAATTATAATCAGAATATGATCTCGTTGCTATTCATAACCATGCATGGTTATGTTTGCAGAGTAAAAATTTCTGAAAAATGTAATTCAACTGTTAACAGCACTTATCAATTATTAGTAGACTTTTAAGCATTTCTATTGATTTTCTTCCTATTCTGCATTTTTCATTTCTATCTATAAGTATCTTGGTTTTGGAATTGGAAAAAAATCAGAAAAAATGAATGCTACCAACTGCTCCTATAGGATAATGGTTGATCATCAGAAAGGGGAACATCTCTAAGTCAAGGGAATTCTGTGATAGAGTAGCTCAAAAACTAATATATAAATCTGCCATGTGACAGCCTCAGTTGGGCAGCTTCTGAGAAATTATAGATAGTCAGGGGAAAGGCAGGTATGTGTCTCAAATGAACCATGAATTCAACAGTCAAACCATGCATCTACTTTGCAGAATTTCAGTGAAAGTTAGCTAAACTAAATTAGCTTCCCAACATAATTTTCTGGTACCTTGCCAAATAAAGCCCTTTGAATGTAAAGCAGGCTCCTCTGTTTGCCCATTTAGTTAAGTAAAGCAGTAACTGCCCCAGGGGAGAGGAAAGGTGAGGGACAACAAATCATCCAGTGCTCAGCATCACAACTTCCAGAAGGGGAGATCCTAATGCAGTGGGATTTAAGGTAAAAGTTGAGTCAGAGTCTCATTTAGCCTAGGACCCAAGAAGCAATCAACACAAGAGCATTAAAATATCTTTAAAGTACCTTCTTTATTCTATTAAAATAATAAAAGGAAATGAAATAAACACATTCCCAGCACCGCACTTGTAGTATCAAACCAGATTAAGTTCAAAAATTGGATGCATCCCTAACACATTCAAGGAATTTGTACAGTACTCTGGATACTTGACAACTAACTCCTGGAAAACACTGTTTTGCCAATATGGTCAAGATTAGGTACAACCAGAAAAACAAGTTGTACCCCCATTTGTTTACAATAAAAAAATAAATTTTTTTAAAAATTAGGTTCCCAATGTACAAGCTGGCCTAGAGGAATAACAGTTTGAATAAAAGATTGAAAAATTGGGCCAGACAGATAAGCACTGATACATTGTTTTGAGTTACCTAGCATCAGAAATATGCTGATTTTGAACACATCAGGAAAATATGACTAAAAATACTATCTGGTGATTCTTTTAATATTCCTTAGTACATACTACATTGAGAAAATGAGTGGGTCAATTTTAGAAGCTGTAAAAGAGAATACATATGGCAAAGTAGACATATATGTTAGGTCACACATTGTTAAGGGGTTAAAGTATATTGTTCTCCCTATGTTTCTTACTTTTTCCTTTTCATCAAGTATTCACATAATAATATCGTATTTCACTTTGAGGAAATTATAGATAATAAAACTATAAGTTTTCAAGAATGAAATTTTTTAATTCTAAATAGTGGTTAGTTTGGGGGAAGAAAGAGACTAATGCAATTAGAGGAGACATCAAAGTGAGTTTCAACTGCATATGTAATTTTTATTTCTAAATATAAGTCACAGAAATCTGTCTTGTTTTATATACATTTTAAGTTTTATTTTATATCTATTTGTAACAGATATTTTTGGAGCACTTTTAAGTTTAAAGAAAAATTGTACAGAGTTCTCATGCATCCCCCTTCCCATTCAGTTTTCTATAATATTTCCATCTTGTATTATTGTAGTACAATTTGACAATTGTTTAATCGATGCTGAATAAATTATTATAAACAAAGATCCATAGTTTACAGGAGGGTTCATTTTTTGTGGTGTACATTATTTATTTAGGTATTGACAATTGTATTATGGTATGTAGGAATCATTACTGTATCATACGGAATAGATTTACCCCCTTGAAAGTCCCCTGTGCTCCACCCATTCATTCTTCCCTGCCCTTGAACTCTTGGTAAAAGTGATCACAATATGCTACCCCAAAATATATTACATTGGCGTAAAGAACATTGTGAGCTGAAGAAAACAGATAGCAAACACAGAAGGAGTTCTCAACCCTTCCCCTCCCTGCTTAAAGAGGGCACAAATTATCTTTTGTAACATTGACAAAATTTCTATTCGTAAAGCCATCTTCCTTTTCCATTCCAAGGAAAGGAGAATGACTACAGGGAATACTCATCACTGGAAATGACTTGAGTCTGCATAACAAATCTTACTAAATAGACCTTGTTTCCCATATATTTCCTATTTACCACACAAGCTCCAAGTTCCTTTGTCTAGTCACTTCTGCTCAATTTTTCATCTTTTTTTAAAATGATACATAGCCCCCAATCTAACCACTTCTCAAATTTTTCACTTCTTTTCTGTGAAGTCATCATGTACATAAAATTTTAATACATCAATAAAATCACTGTGCCTTTCTTTCACATTGATCTGTCTTTCGTAAATTAAATTCAGATACCCCGGTCAAAAAAATAAAGAAGACAGAGGGAAAAAATTCCCCTACACTGGCAATTACTGATCATTTTAGTTTCCATAGTTTTGTATTTTCAGAAAGCTATACAGTTGGAATCACACAGCCTTTCCAGAATGACTTCTTCACTTAACAATAGGCTTCTTAGGCTCCTCATTCTCTTTTCATGACTGATAACTCATTTCATTATTGAATAACATTTCATTGTATAGATATACCATATTAAGGGGTCAACATAAAATAACTCTGCTTTAAAAAATAGCTTATTCTGAGCCAAATAAGAGTAACCATAGCCCAGGAACATGGATTAAATTCACCTTGAATGTTGTGTTCTGACATTGTAGAGAGTACATGAACTTCTGTAGCCAAAGAACAAGAAACCTAAACCAATGCATTCAATATATACATTGGTATAGCTTTGGGTAGGTGGGTTATAGCAAAGAAGGAAAATCTTTCCTATAAATTTCAGATGTAATGGCATTTTTTGCCTTAGGACTGATGGAGGTGACAGGTCTACAAGCTTAACAATGCATTCTGATAATTTTCTTTAACAGAATCAAAATAAGCATTCAGAAAAATATACCTCCATATCTGTGATTATCACAGTACTATTCACAAAAGGTAGGTCATGGAATCAGCCTATATGTTCATCAATGGAGGAATGAATGAAGAAAATGCAGTATGTGTATGTGTGTATGCACAATATCACAATATTTAGCCATAAAAATAAAATCATTTCATTTTCAGGAAAATGGATTGAACTGAAGAGCATCATGTTAAGTGAAATCAACCAGACTCAGAAAGACAAGTTTCATATATTTTCCATCATATGTGTAATCTAGAGGGGGAAAAGACATGAAAGTAGCAGGGAGATAATTACAGAAGAGGAAAGGGTTCATCTGAATGGGGAGGGGATGAAAGGAAGAAAAGGGGTGTATATGATTAAAGTATGGTATTTTGCATGTGCGAATAAGCCACAATGAAACCCATTATTTTGTGTCATTAAAATGCACTAATAAAAAGAAAAATGTGAAAAAATAAAGTCTCACAAAAGGAGAGTATAAATAAGGAAGAATCAAATGGCATTTTTAGAACTGAAATATATTAGGGATCTCTAGAAAACAGAGCCAATATGAGCAAGATTTATTTTAAGATAATGTCACCTGTGATTGTAAACATCTGGTAAATCCACGATTTGCAGGCTAGAGCAGGCTAGAAAGCAGGGAAATTCTGAAAGGTTGCTGTTCAAGTCCAAAGGCAGTATTCTTTCTTGCTCATAGGAGGTAAACCTTTGTTATATTAATGCCTTCAAATGGTCAAATGAGGTTCACTAACATTCTGGAAGAAAATTTTACATACTGAAATCCACCCATTTTAAATGTTAGTCTCCTAAAAATAAACTTCACAGAAATTTCCAGAATACTGTTTAATCAAATATCTTGTCACTGTGGCCAAGGCAGTTTGAAACATGAGATTAATCATCATGCAAGGTACTGAGCCAAAAGGCTCACAAGTTCAAGGTTAGCCTCAGCAACTTAGCAAGATCCTGTCTCAACATTTAAAAAAAACAGACTAAGGGTATAGTTGAGTGGTAAAGCACCCTGGGTTCAATCCCCAGTACCAAAAATAATTTACCATCACATGAAACATACCATAACTGGAAAACTGAATGAATGGTCTCAACAGAAAATGGAGAGAAAAGAAAAAAGACACAGTAATACTGAATGTAGGACAATAGAAATTACCCAAACAGAACAAAGAAAAATAGAAAAAAATAGTAGAATAAAGGCCTAATAGATCTCTTGTTCTCTGAAAAACTATCTAATATTTATATCATTGATGTCCTAGATAGCAAAGAGAAAAACTAAAGACAAAGAAAAAAATCTTGAAAGCAGGGAGAAACAACACATTATCTATAGGAGAAAAATAATATGAGGGACCTTCAATTTCTCATCAGAAACCACATATGGAAGAAAGAAGTGACATAGTGATGAAAGAAAAAATCAACCAATGTCTGGTGAGTGGAAGTCGTGGGCTGTGGACAATAATTTGGATGAATGGTCAAGCACCAGAAAGGAACATAATTGGAAATTGGTCTAAGGAAACTGTGGAAGAAATATGTAGATAGACCTCTCTGATTTGGGGAAAAACATGAAAATATTTTTTGCTCAATGAATACTCATGACATGGTACAACAGAAGAGTATTTGAATAGTCCAGTAAATAGGATTCTACTGATACCAGCCAAAATCTTTCTGGCTACCCCTGTCATCATCAAGTGAACTCATGAACAAAGTTCCTTGGTGGCAGGGATGAAGAATATGCTTAGCTCAGCAGCATGGAGTTCCCCTAACCAAGAACAACTTGGCTTTAGCTTCTTCTGATTGACAAATCTGTCAGCATCTGAGACCAATCCTGAGTCTCCAATATGGGACCATTCCCCTGAGATGAATGGACAGCTACCTAGTGAAAGATTTATTACATTGATTCAATTCCTTCATGGAAAGGGCAGCACTTTGTTTTTACTGGGGTATATTCTTACTAGGATACTGAAGTATGGATTTGAGTTTCCAACATGCGATGCTTCTGTCAAACTGCTATCCATGAACATACCAAATGCCTTATGCACTGTCATGGTATTCCATAAGACATTGCTTCCAAGCAAGAATCTGACTTCACAGTAAAGGAAGTATGGCAATGGAACTATGCTAATGAGATTTATTGGTCTTACTATGTTCTCTACCACCATCCTGTGGATAGTCCAATAATTCCTAGAAAGATTTGATGCTATCTAGTAAAATTGCATAGGCATTTACTCTTGGAACCTGTAGTGTCCCTTCTAAGAATCTATTCTCAAGAAAAAAGGCAGCAGGGTGCCGTGGTGCACATCTGTTATCCCAGCAACTCAGGAAGCTGAGGCAGGAGGATTGCAAGTTCAAGGCAAACCTCAGCAACTTAGCAGGGCCCTAACCAACTTATCAAGACCCTGCCTCAAAATGAAACATAAAAAGGTCTGGAGATGTGGATTGGTGGGTAAGCCCCCCTGGGTTCAATCCCTGATACCAAAAAAATAAAAAGGGCTGGGGGTGTAACTCAGTGATAAAATGCCCATAGGTTCAATCTCCAGGACAGAAGATGGAAGGAAGGAAGGAAGGACAAGGCAAAAAGACAAACAAAAAAGCATGAAAGCAAGCCTTTTCTGGCAGGCAGTTCCTAACAATAGAAAACAAGAAAAAAACATGTCCACCAACAGGACACCAATAGGAGGATGGTTGAACAGTCTGAGGTACAGCTACATCAGAGAGCAGAGAGTACCATGCAATTGTTTAATGCATAAATTATCAGGATGGGGATAGAGCTCAGTGATAGAACTTGGGTTTAATACATCTGAGGCACTGGGTTCAATCTTCAATATATATAAAGCATTTCATTCTCTCAAATGCTACGGAGTGAGAGTATATTGTTATGGTTTGGATATAAGGTGCCCCACTAAGCTCATGTGACAGACAATGCAGGAATGTTCAAAAGTGAAATGATTATGAGAACTATGAACTAATTGGCACACTAATCCACTTGATGGATTAATATTTTGAAATGAACTACTGGGTGGTAACGGTAGGCAGTGGGATGTGGCTAGAAGAAATAGGTCACTGGGGCATGCCCTTGGGATTTTATATCTTGTCCTGGCTCCTGTCTTTGTGTAGCTGCTATGAGCTGATAAGCTTTCGTCAATCACATCTTCCAATATAATGTGCTGCCACACCTCAGGCCAGAGAGATGAACTCAGTCAATCATCAACTGAGCATTGGAAATTGTGAACCCCCTGCTCCTCTAAGTTGTTCTGGTTGTGTATCTTGGTAACAGCAATGAAAAACTGATGAACACAGACAACCTGTTAACTCAACAAAGCAAGGTGCAGAGAAGGGTGTAGAGCTGCTGTTTTCCAATACAGGAACCATTATCCATACATGGTTATTTAAATTTACATTTTTCAATTTAATAAACTTTAAAAATTTAGTCACTCCAGGGATGGAGAAACAGTGAAGATGGAATTGGTAATGTATAAGCTCCTAAAATAAGAGCCATTTACTGGCTCTATGTACAGGTCAGAAGTAATAATCAAACTAACAGTATTGAGAAACCCTAGAAACCCAGATCAATTCCTCTAAAATCCTTTCCCATGAGAAGAAGCCAAACTTCCTTGGTGAAATGTAGGTTTCTAGGGCTAGGGCTGTGTTTATTACAGATGTGTCTAGACCAAACTATAATACCAGAAAGCATATCAAAATGATACAACCCCTTCAATATGTACAATTTTTTTTGTGTGTGTAGGTCAAAAATAAATTTAAAGAATAAAAAAAAAGATGGAGAAGACAAACTGAAGAGATTACCACTGGCCAAACAGAACAATATCAGCATCACATAAAATAATGACTGCAAGGGATTAAAACACATCACATATATAAATACCTATGAACTCCTGATGACATTCTAAAAGGAAAATATAACAAGATCACTACTCTCCCTTTGAGGCTCGAAGTCATTATTTTAAAAAGTGGAAATACTGCAAAGTAATTCATCATTCCATCCAACCCTTCCTTCTATACCATTCTCAGAGTAACCTAATAGCTGATGAAAGTTTCTTTTATATAATAATTCCAGATAATGAATAAAGAAGAAAATAGAACATCACCTTTTTGCAAACTTCAATGAAATATAGTTCTGGCAACAATCTATAGTGAATGCATAAAGCATGAAGTGTAATGCACATGGCAAATTTTATAATGGATCAATGAATCTGAGAACTGGATCTGGTGATGATGATGAATATAACGTCACAGGAGGAGAGATAGACATAATAAGCTTCCTGATGTAATACTCTAGGAAGCAAAGGTTCATTGTCAAAGAGTGAGCTTATCTACAAGAGCTCTAGGATATCTCCCTGTGTCTGCGCACCCATATCACTCCTACTTCTTCGCTTTTAAAGCAAACAAAATTCCTGGTAACATGGTCGTGCTTTTTTTGAACAACCTGGGTGGAGTTCTGCCATCAGCCTGCATCCCAGTCACTCTAATTAGTATGCTTTCTTAGGTGACCCTCTCCACAACGATAGTGTTAATAGTGTTTTGTTTTCCAAGAGAGGCGAGGGGAGAGGAGGGTGGTAAGGAGGCATTGCCTCTGTACAGACCAGCCTGTACATTGCGGTTGCCATAGAAACCTGGCGTTATTAATGGCGACCATGGCGAGCGTGAGGAATTTTTAATAGAAACCGATGTAACTTCTCAATAAAAGCAAGGCCCCGCCTCCAAGTGTGTGGACTCAGCAGAGGATGTGGGTGCTCCGTGATGGGAGCTGAACACCCCCCTGGGATGTGGGAGATGAAGGGACCCAGACCAAGTCACCTCATTCCCACTGGGACTCGGTGCTCCACAGACTGGAGAGGGAGAGAGATGTGGGACCCTCCTGACCCCAGGCAGCGTGATGTCCTGCTCCAGGGTGTCCTGGACCTACTTTCCATGTAAAGGCGGGGTGCAGGAGGAGAAGACAGGGAATGGCCCCCTGTGAACCCAGCTCTCCTCTGTGAAATGGGGGCAAGAATGCTCAGCCACAAGCCCACTCGTGTACACATAGTCCTGTTGTTATTGTGGGATTATTAATGCCTATATGAATTTAGGCCACTTCTTAGTCTTTTTCAAAAAAATTTTTTTACTTTTTTTTTTTTTAACTAGGAAATTGATATGCCAAGGAGAAGAAAAAGCCCTGGTAAGAAACCCATTGTACCTTCTTGTTGGTACTCAATTGTATCACTGACAGAGGTCACTGACCAATTGCCTAGCATGGTAAAAGGGAAAAGTTTACTCCATAAACCATAGTAATTGCTGGATTCTGTCTTTCCCTGGGCAGTTCTTCTTCAGGTGACTGGGCTCATATCAGGTATTTGAAGGAGGTGGATTCTGAGGATCTGGGTGGTGATGGCTGCTGAAGCTTCTAGTACAGATTTGAACTCAGCAGTTCTCAGGAGCCCTCCACCACTTCTATCCCTGGTAAGATATATAACACCTTCTTCCTGTAAATTCATAGATTTGGGCAAAGAGATCTATTTTGGAATAATTTCTGTGAAGTTCAAGAAAGAGTCCAAAAGTAGAGAAGCTATTTTCACCTCCTCATTTTAGAGGTGGTTTAAAGTGGAATTTAAAATTCCACTGGCAACTACATGCTTTGTGGTAGCCCTTGAGGCCCATCTTTGAGATATTCTCTTTTGATGAAAGCAATGAACTATCCAGATTAAGGGAGGAACTTAATCTTTAGCGTGCATTTGTAATTAATATACCTCACTTTTTCTCATTGTATAAATGTTATTAAGCAGTTCCCATGTTTCTGTCAGATAGATACAGAAATAAGCAATTAGTTAGAAGGTCTTCCTAACAATTTGAGATTGTGATATGGGTTCTTACATGACAACCACATATTTATTCATTCTATAATGACATTTTAATGACAGAAATATTGCAAGTGTTAGTTTAAAATATCAGTAACAAGAATTTAGCATTTCTAAAACTAATAATTACCCTAGTTTTCATCATCATAATAATACTAAACCATGTCCCCCCAAACAACCAGACATTCTTACATAGCATGATTACTTTCCCAGAAAGAACATTTTCAGTTCTATATTCATAGACTCCCATTGCTATTCTCCCCTTCTTGTCACCAGGCCGCTACTGATCTTCTATTACTATAGATTATTTTTTCACTTCCTACAATTTTATTTAAAAGCAAACATGCAAATTGTACTTTTTAATTGGTCTGGCTTCTTTATTCAGCCTATTAAATTTTAGTTATATTCATATTGTTGCATGTTTCAGAAGTTCATTCTTTTTTATGGCTGATTTGCATTGTAGTGTATGAATATACAGTTGTCCCTCAGTGTCTGAGGGAGACTAGGACCCCTGTCAATAGCAAAATCTGTGTATGCTCAAGCCCCTTATATAAAATTCTATAGTATTTGCATAGAACTTATGAAAATTCTCCTGTATACTTTAAATAAGCTCTAGATTACTTACACTATCTGATACAATATAAATGCTATGTTAGTAATTGTTATACTGCATTGTGTAAGAAATAATGACAAGGGAGAAAAAGCCTTCACATGATCAATGTGGACATAATTGTCAAAATTTTTTTATTCACAGTTGTGAATTCACAGGTATAGAATGTAGGGGTATGAATGTTCAACTGTATTGTAATTGGTTTTGTCCATTCAGTTCTTGAAGGAAATTTGCCTTGTTTTCAATCCATGGTGCCTGTAAACAAAACTGGTATGATCATTTGTATACAAATCTTTCCACTGACATACGGTAAATACTTAGGAGTGTAGTACCATGATTATATGGTAGATATAAAATAAACATTGTAAGAAACTGCCATAAAGCTTTATCATTTTTTCTTTCCCACAAGTAATGTCTGAAAGTTCTTTTTTTTTCATGCCCACCAGTAGTGTGTGAGAGTTCTATCTGTACAATCTTGCCCACATTTGGTATAGTGAGTCTTTTTAATTTTGACCATTCTCAAAATAGTATAGGCACATCTCATTTCATTTTTTTAACCTTAAGCATTTTATTCAATATCTTATAGCAGAAGTCAGCAAACTCAATGTAAAGAAATAAGAAATGTTGAAGGCCCTCTGGGCATTGTAGTCAGAGTACTTTTAGCATGAAAGCAACTATGATAATACAGGAATAGATGGGAATAGCTGTGTTCCAATAAAATGTTTACCAAAGCAGGCCATAATTTGGTGTCCCCGGCCTTATACAAACAAAAGACTGATCATATTATTGTGCACTATCATATTATACTTAGGTTCTATTCCAAATGTTTATATAAACTTTTCATTTCATTTTTAATTACATTTCCCTGATGCCTAATGATGCTGAGCTTCTTTTCATGTGCTTATTTTTCATTTGTATATCTTTTTAAAAATTTTTAGTTGTAGATGGACACAATACCTTTGTTTTATTTATTTATTTTCTTGTGGTGCTGAGGATCAAACCCCGTGCTTCACACATGCTAGCAAGCACTCTACCACTGAGCTACAACCCCAGTCCTGATATCTTCTATTTTAGAGTGTCTTTTCAAAACTTTTGCCCATTTATTGATTGTAGGGTCTTTTCTTATTGATTTTTATTGTGCTTAAACACTTAAAATTTACATCCTTAACCATTTTTAAGTGTACAGAACAATAGTGATTACTATATTGCCTTATCATGCAATAGATTGCTAGAAATTTATCATCATACAAAACTGAAACTCTATACCCAATGAAAAACAATTTCCCTTTTCTCCCTGTCTGAAGTCCCTAGCAACCACCATTCTTTATGTTTCTGAGTTTGCCTACTTTAGGCATATCTTATTTGTAGAATAGTGCAGTATTTATCTTTTTGTGACAGACTTATTTAACTTAGCATAATGTTCTTAAGTTTTGTCCATGTTATAACATATGATAAGATATCCTTTCTTAAGGCTAAATAACATTTCAATATATGCGTATGCCACGTTTTCTATATGTGTTCTTCTACTAAGGTCCATTTAACTTGCTTCCACTCCTTGGCTATTTTGAATAATGCTGCAGTGACCATGGGTCAGTAAATATCTCTTTGAGATCTTGTTTTGAAATCCTTTGCATATATACCCAGAAATCGAACTGCTGAATCATGTGATAATTCTATTTTTAACTTCAGGAAACTCCATACTGCTTTACATGGTGCCTGTACTGGTTTACAATCTCACTAGCAGTGCAAAAGTCTTGGTTTCTTCACATCCTTGCCAGCACTTGTTTTCTGTCTTGTTTTTTATAGTAGTCATCCTAACAGTTTTAAGGTACTATCTTGTTGTGGTTTTGATTTGAATTTTCTTGGTGATTAATAAAGTTCTATTTTGACCATTTGTTTTTCTTCCTTGGAGAAAAAGATCCTGTGCCCATTTTATAAAATTGTTTTTCTGTTGTTGACTTATAGCTTTTTATATATTCTGGATATTACCCAACTTTAGCCTGATATACACAGGTGTATTTCTGAATTTAGCACATAATATCTTTTCTCTTTCCAGAAAATTATCAGTCATTACTTTTGAATATTATTTTTCCAACTTTACCCTTTTTAGTAAAGTACTTAAGTAACATTGCTGCTATTTGCTCCTATATTTCATATTTGAAGTACTTTGTATAATTTCTTTCATCTTTTCATTAACAAAACCTCTGTGTTCCTATGTTTTGCTATATGAAGAATTTTGTATAATTTATTTCACCTATCTTTTAGTTCACAAAAATCTCTTATCCAGCTGAGTCAAAACCACTGTTTAAATATCATTTAATCATTTGATCCAATTGTCATTATGTTCATTTCTATGAAACTTCTTTCTCTCTCTTACTTTGATAAATAGGCATTTCTTCTTATGTTTTAAATATTTTGTCATTTATTTAAATATGTTAGGCATATTTTATTACTATGAATATCATAATCAGTTCTTAAAATCTCATAATCAGTTTACATATTGCTTGTGTCATGATGACTACCTTATGGATACCTGATTGTTTACAAAGACTGTAGGAATCCTTTTAAAACTTCAGTTAAGTTTCCCACCCCAATCCCAGAAAAAATCATATTTGCTTTTGCACTTCATTGTGCTTCACTGCAGGAATTAACAATGCTGATAATTGAACGTTGAACCTAAAAGATACCAGTAGTCTTTTGATTACAAATATACAAGGATACTTTTTTCCCCAACCAAGAGTGAAGTAGGGATAGAGTTTTTCTCAGCACCTCCCTTTCCCAATAGGAAAAAGCCACCTACTTACAGAAATGTGGCAATTTACAAGTCCAGATACATACAAAGGTCCCTAAAAAGCAGGTTTACAGTGTACAAGTTACCATATTGCCAAAGTCTGGTGGGAAAGAACACCCACACATGAGGCAAGTTACTTAAAGTACATTTTGTATTCACTGATGGGCATAAGGGAAAACAAAAGCTTAGGATACATCACTGCTTGTGCTGCCCAGAGCAGATAAACTCAGAGTTTTCTGGAGAGCCTGGAAAAGAGCCTTGGTGGTTCTTGGTGTTCCTTCTTATCTCAGGATGTTACATTCCCAGCATATTCTGCAGTTACTCTTGAGAACTAAAAGTGAGGAAGGGGTGAGAACTGGGTCAGTCCAAGGTCACTTTTAGAACTCTACTATGGTCTCATTTTTCTATTATTTTTCCCAGTTTTCAAACATAGAAGATCATCTAATACAATGTTTTTGTTAATTTTGTCAGTTAATTTTCCATGTTTAACAATGAAGGATTTTCACATTTTTCTATTCTAAATATCGTATAACTGAGAAGTACAAATGAACTGTAAAATTATAAACCAGAGAAGGTTCCCTCAGTGGTATTAAGCTGATGTGTAAATTACTGAATAACTTACTGAGACACGTCACAAGTTGCCATAGACAACTTGTACTCACATGCTTGGCATTTTGCTGGTTGTATGGCTGGGCCTATCTAGGTCCCTGTATTTCTCCATAAGCTCTCAGAGTGATGTAGTGTCTGCAGCAGGAGATGCAGACTTCCCATGTGGTGGATCATAAATAAAAAATACCAAATCAGGAGATTCTATTCCTCTTAAAGGTTAGCTTTGAAATTGTCATAGCATCACTTTTTCTATTTTCCACTGGTCAGTATTATCACAGGCTTTCCAGAAGTTGTAAGGAGGAAGAAACAGGCACTGCCCCTCAGTAAGAGTAATATGTAGGAATGAGCAACTTTCATGAGTCTCACACATAATTCCATGCAGAACATACTTCTTGAGAACTATGCTGGGTGCCAGAAACAGTATGTCCATATAAACTGATGCTTTTTTCCAGTGGGCCAGTAGACTCAGGAATAGTTTTTTTTTTTTTTAATATTTTACTTATCCCTAGCACAGTGATCTCTCCCATATAGTGGATCCTTCTTCCTCTTGCCAGAGTTAAAAAATTGATATGCATATGCATGAAATTTATAATCATTATGAAAATCCTTTCCCATGCATGTGTCACTGGACGTAAGTAAATACACATAGAGAGAATGGATAATGTATGGAGTGAGTGCTTGCTGAAAAGAACGGGGCAAGAGCCTGGTTCAACACCTGATTCTCCTAATTTGGGGGCCACCAATTTTCCCCTATTTCTCACTTACCTTTTATTTCAGGAGTCTTCTAATACTTCAAAATTCAATCATAGTCCATCCTTCTACATTGTGCCCAACAAAGTACATGTAAACATTGTCACACTTGGAACCATTTGTGAGGATACAGAAATAATTTAGGGAAAGGGAAAAGCAGAGGCAGCCCTTGATGTCTATATTCCACCTTGTTGAAGTTTTGTTAAAGAAAACTATTTATGCAATTCCATTTGAATTACCAGGTGGAAGCTGACTTAGGTGTTGAAAATCATTGATGCATTCCCTTGTATAGGAAGGCAATCCCTGTTAAGTATGTTAATAGAAGCATGGTTTCTATTCTCAACCAAATTTACAGGGAAGGAAGGAAGTAAAGGTTGGAGTGATGCAGGAATGGAGGAAGGAAGAATAGTTTGCAAACATAGGAGACAACAACCCTGGGTAAAAGGGAAAGTGCACACCAAGGAACAAAGCGAGGGGCTCCCTTAAGTAGAAAAAGTTACCACCATGGTTCCCATTCCTGACCACTTCTGCAAATGAAGGATGCGAATGTGCTCAATCCTGATTGGTCAGTCTTATATGAATGAGGGATGCTACCACGCCCATCACTGATTGCTTGATTTTAAATATGACTGCAGGTGGTAGTTCACTAGTCAGGTCTTGGCAGCAAAGTGATACTTTCCAGGGCTGTTTATCTTAGTAGTGGAAACAGAAACATGCCTTGGCAAGGACCACAGAGCTCAGTTGACGACCCTTCCAAGAACACAGAGTACATGTGTGACCCTATAATCAGCAAAGAGCTATCAGGTTCATTCCAAATTTTAGGCCTAGTAGTCACTTGTGATCCTTTTTGGAGATTCAACTTTTATTAAAGTTCATACTATTAACTCCTAATACTTCATACTATTAACATCTAATAGACTCAAAATAAACTCAAAGGCTAATACCATGTTTGATGGAACCAATACTCGAGTGAGATTCAGGAGATCAACTGAGGTCCTAGTCAGATCTAATCCAATAGCTGTGTGTCCTTGAGTAAGGACACACATCCCTATATGGAATGATTCCATCTATGAAAGATCTCTAAATTCCTGGAAAGGACAGAATTCACCATGTCAATCAAAGTATGGTAACAAGCACGGTAACTATGCATATTGTTCCTTGTTAAAATTAACTTCCCATGGGAGAATGGTAAAATACATAGACAAATATCAGGTCCACCTAATGCCATATTATCCTTGCATACTTCCAATATCAAGGGTTGACATTGTTCACACTTACTTATGTGTAGGAGGATCAGGAAAGTAGTGATGCTAACATGAACAGGCTGCAAGATTTCATGGCAACAGCAGAGACCATGAAGGGCAGGATTGGCCTGTCACAACACTCAAATGATTATAGCAAACATGTCAAGGACTGGATGAATGACCCTTGAAAAGGAGCCTGGTGCTCTCACACTTCACTACAGTCCATCTTATCAGCTAGCCAATTCCAAGCATGGTCCTAGATTTCCTCGTTAAATTCCCCCAAAATGAAGAGAAAAATAAATGACAACTTTTTCAAATATCTTCCTTCCCAGTGAACCTACATTCTCCTTTTAAGCAAGAGTGATGAGTCTTGATCAGAGGAGGGAAAGGCAGAAAGGGGCCAGAAATCAGAATGAATTCCATTGTATTGACCACTGTAATGGGAACTGGATTTCCTTCCTGCAAAGTGAATGTGTTAAATTTTATTTTGACAGACACAAGTGCTTGTTGGTGAGAAAAATAAAGTATTTAAACATCCAAATAGTTTGAAAAATAAAACAAAGTGAGGAAAGGAGGAGGTATTTTAATTCTACTAATTGATTTCCACTGTTTTCTTGTTTGATGGTAGCAGGAGAGGTTCTTGTCCATTCATACCTCTGGAATTATATCCTTTCACTATGATTAAAGGCATACAACATATCCTGCAATGCAACAACTGACAAAAAATCACACCCTATTGAGTTACAAGTTTCTTCTCTCAATATCAGAAAAACTCTTATTAGTTCACCCAGGACACTTAATCACACATTTTACTGATTTCTGTGGCTTTATGGCTTCAATTTCCTCATTGATTGACAGAGAGGACTTGGGAAGTTCTCCTTGGAGCTGCCCATGATTCCCAGTTTGCAAAGATGTAAGTCATGAAGGTTTGTATGTTCCAGAACAAAATATTATAGCCAGAAAAGAACATGATCAGTAAAACTGAATGAATTAAAGCAGTAACTTCAGTTTTCTAAACAACCTGGGAATAGGTACTGCTTCTTAAAGTTTTCAATTTAGTTAACTGTATTATGTTTGAGTTCTCACTTGTTTTTAATGAATTCCATAATATAGATAATGTTGAAATAAGTTTTATGATAGTATGTTTGTCCTATGAATACTATTTTTCCAAGGTAGATCATTGTAATTTGTTTTTCACTTTTCTTAATTTTAATATTTTATCAAATATATCTAAAATATCATTTTAAAATATATTCAGTATAAACAATAATCTGTTATTAAAGCATATATTTTGTTATTTAAATGTTAACTCTTTCCCTTAGTTTGTCTTTTCAGTAAACCATACTATTTGATCATTATTGCTCACTAGGTACTCCCTTTTACTCAATGGACCACTGAAGTGAATAATCACATGTATTCACATTCGCTATGTGAAGCATTATTCCACTTTTACCCTAGTAATTTATCTGCACCAGTCCCATTTTACTCCGTCTTCGATTCACAGACTCCATTTGTGTTGTCATACCAATGTTCCTATTTGATTTCTGAATTTACAGAGGCAAACACCCATAGCATGATAAAACTAATCTAAAGGATGCAGATTCTTAAAATTACTTGTCATGAAGAGATATGTATGAAGATAGTATGCATGAATCAATAATATTTCATATTTTAAATTTTGGCAGTTTAGCTGGATGCAGTGGCTCACACCTCTAATCTCAGCTACTTGGGAGACTAAGGCTAGAAGATCATAAGTTTGAGGACAACCAGGGAAAAATAGTGAGACCCTGCCTCAAAATAAAGTAAAAAGGCCGGGCACGGTGGCACATGCCTGTAATCTTAGTGGCTCGGGGTCTAAGGCAGAAGGATGCAAGTTCAAAGCCAGCCTCAGCAAAAGCAAGGCACTAAGCAACTCATTGAGACCCTAAATAAGATCTCTAAATAAAATACAAAATAGGCCTGGGGATGTGGCTCAGTGGTCAATGCCCCTGAGTTCAATCCCAGGTACCCAGAAAATAAAATAAAAAGACCTGGGGATGTAGCTCAGTGGTAGAGAAAACCCTTGGGTTGAATCCCCAGTACTCCTCCATTACACACACACACACACACACACACACACCTATATTCAAGCAACTCCAATTTCCATGATGTATTCAGTGGCTTAGAGAAGTGGGTATTTTCCCAGTGGTCCACAGGAAAAGACACAGGGCTCTTTGGCATACAAAGTTGTGTTCTGGATGTATACAAAACTATTTTGAACCACCACCCAGGATTTACTTGAGGTAGCTTTCAGAGTAGTTTTTCTTTTCTTGAGCTTCCTATACAGCAAGCACATTCATAACATTCTTCTAATTTTCATAAGTTCTTTTTTCCTAATTTTCCTGAATAACAACACGTACTAATCCTTATGAGAGAACTTACTTAACCTACATCCTGTCCCTGTTGATGCTTAGGGGAGCTATGGATGTGAAATTGTCCTGTTCATACCTGCATTACTCAGGAAAGTGTCTCTTGTATTCTGCGCTGTCCACACTTTCCCCCTAAGTAAATAGAGTCCTGTCAAAAGGGAATAATACATGAGGGGGTTTCTCCTGGAAGGGTCTTATCCCTCTACTCTGGGGCTCAAGAGAAGGTTTTTTGTTGTTGTAGTTGACGGTGTTGGAGATCAAACCCTAGGCCCCATGCACGCTAGGCAGGTACTCTACCACTAAGCTATACCTCCAGCCCACAAGAAAAGTTTTGATTTTTATACTTTACCCAGCTTTTGACTTATAGTTTGGCTAGGTCTAACATTCTTTAAAGGTGTCTGCATACATTAAAAGCGTTACTTATGATTTTATTAGGAAATTCAAATGGAAACTTTCATAAAAATAATCAAATGTTGGGCATTAATAAAAACAATAATTAATTTTTTAGGATTGAAATCCCACAGTATGTTCTTTCTCCTTAACAGGTTAGAAATAAACTTTAGAGACAAAAGCAGTTAGAAAATCACCAACTTTGTTGAAATTCAACAATATACATGGATAAATGAAACAAAGTCATTATTGCCCCATTAATATGTAAAATTTTTATGTTTTTATGTATAAGTTAAAACAATTTTTTTAAAAGTCATTGGTCCAAGAAGAAAACAGATTGGAAATTAAAATAATTGATCAATAAAATGAATATGAACATTCAAATCACTTGAGGAAAAGACTTAGTTCTATGAATGACAGACAGACCATAATCCTTTTATTTGATGCAAAGAGCAATGGAAATATCCCACTTCCAGGCCTAAATGCATACTTTAGATTTGTAAAGTTTCTTTTTCTTTTTAAAAAATATTGTTCACAGTATTAATTGTATATATTAATTGGACTCATATTTTTTAAACACCATGAAAATAAACAAGTATGGAAACAAAAAATAGCAAAGAGTATCAATCTCATTTGCTTCAATTATCAATCCGCATGTTACAAGAAGACTGTTATTGGTTCAGCCCTGATCTCTCACCCACACTTTGATCCAATGTGATTAGTTGCACATCCTTCATTGACTAGGCCAGTGCAAGGCTTGATCTGTTCTCATTGGAAATTTCCTTCATCCAAGAGATGTAGAATTGCATATAAAAAAGGTTTGTGTTTTTAGCTGGGCCTGGTGGCACAAACCTATAATCCCAGCAGGTAGAGAGGCCGAGGCAGGAGGATCACAAGTTCAAAGCCATCCTCAGCAACTTATCAAGGCCCTATGCAACTTAGTAAGACCCTGTCCCAAAACTAAAAAATAATAATTTTTATAAAGTTCTGGGAATATGACTTCGTGGTTAAGTGTCACTGGGTTCAATCACTGGTATAAAAAAATTAAAAGTTTGTGTTTTTAAAATTGACAGATTATTAATAGAAAAACCAGAATTAGCTAGGTGCAGTGGCGTATGCCTGTAATTCCAGTGAATCATGAGGCTGAGACAGGAGGATCGCAAGTTTGAAGCCAGCTTCAACAATGGTGAGGCACTAAGCAACTCAGTGAGATCCTATCTGTAAATAAAATACAAAATAGGCCTGGGGATGTGGCTCAGTGGTCAAGTGCCCCTGAGTTCAATTCCCAGTACCAAAAAAAAAAAAAAAGAATAGAATTGGAAAAATCTCAATAATTGGAAATAGTAATTACAGAGTCCAGAAAACAGGGAAAAGGAATTGTTTCTGAAAATTTTATTTAGCTATTTTTGCACTTTCTTTGGGTACTTTAAAAAAATTCTTTATAAGGTATGTTTGGAAAAGTCAGACTGGAGAAGTATAATGTTTATCTCAAGTTCTTCACTTTATGTGTTGGTCAAATATAATGGCCTTATGGATTATTCCACTGCACACTCTAGGGAGAATGAGAATGTAAATGCTAAAGAATATTATTACAAAAATACTTTTCACCTGATTAGTCCTAATAAAAAGTGACCTAAGAATACAACTGGAGGAAATTACTATTTAATAAATTGGTTAAATTCACTCATTAAGTAAAATCCATTCTTTTCTTTTTTCTTTTGAACTAGTTGCACCAAACTAGAAATCAATTTTTTTAAAATAGAAAATCCTAAGTTGTTTCGAATTTAAGCAATACTTTTGTATAACAGCAAAACCAAAAACATTAGGCCACACAGAAAAAAAACAATGAAAATTAGAAAATATAAGGATAAATATTAACATTCAAATAGCTTGGCAAATGGTGTCATCTTTTCTTTTTTTTGAATGGAGGATTGAACCCAGGGTGCTTAACCACTGAGCCACATACCCAGCCCTTTTCAAAAATATTTTAGTTAGAGACAGTGTCTTGCTAAGTTGCTTAGGGCCTGACGAATTTGCTGAGGCTGGGTTTGAACTTGTGATCCTCCTGCCTCAGCCTCCCAAGTTGCTGGGATTACAGGCTTGTGCCACTGTACCTGGTTCCCATCATCTTAATTTAATGCAAAAGGCAGGAAACATGTTCCCCACCCAGCTCTAGATTCATGTTTTTAAATCACCACAGTTACAAACAAGCGAGCCATCAACCACAGGCAAAGAATCACATCCTGTTTCTCCTCAACCTCCAGGCTAAATTTCATGCAGACTCTTACTGCTTTATCCCAGTTACCTGACTGTGCTATGGGCCAATGGCCATGACTTGGAGACTGCAGGTCTCTGGTTGGCAGTGTCACCTGAGACTGGGTTCAATCACTGAGATTGGGATGCGAACCATTGCCAACAGATGGTCATATCATGCATACATAATTATGCAGAATGAAGGTTTGAGGATTAAAAATAAGAATGGGCCTGGTACATTGGCTCAAACCTGTAATCGCAGCCAATCAGGAGGCTGAGGCAGGAGGATCACAATTTCAAAACCAGCATCAACAATGTAGTGAGGCCCTAAGAATTATAGCAGAGACCCTGTCTCAAAATAAAACATAGAAAGGGCTGGGGATGTGGCTCAGTGGTGAAGCACCCCTGGGTTCAATCCCTGGTAGCAAAAATAAATAAATAAATAAATAAATAAATAAATAAATAAATAAATAAAATAAGAACAGAAGGCTGGGCATGTAGATCCACAGAACACTGCATAGTGGAAGAACCTGGCATACTTATGGCTCTGGGTTCAAACTCAAGCACCACTAAATGTATAAAAGAACCAGAGTAGTAGTAGCTTCAGACTTTAGAGATCTTGAAATATGAATTCTTACTAAATTGATTATTTATGCACGTCTGTATTTAATCAATTCTGAATACAGAATATTTTAAACAGTTTGAGTTATGTTTATTTTTCTGCTTTTTGGCTTTATCTAGTTCCATATCACCCATTAAGTTGATAATTCTACTCCACATTCCTGGAAGAATCAAATTTTAAAAAGGTACATGCCATTATTTCAAAAATAATTATGACCTGACTGAGCCTTACAATGGTTGTAAGTGACAAAAATGCTCATGTAATAAATAATGATTTATTATTTTCCCTGGAACATATTTCACCACAGACATATAGTAAAGCAAAGGTGACAATGTTTATTAAGAAATTCTTTAAGAATGGGGGGGCACCCCCTCGCCCACCCCCAGACCTGAGCTGTGCAGGCTAGCAGCACTAAGGGTCCTTTGGGCCCAGTGGTGGCTCTGAAAATAGCCTTTGGGGTTGGCTGCTTATGGTGTCCAAAGGAGGTTCACTTTCGGTGATGTGACTTTCTGACGGCCCTGGTGGCCTCGGACACAGCATGCTTGCCGATCTCCCCGGGCAGCAGGAGGCGCACGGCCGTCTGGATCTCTCTGGAGGTGATGGTCACACGATTGTTCTGGCGGGCCAGGCGCCTGGCCTCGCTGGCGATGCGGTCCAACATGTCCTTGACGAAGGAGTCCAGGATGCTCACGGTCGCCTGAGAGAGGCTGAGGCCCGAATGGACCTGATTTAGCATCTTGGGGAAATAGGTGGCAAAACTGTCCTGGTACCTGCAGTGGCCACGGCGCCTCACGCACCTGGAATGGCTGGAGCACCTGGGCTTCTTCTCCTTTGGCGGGGCAGATGGGCCAGCCTTCTGAGACTCTTGGGGATTGAGGGACTCCTCAGAAGACGTGTCACAGGCTAGTTCAGCCATTACCTGGGCACCTTCCAGCAGTTCAGGAGAACAAACTATGAGAGTTGCTAGGCACCAGCGGACCTTTATATATGCCACATTGTGTCACGTCATGGAACAACTCGACGTCTCATTGGATGATCGGCCCAGCAGGGACCTTGTCAGTATGCCTCATAGCACAATGTGATTGGACAGTCCTCTTGCTTGGCATCCTGTCCCCCCAACCAGAATGGGTTCTCAGTGTGATGGGATTGTCCTCCTACTTGACCAATCACAGAGAATGCCTGTCATTCTAGAATCTTCCTGTTGCCTCTACCAAAGGGTTAGGAAGATGCCACAGAGGGCAAATAGTCATTGGATCACACTGGGTGACTCATGGCACACAATGAGGATTTGGAAAAGACATTACAGAAATTGCCTAAAGAATAGGAATTATAGCTCTGACTCCTTGAGAGAGTCTATCATTAGCATCCCTAGTCCATTTTCGCAGTGAAGTGACGTTAGCTCAGTTTGGTCCATTATTACATCAAATCAGAATTTTTTGCTTTCCTAGAATCACCCACCCTGCTTTGAGCAGGAATTCCCTGAAACAGACAGCACAGGGCTCCTGGAAGTGGAATCTTGGCTGCATACCCTCTGTCTTCAGATTTGACCAAACCCCTCAGAGAATCAGAAAAAGAGAACTAGCAAACTAGTCACCAAAGGCAGAAACAAAGCGAAATAAGTACACATATATAAATGTTAATTTTTTCTTAAATATCTATCAAGTGTAAAATTGTTTTCTTAACAATATTTGCATTCTAAAAATATTCTAAATGCTAGTATGGAAGAATAAGTGCTGTTCCAGGCAACTACTGTTAACCTAATTTCTCTAAGAAACCTCCTTAGAGAGACAAAGGGAATAAAGCGAATGGAAAATGGTTTTAAATTGAAGGATATCCTTCAAGAATCTATAATACATTCAAAAACATTTCTTAGATATAAGGAAGTAAAACAAATTACAGAAATTGAACCAAAGAAAGAGTTAAGGATTGAAAAGACTTTAAAATAGAGATCAGTCATGAAATGTCACACCAAATGGCCAGGATTCCAATAGTGTTTCCTGGAAGACCTGTAAGAATCAAGAAATAATTTTAGAATATGAAGGGATAAAAATATTTTTCCTCAAGAAATACAATGTAATGAGAAAATCTGTTGAAAGAAGCATGAAAAGAAAATCTGAGGAGTTCATTTTTAAACAAGGATACAGAAACTTTTCTTGAAATATTAGCAAGCAAATATGATACCATGTAACATTAAACAAAACAAATTAAGGAAATAGTTCACTGCTATACATAACAATCAGAATTATCAAACCAGGGAAATAAAACATTATTAATGGAACCAACATACCTCATTTCACCTTTTTTTAAACATGACTTCTATTATGAAATTCATTTGAATATATAACCAAAGAACCAAACACAGTGGAGAAAGATCTACCTGAAAAAAATAAAGGAACTGAGAATGTAGCTCAGTGGTAGAGCACTGGCCTAGCCTGCATTAGGCTCTGGGTGAGAGAGAGAGAGAGAGAGAGAGAGAGAGAGAGAGAGAGAAAAGTAAAAAAAGGAAAAGGAAAGAGAAAACAAATGTCAAAAAAGAAAAAAAAAAGAGTAAGTACACTGTTCCTGGCTGTCCCTCTCATGCCTCTAGGTCCCATCAAACCATCAGTGAACTGGGAAAAGGAGGAATTACAAAACCCCAGTTTCCAAATGGTGAACACAACGAGATGGCTATTTTTACATATGTACAAGTTCCTTCAGCATTTTCCAAATTCAAATTGCATTATTTTTTAAACATTTTTAGTTGTCAAAGGACCTTTATTTTATTTATTTATTTTTATTTTTATGTGGTGCTGAGGATTGAACCCGGTGCCTCACACATGCTGGGCAAGCGCTCTACCACTGAGTTACAACCCCAGCCCCCAAATTATATTCTTAACTACACTTAATCCTTAAAAAAATACCCCCACGTACTAGCTTTGGTGAATACCTATAAGGGGTTCAGACTGAAATTAAATATGACGCTGATTCTGTAATAAACCACCAGAGGGAGAGAAAGCTAGTCTAATCTCAGTAACTTGAGTCTATTATTCACAGGTACAGTTTCACTACCAATTTCCTCCAGAGCTAAAGCACATCCACATAAGCCTCATCATTGCCTAGATAATTGTGAGCATCTGGATTTGTTCCAACCACCTAGGCCACAAGAACAAGCACTTGACCATCACCTACAGAGAAAACAGACAGCAGTGTAACTCCTGCTGCCTGGGCAGATGACCAGCAAGCATACCATGACCAAGGGCACTAGGGCCATCCTCAGGTTGTCATCCATCTCACCCACCAGCAGTGAACTGTGTCTGGATGCTATGAGCAGACCTCCAAAGGATATTTTCAGAGCCATCACTTGGCCTAAACATCTGTAGCACTGCCCACACTGGACTGCTCCAGTCTGTGGGCAGAGGACATCTTGCTGATTCTTTAGCAGTACTAGTAGTAGTAGTAGTTGCAGTAATAGTAACATGTTAATGTACAAATTAATAGGATTTGCTGTGATATTTCCATACATAAAGCTATCATTTGTTGATCCTAGCTATCCTTCCTTCTTCTAACCTCTCTACTATCTGCCTTTTTGCCCCCTCCCCCAAAGCCCTTTCTAGTCCTTTCCCTCTTCCTCTTCTACATTCAGGTCTTATTTTCTATTTCCAGTTTCCACAAATGAGAGGAAATATGGAATACTTGTCAGACTGTGTCTGGTTAATTTCACTTCACATGATATCTTCCAGTTCCATCCATTTTCCCACAAAAGACATCGTTACATTTTTTATGGCTGAATAATACTCCATAGTGTATATATACCACATTTCTTTATCCATTCGTCTGTTGATGAGCATGTAGACTAATTATATATCTTGAATACTGTGAATAGTGCTGTATAAACATGGATATGAAGGCATTGTCACCAGTAAGGGGGTTGAGGAGGTCTCCAGAGTTGGACAAGACTGCTACTCATACCTTTACAGGTTCTTGAGCACATAGCAGAAAAGAATTTAGGACATCTCATGTTATAGCAGAAGTGAAGTGCTTTATTTTCAAACCAAATTAAACACTAAAGGGCTAAAATATTCAAAGCCTGAGTGGCCTTATAGATGGGTTGTGCTTTATATTGGTTAGAAGAATTCGTATTCTTAAGCAGGAATTGACTATTGTATGAGGGTCCCTGGAGTTGGGAGGTTCCTTCATGGAATCCCACTCAGCATAATTAGCATCTAAATTTTTGGCTAAGGAGTGTGTGAGTACCTATAGTAATCGTCCTTAATATGCAAGGATGTAAAGTAGAGGTCAGGTCGCTTCTTGATATGCCTGCACAAGAAACCACTCAGAGCTGGCTCAAAGATGTGGGCGCTCAGTGGTTAGAGAGAATATTTCTTGTCTAGTCAATGCCAGCAAGATATCTGTGGGTGAACAGGAGGTCTGGTGCCGCTGGGCTCCATGCCTGATGCTAGCATAATACACACATAGTCCCATATATCTTTAGTTGAGCAGGAGGCCTGATACCAGCAAGATCCCTGCAGTTAAGCAGTTTCCTTTTAAGACCAGCTCATGCTATAAAGCAAGACTGTCTGCACCTACATCTTCTGTTCCCTGCCTCAGTATCCATTTTGTATGCTGACTTCGTTTTTTCAGAATATATATGTAGGAGTGGGACAGCTGGAACATATGGTAGTTCTGTTTAGTTTTTTGAAGAACTTCCATATTGTTTTGATTTTGTCAGTATCTTTATTTTCCAATTTATTGAAATATAAAATTTCAAAATAGTTCCTAATGATTTCTGCAATGTCTGTGCTGACATCTCCTTTTTCATCTCTGGTATTGTTGATTGGGGGTTTCTCATTTTTTTGGTTAGTTTCCCTAATTGTTTATCAATCTTGGTGATCTTTTCAAAGAATCAACTTGTTTTTCAAATAGACCTCATGTTTTATGATGCTTGTAATATACTGTTGAATTCAGTTTTCTAGTATTTTGTTGAGCATTTTTGCATCAGGATGTTATTCTATTATTTTCTTTTCCTTATTTCTTTCTCTTTTTTTTTTGGTATTGTCTCATAATCAGGTTTTGATAGCAAGGTGATGCTGGTTTCATAGAATAAGTTTGGGAGGGTTCCTTCTCTTCTATTTTATGAAATAGTTTGAGGAACATTGGTGATAGTTTTTTAAAGATTGGTAAAATTCAACAGTGAAGCCATCTAATCCTGGACTTTTCTTTGTGGAGACTTTTATTAATAATTTAATCTCATTACTTGTTATTGATCTGTTTAAATTATTCATTATGAAGAACAAAACTTCATCACCTCTAATGCATTTTAGTGCAATTTACTCCAAGGTAAATATAAATAATGGCTTTGTCTGTATTTATATACTTGATTAAATGTTAATTTCTGACAGATATACTTCTAATTTCTAAATCATGCTTTATAAGATGACAATTATTTTTTGTAACAATATCATTTACTTTTTTCACTCTGATTCTCCCAGGAATTTGGGGCGGAATGTTCTAGAGGTACAGTTTGTGTGATATTTCAGCCGATAAAGCATAGAAGCAGATATAGCAAACATACCCCAACCAAACTTTTTAGTAAATACATCCCATATTCATAACTTTTTTTTTTTTTTTTTTTGCGGTGCTGAGGATTGAACCCGGGGCCTTGTGCTTGCAAGGCAAGCACTTTACCAACTGAGCTATATCCCCTGCCCCCATATTCATAACTTTTTAAGTGTAGAAAAGAAGACACACACCACAGAAAAAAGCAAAGTCAAATTTTCAGGCAAAATAGTCTTTAACTTACAAATTGTTACAAGAGCTGAAGACTGTCATTATTTATTTATAAAAGGGGCAAAACATCAAGAATATGTAACAATCAGGGACGTAATGCTCCTAACAACAAATTTCAACAATAAGTGAAACAAAGTTTAACAGAACTGAAAGGAGAAATACAGTCATAATCTTCATAATAGTTGGAGAGGCAATTCCCCATGAACAGTAATGAATAGATCAACTAGACAGAATTTCCATAAGAAAATACAGGATGTGAACATTATAAATCTAGCAGACAGCTATAGAACACTCCACCAAACAGCAAATTATACATTCTTCTCAAGTTCACATGGACTGTTATCCAAGATATACCATTTGTAAGGTCAAAAAACAAGTCAGAAATTCTTTTAAAAATTTAAAAGACTGAAATCATACATAATATATCCTCCAACCTGTAGAGTGAAAATAAAATGAAATAACAGAAAAAAAGTGAAAGTTTCACAAATACATAGAATCAGGCAACATATTCTCAAGCAATGGTCAAAGAAGAAATTGCAAGTGAAATTTGATCCTATGTTGAGATGAGTGAGAACAATAATACAACATACCAAAACATATAGGATGCAGCAAAGAAAAAAAAATAGTTCTCAGTAGTAAATTTAAAGGTACAAATGCCTATATCGTGCCAGGGACCAAGAAGAAGTTCTCATTCTGAGGACGTTCTGACCTTTATGATAAGCAGCAGCCCAGGGAGCATTTTGCGGTTGCCTCCCCTGCACAAACACCCTGCAGCTGACTCAGGCACCCTGCAGCTGACCTCCCCACTCCCGGCTGATAGTTCTGCCTATGGCCCGCTGGCGTGAACTTGCACCTTATCAGGAGCCCAAAAGAAAAACACAGCCAACCAGCCTGTGTCTCATCATACCCCTCATTCCCTCAGCATAAATACCCTTGAGAACAATAAAAATTTGCAGCTTGATCAGAATTCCTGTCTTGCTGTCACTCCCTGTGTCTCTTGTCCCTTCATTCCCTCTCTCTTAGATTTGCCGTCCTGCATTGATGTCCCGCGGGTCGGGACAATATTGAAAAAGAAGTATCCAAAATCAGGAACCTAACTTTACACCCTGTGTAACTAGAAGGAAAAGAAAAGCAAATTAATTGCAATGACAGCCTAAGAAAGAAAGAATAAAGATTAGAACCAAGAAAAATAGTGAGCAGAAAAGGAATAAAATCAATTAAATCAAAAGTAGATTTTATGAAAGATCAATAAAATTGGCAAAATTTCAGCTGGATGGACCAAGAAATAGAGACTTGATTTAGTAAAATTAGAAAGGAAAGTTGAAGTATTACTATGCCCTTACAGAACAAAATGAATTGTAAGAGAATGGTATGTAATATTTGTAAACCAATGAATTAGATTAGTCGAATTATTAGAAAAACAAAAATTACCAAAACATATTCAATATTAAGTGAGAGATATGAGCAGGTTTATAATAATAAGGAGATTGAATCTATAATCAACAAACTCCCATGAAAGAAAAGTCCTGAACCAGATGTCCTCATTGAAGAATTCTAGTAAACATTTAAAGAAGAACTACTACAAATTGAAGAGAAAGAAACAATTCTTAACATATTCTGTGAAGCCAGCATTACCATGATAACAAAGACAAAGATATCACAAGAAAAACAAACTATGGAGCAATATCCCTTATAAATGTTGATGAAGAAATCTTGAACAAAATACTAGCAAACCAAATCTAGTATGTTTTTGTATATTGTATTTTGTTTTCACTCATCTCAATTCTCATATTAAGAGGCTTATACATCATGACTAAGTGTCATTTACTAAAGTATCAAAGAAAGGGTAGTTAAATATATAAAATCAACCAATGCAATGTACCACATTAATAGAAATGAAAGAAAAAAGATGCTGGGTCATCATAATTGAGGCAGTAAAGGCATGTGAAAAATATCAACATTTTCTCATGATTAAAACACTAAAAAGATTAGAAATGGAAGGGAACCTCCTAAATATGATTACAACATTTTTAAAAGCACAGCTAACTTGGAATGGAACCTCCATTTGACCCAGCTATCCCATTCCTCAGTTTATACCCAAAGGACTTAAAATCAGCAGACTACAGTGATGCAGCCACATCAATGTTTATAGCAACTCAACTCACAATAGCTAAACTACGGAACCAACCTCAGTGCCCTTCAACAGATGAATGGCTAAAGAAACTGTGATATATATACACAATGGAATATTACTCAGTTTCAAAGAAGAATGAGATTATGGAATTTGCTGATAAATGAATGGAGCTAGAGAATATCAGGCTAAGTGAAATAAGCCAATCCCAAGAACCAAAAGCCAAATGTTTTCTCTGATATGTAGATGCTAATTCATAATAAGGCTGGGCCTAGGGAAGAATAGAGTTACTTTGGATTACGTAGAGGAGCGTGGAGGGAGGGGAGGAGTAGGAGAGTAGGACGGATAGTAAAATGAATCTGACATTATTACCCTACATGCATATATGACTACATTCTATATCATGTACAACCACAAGAATTAGAAATTATATTCCATTTATGTATGATGTGTCAAAATGCATTCTACTGACATGTATAACTAATTAGAACTAAAAAATGCCTCCTCAAAAAAAAAAGTAATGCTTGGTCAGGAACAAAGAATTTCTGAGGAAAAAAAAATTTGTGTGGGGTACCCAGCAAGTCTGTGTGTGACAATACAGAAAATTGTATTGCTCTCGATTTAACCAGTAATGATAGGGCAGATTTGTGATTCCTGTAAAGTTTTCATTTATTTTCAGGACATTTCTGAATGGAAATGTCACATAGAAACACAACTGAGAGACACTCATAATGATGTAAGACTTTTATTTTTCTGGAAAAAAGTTATAGTACATTAAGTTCACATTTTCACCCAATATATAGTTTTAGAAAACCATGCTTGAAACAAGGTGATATTGAGTTGAAATATGATAGAATGCAAGATGCCAAAATCATAAAACCTGTAAGTAGAGGAAATAAAGCTTTCTTCAACCTCTAGTTTTTTCACTTATATCCACTCTAGAAGGCAGCACACGGTGTCAATCCACTTTTTAATCCTCACACAGGTTTCATCTTTATCTCGAAAATCAGTTCTAAAGCCTTCAACAGGCTAATTCATGTCTAGGTTTTATTCAGATCAAGTTATGGTGCCCAAAACAAAATTACAAACTGTGCAGCATCTTACATTATTCTCAGCAGCATAATCTTAGGCCTATCTACTAATTAGAACCTGAGGAAGAAGCCAGGTAACTCTAAAATCACCTCAAGGTGAGACTGAGATACACATGGCCATGGAGATAATCGAGCAAGAGGAATGAAGCAAGAATTAAAGACAGGCAGTCAGTGTAGACAGGTCATCAGGTTGGATAGTGAAAATGAAGGTCAGTTTGGGTCCTGGAAGTTAGAGACCCACCTTGGGAGATTGGAATGTTAATGCCGCCAGAGCCCTTTGATTACCAAGACTGCCTGCCTATACTGCCCTTCCCAGAAGGCTGTTAATGAAGCAAACCCTGAGCAGACAGGGAGCTGCTACTTAATGTCCCCTGGGCTGCTTCCTGCCTGGATCAGTCCATTTGGCCCTTCCCCCTGCCCATCCACTTCTGACCTTTTGGCATCTCCTGCATCTCCTTGGTCTTACCATGTACACTGGATGGGGAAAGGAAGGAGGGAAGAGGGCAGAACAAAGAAACCTAAGATGTATAAAAGGGGCAGGACACTCTCACTTCTTGGGATACCAGGACACCAACTATGGCCCCCTTCTCCCTCCCAGGAAAAGTCTCTGTTACTATTTTAAATAAAACCTGCTTTCTATGCTTGCCTCAGTGGGCTTCTCGATTGTTCAAACTTCAACATTTGAGGAAGCAGAACTCATCACTGATAACTGGCAGTATCAAGAACAAGAAAAATGTCAAAGCATGGAGACCCGACCACAAAGATCCTAAGTACACTGTGCTGCTTTATGAGCTACTATCTCAGATAAGACTTTTGTGTCCCCACATAAAGAGAAAGTCACATAATAGAATCGCTAACTACAGAATAAATGCACCAATTACCTTAAAATCCCCGACCACATCTATTTTATAAAATCAAGTATTTATTTTGTTAAAGACACATTAAGGTGGATTTCAAAATTTCATCTTAGATGTAATGTTTCTAAAAGGAATTTCCATTAATACAAAGATGGAGGTATGAACATAACCCCCATATATTGTGAGAGCTTTGACATCACCATCAAAAAGACACCAGCTGGGGATATAGCTCAGTTGGTAGAGTGCCCGCCTTGCATGCATAAGGCCCTGGGTTCAATCCCCAGCACCGCAAAAAAAAAAAAAAAAAAAAAGATACCAGCCTAATTACCCACCCATGGACAAGGGTTCCACAAAAATTCACTGAACAACAGAAACGGGCAGATTATTGAAAAGCAAGTGCCTGCTCCCTGAACAGCCTTCATTGTCAGGCTCACACAGGAACAGTGGAGGGGAAAAAAGAAGCACTGCAGCTTTTGATTGTTTCTGGTCATGCAGAAATTTATGATGCTGTATTAAGTAGGATCTAATGTGGTGACTGAAGGGTTATGGAAAATAATATTCCTAAAAGACAGCTCTCCAAGAAAAATGGAGGGACACTGTGACTCAGGAGAAGGGAGGGGAAATTGGCCAAACATTAAACCTCTTCCAGCACACTCTTTCCTAATAACAATGGGCCCTAAACCATGACCTTCCCCCATGACTAATTAGTCCTAAACAGAAGCATAGCAAATACCAATGGGCAAGATTTGAGTACTCATACCTGGGATCTGGACTCTTATCTCCCCAGACAATACTGAGTTTCAATCTTTTTATAACTACCCTAAAGTTTTAATTTAAAACTTTAAATTAAAGTTTTAACCTGTTCAACTAGCCCCTGACTGTCAAAACTGCACATACACATCTTCAAATGATTACATCATTGTACCCTCTGTAACTGAGGGTCATTTTCCCATCCAGAAAATGGGCCCCATGGTGCCGTAGTACTCGAAGGAATAAAGGCTGCTCTGAATCCATTGAGGTCTGCCTCCCATCCTATTGCGCTTATAGTGATTCCATGCCTTTTTGTCATATGTGAACATTATTGTGCTTCTGTGTTTTCTTAGCCTAGCTACACTGTATGTTGCTTTATTATGTTATAGGATTTCTTGACTGAGCTAAAGCTCAGATAAGGATATTCCAGGAAAATAGAATTAGGCAAGATCCCTATTCCCATCTTAGTACTATATTCCCATTAGTACTTGTATTTATAATTTACTTACATTTTGAAGAGCATTTTGGGAAAAAGAATTAAACCCTGTCAACTTGAAATGTTTGTGCTGATATGTAAATTCTTTTTTTCAGTCATATTTTATAACCTGTAGGATAAAATTGTTTTGTGAATAAAAATATGTTTTTATTTTTGTTTTTTTTTTGCGGTGCTGGGGATTGAACCCAGGGCCTTAGTGCTTGCAAGGCAAGCACTCTACCAACTGAGCTATATCCCCAGCCCTTGTTATTTTAAATATAAGAAAACACAGCTAAGACCATACTGGGTTGTGAAAGCCTGAATGTATTCCTCATATATCAGAAACAAGAAAAGGATGTCCATCTTTCACCATGTCAATTCAACATTTTACTATCAATTTTATTTAGATCAATGAGGCAATATAAAGCAAATTAGAAAGTCATCTTAATTTAAAAAGAAAAGGGAATTAACTTTATGTGCAAATGGCACAATCTTATATATAGTGAATCCTAAAGAACACACACATGTGTATACACACACACACAAACTTTTAGAGATGACAAATGAGTCCAGCAAAGTTTCAGGATACAATATCAACATTAAAAAATTCAGATGCATGCTGGGCATGTTGACACATGCCCATAATTTCAGCTACTCAGGAGGCTAAAGCAGAAGGACCCCAAGTTCATTTCAGCTACTCAGGAGGCTTTCTTCAACATGAGAGCATCATCTCAAGAGACCTCTCTTATAAAGGTTTCTATTTCAGGCTCTGGTCTCTGTTTCAGGCTCTGCTTGGAGGGAGCCTGATCAAAAACTTGAAGTGTCGCTATAGCAATATTCCAGTTAAATATCACATGATTTGTTTTACACTTTAACAGATATCAAATCAAGAGACAACAGTCATCTCTTGGCAAAAACTGAATTGGAATTGAATTCGTATTCAAACTTTCCTAGAATTAACTCCCATTTGGTAGGGAACAAAGAGTAAAGGGGTCTGTTAATAATGACACCACCAAGGTCCAGACTGTGGGAAAACATAGAACAAACAACTTCATTTCAACAACAATTAAATCGAAGGAGAACTTAACAAGTGACAAACTGTACATTAAAAGAAATTTAGGAGATATAACAACAAATCAAAATGTGTGGTTCTTATTTGAAACCTGATTGAAACAAACAAAATGTTTAAAAATATGATAATATGATACAATTGGGAATTTAAACATGGATTAGACTTAAAATGGTTTTAAGGAATTGCGAATTGTTAGGTGTGATAACTACTGTGCTTTTATGTGCCTGTGTGTGTGAGAGTCCTTATCTTGCAGATATACACTTTGAAATATTTATGCCTAAAGTGATGTTATATCTAGATTTTTCTTCAAAAATTAACTAAGTGTAGGAAGTGGGTAAAGAAAAAGATCAAATAAAATTGGGCATGAGTTAACTGTGGAAGCTAGAGCCAGGTGAAGAGTACATGGGTTTCCATTACTCTATTTTTGGATACATTAGAAGTTTTCTATAGGAGAAAATTAAAATAATATAAACTATAAAGAGAATTCAATTCTCAACCAAAAAAGGAACAAAACTGAAACCTATTAAGAGAATTAGATGGGACTGGGGGATGTACCTCAGTGGTAGATGTTAGGTCGGAATTTGAGCTGCAATATGAAGGGGAACAAAATGACAGGAACCCCGCAGGGGCGCCAAACAGCGACCAAACAGGGGCAGAAAAACTCCACTGACTCCACCTATCACTCATCAGGACCCCCGCCTATTCCGGCCTATAAAGACCCTAGGCAGCAGGGTCACCTGCGATTTTCTCCAGCTCCCCACCCTGATCAGTACGGGGGTCGGGGAAGTTGGAAATTTCGCCTCAGAGTCAAATTCCAATAAAGCTTTCTGTTCGTTTTTGTTTGGTCACCAGCCCTGCCCTGGAGCTGTCTCCTTAGGCATTCTTGTATGGAGAAAACAGTGGGAACTGGCAGCAGGGAGGACCCCAACTTGAAAATTGGGCAAGTGGTACAGATCAGTGTGCATTATAATTTTTGATATCTGGCTCATCACAGATATTATTGCATTACTTCTTTTTCAAATATTATTGCATCAAAATGTTATTTTTTGAACTACTGAGGTTTTTTGCACGCCGTTAATTTCTGCAAACCAGAACTGGTGCCAGAAGATTGGGGAGCGAGGGGAATCCTGGGAACAGGGAGGGCCAGGCAACTCCCCAGTTCTAGAAGCAGGGATGGACAACAGCCCCCTGAAAAGATACCGCCCTTTCCTGCTTTCCTGACAGGCAGAGAAAAGCCTAGGAATACACAGAAGCCACAGCAACAGCGCCCAGGCTGCTGACGTCCAAAGGCCCCCGAGCAAAGCACTGGCCTTGCCGCCAAGCCCCGCCCACTCTGGGCGGCGGGCTGGGGCGTGGGTCGCGGGCGGAGCCGTTGGCGGTGACCGAGCCTCACGTGACCCGCCGCGCGCCCGGCTCCAGCGCCAGATCCAGCCTTCGCTCGCTCGCTCGCTCGCTCGCTCCCTCCCTCCCTCCAGGCGGTGGCGGCGCAGGTGGCCCTTGTGGCGAGCGGGCCGGGGGCGGCCCACACAAGTAGGAGGCGCTGGGGGAGCAGGTAAGGAGCCGGAGGGGGCCCCTGGGGCTGGAGCGAGGGAGCGCACCTTGTGCTGCGGGTCCAGCTGCCTCTGGGCAGAGACGCGGCCAACGGGAGCCGCAGTCCCCGGCCCGGCTGAGGCCCCAGGCGGTGGGCCCCGCAGGGGGCACGGCCCCGACCCTCGGGCAACACCTGTCTGCGCCAGAACCCCGCTTTTCCCACCCCTGCCCCGCCCCCGTCGTCTGGTGCAGAAAATGGTGGTCCGCTCGGGGGCGGGGCGGCGCGGCGAGGGGACTGGGGACGCGGCGGGGAGGGGGCCGGGGCGGCGCCGAGCACTCGGCCCTAGCTGCCCCCTGCGCCCCCGCCTCGGCTGTCTGCAGGTCTGCGGACCAAGAGTCGCGGCGGCGCACCTGGTGGCGAGAATCGGGCGCAGCAGGAGGAGACGGCAAGGATAGGCCCAGGTCGGTGAGGGGGCAGGGCAGGGGAGCGGGGGCGGGGGCGGGAAGGAAGGAAGGAGTGCAGAGCCCGGCTGCGACCTCCAAGCCCCCTCTGCATCCCTGTCTTCCCCACTCCGCCTCCCCTCATCTCTGTCCTCCATTTTGGTGCCTGCGGAGGCCAGGAGATGCATCTGCAGGGAAAATGGTGGGCTTTGGGGGAGGGAGGGGCCGGGGCCGGCCCCCTAGAGGGCGCCCGGGGCCTCTCAGGTGGGAAAACGAACTTGACAAAAGGCCTTTCAAATCCAGGCCTCTGCATTTTCCAAAGTGCGTAGTAGGGCCTCTGTCCTCGGTGCTGATCAGTCCACCACGAATTCACTCCCTTCTCTGTCTCTTGTCTCCTAGGAGTAATGGAGTCCAAAGAGAAACAACTGTTAAAAAATCTCACTGTGGAAAACAACCATAAGGAAAATGAAGGAGGGGAGCAGGCTGTGGTGCAAAATGAAGAGGAATCTTGCCATTTGGTAGGGGGTGAAGGCCAGAAGCCTGGAGGAAATGTAAGGCGTGGGCGAGTTAGGCGGCTTGTCCCTAATTTTCGATGGGCCATTCCGAATAGGAATATTGATCACAATGAAGTGGGAGACGATGTAGAAAGGTTTGTAGGACAGATGATGGAAATCAAGAGAAAGACTAAGGAACAACAAATGAGACATATGCGCTTCCAAACCCCTGAACCTGACAATCATTATGACTTTTGCCTCATACCTTGAATCCTAAGGTTTTATAAACCCTGAGTTTCATAATGTGGCCACAGCTTTAAAATCTTGTATCTTTGTGATTTCCTTTTTCTGTAAAACTTTTGGTGTTTACACTTTTAAGTGTCCAATCGAGTATTGTTTTGTCTCTAAATTTTTTGTCAGCATGGCAATTTCACCAGTTTTAGAAAAATATTCTTTTCATAATATGAAATTAATAAAGCAGCTTAAAAAGCAGTCTATATTTTATCAAGTTCCTCTTTTACCCCAGTCATTGTTTTTGTTAATGATACCTTTCCTCTCTCAGCTACTTGAACTCAAAATTTCACTTGTCTTTGTCAGTTATTTTCCTTGTCTTCAACTAATCAGTAAGGAAAATCATACCTATAATTCAGCATCTGATATCATTTTAAGAATTATACCCTAGTGTTTTTCAAAGAGTGTGAGTCTACCATCTTTATAGAAACACTTTAGTGAATAAAAGGTTTGTGATTGTAAAACCTCTGGTCCCTGCCCACCAACAGAGTGGAGTTATAAAATTTCTATTTTAACAAGTTTCCTAGGTAATCCTGTTGTACTCTGAAGTTTACTTGCCAATTTTTAAGTGTACATGTATCTACATATATACGTATGTGTATATCATGTGTCTGTTGAGCATCAACAATAAAAAGAGGATGAGTATCTGAGTTTGGCAAAACATGAAAAGTCAAGACCTTAAAATAGACTGATTATAGGATTGTTAGGGGCAATAGCAAACTAGAAGGTGTTTGCTGTTCAAGACAAAGTATGGTTGAAGGTCACATTCGGCTTGAGAGACCCAAAGGTCATCATTACTCTCAGCACTTTAATTTCTAGGATCTCTTCTTATCCTGAGTCACATCCTGTAGAGTCTACTGTTACCTCTTCTTTATAGGTGAGGTTACTGGAGTTCAGAGAGAGTACTGGGACTCCCCCGCCCCTGCTTTATATCTTGGGGATGTATCTGGGCTGAGACATTTTCTATATAGGACTGTTTCATCTTGAAATACAGAACATTTGATAAAAGTCTGAGAAACATCAAAGAATCAGCAAAAATGAGACTACTTTTCTTTACATTTTTTATATCTCCAGTACAGATATTAATTGTTAGAATTTGGGGCCAAAAAAATCTTAAAGACCCTCTAGTATAGTGTTTGAGGTAAGGATTGCCTCCTATTGTGGCTCTTGAAATCAGTTTTGTGGGGCATAAGCAAAGAGATTAGGGGCTGGGACTGTAACTGAATGGTAGAGCCCATACTTAACAAGCAGAAGACCCTGGGTTCAATCCCCAGTACACACAAAATCAGTCCATCTCCCACTGGTAGTGTTAAGAATTGTGTTAACAAGCTTTTTTAGTTTTACATGTAGAAAGCGTTACCTTTAAAGTGTATTTTTAACTAGACCACAGAAAAAACAGCCCAAACTTGATTTTACAAAAGAGGAAATTGGGTAGGAAAGTGATTTGCCTTAAGTTACACAGCCAGTCAGAAGAAGAGCTGTGACAACACCACTGATCTCCCAATGCCCAGTTTAAGATGCCTGTTTTCTCACCCCACAGCCTCCATAAAGTATTTGGAAATTATGGCAGTATGTACCAATTGTCAGCCAGCATGAAGAAATGAACATATACAATTATTACAAAATCAGTGTCTTAACGCTCACTATTTATTTATTCATCAGAATCCCTACATTTTCACATTTAAGGAGAATTCCTTGCCTTTCATATTATTTTGAAACTGAAGTGGTCTCTTACCTGTGTAGAGGAAGGGGATGATGGTCTCATCAGAAAATGCGGTGTTATTCTCTGGCACTTAACACAGTGCTGATTGATGTTAAAGGAAAACATGCACCCTTGCCAGGGCTTCTTAGGGAGGATAAATAATAAGGGCAGACATTCTGGGAGAAATAAGAGTAAATGGGCTCAGAATATTTTTTAATACTGAAATAAGCCCCATTCCCTTAATGTTTCTGGGAGAGTGGAATGAAAAGGATAGAACATTCCAGAAGTGGTGAAAGGGAATAGAGTCACAATATAATTGATTTAAAGCCAAATTAATATTCATCTTCTGGTAGTTTTTATGATAATGTCAGATGAGTACAGAACTTTCTAGAAGTAATGTCCAGGGACCATTATCAGAACATGTTTGAAAAAAGCTCACTTTTCTGGGATTTTCTGCAAGGGCACAGGAGTGAGGAAAGAATTTTCTGGAAGAAGTAAAAGAAGGCTAGATCAGAAGGTGATTTAAAGAAAACTGAGCTAAGTGTTTCCATTAATTTATAAATTCTATAGAAGAGACAACTTTGCCTGATCTTGGTAAGTAATACATTTTGTCTTTCTAAGGTGATAACAAAGAAATCAATGAGAGTCTCTAGATGCCAACAAAAAGAAAATATTTTATGAAAATCAAAAAAGTGAATAAACCAAGAACAACAAAAGGGATTACCACATTCATACCTATCAGTCCTTTACATAGTCATGTTTGTAGATTTTTAGTTTCTTGAAGAAAAATGTGCATTTTTTAAAATTTTGAAGCAAGGATTGGGATACATACCTGGTAATTATAGAGAAGAAAGAGTGAGGAGACCTCTAAAAAGTAGAGAGTCAATATTACAAAGCAGCATATACTGCTGCCTTCAGATTACAGCAAATGGACATCACTGAGGGAGTCTAAAAAGACCAGTGATATGAAGTGTGTGTGTTTCTCACCTAAAACTAATACGTTGAAATCCTCACCCTCAAGGTGATGACATTATGAAATATGTTTTTAGCACTTTTATATGAATTGAATCAGAGTATAAAATACTTTGCTCGTCTGGCTTCATTCATCACACAATGATTTTGCATGTAATAACAACATTCTTTTCTCTTGCAAAATGGTGTTTCATGATATAGTGAATATCCATTCACCTGTTAAACATTTAGGTACTTACCAACTTTTGGCTATCAAAAATATAACTAAAACAAACATGCACATAATTGTTTTGTGTGAATGTATGTTTTCATTTTTCTTGGCTAAACGCTTAGGAATGAAATGGCTACATTATATGGAAGCTATATATGTAATTTTTAAGAAAATTCCAAACTTTTTCCCAGGCAACTTTACTATTTTACAGTCCATTAAGTAGAGGAAGAAAGTTTCATTTACTCCACATCCTCACCAACACTTAATGTAGTCAGGTTATTTTTGTCATTTTAAATTTTATTCCAAAGACTGTATAGTGGCATCTTCTAGTTTTAATTTCCATTTCTCTAATGACTAATGATGTTTGGCATCTTTTCATGTGCTCATTAGCCATTCATATATCTCTTTTTTTTTAAATAACCTATTCAAATAGTTTGCTCATTGTTTCATTGTTTCTGAAGATTGAACTTGGGATCTTGTACCTGCTTAGTCAAGTGCTCTAGCACCAAGCTATACTCACATTTTTGCTCACTTTTAAGTGGATAATTTATCCTATTATTACTGAGTTACAAGAGTTCTTTATGAATTTTATATTATTAAAGTTTTTGTCTGATATATATGTTAATATTTCTCAGTCCCAGCTTGTATTTTCATTTACCTAAGTTTCTTTTTTTTATAATTTCTTAGTTGTAGATGAACACAATACCTTTATTTTATTGATTTGTTTATTTTGTGTGGTGCTGAAGATCAGACCCAGTGCCTCACATGTGCTAGGCAAGTACTCTACCGTTGAGTCACAACCCCAACCTTACCTAATAGTTTCTTTTAAAGAACAAAAAGTTCTACATTTTTATGAAGTCCATTTTGTCTACTTTTTCTTTTATAATTGTGTTCTATTAAAGAAATGTGCTGCCTAATCCAAAATTATGAAGATTTTTCTCCTGTTCTCTTCTAGTAGTTACATACTTTAAGGCATTTTGGTCTATGAATTATTTCAAATTCATTTTTGTGTATGGTGGGAGGTAAACTCTGATGTTCCATACAATCAAGTGCCACCATCTTCAACATGAGAACATTCAAATTGCATTTGGTGTTTATATCCAACATAAAGATATAGGAAGAGAGAAGGTCTATGAGAGATTATGCTGGAATTTTCATATGCATGAGGCTTGTAATTGGTAAATGTAACTTCTACTCAGAGTCCAGTGGTCAGATATCAATCACCTAACTGTAATGCAGTCTGGAAAATGCAGAAAATAAGTGTGAAACTCTGTGAAAGATCAAATGGAATTTGATTAACACACATACTGTCTGCCATAGTATCGCAGCATCAGTTAACCACTGACAGAAATTCTTCCAACTTAGACTATTCTGTCTACTATGACATTCCTTAAAAGTTTTTATTTTATCCTACCTGAAATGCTGGCATCACTACTGAAATTAAGGGTCATGTGAAGTTTAAGAGTTATTCTCAGCCTAATGAGAAAAGCGATTAAAATATTTTTAAAATAAAGCTTCCCTGTTTGCTCAATTTCTTATTGAAAGTAGCATCTTCTGGCCCTAGTGTCAGACATAGACAGGAGCTAGATGAGTACATAGTGCACAACAAATGCACTCCAACGTTCTCTTTTCCATGGCTCTTTATATTCTGCCTCTATATCACATTAAGTAATCTCAGAAACTTTGCTTAGTGTGATCCATAAGGATACCATATTCAGTCAACCAGCTAAGTAAAACAATTCAGTTGCATGATATAATGCATTGACTTAGAATCTCTCATATGCACAAATATTCATAAATTATCTTTTTATTAATTTAACAAATTATTATTAACCATCTCCCATGTGTCTGATGTTGTCCTAGGTATTCGGAATAACAGCACTGAACAAAATAAAACAAATCTCAGTCTTCAAGGAACTTGAATTCTTATTGAAGAGACAAGCAAAGCTCAAGAGAAAATAGCTAAAGAATTTGAAGGAGTAAACAAGGTAGATATGTAAGGGTAGTTTTCCAGGCAGAGGGGATAACAAATGCAATGGCTCAAAGTTGAAATAATACCTGACAAATGTAGCAAAAATCATGATCCTTCCCACTTAATTTAATAACTTCAGAAACTAGTCTCTTGAGATATTTGCCAGTGTAGCAAATATATTGAAATAGCAGGATTTGTATGATGCAATATATAAGAATTGTTTTTTATTCCTGCTACCTGGCCACACTTGATTTTGTAACTATTTCTCCTTTCACTTGGGTGAAATCTAGTATATGTCCCATAAATTTTCTGCTTGTAAAAATTTTTTGCTTATAAAGTGAAAATCCTCTCAATCCTAGTCATGAAACAGTTTTCACTCAAAGAGAGCAGAGAGAAAATGGGAAGAAATTAAAGTCTTATATAACTGATACTGTTATGTTCATCTAATGTTGACATTTTTGTCAGGCTGGGGTGGTATTTAAAGTAGACCTTTTATGTGATATCTTTAAAGATTCTTAGGAAGTTCTTATTGTTGAGGAGCTCTCACATGCTCTTCTCTTGAAATGTATAAATACATATTCTTGGACAAGTTACTTTTGACTTTTTTAACCTTTAAGTTTCCAGCAGCATAACTCCAGATTACTATTTCCTTGCTCCTCCAGAAGACCATTGTGATCTGTATTCATGACATCCCCAAATAGTTGTATCTCCTCTATGACCCTTGTCATATATATGGAGTGATTCACATATCCTTTGCCCAATATGACTCCCAAATTCAAACTTTCTTCATTCTGATATCACAATGAATTAGTTGACCAGCCAGTCATACACCTTTTAGATTTCTCAGGGATGACTCAGATACCTACTGTAATACCAATTTCCAGGACCTCCAAATGGTCCTATTAAAGCTTATTACCCTAGGTTTGAGGTGATGAGAAGAGCTCCTGTTCCTCCATCTTTACATGGGGCATTAATGGAATACTATCATCTCTCACTAGAGATTCTCTTCTTACCTTGGAAGACTGAGGTAGGAGGATTGCGAGTTTAAAACCAGCCTCAGCAATGGCAAGGTGCTAAATAACTCAGTGAGACCCTGTCTCTAAATAAAATACAAAATAGGGTTGGGGATGTGTCTCCGCAGTCAAGTACCCCTGAGTTCAATCCCCAGTACCCCTAAAAAAAAGAAAGAAAAGAAATCTTGGCCTCTCAGATGTCTTGTGTAGGCTGTAAGTGAATGCTAATCAAAAAGTAACAAAATCAATAATTCATTCCTTGGTAAGTCTTACTTTCATCATTTTTTTCCCCACTTTTGAATTTGGTAGCAATATAATTGACACCACCTGTCTTGGGGTCTAACCAAAAATGGGACTGAAATAGACAAGGTTCTATTTCCCATTTTAATAATATGAATATTAAAATTCTTATATTCCTTGTGTTTGTTTGCTGTGGTGTTAGTCAACTTTTCATTGCTGTGACCAAAATACCTGATAACAGCCAACTTAGAGGAGGAAAAATTTACACTATGCTCAATGTTTCAGAGGTTCAGTCCATGTTTGGTCATTTCCATTGCTCTGGGCCTAACATAAGGAAGAACATCATGGTTGAAGGGCATGGCAGAGGAATACTGCTCAGTCCATGACATCAAGGAAGGGGAAAAAGAGAGGTGACAGGGATGAACATAGTCCATGGCCACACCCCAGTGACATAGTTCCTCCAGCTGTGCCCACTCACCTATAACTACTACCCAGTAGCCTATTCAAAATATGAACCCAGCAAATAGATTAATCCACTGATAAGATTACAGCCCTACTAATCCAATCTTCAATTCTGAACGTTGCTGTATTGCCTAACACATGAGCTTTTCAGGGGACACCTCCAAGATTCAAATCATAACTGCTATAAGTTTGATTTTCTGATTTCAGTCTTCCCACCCTCCTTACTGTGCATGCTCATGCTTTGATTTATTCTAGTTATAAATTTGGAAAAATGATTGTGTCCACAGGGCAATCGGGAAGGACTGAGAACAATTAGTCTGACTTGCAAGGTGCTTTCAGGCAGGTTATTGAAGATGTTCAAACAAAGCAGAAACACCTTTATTTATATAGGGGAAGAAGAACTGATATAGCTGATAAGGAAGACCCCAGTAAATGTAAAAAGTAGGGTTGCTGTGAGTCAGAGCTCCATTGTCCTGCTTCCTTATCATGGCTTCCTCTCCCTCTTGGATCCTTCATACTGATTATTCTTAAAGCCCTGAATGTCCAGTCCTGATCATATAACATAGGAGACCATGCCAGCTAGAAGTGATCTCCCCTATTCTGGACATTGATGCCAGAACAGATTCTCAACCCCTTTTGTGGACTGTAGTAAAGGCTGAACTTCCCCTTTCCCCTTACCTGTGTGTGTGTGTGTGTGTGTGTGTGTGAGAGAGAGAGAGAGAGAGATATGGGGGTTAGGGAGTGAATGGGGTGGCTATCTTATCAGAAAGTTGGGTGCTAGGGTAACAGGCAGATGGCCATTCTCATTCTGCCTCAGTGGCTTCTACAGGGTTTAGCTGGTGTGTCTGCAGAAATTTTAGTCTTTGGCTCACAGACGTACCTTTTCTCTTCCAACACGATATTAGGAGCAGATGTTTTATTATCTCCTCTGCTTACATGTAGTCAGAAGGAACCTTAATACCATTTTAAAGGAGCTGTTTGACAGGACATCCTCAACTGGTAAAAAGTTGGTGATCTATTTGTGATCAAAAGCTATTTTTTGGAGCAGTTTCATAACATAAGCTATATTTACCTTTGAATTTTACTTAAACCCAACATATTTTATACTTTTTAGATTGGTAATATAGTCACATAGTTCAGTCATAAAACAGAATTAAGTATCTCTTGTTCATCTTGTCTTCATCCTTCCCTTCCTTTCCCTTCCTTACCCTTTCCTTGCCTTCCTCCACAATTCAGTCCTAAAAACAGCAGACTGGGAAGGGCAAGGCACATATCTTTACCAAAAGGGGAGAGAGAACTCTGTCTACCTCACTGGGTGAGAAAGGCATTCATGCTGGGAAGGTGGCTTATTGTAAGGAGTCAGAACCTAAAGATTGTAAGAGGGCTTTCCAGGTAGGGAACAGCCAAGTGGAGGAAACTAGAATTCCATCTGATTGAAGAAGGTATTCACATAGAAGCAGTACATGGCAAACTGGAACAGGATTACAGAGTGTGTGTGTGTGTGTACAGGTTGAGAATACTTATCCATGAAGCTTGGGACCAGAAATGTTTTGAATTTTAGAATGAAAATCTCCCATCAGTGGCATATGATATTTCTTTTTACTGACAGAATCGTCTCAGTTTTCTTAACCATTCCTAATTCGATAAGGAAGGATTTCTTTGTTTTTTTGTTTTCACTTATATTTCCTCCATTGCTAGTTTCCTTTTGTTTATTACTCCTTGATGTTGCCCTTACTATGAAGTTCCTATTCATAATCCTTATCCATTTTGCTATTTAATTGTGTTACTCAAAATATTAGGAATAGTAACCCAAATCTGTAATGTATGTTATATTGTAGTTTATATATATTTTAACATGCATTAAGAATTGTTTCACTTAAGGAATTTGTAATATTCCATAAGGAATTTTCTGATTGCAAAAATAACATGTTTTAGCCAAAAGAGAGAGAGGAAGAGAGAGAGGAAGAAAAGGAAAAGAAATTATAATTAAATAGTGAAAAATGTTCCAAACACTACAGTGTGGTAACATCTTTTCCTTTTCTTTTTTCCAATTTATAAGTATTTTATTGATGTCTTCCCTAAACACAGTTCATTTACACAATGAGGTCTATATTCCATTAATTCATGTTGTAGCACTGAGGTTGCAGCAAGACATAGTTATTAAGAACTGCAACTTTAGATTTAGATAAATTGGGTTCGATTCTTACTTTGTACAATTAGTTTCTTTGTTTCTCATTTCCCTTATCTCTAAAAAGTAATTCAAATATATTTCAATGCAGTCATCATGAAAAGGAAGAGATTTTGAGTCAAAATGACATTTGTGCTTTGTTGTTGGTAGTTGTTTTGTTTTGTTATTTTATTTGTTTGTTTTTAATAATGCATCAGGTTCCAAGCAACGTGGAGTGGTACCTATCTGGGTAGGTCCAATATTAAAGTGGAAAGGAGTACATTATCTACACTTATGTAGGAACATAGAGGGGTTTGGCCCATCAGAGATTTCAAATAAATAAATAAGATTTGTGTCAACTTGAAGACACCCATACAACTACAGCAGTGCCAAGCAATACATGCCATTCCTCAGGTAAGGCCAAGGAAGAGGTCATAGTAGCAGGAATCCAATCTAAGAGTGGGCACTCATCTGTGCTGTCTAAATCTATTTTGAAGCACATACCTTAGATGCTGCCTCCACCAGTAACAGAAGGAGAGGTAAAGGGAACTGAGGCTTTGCATGTGTTTGGGGTGGAGAAGAGGTAATCAAGCATCTGATATTTATTCTATACTCATTACTTCATCTGATCTACTCAGTCCTGTGTGATACTTTCCCCATATTGCACATAAAATAGTATGAAATTAATGTACATATACTAATGTCTTGTTTATACTCCTAGACCAGATTTTCAAATAATCACTTGAAATGTATCATCTTTTTGAGATTTTGCAAGTATTTATCATTAGGTGTTTACTGCTTTATAAGCCAATCAACACATTACTCTCATTTTCTTTTTTTAAAATTTTTTAGAATTTTTATGACACAGACATGTTCTTTTGGAAAAATGAGAAAATACAGATTTGTAAAAAATTCAAAAGAAAACACAACTTTCCTATAAATCTGCCTCTTAGAGGAAAACAAGCATTATTAGTTTTTGGTTTACATCTGCTATGCATATATATGATATATACATATACATATTTTAGATTGAGATACATATATATGTGCTTTGTGTGTGTGTGTGTGTGTGTGTGAGAGAGATTGGGTCTATATATGAATTTTTTTCTATGTAATTGGAAAAATCCCTAATTAAAGTATAGATTTGCAAATGCAGTCATGACAAATCCATGAGCAATGAAATACCAGTGGCAACAGGAACATCTAAATTGCTTTTTTTTTCTTTCTTTTTTGTTTTTATTACCAAGGATTAAACCTAGGGGCACTTAACCACTGAGCCACATCCCCAGCCCTTTTTATATTTTATTTTGAGGCAGGGTCTTGCTAAGTTACTTAGGGCCTCACTAAATTGCTGATGCTAGCTTTGAACTCATGATCCTCCTGCCTCACCCTCCCAAGTTGTTGGGATTACAGGCATGCACCACCACACCTGGCAACAACAGAAACATCTAAAACCAGTACTAGCAAATGGTTAAAATAAGAAGATGAGTAAATGTATGAGTAGAAAATGCAACCAACAATGGAAATGACCCTCTAATAATATCAGAAAAAATAATTTAAGACAAGTCATGTGTGCATGTCTGTAATCCCAGAAATTTGGGAGACTGAAGCAGGAGAATTGTAAGTTCAAGGACAGTCTCAGCAACGTAGCAAGATTCTATCTCAAAATAAAAATAAAAAGGGCTTGGGATGTAACTCTGTGGTAGACTGCCCCTGGGTTCAATCCCCAGTATCAAAAAATAAAAATAAAAAAGAAATAAAGGATGCAAGACAAAAAGCACTAAATGGGATAAGACCACTTCCTATTTTCCTGGATAGATGGTACTTTTCCTTGATTATTATTTTCTATGGCTTCCTGCCCTTTTCACTTCTTCCAAAGGTACCTGTCCTACATTCTGAACCTTTTCTTCATTTTCCTTTGTGTGTTTTTCACATTGAGATTTGTTTTTTCCTTTTTCTTCTTCGAGAAAACAAGAGAGAAGGAATGTTGAGTATGTGCTATTAAGTCCAGCACCCATCTGCTTTCCCAAACCAGGGAAATGGGTACAAATGTCTCCTCTTTCTTCTGTTCCACTCCTGTATTCCTCCAGATTCTTGCCTTTCTCTCATACCCAAAGGGCATGTATAGATTCCTTTGATCTCTCTCAACCATTTCTCCTTTAGGCATTTTTATCAGCCTCTCCCTTGACTGAATGAGGGGCAAGTAGGGGCAGTGTCTCCTACTAGCTTTTTCCTGGCTTGGATCATCTCCACCCCTTTACCCTCTACCCGCAGGGTTACAGTCCAGAGCACTACACAAAACAACCTGCGCATATTCCCAAGCAGTTTTTCTTCCTTTTTGTGTTCTTGGGACATGCCTAATAGACATTCATACCTACAGACAGAGGTACAGAAGTACATAGGGGACATACCCATGAAATAGGCAAGGGTTTTTTCACCAATCTCCTCAAGTCTCAAGGCTTCCCTTTTCTACCCTGCCCCACCTCCATCTCCCACTGACCCACCCTCATCTTCCCCTGTCGCAGCCCTCTCCAGATGCAAAATGCCCACCATATTGTATTAGAGGATTAATCTCCATTTATCCACTTCTCTGAATAAATAGATATCATTTCTTTTGCCTCCTTCCTCTTCATCTCAAAGTCCCTCATCCCTGTGCTTATTGACCATTTCCATATAGGTAGGGTATGAAAGAAGCAGATTATTTACAACCCCCAGTTCTATGTGTTCCCAGATGGCCTTCTTTCTCCAGTCCTTCCCTCCATCCCAAGGATATGTCCAGTAAACAGACCAGGACTAGCCACTCACACTCACACTTGTTTACACCACACCACCTTGGAAGAGGTTCAATTGCTCACATAGAGTTGCTCCTCCTTGCCCTATGGACCAGACACCAGTGCCCCAGTCAGCCCCAGACTGTCTCAATGGGAAAGAGAAGTGTTGCAAAGGGAAAATACCTAGAAAAGGGACCTTATGACTATCTGAGAAAATGGTCACATGAGGGCTTCATCTCAACCCAAACTTCACTGCCCACATCTGTGTCCCCACCTTCAGCTCTTGCTGGCAAGCAGTGCAGCAGGAGCCCCTACCACTCACAGAGAGAACCACCTCCATCCCCATCTCTGCATCTAACTCCTGTCAGCACACTAGTTCTGAGGAGCCATAAGTGGCCTCTCCTCCATATATTTGGAGTCTACCTTTCTTTGGAAGGTCTGTACCATTCCTATCCCCCTAATACACCTACCTCCCCCCTCATTCCCGACAGGCTTTGATTTCTTTTCCTGTCTCTCCACACACAATCTTTCCTCCTGACCCCACCCCCAGCCACCAATGCCCACCAAGTACCTTGCTTTTGTTGTCATACAAGGTGGTAGGGATCTATACTGCAGTTTTTTTTTTTTTTTTTACTAATTCTCATTGCTTCCTTCCATGGTTTCTTTATAAATATAATTTAAATGTGTTCATTTATGAGGAGAAAGGTTTTGTTGTTGTTTGTTACATGGTGCCAAGAATGGACCCAGGGTCTCAAGCATGCTAAGCAAGCACTCTACCACTAAGCTACATCTCCAGCCCTTTTAAAAATTTTATTTTGAGAAAGAGTCTCATTAAATTACCCAGGCAGAGACTGGATTAGGAAACCTCGCGACTAGGGGTCCAGAGACCGGCTGACGGTTCCCAGACACTTGGGGTAGAGAAGGTTGAAACGATGCATCAGATTTATAGCTGCAGCGATGAAAATACAGAAGTTTTCACCACTGTGATTCCTTCCGGGGTGTCCAGTCCAGCCAGGAGAAGAGTCAAAAGCTTTCAACACCTCTTGACCAAGAATGTGGTGATCGAGTCGGACCTCTACACGTCCCGGCCCCTGGAACTGCTGCCGCACCGTAGCGACCGTCTGGACGCAGGCGAAGGCCACAGGTTCAGGCGGCTGCAGAACGCTCGGCCTCCTGGGGCGCATCCCGCCAAAACCCCCTCCAGACCTGTGGAGATTTCTGAACCCAAAGCATCAAATCTGTGTGGGAATCGAGCATATGGAAAATCATTGATTCCTCCCAGTGGCCCGGATCTCAGTGAAATCTCCCGCTGCAGCAGAGGTGGTAGCCACAGGCTCAGAGAATGGAACTGTTCTAGGAAGAGGATTCAGACATCTCAAGAAGATGACGGAAGAGTATCCAGCTCTCCCCCAGGGTGCGGAGGCTTCCCTGCCACTGACAGGCAGTGCTTCCTGCGGTGTCCCTGGCATCCTCCGAAAAATGTGGACCAGGCACAAGAAGTCTGAGTCTGTGGGAGCCTCCAACAGCGCCTTCGAGGCCGACTAAAGGTGACCCCCTCCCAGGTGCCTTGCACTGGCTGAGTTTCACAGGACAAGGGAAGAAAACTTGAGGATTGTGACTAAGCCACACTCACCTGTACTAGTAGCTGGTCCGAACATCATTCTCCCTCACTAACTGATCACCCTGGCTTTGGGCATGGAAAAGGAACGGTCCCTTGAAGGAAAAATAAAACTGTTGGTCTGAAAGTTACTTTGGGAGGTCATAAAGTTTATTTCCCTATCCTTAGGCACAACTATACCAAAAGCAAACGTTGCCAGCCCATTTTAAAGAACTACAAGGGAGAACAAAAGCAATTCCTCTGTTTTCCTTGTGGGCTTTTCCAAAATGTATAATTTCTGACATGAATGTAAAAGCTTGACATTTGAGGGGTTTGTAAACTCCATGGTTCTCACTATTCTCATTTCATATTTATTTCACCTTGATGAGGTACAAATTTTAAGGACAAAGCACTAGGTATTTACTGAATAGTTCTAATATCTACTTGACAGTGTCATCAGAATCAGTTCTGATGGTCATTTGGCATGATTGCATGAATTCTCTGTTCATTTATGTGCAGTTTTTCTATAGAAAAAGATTAAAATTAAATATTAATGTTTTCTTAAGTGGCATAATCTAGTAGAATTAACAATACCTTGATTTGGTACAATGATTTTTGACTTTCAAAAGTGCTTTCCCAGCCATTATCTCTTCTTATCATCACAAAGCCCCCCTTGGAAAAAAAAAAACAATTATTCCCAATCTACAGATGGGGAAATTGAGGCCTCCAGAGGTTATGTGAATAGACAAAAGATGGTGGGATTAGTCATCAAGTCCTCAACTTCCCTCAGCAGATTCCCTGCTGTGCTTACACTAGCAACTGATTTGAGGAACTTTTTAAATGGTGGGCATATGTCTCTGGGGACAACCATGAAGCAAAGAGTCTGATAAAGTTAGAACATGTAAGTGATTTGAATGAATTAGACCATTGCTTATTGGTCTATAGGTCAAAAAAAGTCAAATATCCATTTCATATGGTTTGACCTAATATATAATATTATGCTGTCCTCTGTCAATGGAAATGTCATTATCAATTCCATTTTCAACATCAGTAGCCTTAAAATTATCCCATAATAATAATGGTAATAATAATTATCATTTATTAAATGCCTACTATGTGCCAGGCATGATACTGAGCACTTTACACAAATTATCCTAATCTTTCCAACTGCTGAGTTAGGTGGCTTTATCCATTTATATATAGACACCAGTTCAAAAAGACTGAATGATTAGTCTGAAGGCACCTAAGATACATAGGTGTCCCACTTCAATGCCTCTTTCACATTAAAGAGTCTAGTACATAGAGAAGGACTAGGGTTAGTAATGAATTTTTGTCTCAAGCATTAAAACTAATGGATCGGTAGAGGCTTACTGGAGTGCTATATGGAGGAGGGATCTGAGCTAAAAGAGTGCAGTGATTGATGAGTAATGCCTTGCCTGCGAAGGGGATTAGTGACAGGCCTTGAATAGACCTCATCTGTGACCTAAACTCTGCCTCCTGAAGGCTTGTTTTCTAATTAAGAGGTTTAAATTAGTTCGACCTATTTAATGAAATCAGAAATTCTGTGGTAAAGTTTAGCCTGTGACTGTGTTAGAAATTGCCATGTCTTGGTACAAAGTAGAGTTTGACCATTCAGCATCTCAGACTCAACTGACATTTCTGACAGCTTCACTGTGGTAAGTCTTGCTTTGTGCTCTTTGAATTTCCTGTTTCTGTATCTCTGGGTAAATTACAAGAAGGTGTGGTGGTGGGTAAGAGGCCTGGGCTTCTGAGCTTTCACCTTGCTGATCTCTGCCTTCAGACACTGCGCTAGACTCTGAGCACCTGACCCCAGCATCCAAATATGATTTGGAAACTTGTGTTCAAGGGCTTTTTCACTGAGGGGCTAATCCCAATGAACTGTCCAGTGTCTTACACAGTGTAGAAATTGGGGTCCAGAACAAAGGGAACGAAGAGGTGATCTTGCTGGACCACACAGTCTCCTACAACTATCTATTTTAACTTATTTAATTTATAACTGATGTCTTTTATTTGTATGTGGCAGCTGAAGATCTATGTAGGATGGAATGAACTTATTTATTTTTAATTTAAATATTTCATGGTGAAGTGTTTGCCTTGCATATAACATTTGGCAAATTCAAATAAAATAAAGTGTGCTTTGTGACATTAATAAACCAAAAAAAAAAAATTGCCCAGGCAAGCATTGAATTTGCCTTCTTCAGCCTCCCAAATAGCTAGGATTACCAGTGTGTGCCACCAACCCTGCAAGGAGAAATGTTTTTAAGGACTTTATTTAACATTCTTCTAGTTCCAGATTCAACTCGAGCATTACTCCTTAAGCATTTCTTGGTTATTGCTTTAAATTTTATGTCAGAAACTTTAGAAAGAAGCAAAGTATTTTAAATACCAGTTCAAGTTCATGTTCCTAGGAAGAGGTTGTTTCCCATTAATATTGTAACCATGTAACCACTTCAATATAAATGCTATGTGAAATTTTTAAAAAGATTAGAAAGGAGAAAGATCTCTCTAAAGAATGTGGCGTTGTTTCCACATTCATTAAGTAACTATTAAAGTGAGAAAATATTTTTTGCTGTCTCAAATCCTCAACAAGCTGCATTTTGGCCTGTTTGGTCCCAAAAGTATATATGCAACACACACACACACTCACACACAAACTAGTCCACATAGATGAATTCTGTGTGTGTGTGTGTGTGTGTGTGTGTGTGTGAGAGAGAGAGAGAGAGAGAGAGAGAGATCTATGAAGCCAGATTTGAGGACAGGCAGGCAGTGTCCGTGTAGAATAGGAAATCTGGTCGAATAGAGGAATGAAGGCCATCAGAGTCTGGGAAATTGGAGACGGCCCCTGGGAGATTGGGACATCAGTGTCTCCAGAGCCCTTTTGGTCACCAAGGTTACCTGCCTAACTGCCCCTCCCAAAAAGCTGCAGGCAGGGAATTGCTAATTAATGCCCCTTGGGCCCCTACCTGCCTGAATCCTCCCTGTGGCCCTTCCCGCTGCCATCTGCTTCTCACTTTCTTTGTTATGTCACGGGCATCTCCTGGGCCTAGTCACTTAGGAAGGAGAGAGATAAGGAGGAGAAAGAAAAGAACAAAAAAGACCCTAATCCTAATCTATAAAAGATGTAGGGTGTGCTTACTTCTGGGGGACTCTAGGGCATCAGCCATGGGCCCCTCTCCCTCCTGGGAGAAGTCTGTATTATTACCATTAAATAAAACCTACTTAATATGCTTGCCTTGGCGTGCTTCTCTAATGTTCAAACTTCAACATTTGAGGAAGCAGAACTTGTCACTGGTAAATGGCAGTATCCTTGAGATCTAATGGAAATAGAGAATGGGGAATCCTAACACGGCCTGTCTGATCAGATTCTTCATGTCCCCTCTGTACAGCACTCCTTTCTTTGAGGCAAGGGGAAGGACCCTTTTTGGGATGGGAGTCTTATGATGTACTAAGAGACAAGGTAGGTTGGAGAATTTTTTATGATCAGCTCCAGGACAAAAGGCAAGGGAAGATGAGAATAATATTCTTTAGGTTTTATGTCTTGCTCTGGGTAGTTTCTAAGATCTGCCTTAGGGAATAGAAATTCTAGTTTTTATGGTTTGCCTTGGGGACAGAAAGGTCTGGGGATGTAGCTTAGTGATAGAACACTAGATCATTCCCCACTGCTGCCAAAAGTAAAAGGAAGTAAAGAAAAGAGAGAAAGAAAGGAAGCACAAGACAGGAAGCTAGGAAAGTCAGAGAGAAACTTTACTTCTGAAGCTGTTTCTGAAGCCTTCACTTTAGAATATCATATTTTCAGCCCCAAGATATTCTTATAGGTGTTTTACATTGCTGAACTGAACTGGACAATCCAACTTCTTTAAAAGAAATCATTCAGTGTTGGTTTATACTCATATTAAAAACATTTGTTACTGTGCATGGTGGTGTGCACCTGTAATCCCAATGACTCGGGAGGCTGAGGCAGGGGGATCACGAGTTCAAAGCCAGCCTCCGCAAAAATGAGGCATTAAGCAACTCAGTTATACCCTGTCTCTAAATAAAATACATAACACGGCTGGGGATGTGACTCAGTGGTTGAGTGCCCCTGAGTTCAATCCCCATTCCTCAAACAAACAACATCAACAATTTGTTGACTAAATGATAATAGCAGCTGTAAATCATCTTAACATGTGTAACTCAAATACTATCATTTCTGAAGCACTTGCTACATACCAGGCTTTAATTGGATGTTATTCTTTAATCCACAAAAAACATTTTTTGAGGCACATGCTGTTATTGTCCCAATTTTACACACACACAGAAAACAGATATATATTTTAGATAACTTGCTCAGAGTCACACAGCTAGTAATTTGTAAAGCTGAATTTGAATCCAAATTGGTTTAACAACTTCACATTGTGATCAGAGTCAATGCTATTTTGTAGTCCTCGTGAAATGTTGGTATCCTTCAGGGTTCTTGCTTAGACCTTTTCTTCTATAAGTGTTTATATTAGCTTTCTATTGTTAATATAACAAATGGACATAAATTTTGTGGGTTTGGGCAATATAAATTTATTATGTTCTGGAAGACAGAACTCTGAATTGAGTATTACAAGACTAAATTTAAGATGTTGACAGGGCTGTTTCCTTCTAAAGGCTCCAGGTTAGAATTTGTTTCTTTCTTCTTTCAGCTTTGTTTGGTAACATTTCTTGGCTCAAAATTTCTGCTTCCATCATCACATTATTGTGGTTTTTATTCCTCTGATGTGAAATCTTCCTCTGCCTTCCTTTCAAGAATGCTTGGGATTATATCTAGGGTCCACCTAGATAACCTTCCCATCTCAAGTTCCCTAACATCGCATTTGCAAAGTCCCTTTCAGCAAATAATGTAAACTTTACATGTTCCAGGGATTAGGACCTAGATATGTAGGTGAGGGGGTTATTCAGTCTATCGCAATGTTCAAATGATCTTGTGATTTTTCCCTACCATGTAAGCACTGACTCTCAAATGTGTTCTTTCAGCATATGTATCTCTCTCTTGAGTTCCATACTATTTTGTGTGTGTGTGTGATTGGGATTAAACCCAGGGTGTCACACGTGCTAACACAAACTCAATCACTGAGCCACAACTCCCCCAGTTCCAAGGGATTTGTTTACCTAAATGTCTCACTTTGAAATATATATAGCGTCTCTCTCAGTCCTTCTTTCATCACACCCAAAATCTCTCTTTGGAGCTTCTACCTGAGTTAATGATAACCACGTTTCAAGTAGTGTCCAAAGCCAGACTCTGAGTGTCCACAACATTTTTGTTATTGTTGGTGTTGTTTTGGTACTAGGGATTGAACCCAGGAGCAACAGCCCCTTTTCTGGTCTCCCTACCTAAAGAATTGCTTCTATTCCTTAAAAGGATGATTCCAGAATACCATATAGAAAGATATCACATTCAACGTTCATTAAAATAGCCCTGTGAATTTGGCATATCTTTAAGAAATCTTCAGTCTGCAAAAGCACAGTTCTTCAAGACAAAAATAAACTGACAATTTGAGAACGTTTTCATACCAGTTTTTGTTTTGGTACCAGGGATTGAAACCAAAGGAGCTTAATCACTGAGTCACATCCCCAGTCCATTTTATTTTATTTTATTTTTTATTTTGAGACAGGGTCTCACTAAGTTACCTAGGGTCTTGCTAAATCACTGAGGCTGGCCTTGAACTTGTGATCCTCCTGCTCCAGCCTCCTGAGTTGCTGTGATTACAGGTGTGTACAATAGTACCTGGTTCCTATTGGTTTTGAGCTGATGTTAGAGATGACCTCCACCTATGGATGTGGCTCTTTGGGGTGGGGCAACATTATATTCCAAGAGAATACTCTATTAGAGCCCTAATGCAATTCTAATCAGAATCTAGTTTCACCTTTGGCCCTTCGTGTGAATAGAGAATACAGTAATTTTTTAAAACTTTTTAGTTGTAGGTGGACAATATCTTAATTTCATTTATGCATTGTTATCTGATGCTGTGGATACAACCCACTGACTTGCACATGCTAAACAAGTGCTCTACCACTGAGCTACAATTCCAGCCCCAGAACATAGTACTTGTACTTTGGATTTTTTACTCTACTTCCTTCCATCCCTCTCACATCTTCATGCCATCTGATAATCCATTCCCACCATTGCTAAGTTTCCTTTCATTCACTCTCTGAATAGTTTTTGGGGGACTCCCAACCACTGTTTTTATCCCACACTAGATGGGGGTTGAATGTAACAGAGCCAACCTTGGTTTTTGTGACTCTCCTTTTTTGATACTCTCATTGCTTAGAAAACAGTTCACACATTGTCTTTCCACATTCAGATCTGACACAGCTGATAAGAGAAGAATTTTGAAATATTTAAAAAGTTAAAGGCCAGAGAATGTAGGGAGGAAAGAGATAAGAGAAGTTCATCTTAACTCATAGCTTCGAGCTAAATCAGCAAAGAAAAAGAAAAAAGAAACTGCTTCACATTCCTTTCCCATATGCCAAAGATTACTCATCAAGGCCACATATCATTCTGGTTTTGGAACCAACCAGAAACTAGCAAAACTTTTCTCTATGTACTAAACTATCCCAGGGCTTTGCCCACTTCACATTGCTCAGTCCCCCACTTACTATAGCCAATTTAGTTTCAGTGTAAACAATTTATGTTTCTTCTCCCCAGAATTTCATTAAAAATCTCTGGTTAGGTCTGGTGGACTTTTTTTCCAACTACTATCTGGTTATGCTGCTGCTGGCTTAGGGAATTTGCCCCACGACGGGTCCTTCCACCTTTTAGTTAGCATCTGTACAGCTCAATAAATTATTTTCAAAGGCTTCTTAGTATTGAAGGTTTTATTTAACACAACAAATTAGGTTTTTTCTTATTAAACTACATTATCCTTTTAGTCTCATTTCCCTAAGGTTGCTCCTAGTCCACCTTAATTAGATGCTTTGATGTTCTCAGTTTCTCCGGCTCTCTTCCTCCCTTTGCAGTCTGTTCATATCCATGATGTATAGCTATTGCTATCTTAACTCTAAAAAGAAGTCTTGGAGACATGTGGTGGTCTTTCCCAACAAGCTGGCCCTATGAATTGGCTTCTTATTTATTTCCAGAAGCATAGCTCAGCTAGCTGTCCCTCTCTTTTTGTTCCTCTATAAAGGGGTTTGTGTAATCTATCATTTCATGTTTACATATAGCCAAAGTTTTAAAATCTTGTTGCTTACTCTAATTCAGTTACCTTTTCCCAAAGGGTTGACAGATATCACTGCCTCCCTTCTTGATCAATGTTTTATTTTGAAAAAAATATTCAAACAAAATATTGCAAGGATAATATAGCAAATACATTTTTCAAGAATAATGAAAGTACTTTCTATATCTAGATTACATTCACCAATTAATATTTTGCAATTACTTTATTTCTGTGTGTATATATATTGTTCATCACTGAACTATTTCAAAAGTAATAATAGATATCATAATACTACATCATTTTATCTCCTAATGAGTATTCTACAACAACAATACTATGGTTGTGGTCACATTCAGAAAATTTAGCACTGATATAATACTATTACCTGACCTACAGTCTTTATTTAAGCACTACTTTTAATTGGGATGTATTTTAATCTCTTTTAACCTAGAACAGTTCCACAGCTTTCTCTCTTTCATAGCATTAATATTTTGATGAGAATGTGAAACAACTGAAATTCTCAAACTTTACTGGTATGAGTATAAAATGGTATGGACACTTTGTAAAACCGTTTGACAATTTCATATAAAAGTAAATATCTACCTTTCCTATGGCCAAGTCATTACACTTGTATTTTCCAAGAGAAATGAAAATGTGCATTAGGATTTTATTTATAATAATAAAAAACAATACACATATCCAATAACATCCAAATGGATAAAAATTTGGTTTGCATTTGCACTTGGAATACTGCAGCAATAATTTTAAAAGAATAAATTGCCAATATACTCAGTTACAGAGATAAATATTTTTTAATATGTACAACAAAAAATTTTATTGGGTGAGATATTTTGGGTGTTTTTGTTTGATTTGTTTTTCTTCTTTTTTTTATCTTTACAGACTGCATTTTGATTCATTGTACACAAGTGGGTTACAACTTCTCATTTCTATGGTTGTATACAATGTAGATTCACACCATTCCTGTAATCATGCATGTACATAGGATAATGATGTCTGCCTCAGTCCACTATCTTTCCTTCCCCTACCCCCTCTACTCCCCTCATTTCCTTCTACACAATCCAAAGTTCCTCCATTCTTCTCGTGCCCCCCCCCATGATGTATCATTATCCACTTATCACAGAAAACATTCGTCCTTTGGTATTTTGGGATTGGCTTATTTCACTTACCATTAAATTCTCCAACTCCAAAAGATGAGTGTTAAAAGCATTATAATGAATGAATGACACTAGACAAAAGAGAGTATCTACCATATTATTCCATTTATCAGAAGTTCTACAAATGTAAATGGTAATATAAATTCATGGAAATAACTTGAGTGATTACTGGGAGGGAAATGGTTGGGAAAAGCTTTCTGGAGCAATTAAAATGCATTATTTTACATTTGTATTTTAAATACAATTGTATTTTAATCATAGGATTAATATCCACACATTTCCCTATATGTAAATTTTATCTCAATTTTTAAAGAGTGTAAATTTGTAATGGCTAATTTGAATTGTCATCTTGACTGGATTAAGAGATGCCCATGATTAAGAAGCTTCTGGGTGTGTCCATGAGGGCGTGTCTAGAAATGATTGGAATGTGGAATAGGAACTGAAGTGGAGCCTCTCCCTGAGCATGGGCAGCACTGTCCAATAGGATGGAATAAAAGCTGGAAGAACAAGGAAGCAGATGCAGATGTAAGCTCAGCTCTTCTTGAACAGGTTCTTGATCGCTGCTTTGATTGTCTGAGGATATTGGACTCTCACTTCTTCGCTCTTCCAAAGCAGACACTGCCAATGATTCTCCAGGTAGTTTCCAGAAGCCTTAGTCTCTGGCTAGTGTAGCACTGTTGATCCCTCTTGTTCTGGGGCTTCTGCCTCTTGGACTGCGCAGCTACTGGTTCTTATAGCTCTCCAGCTGCAGACGGTCATTTTGGACTATCCAGCTTCTGGTCATTTAAGCCAATCTAATAAACCCCCCTTTGTAATCATACTTCCTGTTGATTCTGTTCCTTTAGAGAACCCTGACTAATACAAAATTAGAATATGAGCATCATGAAGACAAAAACTTTGTTTTGCACACTGCTTTGTCTTAGCATCTAGCCAAATGCCAGGGTAGTTCACAGGAGTTCATTAAATGTTGAAATAAAAAAGAAGCAGGCCTTGAAATCATCTGTATCAATAATTGCCAAATGCATATTGGAGATGTTCACTCAACCCTATGTAATATAGGTATAGTTTATACTTGAAACCTGATATTTATCCAGTTCTTACATTACTAAGACTCCTATAGGTCAATTATAAGAGTTTTGAAATAAGAAAAATGACCATTTCAATACAGACTTTTCTGATGCTAAAACCTCCACTTTCCCTGCTTTTTTATACTCTCTCTACATAAATGAACCTCTAGGATTACAAAATAGATTGGCTAAAAGTGATGAGTTGTATCCATGCAGAGTTATGTTGATATGCTTTAGCAATAATATATTTTTTGGATCCAAGTGGTCATTTCCAGCAAGTAGTTGAATGTGGAGTCTTGAGAGAAAAGTCTGGGATGTATAAATGTTTTGGTTAGCACAGTCTAACATATAAAAGTTGGCTTCTAGTAAATATTTGTTAGATGAGTAAACCAATGAAATATGAATTTGGTAGTCTAGAAAATTCAATTGAGAGCATATCCTTTCAGTATTCTGTTCCTATATATCAATTAAATGTTTTTGAAAATCACATTTATTTCTATTTTGAGAAATTAATTACTTACAGAATATTCATAAAGTAGCAAGGAAATGCCATCATGCTACCAAGGCAGAACTACAACATAAATAAACAAGGGAGATTGTGGCAAGGAAGGCCGTCCATAGAAAAGGGAAGTTTCTTAGGACACTCAGAGGTCCAAAACTTATACTAGATCATTCTCAGAAGTAAGATTGAAAATAAACAAATAAGGAATTGATACCTTTACTTTGGTATGGGGGATAGAACCTGAGGTCTCAGGTATGCTGGACTACTATTGAACTATAGCCCAGCCCCACAAATGAGGCATTGAAAGAACCAAGAGCCCCTATATCAACTAAAGAGAAAGGAAAATGGAAAAATGCAGTTTTCCACCTTAAGATACCTTAAAATGTATATATGTATTTATACATATATATATTTGGGGTGGGTACCAGGGATTGAACTCAGGGGCATTTGACCACTGAGCCACATATCTAGCCCTATGTTGTATTTTATTTAGAGACAGGATCTCAGTGAGTTGTTTAGCACCTCACTTTTGTTGAGACTGGCTTTGAACTCTCGATCCTCCTGCCTCAGGCTTCCAAGCCACTGCACCCAACTAGATATTTTTTTTAAATATCTTGTGTTATGTTTTTGATCTGCAATGTTCCCTAAAGGCTCATGTATTGAAGGCTTGGTGTTCAATGCATCAATGTTCAGGGGGGTGGGCATTTTGGAAAGTGATTAGATCATGAGAACTCTAATCTTATCAATGGATTGATCCACCAATGGATTCATAGCTGAATGGAGTATTGATAGGTGATGGAAATTGTAGGAGGTGGGACCTATTTGAAGAGAGTGGTTCCTTTGAGGCATGCCCTTGGGAACTCTATCTTGTCCCTTCACCCTTTTCTTTCTTCTACTCTCTCCCCGCCCCCTCTCTTTCTTTCTCTCTCCTGACTGTCATGAGGAGAGTAACTTTCCTTCCCCATGCTCTTCTACCATTATGTTCTGTATTGCCTCGAATCAAAAGCAATGGAGCCAACTGATCATGGACTGAAACCTCTGAAACCATGAGCCAAAATAAATCTTTCCTCCTCCTTGTTTATTTCTCAAGGTATTTTGTCATAGTGATAGAAATTTGATTAATACCCTCCACATACTCACTGAAAAAAGTTAAAACTGAAAATATAGAGGATACAGAAGAAGCTATTAATTTCCAATAAAAATAATCTAAAATATTCACTTCACATATTTTGCCATTTATCCTCAACTTCTGTGTGTTTTATAGCTATCATTTTCATGAAATATTATGTCAAGAACAGCTTTCTGTGTCAATTACATATCTATATATCACATAATTCATGACAAGATTGTCCTCAAATTTTCAAATTTTCTGGAAGTTAACTAAATAAAATGGAAGTGTGGAGGTTTTTTATTCTCATCTTGCAATACAGAAACAACACCAGAGTGCATAAAAATGTAAATGCACACAAAATTCAGTTATGACTTTTAAAATTCCAAATGAATAAGTTATTGTATTTAACTGGTTTAGAAATTGCTTCTTTTATGCAAGGAAGGTTGAACACAAGGAACAAGCTTTGGTTTTTGCTTTAAAAGGGTTATATTAGGTCAAGGAAGCACTTACTGAGTTCCTATAGGAGTATTATATCAACATCTCCACTTAATGATGAAAATGGTGATGATGATAATGATGATACTGACAGTGATGATGACTGCCAATATAACATTCTTTTACGGTCTATTATATGCCTGGCATTTCATTTAATTTACTATATTTACTTTCCACAACCCAGTCTCATTTTATATATGAATATAATTCATTTTATAGATGAATGAACCAATCTCACCTCACACTTCTTATAGGCAGACAATCCAATTATAACCAGTGTTTTCCCATTATAATAGGTCTACCCTTTTAGATAATGGATTATTTTCAAGTCTTGGCAAATGAGTATTTCAAATTTTCAAAATGTGTATGTAACCTGTGCCCAAACAGAAGTCTTTGAGTATTCATTCAACAGCAAACCTTGACCATGATAATAATAACAGCAATGATGGTGGCAGAGAGGAAATTTTGTGTTTGATCTAATCTTATATGTTGGGACAATGTGAAAGACCTGGTCTCCAAGAAAGTGGGTGTCCCCCAAGAAAGAGGATGATTAATTTATGGAGAAGGTCACATACCATTAGAGAGAAGAACCCAAACTGGAACCCAGGTTTATATGGCTCTAAAGTCATATACTTAATCAATTTGCCCTCCTAAACCCAAGGATTTGAATTTTGTTTTCATCTTACTGCCCATTCAAAATTTTAGGATGTCAGAAATGTGCTAATGTTTCCTCAGATAACAGACTTGGGGAGGAAAGCTTTATGGGATTTATTCCTCCACCATCAATGCCTTAGAAAGTATTTTTACACCAGCTCAGTCTGACTGCCTTCATTCCTGAGTCAATGGCTAGGTTTACAATGCATGTGTGCTTTCAGACAGAAGGTGACACTCCTCTTCTCCCAAGTTGCAGGACCATGTGCCTTTTGTGAGCTCCCTTTACCTGAGGTCTCCTGTACTCCTGGGCCTGGGCAGACTCAGACTTCAGATGCCCTGTGCCAGGCAGACACAGAGCTAAGTCATCACAGAACCAACAAAACAGGCCAGGGCATATCCTAGGCCCTTCCGGGAGTCTGGGCAAGGTGGGTGGGAGAGGGATGGGTGAGATCTTGTCTGCTGGCTAACCTCATTTTGCCCAATTATTTTGGAGGCTACTTCACTGGATGCTGAGGGAAGGGTCATCCCACCCCTGCTTCTACCCCATCTTATCTGGTCTCACCAGTGTAGACACCTGTCTGCTCAAAGACTACCCTAACCAGTTTCCAGCTATGAAGCTTTGGGGCCTCCTCCTCTCCAAAAAGATCCCCCAAAGAGAAAGGGCAAAGGAGGGAAAGGCAGCATGCTCTGACCTGCAGTGTGGACTGTTGTTCTCCTCCAGGTAAGTCTGTTCCTCACAGCTCGGCCTTTGGCTGCAGAAGGCCTGATGTCTACTGCAGACTGGAGCAGAGAAACCAAAGGCAGACCCAGTCTGGAGAGGAGTGTGGCTTGAGGGAGCTCTTCTACAGCCTGCCTACACCCTGCTACCCATGAGGGCTAGGGGTTGGATGTCTTCTGTCTTATAAAACTGGCACAATGAGTCCCTGGAATCTTACAGGATTCTAGCCCTTCCAGCATCCATCAGGCTGCCATGACCTTAAAGAATGGTCTGGAGACATGAAGAGCTCCCCCAGATGGTATCATATGGTAAAAAAATTAAAACAAGTACCAAGGGTATAGTGTTGGCTCAATTTTGTGAGATGATTATAAAAAGAGAACTTGGAATTTATTTCTGATATGTTTTACTCATATTGGAGAAAGAAATTTACAGCTAACCATGGTGTTCAGTAAAGACAAATTCATTTTACATTACATTTCCTCCCCTGGCTTCTTGTCTTTGTCAACAGAAATCTGTTAAATTTCATGTATCTGTCATTCCTTTTCTTTAAAACCCTTACCCAAAAAATATACTTGTAGTAGGATTTCTACTTCTTAAGTTTCAGTGAATATTCACCAATATTTTCTTACGTTTTGTGGTTCATATTTATAATGTTGGAAAGCAACTATATATACCAGGGGTTCTCATACTTCATTGTGTATCATAATAACCTGAAGGAGATTGTTAGCTATATTATTTTAAAAGCCATTCTCCCAAGTATGAATCAGTGGGACTTCTGTGGGACCCAGAAATCAGCATTTTCAGGATGCTCCACAGCTGACTCTGGTGCACAAGATAATGCAAGATATTTGGTAAAACATTGGGAGTGCATTTCAATCTTTGCCCTGTTTCTTTCTGAAATTGCTTTCATAACTCTAAAAGAAATCAAAAGCCTTGTAAAGGGCTGTGGTTGTGGCTCAGTGGGTACACTGCTTGCCTGGCATGCCTGAGGCACTGAGTTCAATTCTCAGCACCATATAAATAAATAAAATAAAGATTCGTCGACAATGAAAAAATCTATTTAAAAAAGTCCTGTAAAAAATAATTCGGCAATACAATTGGGTAAAAGTGCTGCCTCCTAAGTAATAATCTGGTTCCTTAGTAATAATGATTCAAAATCAATTAAATATTAAAATATGATATATCAGTTAAACACCCACAAGTATGTGAGGGATATCAGGAGGAAAACAGTTTGATCTACCATGGCAATATAGTCACTAACATTTATATAGTAGCCATCGTATTTCAAGTATACTTATCATATTCTTAGTGCCTTTGAAAGTTTTTGAGTTTTCCCCCTCAATTCAACAAGAGATGGAATGGAGAGGGGGCTGTCCAGTAGACACACACACACATGCAAATAAAACCTTTTGTCTTAAAAATATTTTTATGTTTCAGGGGAATAGGATGGAGAGTAGGGGACTCTTCCTTTAGATCTGTTCCCAGTATCAACTTGTGCAGTTTGCAAATGTCCCCCAAATCTCCTGAACTAATAAGGCAGGCCTGTCAGGAGAGCTCAGGGAGAGATCATCTCACAAGAGGACAAAACCTTACTCCTTGGCCTTAAAAGCAGCAACTCTGATGACAGCATGACACCTTTCACTCAAACTTGTATCCCAAATGGATGCATCACATCAGACTCCTATGGACACAAAGGATCCTGTGATTGACAGCAGAAGTGGCTGTTTGGCTGGGCACTGTGCAAGACATTGATTGCAGCCCCAGCAACCCTAGAGCAGTCCCACTTATCGTAAGCATCACTATAAAGCAGAGAGAGTGTGAAGAAGACAGTGGAGTTCAACACAGAGGACTCCTGGAAACTCAGTGGGGTTTTGCCACTCAAGGCCTCAGTGCACCAGCAGGGGAGGGGGCCAGACAGGGCAAAGGACCCAGCAGGAGCAGCAGCCATGGCCACTATGCATAGTGGGACCCAGGGTGGGGGGAAGACAGGCGTGAGGCTCGATGGCTGAGGACTAGCACAAAGCCCCCACATCTCATCTGCCTACTGAACTTGTTTCTGAGCACAGATTGAGTCAGACCAGGCCCTCCCTCAAATAATTGGGGTTCTGTAGCATAGGTGGAACAAGGTCTCATCAAGCACTGCTCAGAGTTACTGGATCATTGCTTCCCCACAGTGTCCCTGTGAGGCAAATATTTTCCCCATGAAAAGACTGAGTCTTAAGCAACTGTATCTGTAATGATTGCCAGTTTTATTCCTCTGGCAAAGAAATCCAGAGGTAACTTGAGGTTTACATTTCATTTATAGTTGTTTCATCAAGAGTTTAGGTGCCCCCATTGCCCTTACAAGCTAGTTGCAAACTATTTTTGATTATTACTTATTAAAAAATTCTCAATTCTTTGTGTGTGTGAAAGGTGTTCATTAAAAAATACACATAAGCAAAAAGCAAAACAAAAACAAAACTTCACACAAAAATAAGCACAGTTAAGTTTTTGAGATATGTATGTATGTATACACACACACACCCAATTTGGAATTGTATCCTACATATGTGAGCTGATACTAAATATGCTGCTTTGTAATCTGTTAACGTTTTACTGTACATACGGAATGAATGAACATATTTCCATGCATATGTGTGAAACTTTCCAACTGAAAAATAAACCTGGAAAGTAGGTCAAAATCCAATGAGATGCTGGTAACAAGGAAACTACCTAAAACAATATGGCCATGTAACTAAAAGTAAAATGAAGGTCAAAGATACATCAGAAAATGCTAACAAAAAGAAAGCAGGGGCTAGATTTTAATATCAGACAAAAAGGAATTCAAGGCCTGAAGCATACAGGATAAGGACGGCTACGTGAATGTCTTTGCTTCCAATGCATCATCACAAACTTGTTTCTTACTCTTCTGATCTCTTCCCTAAGCCTTTCCAACTCATCTACTCCTCTTATCATTTCTTCAGGGTCCACATGCCTAACAGGAGTGTCCTCTTTAAATCCCTGGCCAGGTTGTGCGGGCCCTCCTCTAAGGTTTCCTTCTGCTTCCTGGCTTACATTTTCTTGGGAAGGTTGAGGATTTCCTTCTGTTTCCTGTGGTACATCTTCTGAAGGATGGTCTTCTTCTGCCTTTGGCATGTTCTGTGGTTTTCCTTCATTTTCTTCACAAGACTTTTGCATGTTGGATTTTTTTTTATTATTTCCTTTTGGAATAAATTAATCCTAGGAAAAAAGGAAACAACAACGAGGTGCCAGGCAGAAACTGGCCAGGGTATGTGTTCCCATAGTAACTGGTTTTTCTGATTCAGGTCCCTAATTGTCAAAAAAAGTTTTCCAACTAGACAGGGCAAGATCTTCGGGCTCAACTCCCCTGACTCCACCCCTTCCTCCACCTCCCTTCCCTCCCCTCTGGCTCCAGCTCCAGCCCACCATTTTCCCAGCAGGCCCTGCTACAAGCCTCTCCCAGCACTGAAAAGGGAGCAGCGCGGAAGCAATTAACCCTTCCCTCACCTCTGGTCTCCCACACTCCCGCCCTTTCGGGCTTTCCCAACCTGCAGCCTCTCACCTGAGACAGTCCAGTCTCTGGCTTCCCCTCCCCCTTGCACGTCTCTTTGGCCTCCCCCACTCCCCCGCCCCATTTCCGCTGCAGGCTCTGCTCAGGCCTCCTGAGCTTAATCCGGATGGAGAGGCTGCGGCGCCCCCGGGATGTGCTTTGGTGTCATGTACACTTCCACCCCCACCCAAAGGAACCTGAAGCAATTGCACCCTTCCACTGACCTGCAGGGATCCAGGAGATTTTCCTCCCTCTTCCCTCACCTCGATTTGTGTCGCGCCCAAAAGACCAAGAGTCCTGTAGAAGAACAGGAGTACTTGGTGAACAAGCCAGTACCTGGATCAAAAGGTCCCTTTTAAGATTATAGGCCTTGTTGGTCTAAAGTTTCCCTCGCCCTCATCAGCTCCCTCCTTTTATGACAACCCCGCCCTCCTCAGTGCCCACCGTTTCTCTGCGAGACAGCAGGGAATGAAAGAGGCAAGTTTTTTCTACATTGTTTCTATGCCTGTCTCTGTGTCTCTGTTTGTCGGTCTCTCTGTCCTCTCTCTCTCTTTCTGCCTCTCGCTCTCTCTCGGGACCCTCAATTAGCTACCCTTCTCCCTTTCCACCCCCCAGCTACCACCCCCTACCAAACAACCCAAGGTTTCCTGCACAAAATGGGAGTTTGGAGGAACAGTAGAGTAGGGAAAGCAGTGAAGGATTCTCTTGCATTCTGCTCTCTGCCGCCTCTACACCACACTCTCAAGTCAGCGCCCCCACCTTTATACTACCTTAAAGGATCCGGGTCACTTTTCTCTTTCTCCAGCAGAAGCGAGCTGCTACAGGGAAACAGGGCCTGGATTGTAAGGACTTCTGCACACGTCGACTCTCTGTCACGTGAGTGCCACGTCATCAATAAGCTCGGGTCCTCAGTTACCCCTCCCATTGACACTGAACCCCGCCCCCTACATTCCCTCCACTAGATACTGTCAGTATTTCCCCCTATTTGCCAATCAGAGACAATAAAACTGCTATCTTCACCCTGGAGTACCTATTCGCCTCTCTCGGATTACCAGGGGAGATCTGCCTTTTAGGATTAATTAACCATTTCTCCTGCTTTAGGGAATCATCTTTCTTTCTCCCTTGCTCTGGGGAATCATCTCTTTCTCTCTCCTACTCCCTATTCACCCACCTTCCCTCCCCCAAGGCCCTATAGTCCATATTCCCTGGAATTTCAGCCGGCATTAAAATGAGTGAAGGTTTTAGATAAGGGGCAAAGAAGCTGGAAAAGACTGTAGGGGTGAGAGTGTGGGATTTTACTAGCCCTTCTGAATAGTTTTCTGGTGTGTTCTGATTTAAACAGTGTATTTTAAAATTTATATTTAAAAAGGATACTTCATAAGTAATATTTAACACAATATGGAAGATAAATTAATTTAGTTAAATTAATTTTTAAAATTTCAAAGAAATTTTCTAGTGGCTACAAATTAAATGATAGTACTTACAACATAGTGATATGTTAGAACCCTTAAAAATCTGACTAAAAGAGCATCTTTTAACAATTGACTCCCAAATTAGTCCGTGGAAGGAGACCTGGTTTTATCTTGTTAGCAACTTCGTATAGGTAATCCTCTACTTTCTATTTCTGGCTAAAATCAAGTTCTCAAGTGCTAAATGTCTGAACTTTCCATTGATGACTGCTGTGGGCTCCTACTTGTGTTTAAAATGAAATCTTCATACAGACCTCCTCTCCTGTCCTCTGTAGGATCCAATGCCTTTGTCAATTAGATAAGTCCACTGCTCATCTTAGCCTCCTTTTCCACTGAATGAACCTTTTTGGAACTCAAATATGTTTGTTGGGGAAAATGCTGTTGTTGAGAAAGAAATGTTTGTAGGGAAATAACTCTTATAATGAAACATTGAAAAAGGAGAGAGTTCCCTATATCTCACCATTGATTCTGAAGCTGTTAAGCCAGTAAAATTTTATTCATTCATTTGTGGATCTCTTGAGATACTCTGATATTATTCACTGTACTCCACTTTTAAAAAGAACTATCAACACGCATAATTGTCATGATTAGAAAGTAGAGGTAACATCATTACTTTAAAAAATACTTTTTGCTCAAAGAAGAAATCAATCTCCCTGTAACCCAGAGTCCATTGGTACCAGGAGATGGTGTGGTTCCTGGAATGGCAATCTTGTAATGGAGCCAGCTGGAGAGCCAAGTGAAGGGCGGGTGGTCTCTTGTCTTGGTTGATTGCAGCAGAGTACCTCAGCTGACAATACAACGTACCAGGGAGAACTAAAAGGTTGTAAAAAGTAAACATTTTGTTGGCTTAATGTTTTATAATTTACATTTAAGCATGAAGAATTTATTGCACAATTGAAAGACAAACTTTCTCTTATTTGATGGAGAATTTTTAATGTAAGTGTACTGAGCAAATTATAGATTTAATCATTATCTATCACCAAATGTTTCCATTCTTTTAGTTGTTACCAATTAGTGGGGGATAACTCTGATCTTTAAAAATATGTATTACAAAAGCAAAATCAGCTTTGTGCATATGCACAATTCTGTTAATATCAACCAATGTATAAATTGTTCAACCACTATTACAATCAGAATATAAACATATTTTAACCTCTTCTCTAAACTCTAGCAATCACTGATTTATTGCCCATTATTATAATTTTGTCAGCTTTAGGTTTTTATATAGATGATATCATATAGTATGTAACATTTTGAGACTGGCTTGTTTCACTCAGCATAATCCATGGACATCCATTTAATTTGTTGTGTGTATCAGTAGTTCATTCTTGTCTTTTTAATGAGTGTTATTCTGTTATTTGAATATTCAACAGATTGTCTATGGACTTGTGGAAGGATATGAGCTATTCCCAGGGCTAGGAAACTATGAAGAAAGTTGCTATAAACATTCATGTACAAGTTTAGGCCCTTATTATTTCATATCTGGACTACCTGTCTGCAGCACCTCCTTTCTCCCTCCAATCTGCCTCACACATTACCATCAAATTAAATTTTACTCTTTCCTACTTTCAACTGTCAGTCTCATGCTCATGGTCTTTGGATGGTAGTCCCACCACCACAGAATAAATCCTACACTGTTCATCTTGACATTAAGCATCATCAGAATTGAGCCCCAGGACACTTGTTCCCAACACAGTGATACATTTTCTCCCTCACTGATTGTGCCCCAAGTATGCCCTATTTATCCCTCTCATGTCCTTAACATGCTATTTTCTTCCTACTAACTGCTCACTTTTTCTTCCTAGGTCCTGGTCCAGCTCATTCTTAAAGGCCAGCCCCTCATCACGCAGCCTCTGAAGCCATCTCACCTGGAAGTAATCTCTCCCTCCCCTGCTCATGAGGTTTGCATCTGTTGTGTAGCCCTTTCTCTCTCTCTCTGTGTGTGTGTGTGTGTGTGTTGGGTGTGGGGCCTAACCAGGCAGATGATCAGATGTGCATTGGGGGTGGGGATCAGTGATCATGCTTCAGCTCTAATTGCTTCTGTTGTGGTTCTTGTAATGTTAACCAGTATGTTTCCCATAAATTTTAGCATGGGGCTGGGAATGTAACTCAGTGTTAAAGCATTTACCTAGCATGCAGGAGGTCCTAAGCTTGATCCTCACAAGAAAGAGAGAGAGAGAGAGAGAGAGAGAGAGAGAGAGAGAGAGAGAGAGAGAGAGAAAGAGAGAGAGAAAGAGGAAGGAAGGAAGGAAGGAAGGAAGGAAGGAAGGAAGGAAGGAAGGAAGGAAGGAAGGAAGGGAGGGAGGGAGGGAGGGAGGGAGGGAGGGAGGGAGGGAGGAAGGAAGGAAGGAAGGAAGGAAGGAAGGAAGGAAAGAAGGAAGGAAGAAGATTGATCTTCAATTGGGCACCAAAAATTGAAGCACAAATTTTATTGTCCTATCACCTGTTTATTCTGTTTATATGTATTCAGAGCAATCCTAAAGCCATTTTTCTGGTGCTGTTGGTAGAGGATATTAACCCTGTTTTCCTAAATACTCACAAAAGAGAAAGATCAGTCTGCTCACTGGTGTGCACCTGGCAAAGAATAAGGTGATCCTCAGACCTTTACCTTCATTCCTGTCCTTGGATCATTTCAGTGCATCCATGTAACCCTCAGATGCCTTTGAAATTAAGTTAATCACCAAAGATTTTAAATATAGATAGTTTTTTGTGGGGGCAAAGGTATGGGGGATTAAACCCTGGGGTGCTTAACCACTGAGTCACATCACCAGCCCCTATTATTCGTATTTTATTTAGAGACAGGGTCTCACTGAGTTGCCCCTATTATTCGTATTTTATTTAGAGACAGGGTCTCACTGAGTTGCCCCTATTATTCGTATTTTATTTAGAGACAGGGTCTCGCTAATTTGCTGAGGCTGGCTTTGAACACAGTCCCTCCTGCCTCAACCTCCAGAGCCACTGGGATTACAGGTGTGTGTCACCACGCCTGGCTATAGATAAACTTTTAAGATGTTAGCATTCTATTAAACTAAAAAAAATTCTTTTTTAAAAAAAGGAAGAAAAAGAGATTTTTCTTGGTACTAGAGATTGAACCCAGGGGTACTTAAACACTGAGCCATATCCCCAGCCCTTTTTATTTCTTATTTTGAGACAGGGCCTTGCTAAATTGCTGAGGCTGACTTTGAACTTACAATCCTTCTGCCTCAGCCTCCCGAGCTGCTGGACATACACCACCACGCCCAGCACACATTCATTTTAACAGTGATGGCATGGGTTCTGGTGAGTGGACACACTGGCCCTCTGAGCAAATCAATGTTCTGGTTTTTTTGTACCAATCACCCACTAGAGAGAATTCCAAAGGCCGAAAGTTCTCCAGGTTATGTCAGGGGAGGAGGAAATAGGCTGTATTTTACCATTCGTGAGTATCCAGAAAGCTCATATAAAAGACTATGATATCCAGAAGAGGGCTATGTCCCTTACTAAGCCACTTCAGTGTCATGTATTCTATGACTATATTTACAGGAAATCCTCCTGCATATTCCTTCATTGCTATTTTTAAAATCTTAATTGATGTGTAATAGTTGTACCTATTAATGGAATAAAGTATGATATTTTGATACATGTATACATATTCTGATGACCAAATTGCAATAATTAAACTTTTATCACCTCGAGTATTTTTCATTTTTATGAGAACATTTAAAATCTACTCTTCTAGGTATTTTAGAATATACAATCAATTATTGATAACTACAGTGACCTTACTGTACAATATAACACCAGAACTTATTTCTCTTATCTAATTATAACTTTATATACATTGACCAATGTCTCCCAATCCTCCCTTCCCCTTTATTGCTGTTTCAAAGCTCATCCCATAGAACTTGAGCTGAACATTGGTCTCCATCACTTCTCTAGCATACTCTGTGTTACTTAAAAACATTCCACCCAACATGACAAATGTGCCTCAGACTCAAAGGTTTAGCTACATAGTGTGTACTCAAGCAGTCTCCATCTAAAATGGTTTTCCCCTCAGAGTGGAAGCAGAATTCTGCACATTCTATCACTTTATATAACTGAGGGTAGCCCACCCATGTTTTTGTGCAAGTGATAGAGTACAGGCTGATTTCCACTTAGATTACTTTTACTCTTCTGCTATCCATCATATCACCACATTCCCTGACATAAGGGAAGTTAGGCATGGGTAAGTGTTCTAGTCACCTTTTTGCTGCCGTGACCAAAATACCTGACAAGAATTGCTTATTTGGAGGCTCATGGTTTCAGAGTTCTTAGTCCATAGACATCTGGCATCTGGCTCTAGTCTTCAGGGCGTGAGGTAAGGCAGAACATCATGGTGGAATAGTGTGGCAGAGGAAAGCAGGTCAGGACATGGCCACTAAAAGTCACAGAGAGAGGGAGAGAGAGAGGGAGAGGGAGAGAGAGAGAGAGAGAGAGAGAGAGAGTTTTCCTCGATGTGGACAAAATAGAGACCCCAAAGTTATGCCCCCAATGATCCACCTACTCCAACCATACCCTACCTGTCTAAAGTTTATCCCTATCAGTGAATTAATGCACTGATTATGTTGAGGTTCGTTCTCACAACCCAATCATTTCACCTTTAAACTTTCTGGCATTTTCTTGCACATAAGCTTTTGTGGGACACCTAACATCTAAAACATAACAGTAAGTTTGCACTATTCAGATTAGCCATTGGTAATATCCAGGTAAATGATCTTAAGGCTCCACTTCTGTAATACTTATTATCTCTTCCATATAAATTTTTCACTATCTAAACTCCCAGCTGAATGATGCACACTTTCTGGTCATCTAGGGCATAATGCTTAAGAATTACTGTGAACCTGAAGTACTACGTGCACTTCAAATGTGATATGTGCCATTTCAGATGCCCATGAGTTGGTCTGCTTAGATTTTTCATATGTAGCATTATACTCAAGATCTACCTCAGCTACATTCTATATACTTATTAATAAAAAGTCTTCAGATTGCTTTGCTTAAAGTTTGAGATTCGAATCTACATACAGAATCTTGCTGGGTTAATAAGAGACATGCCTCTGCTGTGCCATGACTTGAGCCAGGCAACTTTTTCCTGTGGTAGAAGCATAGATATGGGTGAGAGAGCATGGTTACTATAGATTGATTGCTTTTAAAAATTAAATTTATATTGGAAAGAAAGCCTTCACTAACCTCTTGATTCTGCTTTAGCTCTCCATGACACATTATCCTTTAGATCAAATATTTACACATCCTAACACCTTGCACTCTGTTTTGTTGGCTTCCTACTTTGTATCCCTCACTAGTTTGGAAGTACCAGAAGTACAAAAACTGTTTCTGCTTCAACTTTGTAATGTTTGAATATCAAGTTGGTGGAGATAATTAAAATTTCCATTACTATGGGAATGGTTAAATAAATTATCCATACTGTAAAAAATTTTCAGATTATAAAATAAAATGAAATAATGTGCATATAGTGAATTTTTGAGTGAAAGTATTACTTAGAGAATGGTCCCAACACACATAACACACACACACACACACACACACACACACACACACACACACAGATATGAGTATCCTTTAGTGACATCTCAGTTTGTTTCCTCAACAAGTTAGTCATTTTCATTGATTAAAAGGGTTTTATTTTGGCTTCTTAAAACCCAGTCTAGTCTATTTTTAAAACTTTTTATTTTGAAATAATTTTAGTTTTAAAGGACAGCCTAGTTTCCATTATACCCCATACCTAGTTTGCCTAATAATTATGATACATTTATAAAAACTAAGAAATTGATATTTGTGTAATGCCATTAACTAAAGATTTTATTCAGATTTCACTAGATTTTTCTTTAATTTCCTTTTCTTGTTCCAAGATTCAACCCAGGATACAGTGTTTCATTTATTTAGCATGTCTTCTTAGTCTTCTCTACTCCTAGACTTTTCTTGTTTTCTATTCCCTTGACATGTTTTAAGAGTGAGGTATTTTGTACATTGTCCCTCAATTTGGGTTTTCTGACTTTTTTTTTCATGATTCGATTTGGGAGAAACCAGAAAGGTGAAATGTCCTTTTTATCATAAGGTCAGAGTTCTTCAGTACGCTACACAACCTAGCAATGGTTTTGGTTAATGCTGTCTGTTGGATTTTTCCCCTTTTCAAGTTACTATTTTCCCCTGTTGATATACTATTTGTTAGAAGCAAGTTTCTGCCCATACTGGAGCAGAGGAGAATTAAAATGACTCTTAGAAGGAGGAATAGCAAATAATTTATGGATATATGTTTGAAAACAACCACAATAATTACAAAAAATATTTGGGAACAAGTCATTCGAGACTCTGCATATATCCTGAGGATTTTCCTGCAGCAATTACTTCTGTGGTATCTTGATGGTACTTTTTAATATCCCCTGTTCCATCTACATATAATACTCAAATTATTTCATAAGGAAGGTATTTCCTTACAAAAGTCTTTTCCTTAACTCATATATTTATTGATATGATTATTTGCTTCTATCAGTACGATTCATGTATCTTTAGTTCTTTGGGTTATAACTTAATACTACCATTATTTGTTGTTATTTCTCAAATTGTTCCAACTTTAGCATTTGGAACTCTGTCAATTTCCCATCCTTTTTCTGTTTTCTTGCTTTCTGGCTCTACAAAATGTTTCATGTTTTTCTCATATTTTTTTCCCAACCTTGTAACTAGCCATTTCTCCAGGCAGTCCTGTTTAATTTTATCAAATAATTAAATTTAGTTATTAATATCTGGGTGCTGGGTGTGTTTGTTGTTATTGGGTGTCACTGATTCTAGGACTTCTCAAATGATGTAGTAAGGAAATGCATGCCTGTATTATACTACACTGTATATACATACCTGAATTTATTTTATATATACATATGCATAAGTTCTTACTGACACATTGACTCAAATCCATTACCACAGGTATTCATTTTGCTCATTTTTGCTTCTACCTCTGATGATGAGAAACTTGGTGACCCATATCTATAATTTATTTACTTATTTCTTTAACTAATATATAGGTCAGATAGTTTAAGCAGGGTGATCATGTACTCCTGTGAGAAACCACTTGATGCTCTTCCCCACCCCTACTCCTAATAGGGTCTTTTACATTTCTGTAGATCAGCCTTTTCATAATATCATAGAAATGTAATCATAAAACACTTATCCTTTTGAGTCTGGCATCTTTCACTTAGAAGATTACATTAGAGATGCATACAAGAAGCAGCATTTGCTCATTTAGTTACTGAGTAGTGTTCCACTTTTATAGATGTACCACAGTTAGTTTATATTTTTACCAGTTGTAGAACATTTGGAATGTTTCCATTTGGGGGCAATTATGAACAAAAGTGCTATAAACATTTATGTACAGGTTTTTGTGTAATCTTAAGTTTTACATTCACTCGGGTAAGTAAATAAATAGCTGGGTTGCTTGGTAATTATATATTTATCTTTATAAGAAATTGCCAAAATATCCACTAGGCTAACTATATTATTTTGCATTTCCACAAACCATGAATGAGAATCCCTTTTGCTTCTCAACCTCACCAGTATTTACTATTGTTTCATTCTGGTTTTTTTTTTTGCCTGTTCATTTTATGCCACTGTATTCTGTGTATAGTAGTATCTAATTGTGATTGCAATATGTATTTCCCTCTTTACTAATGATGATGTGTATCTTTTCAAGTGCTTATTTGTTGTCTGCATATATTCTCTGATGAAATTTCTGTTCATGTTTTACTCTCTCCCATTCATTTTTGGGAATTGTTTTTCTATTTTGGGACTTTAAGTGTTATTTATGTCTCCTGGACTAAAGCCCTTTATCAGGAATGAGATTTGTGAATATTTTCTTCTAGCCTGTGACTTGTATTTTCATTGTCATAACAATGTCATAGAATGAAAGCTCTTAATTTTTATGATGTTCAATTTTTCAAGTTTCTACCTTTTGATATTGTATCTGAAAATATCAACATAACCAAGATCATACAGTTTTTCTCCTATTTTATAGAAATGTTATGAATTTGCATTTTACATTTAGGTCTATGATATTATTTGGTTGCTTTTGTGCAAGATATTAGGTATGATTTAAGTTTTTTGTTGCCATTGTTTTTATAGATGGATGTACAGTTGTTTCAGTGCTACTTGTTTGATAAGATAATTCTTTCTCCATTGAATCCTTTGTGCATTCTTTGTCAAATATTGATAGATTATATTTGTGTGTGTTTATTTCTGAGCTTTCTAATCTGTTCCATTGATCTATATACCCACTATTATTCTGTTGTTAAACTGTATTTGTTACTATGGCTTTATAGAAAGTCTTGAAATTGGGTAGTAAATGCCTTCCAACTTTGTTCTTTTTATTCAGAATGTTTGGTTGTTCTGCTTTCTTTGACTTTTTATTTCAATTTTACAACTAGCTGGTTGGTATCTACAAGAAAATTTTATTTTGATTTTCATTGGGATATACACCAAACCGAGGATTACTGACTTCTTAAAATTGCTGACTTTAGATTATGTAGAAGGAAATGAGAGGGAGGGGGTATGAAAAATGGTGGAATGAGACAGATATCATTACCCTATGTACATGTATGATTACACGAATGGTATGAGTCTACATAGTGCACAACCATAGAAATGAAATGATGTACCCCATTTGTGTACAATGAATCAAAATGCAGTCTGTAAAAAATTTAAAAATAAATAAATAATTTTTTAAAAGAAAACAAAAGAATGTTGACTCTTCCAACTTATGAACAAGAAATATGTTTTCCTTTTAAAATGTCTTACTTGTTTTTTTTTCAGTGTTTTATTGTTTTCAGCATATAGGTCCCATGCATATTTTGTTAGAGTTATACCTAACTGATCAATTTTTGGTGTTTTGTAAATGGCATTTTGAAATTTTCAAATTTGTATTGTTCACTTTTGGTTCACTTTTGGTTGACCATGTTAACCTTGATAAACTCACTTCTTATTCCAGTTATTTTATTGATGTCTGTTTCCTCCACCTCTTTGCTGGGTGAAACCTCTTATGTTATTGCTCTTCATAGGGCACAGTCAATTTGTTTTTGCAATCCTGACTTTGACCATGTCTCTCTAAAAACACCTGGCTATTAAGTTCCACTAATTGCCAGCTGATTGCTTTATTATTTTCAATAGTACACTCATGCACAGAGTGCTCCACAAATGCTGTGCAGATTTGCAGATTTGCAGATTTGCAGAATTAAATTTGGACTCCTTTTCAGAGACAGTTTTTTTAGATCAGTGTTTGACATTTGTTTTGGCCCCAGGGGAACTCTATGTACCTCTGTCTTTCCTTGGTTCTCTCTGGTAAATTAGCTAGCCTAACAATTAATGAATATTTCTAATAAATCTACTGACCTCTTAATTGCTTTTCACCACAACCTCCATTTTTTCTACATCTTATTTGTGCATTATTGTTGTACTTAATTATGGAATTTGTTGTTATATATTCACACATATACACAATATAACAAGATAATTCGGTCAATATCACTCCCCAACACGCCTTTCTTCCCCTCCTCCTGATCTCTTTCCTCTACTGATCTCCTTTTGATTTTCATTAGATCCCAGTACCCCCTCAAAACTTTCTTTTCCTTTTTCCTTTCTAGCTTCCACATGTGAGAGAAAACATACAATATTTGACCTTCTGAGTTTGGCTTATTTTGCTTAACATTATGTTCTCATGTTCCATCCATTTTCCTGCAGATGACACAATTTCTTTTTTTTTAATTTATAGCTGAATAAAACTCCATTGTGTATATATACCCCATTTTCTTTATCCATTCATCCATTGATGGACACCTCAGCTGGTTTTGCTATTGTAAATTGTGCTGCTATAAACATGGGTATGCTTGTATCATTATAGTCTGATGACTTTAATTCTTTAAGATAAATAACAAGGAGCGGTATAGCTGGGTCATATGGTGTTTGATGTCTATTCTTTTAAGTAACCCCCATACTGATTTCCGTGGTGATTGTGCTAATTTACAGTCCCACTAACAGTGTAAAAGTGCTCCTTTTTCTCCACATTCTCTCCAGCATTTATTATTGTTTCTATTCTTGATGACTGCCATTCAGACTGGTGTGAGATGAATAGTGTAGTTTTGATTTGCATTTCCCTAATTCCATTTTTAATAGCACCTTTACCCTTTGACTTCTCCACACCATATGGCAAATGAAGTCGCTTCCTTTGAAAAGAAATTTGGAGCTCTCTTATTGAAAGCCTGTTTTTCCCTCAGCAAAATGTCTGATCCAAAGCCCTAGAGCTAAGGATAGGGACAGTGGCACAATTTTTTCTGAGTGATACTCCTGCTTTAGAAACAGGCTACTTGATTTGGGGGTGGTCTTTCCAGCTTGTCTCTCCCAGGCAATTGGAGACCCCTATATTTTCAGCACTCTGTGCTAAAGATAAAGCAACTTTCTAATGAGTAGGGACTTGGCAGAAGGGAGTCCCTACCACTCAACCAAATTTACTCAAAACCTGGCCTCTGTAATGGATAATTCAAGGTAGAATGAGAAGTTCTGTCATCTGGAAATATACTATGACTTATCTTTCCATTGTGGGGTTGGGAGAGAGAGAGAGAACTCTGTTCTTGGTTGTACCCTGCTGGAGTGTTTTCATCATGCTGAGACAGGCAGGAAAAGGAAAAGGGAAGGAGAAAGTCTTATTTATAATGCCACAGATTCTCATTGTTCCTATTAAGTTTTTTTTTTTCCACTTCAACTCTTATTTAATGATAATGATTTTTTTTTTTTGCAGAATACGAAAATGATACAGAACATCTGCCCCTGGGTCTCAGGAGCTTAGTGTGCTGATGGATAGTGTTTCCATATTCTTGATCCAGAGTTCAAAAAGACTAACATGATGGAGGCTGGCTGCTCCTATGTGTTTCTACTTGATTTTAATCAAATTCCATGCATATAGTAGCTGATGTCTATTTCACATAAATGTCATTAACTTTTTTTTTTTCAAGTAATTCATTCAAGGTTATGGCTTTACTTTCTTTTTTTTATTTTTTTTACATTTACATAGGGTAATGATGTTTATTTTATTTTTCCCCTCCCCCCCACCCCTCCCACCCCTCTTTTCCCTCTACACAGTCCTTCTTTCCTTCATTCTTACCACTCTCCTTAGCCTAACTCTAAACCTAACCCTAAACCTAATGCTAGCCCCTCCCACCCCCCATTATATGTCCTCATCCGCTTATCAGCGAGATCATCCGTCCTTTAGTTTTTTGAGATTGGCTTATCTCACTTAGCATGATATTCTCCAATTTCGACCATTCGCCTACAAATGCCATAATTTTATCATTCTTCATTGCGGAGTAATATTCCATCCTATTAAGTTTTAGTAGATTTTCTTGATGAAATGTTTCTTCATTTGCTGTGTGCCCTTAGGGTCACTTCGAAAGACTTTAAATGGTTGTGTATATATATACCAGTTTCACTGGGGAGTGGATTTCCAGATATCCTCATGTTGCTATGCTAGAGTGGAGCAATGATCATGAGTTTAAATTCCCTGTCTGATAGCTCCAAGATCTCTACCCTATCTGATTCAGCTTCCGATGATTGCTTTGTCTCTTCATGATGTTTTATTTTCTTGCCTTTTTGTATATCTCATAATTTTTACTTGAAATCTGGAGAGGTATAAGGCAGTAATCCCTGAGGTAAATGGATTTTACCCTGGGTATGTTCATATCTTTCCTTCAGCTAAACTTTTTAAAAATATTTTTTTCATTGTCAATGGACCTTTATTTTATTTATATGCAGTGCTGAGAATTGAACTCAGCGCTTCACACATGCTAGACAAGTGCTCTACCACTGAGCTACAACCCCAGCCCCTTTGCTAAACTTTTAATTGTGGAGATTTACTTTAATCTAGTCAGAATTTGGGATGCGTTTATGTTTTTTATCATTTGTCTTCAGTGTTTTTTTTTTTCCATTTGACTTTACGTGCTACTCCCCAGGGGGGAAAAATCTATCTCTTGCTACCCTCTTCAGGCATTTTTACTCAATATTTTTAGCATGGTGTTGGAGAGCAGGAAGGACATTCTGTTATCTTCTAATCAATCAGGTCTTCATTTTAAGCTGGTATGAGAACCTGAGTTTTGGTGATATCACAGCCCAGACTCTTTCTGTAGTGGATTGTAGTATATAAGGAGTTGGGGCCTCTTCTCAGGAACATTTCCCTCCTTATTACAAAAGCATTTCTTAGGTTTGGGAGGGTAATGAGGGAGAAGTAAAGTTGATATCTCCTGTTTATATGGTCTTTCTTAGCAACATTGGCCATCATCTATTGACTCAACAGGAATGGGTGTGATAGGTTCAATAGTATTCAATATTGAATAGTATTCAAATAGTATTCTCTTTCTTATTAGTCATAAAACTGTACATTTCTCCTGTTCTAGAGACGACCAGACAGGGCTGGGGTTGTGGCTCAGTGGCAGAATGCTTGCCTAGCATGTGTGAGGCACTGGGTTCGATCCTTAGCACCACATATAAGTAAATAAATAAAGATTAATCAACAACTTAAAGAAAAAGAGGATCAGATATACAGAGGTTTTCATAGGGATGGAAATACAATTCCATCACATAAAAATTTAAAGTACTTGTTCTGTCAAATACAGTTGCAATCTGGTTTTGACCAGATAATGTGTGGTTAAGGTTGGAGGGTTGCAGTCTTCTCTCAGGGTCCAGTGAATGAGTCACCAGAACAGTTAGGGTAGAGATGCAGTTGGGAAAATAACCCCAACCTTCCTTGCTTAGACTCCCAGAAGGGTCTGTGTATTGCATGGGTATTTTTTGGGGTTTTCATGGTGACCCCAGTTCTGTGTCTGCTTTGAGAAGTGTTTCTGATGTTCAGGTCATCCCAGGCCCAAAAGTATAAGACCTTAGGCAGAGAGAGGCCTGTCTGTAGGAACGTGCAGTCTTACAGCTCAACAGAAAAGAGGTGTCACCACGTTTCTGAACACCCACACTCTCTGCAGACACAGCTCATAATTTGAGGGTCCGTGTAGTCAAGCTGTGAATTGGTGTGAAAATGCCTTTTTAAGGCCTTGATAGTGGAGGACGCAATGTCATTGTGCCATTGTTATTTAAATTTGTCATCTGAGTAAACTACTACTTTCTGGCATCCTAAAGAACTGATTGGACAATAAAGTGCAGATAAAATTTATTTTTTCAAACTCATCATTTTTTATTGTAACCACTGTGACTGCAGATAAAATTTAAATTCTTGAGTTTGCACAAAAAACTTATTAAGGGTTGTCACATTAGAGCCAAATAATACTGGATTTCATTCTGGGCTCTTCCCCTTATGTGACCTTGTATAAATTTCTTATCCTCTTTGAGCCTCAATTCAGTCACCTATATAGAGGGCATAATAAAGCCTCTCTCAAAATTGCTTGTCAGAACTCAAGGAGCTTAAAATATGTAGAAGTAGTCTGTAAACAGTAGTGATTTATGTCATTCTTAGACCACAGTGTAAAAACTGAGTGTGAGATCTCTAGGAATTATTTTGCTCTGTTGCAGTGGCATCATAAAACCCATCAACTGTGTTCTTGGTCTGGGTCTCTGAGGTGCTCCAGAGTTTCTCTATCCCCAAATTTCATAAAGTTTGAGAAATAACCTATGCCATGTTACACCACTGAGGCTTTGGAGTTGTTAGCTACCTTAGTGTATATAAGCTTAGATGAATCCAGCAAACAACAAACTATCACAAAATTCAACAATTCCACTCCTGTGTATATACCCAAGAAAATTGAAAACATACTTAACACAAATACTTGTACATAAGTGTTTAGTAATGATATATGCTGCAACAGAGATGAATCTAGAAAACATGGCAAGTAAAATAAGCCAGATATAAGAAGCTACATGTCATGATTTTGTTTATATGTAATTTCCAGAATGGGAAAATGTAGAGAAACAGAAAAGATATCTGTGCTTGCTGGGTGCTAGGGGCATGGTGTAATGGGTACACTATTATGTGCTAGTGGGTGTAGGGTTTCTTTTTATGTTGATGAAAATAACTATCCGGGAACTAGGCAATGTGGTGGTTTCAGAACTTTGCTAACATACTAAAACCCATCAACTTGAGTACTTTAAAGGGGTAAATTTTATGGCATGTGCATTGCACTTCAATAAATCTTTTAAAGATAGCAGCATACTCATATTATTCAGAAATATGGAGGTAAATAAAACTGAAATGTTTATAGTAGTTGCTTCTAGGGATTGGAATGAGAAATGGCAAGGCAGATTGCAGTTTTAATAATAAATTGTTTTGTATTATTATATTTTAAAATTCTGTGCATGTATCTACTTGATAAGAATCAAATTGAACTAAAAGTGGAAGACACACACATATTGTGGAGACAAATCAGAAAAGATTATGATGTATCAGGTCTAATATGGAAGCCAGGATTCTGCATTTTCAATAAGATAGCTAGAATACTGATGTAGGTGGTCAGATAGTAGCTAGCAAGCTTTGAAAATCACTACTATAGCCAATGTTAAATCAATTAACAATGAATTATGGTATACTTCCTCTCCTACTGTGTTCCTTTTTAAGAGGCAAATTTCAATTACTAAAGAGTGAAATTACATGCTCAAGGTTATATATTTAATCGAGGGCAGAACTGGGCAAAGAACTGAGGTTTTCTGACTCAGTAGTTTATTTAGTAATTAATTAATTAATTTCTGTGTTTTGCTGTGCTAGGAATCAAACCAAGGGCCTTGACATACTGGGGCAAGCCATCTACCAGTGAGCAAAACCCCAAGCCCTTCAAATTAATTTAAATTTCCATTATGAAGAGTACAAAATAAGTAATATTAATACTTTGCTTTGAATAGAGCAAGTCTAGTTGGATAATTATAATGCCTGACAAAATATTATTCAATGTATTACAAAGCATTTCTCCATATCTCATGTCAAGATGAACTATAAAGTTAAAAGAGGGATGTTATCCCCAGTTCAGAAGGTAATATAGTGGATTTCAAGTTACCGGGGATTCTAGGGAAAGGAAAGGGGTTTTCTTACCTCAAGGACTCCAGCCCACCACTAGTAGTGGGACCCTCAGAAGGGCATAGGATCCTAGGGGCACAATGCCCAGCAGATATGGCATTACCCAGGGAAGGATGCACCTACCTCTCAGATTCTGGGTCCTATTGCTGGACACAGGTGATGCCTCCCTCAGCCCTCCCTCAAGTGTTTAATCCAGTGTTGCTAGTGCAGGGCAGAAGGTAGGAGCTAATCCAACACAGCTCCTGCACTTGGCACTGCATCTGATCTAGTCCGCAGGTCTAGAACTTTTCTCCCCATTTCACAGACAGCACACTGTCCCTTTAAACAACCTTTAGGAACCACGAGGTTGATTACTCCAACCTCAAGTCCTAGAGGTAATGTGAGTTTTACCTATCATTTTGTGTTCTGAAAACAATTTGAGTGTCTTCCTACCTTCATAAACTCAACAAATAATTATTTTAATTGTCTAATGTACATTGGTTTCCTATTGTTTATTTTTTAGTATTTGCTTTATGACAAAAACAACATGTTTTTTAGTGGAAAAAATATAGATGAGGAAAAAGTCCCACCACACAGAGAAAATCATTATTTTTCTTTGGTCTACTCAGTTTTATAGTTTCCCCTGTGCATGGATATATTATGTAACAATATATATTCTTTCAAAAATTACCTGATACTGCATATGTGGTTCTGAAAAACTGGTTTTTATTGTTGTCTTACAATAAACCATGAACATCTCTTCCATGCACATGGGTGAAAATCCTCTACTAAAAGACAGCACTATAGTTAGGTCAAAAGTCTGCTGGTAACAAGAGTGACACCTAAAGGTAAGTATCAGCATAAGGTTAAAGCACATAGCCCGGCAAATGCCTGCCAGGGAAAGCAGGGCTGGCAATAATCCCATCAGAGAAATTGTAATTAAAGGCCAAAGAATTAGACATATGGAACATCTTCTAAGTCCTTCTGGCCCCTACCTCCGCCTCTCACTCCCCTGACACCCCTTTGGCCCCTTGGGGCGAACGCATCCTGAGCATCTCTTTGCATCCAGTGAAAACTACCCATTTTCTGTTGTTTTTTCCTTAGCTCTTCCTGAGCCCTTGACACATCTGCACATTCTCTCATCATCTCCTCACTGCTCAGATGCCTGTCCTGTAAGTCCTCCTGAGAGTCCTTGGGGGAATCGTCGGTGCCCCTGTCCGTTTTTCTTTTTGCTTTCCGGGGCACATAATCTTCAGCCGGGCGCTTTTCGGCGGCCCGAGGCTCGCTGGCTGGCTTTGCCTGGGATTCTGGCTTGCCCTCACCTGGTGGCTTGCTCTGACCTTCCGACTTGCCCTGCTTTTCTGCCTTGCCCCCATCTTTCGGTTGTCCCTCCTCATCTGGCTCTCCCTCATCCTCTAGCTTGCCCTCCCTTGCTGGCTTCCCCTCCTCGTCTGGCTTTTCTTCTTCATCTGATTTTCCTTCATCTTCTGTACTCCCTTCATCTTCTGTCTTTCCCTCATTCTCAGGCTTTCCTTCATTTTCTTTGTAGAATTTTTCCATGTTGAGATGTTCTCTTTTTCCTGTCCTAGGACAAAGAGGAGACACTGAATACTGAGGGCCTAGTGAATGGAATACAGTCCTGATAGTACTTACCTTTCTTGAACTAGGGATCTCCTGACCTATCCCACCTTCCAGGTGCACTCCCACCCTTACTTTCCATCCTTTCCTTCCCACTTTATATATGTTCACATGAATCAACCTTGCAGAAATTTCTACAAGTGTTTCTTCCTGCAGAAAAGGCAGGAGGAGATATAATGAGAAATGTGGAGAAGAAACTTGATAGTAATATTTGCTCTGGCCTTGGCTATGCCCATGCCAGTTTTAACTGGGGACTCCCAAACTACACAGACTGGAAGGAATCCGGGGCAGTTTTCTCCTCCCACATGCTCCCCTCACCTGCAGTTGTGAGATTCTAAAAACTACAGACAGAACAATGGCCAGTTATCAGATTGTGGGACTATTCTTATATCCCAAAGGGACATTACAAATGCCACAACCTCCTTTCTCTTAATTCCTTATTCTTCCCTCTGTCCTCACCAGGCATAAAGTATCATATTCCCTTCGGGTCTTGACAAAGGTCATGTATCCTGAAACTGCACTACAGAGGATTGGAGGAAGGGTGACTGGTAGTGGCCTTCCCAACTTGTGCTCTGGCTTAAGGAACTCTTATTCCCAGGGGTCCCAGGGCAGTTACTTTCCCCCACTGACCTGCAGTCTCCACAGGTCTTTTCTCCTCTTTTCTTTGTTGCTGTCCACAATCACAGACCTGAAGACCTGTAGAGAGACAGGAGACATATGGTGAATGAAGGATTGAGAGAGTGAATGGCAACTGGGACACAGATTTTTTTCAAACTATTTGTCAAATCTTATCCAACTCTTATCACCCTCTACCTTTTCCCTTGCTTTCTCAGATTCTCCTTCAATAGTATTCCCCTAAGACTCTCACTTATCTATTACTTGGCAATGGGAACAATTATTTATGAAGTATTTCAATGTTACTGAATCCCCCCCAAAAGTCCTATGTCACCTTTTCTTATGCTCAAATGAATGGGGTTCAGGACATGATGTTCTGAAGGAGGATCCTACTGCACTCAGGTTTCTGCATTCCAAACACTCCATTTCCCTATCTGCACCCAGATATCACAAAGGCCACCACTTCCCTGAAAATGGAGATTACAGGAGCCTGAGCAGAAATGACCACAGCACTCCTGTCACCTCCTTCCTCCCCACATACACATTAACACCACATTTTCCTGCAATGAAAGAGACAAGTCATTTCCAAACTCAGTAGAATTTTTGTTCTGTATTACCTCCTGGCAATCATCCCTAGTTCAAAAGCCACTCCTCCTCAATAGTGTGTTAGATCTCCAACCAAACCTCTGTTCTTCCCCTCTGCAGCACCTCCTCTCCCCCACCACTGACATATCCCCCTAACCCTGGCCCCTTTGGCCCATCATTTCTGGCTCCAAAATGGATGGAGGGTGGAGAAGACACAGGAACAACTTTAGGACTGAATGGGTTGCAGGGTCCACCCTCCACATCCTGGGGTGACAGCCTGTGCCCTCCTCCCACCACCTTGCAGGGAATAGGCCATTTCCTCGCAGTGCTCTCCATGGCCTTCCATCAGATATAGATCAATCACCTGCTTCCTGGGAGATCCTGCCTGGGACCCATTCTCTACCCCTGAGCCCTCTGGAGCTCACCATCACCAAACCCTCCATTTCTTGCACCAAATGGGTGGGCATCTGGAAAGGAGTAGAGAGAATACAATCCTGGATCCGTGCAGGATTTTGCCTTCTGTCATCCCTACCCCAGGGGTCCACAGGCAGCGATGGATTTGTAGTTATCCTGGGAATATGATTCCTTCTCACATTTCCTTTCTGTCAGAAGCCCAGATTTCTCCAGATCTATTCCCCAACACTCACACAATTTTCTGCGCCAAAATGAATGGGGGTGGAAAAGGGGCAGTGCATGGAAAGCGGAAGCGATACTCTGTAGCCTCTGTCCCTTACCATCCCCACCTCAGCGACCCCCGGCTTGTACCGACCTGCAGGTCTATAGGGCAGTTGCCCACCTCTGTCCCTTAATCTGAAGTCTGCCTTCTTCCGCGGCAATAGGGAGCTGGTACCTGGAGGAGAGGGACTTCTGCACACGTCGGCTCCTGATCACGTGAGAAAAACGTCATCAGTGGGCTCGGGTCCCTAGTTTCCCTCCCACCAACAGAAAGTGCGTCAGGAGCCAGCCCGCTTCTTCCCTTCACAACCACCCCCGCCCCCGCCCCCTCTCTCCTAAATCCCACTGCGTGAGGTCCCGTCTTTCATTTTGGTTTTTGCTAAACCCGGAGGTCAAATGTGGTACCTTCACTCTGTGTTGTGTATTTATTCTTCTGTGGTTATCAGACAGGGGTGCAGGTTCTTTTAGAACTACTGACCATTAATGCCTCTCTGAGAAATTTCTTGTCATTCTCCTTTTATCCCAAGGCACCTAGTCCTTCTGTCTACTTCTTCACTCAGTCACTGATGTTCATTCTTTCTGTGGTTCAGACCTTCATATAATGGGTACAGGATGGATCATCAAGTAGGGAAGCAAGTAGTCGAGATAGAGATTTGAATTTTCTTTGAAAAATTTTTGCTTGATTTTATTTCATTGACACCCCTGAGCATAAGTTTTTCTTACAAATACAACATTAAATAAAACCTTTTCATTTGGAAGCATGCTAGACAAAGACCTATGAGCTATACCCCCAGCTGTCATGTTGCATTTTTTAAAAAATAGTTATTTAATATTCCCAATTAAATACTGGGTTCCAGGTAGACTTACCAGAATCTGATGGTTGACACAATGTCGCTTTTGAAAATTTAGGCCAGGGCCATTTCATTATCAGAGGTTTAGCTTTGCACAAAGGAAAGAAGTGTGGGAGGGAAGTAGACAAGTATGTGGGGCACACAGAAAGATAGCTTCATGCTCCCAGAACTATCAAGAGCAGGGAAGATGCTGTCCCCTTACCACTGCCCACTTTCCAGAACCTCCCCCTGCTTTTAGACACCTGACTCTATTGGTCACTTAAAAAATACATATGGGGAGGTAACCAAGGTGGTGACCTGAGCAAATGCCTTTGACTCTTCCCCTCCCGCCCCCAAACTCCCACAGATACAACTCAGGCACAGGAGAGAGGAGAGCGCTATTCTACTGTGAAAACTGGAACAAATCCCTTATAAATCCCAGCAGCTAAGTATTTTCATGAAGCTTAGAAAAGTCATTGCCGGAGGAAGAGCCCACCAGACCTGCCTGGTCTTGTTACCAATTTTGTTCCCAAACGCTGTGTCTTTTCCCTAGTTCTCAGAATTGTGGAACCACTAACAAGAGTGAGCAAGATTGGTTAGGTATAGAAGTAGGAGAGAAACTCGCAAAGCAACTTTCCACCCCTTAAGGATGGGAAGTTGTAGATATAGGATAAAATAAATGAAAGGGTGGGATAGGCTAATAATGTGAAGAATACTTATTTGTTTTATTATAGTGAAGTTTGAGGATGACTGGCGTTCACTCTGGCAGCCAACTGAGATCTAACAAGTTTTAGCAAGTTCACCTGAAGATTTCACGCATCCTCTCCTTAAAGACAATCAAGATTTGGGTGGGGTAGAAATTCAGCTATGTCACTTAGGCAGTACAAAATTAGGGCAGGGTAACAGACTCTGACTTTATTCACAGTGCACTGGTGGAAGCCTCCCTAGACTGGTCTGCGGTTTCCTACCTGACTTAGAAGCTGCAGCCTGCTGTGTCTCTCAACTCTGGTATCTTTACATCCAAGACACCCAGGAGAAACCTCGCGTTACTGCAGAGATCATGCCACCAGTCCATACTCATCCTAGTGATCTCTCAGCTGGCATCTAAAGAATTCTAACATGCCCTGAACAACATGAAAACAAGCAAATGACATCTTTGCTATTGCATATAGGATGATTGAACATCATAACAACTAGTTAAAAATAATGAAAGTACAGAACTAAATAATAAAGATTTAAGCAGAAATGAATGAAGTACGGAATGGAAAGCATCTAACTGATAAATTCAAATCCTGATTTTTTTTTAATTAACAAAATAGATCACTATCTCTCAAGCAAAAAAAAAGGCACAAATGAGAATATCAGGACAAAAATGACCTTTGAAACAGAAGAAAAATTTTGATAAGACATTAATTACTTCGCAGGCCTCTATACAATTAAGTATGTTAACCGGGATGATATAGTGAATTTCCCAAAAAACACTGCTTTCCACAATTGGCTCAGTAGTAAAGAAAGCCTAAATGTACTCGTGTCCATTGTAAAAGAAAATAGAGAAAGTTAATAAGGAACAAATCTACAAAACAGCATCAGGCACACCTGGAGTCATGGGGGAATCCTGTATCTCACAGTTTTAGAGACCAATAATCTTAGTATTACATAAAATAGAAAAAGATAAGAGATGGAAGGAGAATTCTGAATCATTTTACAAAACAGATTTAACATTGACACCTAAACCTAATAAAGAGAGTAAAGGAAATTGCAATCTAATCCCAAAAATAAATATGTAATAAACAACAAATAAAACAAATAGAATCCAATACCAAGTTAGTATTAATATATAAAATATTATTTGTTTGAATTTAATTCATTCATTTGAATGCTTTCGATTTTGTTGATATAACTGTTGCAGATGTTGAATTTTCCTATGATCATTGCTGTATGTGTTGTACTATAGATTTGAATTTGTAATATTTTCCTTATCATTTTTCAGGTTTTTTTCTAGTTTGCATATTCCCTTTTGTATAAAAATCATTTAATAAAAGGTTTAATTTCCAAGGGGAAAAAAGGAATTCTGACATGCGAACCTTACTGATTGCCCTAGACCAGGTATTCTCAACTGAAGAAGACTGTGACTGGCTCAAAATAGTGTGAAGTGTTTGCCTATGTTTAGAAAATAGTGGAGTATATGCACGTGTGTGGGAAGAAGATCTGTACCCTAGGAACATAAGGAAAGCTCACAAATAAGCAAGTTGATATAATGAAGAGGTACTAGCTATGAAATAGAGAAAAGACAGAAAGGAGAAGTTGCTACTTGGGAATGAGATGGGAAGGGAGAGAGACAAACAGTAGCTGAAACTTGTTAAAAGGAGCTTGCTTACTCCTTGAGTTCAGGCAATATTATCCTATGAATCCCCTGAAATTATCTATGAATTTATGTGTGGAGGGATGATAGGGGAAGGACAGTATATGCAAATTTTATTTGATGTCTACATTTGGCAAAAATAGGGTCTATTTCTCTCATTAGATGTTCAAAGGGGTATATAATTTGTAAAAGATGAAGACCTCTGGCCTAGAGAATATACTTTCATATACATATTTTTTTAAAAAAGCAGGACTATATTTATTCTCCTTTATATGGGAAATTTCTATAACATAAAATTAACCATTTAAAAATGTTCAGTTCAGCTGCATGTAGTGCATTGAAAATGATGTGAAACCATTACTTCTACTTATTTCCAAAACAGTTCCATCTACCCAGAAACAGACCCTACACCCATTAAACAGTCATTCCTAATTCCTGATCCTCTTGGTCCCTTGCAATAACTAATCTGCTTTTTGTCTCCATGGGTTTACTTATTCTGGATATTTTATATAAATTGATCTATTCCATGGGTGATATTTTGTGTCTGGCTTCTTTTATTCTACATAATATTTTCAAGGTTCATCCACGTGGTAGCCTGTACAATTCTTTATTCCTTTTATGCACGAATAATATATCATTGGATATACATACCACATTTTATTTATCCATTCACATGTTAATGGATATATGGGTTGTTCCTAACTTGACTGTCAAGAATAATGCTTCCATAAATATTTATGTATAAGATTTGTGTGGGTGTATGATTTTATTTCTCTTGGGTATAAAGCTAGGAGTGCTTACATTTTTGAGGAACCACCAAACAGTTATCCACAGCAGCTGCAGTAATTTGCATTTGCACCAGCAATGTATAATTGTTTTCAATTTTACCATATCTTTACCATTTTAATTTCTATTTTTTAATATTTATCATCCTACTGGGTGAAAAGTGGTTTTGATTTGCATTTCCCTAACCAATAATGATGTTGAGCACACTTTTCATGTGCTTGTTGGATAGTTGTATAACTTCCTTGAAAAAATATCTCTTCGAGTCCTTTGTCCATTTTTTAAATTGGTTTTTTGCCTTTTCATTGTTGAATTGTAAGAGTTCTTTATACATTTGGGATACATAACCCTTATCAGATATATTAATTTCAAATATTTCTTCCTATTCTGTAGAATGTTTTTTTAATTTCTTGATAATGTACTTCAAAACATGAAAATTTTGTTTTTAATTTTTGAGAAGCTGAATGTAGCTGTTTTTCTCTTGTTCATGCTTTTGATGTCATTTCTAATAGTTTATCACCAAATCCAAGATCTTGAAGATTTACTCCTCTGTTTTCTTCTAAGAGTTTCATAGTTTCAGCTGTTACATTTAGGTCTTTGGCCCATTTTGAGTTAATTATTGTATACAGTGTGACCAAGAAGTGTATTTTTAATGTATATTTTTAGTTGTAGGTGGACACAATATTTTTATTTTATTTATTATTTTTATTGGTGCTGAGGATTGAACCCAATGCCTCACACTGAGCAACAACCCCAGCCCCCAAGGAGTGTTTTTTAAAGATTGTAAGATTCTGGCAGGACACAACATACTTTCATGTGGAAAGATACATCAGGACTTTTTGTTACTTACAGCTTCAAACAAGAGAAGGGTGCCAGACAGGACTACCACAGGAGTTACAGCTGAATAACAGTTGGAGTTGTAAAGAATAACTTACATATGGCATGTGGTGGGTATTCAGCTAGGTTTTAGTGCCTCCCTATGGATTGACTAATTTGAATAATTTCTCAGGCTTCAGGGCATAGAGTCTGTCCCTAGCTGTCTGGTGTCTGGGTCCTAGGCAATTAGGGCTGGTTCATAATGGCCAAGAGGGTGAAAACTGGATAAAGGAAGAAGTTTGGAGTATGGAGTTAATCAGCTTCCCAAGAAGAACTGAAAGGCCTCTAGCCAGGGTCTCAAAATTGCAGTAAGAATTAATATAGAAATATATTACAATTATCCCCTTAATGTTTTTACATCATTTTAACTTTAGTTACTTGGGATATTAAGTAGACTTAAAAAAGCATTGGAACTATTTTTTATGAGAGTAAAAAGAAGGAAAGCAAGTAAAAGTATGAGGAGTCCTTGGAGGTCAGTTATAACCAATTTTCCTACTTATGTAACAGCCAAAAAATAGATTTGAAATTTTCAGCATTTCTAATACTATCTGGTGGAATTATAAAGTGTGTTAATAATATGAATTGTTTATATTTTGTGATGATCAATTCTTGGTGGATTTGTTGGGTCAAGGTGACAGGTTCAAAAATTATATTGTTGGAAGGAATAAACTGATAGTTAAATAGATGCAAAGTTTTATGGTATTTGTTTATAAGCAAACAAAAGATAATAGTTGTGGTGGTCATGGTTGTATATGTAAGGCAGGAAGAAACTGGTAGAAAGCTGAAGGGGAGGGAGTAAGGTAAAGTGCTGGGGAATAGGAAGTCTCTTCCCAGGCAGTCAAGAATTGAAGAGTCAGTTGTCTCCTGAGGGAAAAAAGAAGCAATGTTCTCTATTAGTTTTCATGGTAATGCCAACAGTATTAACCTCTTCTGGATCTCCCTTCAGGCATAGGAGTATGGAATTGAATACTATACATCATTGGCTAATTAAGCAATGAACTCAGGAAACAATAGAATGTCTAATATCAAAAAGAAAAGGAAAGCAATAAATTTCTTGTGTCATTTGTCAGTGTTTTAGGAAAAGTAGGATATGGGCATTAATGGGGTAGTAATCTCAACCCAATTGGGTGGGAGGCCAATCTAAAAGCTCCCAAAAGTCTCAGGTTTTTCCCAGAAGGATTGAGAGAGATTCTTCCGCAAATAGGTTTTGAATAATATATTCATATATTTGGGGGCATGCTGTTAATGTGGTTTCATGTTTTTATTAATCGAAATATTCATGGGGCCAGTCATGGTGGCACATGGCTGTAATGTCAGAGACTCAGGAGGTTAAGACAGAAGGATGGCAAAGTTTGAGTCCAGCTTCAGCAACTTAGAAAGACTCTAAGCAATTGAGCAAGGCCCTATCTCAAATTAATTAATTAACTAATTAATTAATTAATTTAAAAAGGTCTGGGGATATGACTCAGTGGTTAAGTGCCCCTGGGTTCAATCCCCAGTATCAGAAATTAAATAAGGTTAAGGTTGGAACTTTAATATTAGCCTCTAGTCAAGTCTTAAAATGTAACCAGTGACTTTGGACCCCTTGCCTCAGATGTCAGTTTGATTAGCTTTGACAAAAAGAATGAGGTGTTGTGGCTGTAGTGTGTGTATTATCCAATCTTCGTAGCATGTAAACTCCAGCTTTTTCCATATTTGGTCAAAGCAATGGCTTATTTTAGGGTTTTGGCCTCAAGATTTCAAGCCAGTAAAAACACATAGACCAATAGTAACAAAATCAATATCCAACAGAATTGTAAGCAGTTACACTTGTGTGCAGTTTCACTTTTGTTTCTTGAGATTGATTCCCCCCAGCGTGCATTATTTTCAAGGAGGGTGCTATAGTTTGGATGTTAAACATCTTCCAAAGCTTCATACAAAAAGGTTGGGGACTCAAGATAGCACCATTTGGAGGAGGTATGGACCTTTTAGAGGCAAGGTCCTATGGTTATTGGAGGTGTACCCTCCAAAGTGATCATGAGACTCCAGGTAGTCCTCTCTCTCTCTCTCTCTCTCTCTCTGTCTCCCTTTCCCTCTCCCTCTCCCTCTTCCGCCTTGTAATGTGACCATTCACTCTGACATGTACTTCTGCTAACCCCTATGCCACCATCAGAGACCAAACCTATAGGACCCCCTGATATTGAATTTAAATGTGCAGACCAATGAGCCAAAATATACTTTTCTTTCCTTCATGTGTGGCCTATGTCAGTTATTTCTTTATAGTGATGGAAACCTGACTAAATACAAAGGATTTGTTTTGTTTCGTAATTATGAGATATGTTTTTGATTCCATTACCATCTTCAAATGTGATTTTTATTTACTAAGAGGAATTGTCTATCTCCCTTATTGGTAGTCTATAATAAGGACTATGGAGTGACCCTGCACAACTAATTTTAATCTTCTGGAGGGGAGCAGAGATAGAACTCAGAATAATTATCCACTCCTTATAAACAAAATATTGAGGAATGGATTTTTAAGCTGGTAGAATTTCAGTCTCAAATGGATCTCAAATAAGATTGACAGGTACCTGACCCATGGTTAACAGATCTTAGAAGAGTGTGTACCCTTGATCTGTCCTCTAGCACTACATGATGGACAAGATTAAAAAACCTGTAAAGACAAGGAGAGACAATATTAAAGGGTCTCATGTGTGATGATTGGTTATAAGCATGGAAGTAAAACAAACTTTTTCTGAATATAGGAAAGGGTGATGGGAAAGGTTTTTGTAACATTAGTGTAAGGTGTGGGTTGGAGAAAGATCCTTGAATTAAGAGAGATTAAGCCTTAGGACAATATAGAGACCCATTCAGAGGTCCAGATAAGAGGTTAAAAGGAGTTCTAGGAAATCATTATGTCTTTCAGTTACCTGGGTCCCATTGAATAGTTAAAAAGTTCTATTATAAGCTTTTTCTAAGAGTCCAGCATTATACATTTTGTGATGTGAAATATGTGCCTTGGTTACTATTAGTAATGTCCAGAGCTCCAAAGAGAATGAGGAGTGTCCTGATGAGACCTGGTATTATGACCTTAGTATATGTAGACATGTGATCATGATTTATATTTTGGTTATCTGTGAGGCTAGAGATTTCTGTACCTTAGATGGGGACAGTCTTATACTCAAGAATTTGTAAAAAAAAAAAAAAATCCATGTAGGCCATTTGTTATCCAGGGCATTCAGTGCTATGATAACTTCCTAATGTTTGGTCAATTGTGCTGACTCTTGTTGCCTACTCTTTATCAGGCACATCCTGGTTACTGAATGGAAAGCAAAAATATTCCACTGAGTTCCACAACTTATAATGATGGCAATGCCCTTCTTGCATTCTATGAGTTCCCATTGACTTTTACTTAGTTAAACCCGATGGGCCCTCCAGGTGTCTAAGGATTCTGGAGAAGGGTGACATCCTCTAGCACCATGATATCTAGCAAAGGACTAAGGACTGGGGATGCCATCCTCTTCTGCAGGTGGGTTATGCCAGGGTGTCCATGTTTGGCTTCATTCTATCAAGGAGGCCTTGGTAGATGTGCCAAGATTTTGGGTTCTTCTTCTATTATCCAGGGTATACTGGACAACTAGATACACAAAGAAACAGGCTCAAAGTCTATAAGAGGCTTTATTTCCAGGATAGCCCAGAATGTGTCCAGAAATTTTAGCTTTAATGGTATATAGAATGGATCCTATAAGATATGTTTATCACATTAAAAGTCCACAGGCAACTTATGGCCACCATAAGTGGTTCAGAGCTATCAGGAGGCATGAAAGGAAATTGCTAAGATCTTTACAGTGAAGGAGTCTCTGAGGGCAGTAACAAGAGTGCCTGTTGCTTTTAATTTGAACATATTTTAGATCCTTTTGTTGGAGAATACACCCATTTAAAATGAGCTGATTTGTAGAAAAAGCATCAGTGAGATTAAGTGAAATTTGTAAATGAGGAATATTTTGCTTCCAGAATCCAAAAAGCATGAATAGATAAAAATTTTTGTTGTTAATGAATGTGTCAAATGAATTTCCTTGGAGAAAGATGTTATTGATGTAATACCATACTTCTATAACTGGAGAAAGGTGGTTGCATTTAATAACTTAACTGTAAAGATTGTTATGACAGAGTTGTTAAGTACCTCATGGGAAATCTAATAAAATGTTTATTGCATTCCTTGAAATTGAAGGCAAACTGCAGCTGAAAGGCCATTAAAGTAGTTCTGAATCGATATACTAGTGAAAACTATAATGGCAAACTATTTACCAGTGGCTGGGAATTTATAGATAGTAGTTTTAATAATATTGGGTATTGAATATAGGGGCATTAAAGGATGGAACCACAGCATCAAGGTTGTAGTAATCTATACTAAGTTGTCGTTCATTTTTTCTTTAGGTTTAAGAAGAGGTAAAACTGGGGTGCAAACGGAGAAGCAATGGAGATAATTACTCATTTGTTAATTAGGTATTATAAGTTTTAATCCTTGAAGTCCCTGTTTTAATATACATTGGACCATCTATATTTACTGGGGGTCCATGGGTACCATTTTATAAAGTCAATTTGTAAGTGCCAAAGTTTTAATTTAATTTAACTTAGTTGTTGTGTCAGAGTATCTATGCCCACTATAGGGCAGTTTAGAGCAATGGGTTCTATTACTATGAAAAATTTAGACAAGGCTATATGTTAAATTTTTCATTGTCTTATATTTAGATATTTTCATAAGATTTTAGGGAAATCATGTTTAAATTTAGGAAGATCCCCAGAAATAACTGTCCTTTGAACCCATGAAACTTTGCCAATTGACATTCTACCAAATATTAAAGATTCAAAATATATGTTGTAGGTGCAAACACACACACACACACACACACACACACACAAATTTTTGTAGTTGCATATGAATTTTAGTATTGACATTTCTATTTTGATTTTGTTTCTTCTGTATTTCTATTTTTTCCTCCTTTCTATTTCTATTTCTATTTTCTAATTATTTACTATTTCTGCAAATAAAGGTCATTTGGATTTTGATAGGGATTTCATTGATTCTGTAAAACAATTTGGACGATTTTGTAATCTTAATGATATTAAGTCTTCTGATTCACAAATATGGAATATATTTCATTTATTTAAGGTCTGTATTAGTCTGTATACCTGAGGCAGGCTAGCTTTATGAAGGAAAGATAGTAATTTATTTCACAGTTGTGGCAGTTCAGAAGCATGGCACCAGCATCAGCTCAGTTCTGGTTAGACTCTCATGATCAATGGTATCACAGTGGCAGGAGCATGTACAGGAGTAAGAGATCACAGTGCCAAACAGGAAGCCAAAAAGCACTTCAGGAACTGTGCTTGCTCTTATAATAACTTGATTTTGCAAGAGCTCAAGTGTCCCATGAGAGCTACTTCTGATGGCAGTTCCCCCCAATGATCTAAGAACATCTCATTTGGTCCCATGCCTTAAAGGTTTCACATCATTTTGCCACAACAGCAGACCAGGGAACAGGCTTCCAACACCTGAAAACTTAGGGGATAAGCCACATCAAAATCATAGCATTATTTTAATCTTTTTCATAAGAATCTTTCATAATTTTCACTAAGTCATAGATCTACTTGACTAAACTGATTCCTAAGTATTTTATTCTTTTTGATATTTTTGTAAGCGAATATGCTTTTTCATTCTTTTTTTTCAATGTTGGTCTATAGAAACATAACATTTTTGTGTGTGCTTATATTGTATCTTATAATTTTAGTGAATTCATAATTATTCAATCTCTTGTTGCAGGTATGTTCAGATCTTGAATACTTTTCTAACTGTTGTTTTATACATTTGTCCTTTCATATGGAGAAAAAAAGGGAGTTTTAAATCAAAATTGTGATAACACTGGTTTTTATATATGCCTGTGTCTTTTCATTTCAACCTGAAATACTCCCGTTAGCATTTTATTGTCATGTCCCTTCAGTGTTCGTGAAATCTGATTTTGCTTATCTGAAATATCTTGACTTCTCCATCATTTTAAAATAATAGTTCTCCTAGATATATAATTTAGTTTACTGATTTTCTTTCAGCACTTAAAATATATCATCCTACTGCCTTCTGACCTCTGAAGTTTGTATTGAGAAATTGACTGCTAATTTTATTGAGGAGCCCTTATACGTGTTATCTTGCTTTTTTCTTGAAGTTTACAAGATTCTTTGACTTTTAAAAGTTTATTAAGTCTAAGTGTTTATCTCTGCGTTTATCCCACATGGAGTTCATAGAGTTTCTTGGATGTGTAGATTCATGTGTTGTAACAAATTTGGAAAGTTTTCACCTATTATTTCTTCAAATATTCCTTTGTTCCATTCTCTTCTCTTCTTGTGGAACTCATATTATGTTGGGATGTTTGACATCTCAGAAGACTATTTGCCTCTTTACATTCTTTTTTCCCCCTTTGTTCTGCTGAGACTAGATAGTATCAACTCACCTGTCTTCAAGTTCATTGATTATTTCTTATGCCTCATCACAGTCGGGAAAAACATTTAGTCTTTATACACTTATTATGTATATTTCTAAAGATGCATTTTTTTGTCAGGGTATATATTTACCTATACTTGGTTGTTAAGTATTTTAACCACTTATGGATTTGGAATTTTAGCAAATGTTTTTTACTCTCCATAGAGATGATAACATGCTTTTTATTTTTCACTGTGTTAATGTAGTTAGTTACATTTTCTTCAAATATTAACCCTACTTTGGCTACCTGTGATACAACTTATTTGGTCATAATGTCTTATATTTTTATATATTATTGAATTTGATTCTACTAATGTTTTTTGATTTGGGGATCTTTTAAAATATTTTGTTAATGCATTGTAGTTATACATAATAGTGGAGATAATTTTGAATATTCATAAATGCATTTACTAATTTGTGGGGGTGTACAAGGGATTGAACTCAGGGGCACTCATGATCACTGAGCCACATCCCCAGCACTATTTTGTATTTTATTTAGAGACAGGGTCTCACTGAGTTGCTTAGCATCTCACTTTTGCTGAGGCTGGCTTTGAACTCATGATCTTCCTGCCTCAGCCTCCAGAGTCTCTGTGACTAATTACAGGAGTGTGCCTCTGCACCTGTCAGGTTTCTTCTTTTCCAATGTATATATTAAGTTCTATGAATTTCCTTCTATGTGCTTCTTTTATCATATCCCATAAATTATCCTATGTTGAGTTTTCATTTTCATGCAATTCAAACTATCTTCCAATTTCTCTTTATTATTCTTGTTCACTCTCCTCTCTTTCTCTCTCCCCTCCCTCACTTCCTCCCTGTGTTCTGGATTTTGAACCCAGAGACTTACACATGCTAGGCAAGTGCTCTACAACTGATTGTACTTTCAGCTAATTTCTTTTTTTCATTTCATTTCTTTAAGCTTTGGGTTACATTTATATCTGTTCCTAATTTAAAATCTGGGGATTTTCCAGAGATCTTTCTCTGATTGATTTCTTAGTTAATCCCACTGTGCTCAGAGAACAAAGGTTTTATAATTTCAATCCTGTTAACATTGTTGAGACTTATTTTATGGCTATGAATATGGGCTACCTGGCAAAATATTCCATGTGCAAAACAAATGTACCTACTACTATTGTTGGTTGCAAGTTCTGCAACTGTCAACTAGGTCAGGTAGTTTTGTGCTGTTATCGAATTATGTTGATTTTCTGTACACTCATTCCATCAGTTTTTTAGAGACACTTGAAATCTCTGAATTTATTTGGGGATTTGTCTATTTTTCCTTGAAGATCTGTGAATTTTTGCTCCATGTATGAAGCATTGTACTACACAAATGTTTAAGACTACTGTCTTAACAAATTCGCCAATTAATAAAATTATGTAATGACCCCATTTATTCTTGGTAATTTTTGCTCTATAATTTATTGTGCTGTGTATCAGTATAGCCTTTTAAGTTTTCATTAGTGTTATTGATCTTTTCAATTCTTTTACTTGTAACCAATTCCTATCTTTAAATTTAAAATAGGATTCTTATAGGCAGCATATAATTGTTACCCATTTATATTGACTTTGACAATCTGATTTATAATTGAGGTGTGTAGAACATTTACATTAAATAATTATTGGTATATTTGGGTTTATATCAACCAACTTGTGATTTTTTTCCCTTTGTCTCACCTCTTCTTTGTTCTTTTTCCTGTAATATTTTGACTGAGTATTTTGTCACAGGAGAGTGGGGAGCTGAAGATCCAAACCTCAGTTTTTGTGTTCCAATGAAAGAAAATTTAAATTCAGACACCAAAAGCCATGGAATAGTATTTATTATAATTGAAAGTAAAGTAAGGCTCAAGCAAAAAGCACTCTCAAGAGGGAGAGGGGGCTGTTTCCAAGCCAATCAGATGTTTATCTCCTCCTTCATGTGCAGTGGGTAAGTTTTTGACCCTGGTCAGTCCACTCTGGAACTGTCCTTGAGGCCATCCTATTGGGGGAACTTCATCTACAAATCAATTCTATGTTGATGCAGGTGCTGGGCTCAATGACTGGAAAGACTTAATCTTAGTGCATCTGTGCCTTTAATGAAATTTCCCTTCTGAAATACATTGAGAAAACTATGGCCATAAATCCTAACTAAACAATGAACTCAGTAAACCCTGACAGGAGTTAGTCCCATTGATCTTGCTTTCTTGAAGTATTTCTTAATAAACTCCCTTTGTTTCCACTTGTTGACTGTTAGGGCTAGTACACCTGTTATTATACTACAAGTTACTTGATGGTTCATTAAAGGCAATTTCAAAGAACCATGTGACACTGCTATGTTATTGGTTCACATTTCACTTCTCATTGCTGTTAACATTTGGGTAACTCTATTTTATCTCATACATTCTTATTAGTTTTAACATTTTAGTGGTTGTTTTAGGGGTTATATCGTAAGTAGTTAACGTATCAGGATCTAACTTTGAATTGTATTAAACATATAGACTACAAACCTTAGAACCTTGTACTTACATTTCCCTTCTTCTGGCCTTTGTGTTATTGACTTACATTTACTTCCACATGTTATAAATCCTATAATATGCAGTAAGTTGTGGACAATCAAAAGGTGTGTGTTATTTACTCCCCCTTTCAGGTTTGCTCTACACTGTCTGACATTTAATGACTGTAAACTACTGTTTCATATATTTTGTCCAGATTCTAGATGCTTCAGTTAAATAATATAGTTACTATTACTCCATTTTCATTGGAAGCATAAATGTGGCTTCATGTTTTAAATGTTTAACCATAAAGGCTTTGATTCCACTTTTAACTACAGTGCACCTTCTATGCCATCTGTGTCCCCTCCTTGTTCAAACTGCAGTACATTCTTTCCTCACATAGTAACCCTTACATTTATTGCCTGAATTTTTTCAATGAAAATTTGGAAAGTTCAAAAACTTATTACTTCATGTGGTCCATACAACAGTCACAGAAGATGATTATTATTTTCATACTACTGATAAATTACCTCTAAAGAGATGTCTCTCATTTCTAAATAACAAAATCCCAAAAGTGAGCTAAAATTGAGATTCCACAACAAGTGTTTACTGAGCGCTCATACTACTTTTATAGGGTGAGCAAACTGAATGAATAATGTCATGTATGCAAACATGTGAAAATATGGTTAAAAATAAAAATCCCTTATAGTTCCAAGACAAAAAAAGCAACACTATTTACTTTATATATATATATATATATATATATACATAAATACATAAACTGTATCTATTCATAAGTAAGATTTTAAGTAAAAAAATTAATGCTTTTTAAAATTGCTTTATTAACTTCACAATATAATAATCAGCATCTTCCCATGCAATGTGTAAAACTACCCTGCTGACAGAAACTTACAAACTGGGTCAACACATAAAGTTCAACTAGAAGCTGGTGCCAGGAGACCCACAAGATACAAGTAACATCAAAAGGATCACAATTAAAGTTCATCATATATGTAAGTTTAGGAAGCAGGGGTTTCTTTGTTAACTTCAAGGAAAACATCAGGATTCAGGGCATAAGGCAAAACTCATCATGATGGTCATGGTGTGGGGGGTCAGTGCTAACTGCACGCAGGCTATGACTCAACTGCCTTTCCCTCAGCTTTTCCATGAGCTGTCTCACCTCCTCCCCAAACCTTTCCATATTCTCTTCTCTCATCCTTGCCTGTGGCTCTCCAAGCCTGTGCATTAGGTCCCATCTATAGTGCAGGATGGGCTGCCTAACACGGAACCGCCTACGATTTCCTCTAGGCACAAGGTATTCACCAGCTTCCAAAGGGAGTGCCAAGGGCTCCCCTTTATTAGCATCTTGCTCTTTTTCACCTTTGTCTTCATTTTCCTTATGGTTGTTTTCCACAGTGAGATTTTTTAACAGTTGTTTCTCTTTGGACTCCATTACTCCTAGGAGACAAGAGACAGAGAAGGGAGTGAATTCGTGGTGGACTGATCAGCACCGAGGACAGAGGCCCTACTACGCACTTTGGAAAATGCAGAGGCCTGGATTTGAAAGGCCTTTTGTCAAGTTCGTTTTCCCACCTGAGAGGCCCCGGGCGCCCTCTAGGGGGCCGGCCCCGGCCCCTCCCTCCCCCAAAGCCCACCATTTTCCCTGCAGATGCATCTCCTGGCCTCCGCAGGCACCAAAATGGAGGACAGAGATGAGGGGAGGCGGAGTGGGGAAGACAGGGATGCAGAGGGGGCTTGGAGGTCGCAGCCGGGCTCTGCACTCCTTCCTTCCTTCCCGCCCCCGCCCCCCTGCCCTGCCCCCTCACCGACCTGGGCCTATCCTTGCCGTCTCCTCCTGCTGCGCCCGATTCTCGCCACCAGGTGCGCCGCCGCGACTCTTGGTCCGCAGACCTGCAGACAGCCGAGGCGGGGGCGCAGGGGGCAGCTAGGGCCGAGTGCTCGGCGCCGCCCCGGCCCCCTCCCCGCCGCGTCCCCAGTCCCCTCGCCGCGCCGCCCCGCCCCCGAGCGGACCACCATTTTCTGCACCAGACGACGGGGGCGGGGCAGGGGTGGGAAAAGCGGGGTTCTGGCGCAGACAGGTGTTGCCCGAGGGTCGGGGCCGTGCCCCCTGCGGGGCCCACCGCCTGGGGCCTCAGCCGGGCCGGGGACTGCGGCTCCCGTTGGCCGCGTCTCTGCCCAGAGGCAGCTGGACCCGCAGCACAAGGTGCGCTCCCTCGCTCCAGCCCCAGGGGCCCCCTCCGGCTCCTTACCTGCTCCCCCAGCGCCTCCTACTTGTGTGGGCCGCCCCCGGCCCGCTCGCCACAAGGGCCACCTGCGCCGCCACCGCCTGGAGGGAGGGAGGGAGCGAGCGAGCGAGCGAGCGAGCGAAGGCTGGATCTGGCGCTGGAGCCGGGCGCGCGGCGGGTCACGTGAGGCTCGGTCACCGCCAACGGCTCCGCCCGCGACCCACGCCCCAGCCCGCCGCCCAGAGTGGGCGGGGCTTGGCGGCAAGGCCAGTGCTTTGCTCGGGGGCCTTTGGACGTCAGCAGCCTGGGCGCTGTTGCTGTGGCTTCTGTGTATTCCTAGGCTTTTCTCTGCCTGTCAGGAAAGCAGGAAAGGGCGGTATCTTTTCAGGGGGCTGTTGTCCATCCCTGCTTCTAGAACTGGGGAGTTGCCTGGCCCTCTCCTCTGTTTCTGGGATACACTTTCTTCCTCATGCTTTCTTCTCAGCAGCACCAATGCTCTCTCCATTTTCCCTCCCCTAAGATGCTTAGTAGAGTTGTGTCAGAAAAAGAACCTGAGAGAGTGAATTTTTTTATCATTTTTAATGCCTTTCTATATTGTTCCTTTTAGAGTAAACAACAAAAATACTTATTTGAAAAGAAATAAGGCTGGGGTTGTAGCTCCTTGGTAGAGCACTTGCTTCACATGTGTGGTGTACTGGATTCGATCCTCAGCACATTAAAAAAGAAATAAAATAAAGGTATTGTGTCCATCTACAACTAAAAATATTTTTAAAAAGCAAATAATGGTTATTTTTATTTGAAAAACAGGATTAAAGTTAAAAAGTTTCCAACCATCTGTCTCTTCTGCTAAGTCATTATATAAATATAGACTACAGGCAGCTGCTTTTTTAGAACTTGGAAATGGACAGGACAGCTGATGGCTCCCTCTTGTAAGGGGCCTCCAGAAACTCAGTAGGTAAGCCAGTGAGTATGTGATGCAACAGAATATTGTAAGAGTTTCAGAATTTTTAAAAAAAGACCCTCAATAAGTTTCTGTTTCCGATTGTTATAAGTATTTCTGTATTTAGAGATTATATGATAATCATTTAGAAAATCCTAAAGATTGTACAATAAACCTATTATAGGACTATGAATGGAAATTAGGAAGGTTACAGTTACATGATAAATATACAGAATATAATTGCATTCTTATATGCTAGTAATAAAACAATTGGAAATAGAAATGTAAAAATATAACATGGTAGTTTCAAAAGAACGTGATGTATTTAGAAAGAAAAAATTTTAATATATTTTAATTTTTCTAATTAGTTATACATGGCAGTAGAGTGCATTTTGACACATCATACATAAATGGAGTACAACTTCTTTTTTTTTTTATGGTGCTGGGGATGAACCCAGGGCCTTGTGCTTATAAGACAAGCACTCTACCAACTGAGCTATCTCCCCAGCCCAAGTATAACTTCTTAATTGTCTGGTTGTACATGATGTAGTTATACAGATCATGTAATCATGTATGCACATAGGGTAATATCTGATTCATTCTATTATTATTCCACACCCATGCCCCTTCCCCTCTGTCTAGTCCAAAATACCTCTATTCTTCTCCACCACATTGTGAATTAGCATCCTCATGTCAGAGAAAATATTCAACTTTCTTTGGCATTGACTTATTTCACTTAGCATAATATTTTCCAGTTCCATTCATTTACCAGTAAATGCTATAATTTCATTCTTCTAAAAGGCTGAATAATATTCCATTGACTATATACCACAGTTTATCCTTTCATCTGTTGAAGGACATCTAGGTTGATTCCGTGGTTTAGTTATTATGAATTGAGCTGCTATAAATATTAATGTGACTGTGTCACTGTAGTATGCTGATTTTAAAGCCTTTGGGAATAAACCTAGAATTGGTATGACTGGATCAAATGGTGGTTCCTAGAAAGAAAAATTTTAAATGTAGAAACCCTGCATACTCAAAACTGCAAAACACTGCTGAAAGAAACTATGGATCAAAACAACATAGCCCTTACCATAATAATCTTTCTGATATTCAAAATATTCCAAATTAATCTATAAATTTGGTGTATTCAAAATCCCAGTAGATATCTTTAGAAAATTACCAAATATACCCTCAAGTTTATATGGGAAATCAAAGATTTTAGAATATACAAAATAATTTTGAGAAAATGCCGTGAATCTAGAAGATTACATTATATTAAGACTTAAGATGTTGAAATAAAGGTAAAGTAGTATCATACACTTACAGATCAGTGGAACAAAATAGAGTCCAGCAATAGCCCCATATGGATATGGCTAATTTTGTTGCTGACAAAGCTGTCAATGTAATTCAATAGGGAGAATATAATCTTTTTAACAAATGGGCTGAAACAAGTGGAGATCGTTATAAAAATAAAAGAAACCTTGCCTTTTACTTCTACCGTACAAATTAATTCAAAACAGGGCATAGACCTAAATGTAAAAAATCTCAAATTGTTAACCTTTTGGAATAAAACATAAAGATTCTAACTCTTCAGGAAGAGCTTTAGGTCGTATACAAGGACTACAGATTGCAGAATTTGGACTTTCAAAATTAAAAACTCTGTCCTTTAAAATCATAGTCAAGAAATTGAAGTGGTGAAAACTTTCCAAATCATTAATGTACAGTAGGTAATTGTTATATATATTCTCCCTACTCTAAAATAAGAAACCAGAACTTCTTTCTCCTAACCGTAACTTAGTACCCATTGATCAATCTTTCCCCAGTCTTCTACTGTCCCCACTCTTCCCAACCTCTGGTAACCATAATTCTACTCTCAACTTCTATGAGACCAACTTTGTTAGATTTCACATATGAGTGAGATCATGTAGTACTTGTCTTTCTGTGCCTGGCTTATTTCATTTAACATCATAATCACTGGTTCCATCTGTTATGGTTTGGATATGAGGTATCCCCCCAATAGCTCACGTGTGTGATAATGCAAGAGGGTTCAGAGCAGAAATGTTTGGGTTGTGAGAGCCTTAACCCAATCAGTGACTTAATCTCCTGATGGAATTTAGTAGTAACTGGAGGCATGTTCGTTGTCTCTGGAGGAGGTGGGTCACTTGGGGCATGCCTTTGGGGTATATATTTTGTATCTGGTGAATGGAGAGTCTCCCTCTCTCTCTCTCTCTCTCTCTCTCTCTCTCTCTCTCTGTTTCTGATCACCATGTTAGTTACTTCCCTCCACCACACTCTTCTGCCATGTTGTGCAGCTTCACCTCCAGCCCTGAAAAATGGAGCTATCTGTCTGTAGACTGAGACTTCTGAGACCATGAGCCCATAAATAAACTTTTCCTCCTTAAAATTATTCTTGTCAGGTCCTTTAGTCATAGCAGCAAAAAGGCTGACTAAAACACCATCCATGTCACAATTTTCATTGACAGATTTTCATGCACAACAGTATTTCATTTTGTATATGTATCACATTTTCTTTATCCATTCATCAGTTTATAGACACTGGTTGCTTCCATTTCATGACTATTTTAAATAGTGCTGCAATGAACATGGAAGTTCATATCTCTCCTCTACATACTGATTTCATTCAGTAGCCAGATTGCTGAATCAGGAGGTAGTCCTATTTTTTTTATTTTTTTGAGGAAACTTCATACTGTTTTCCATAATGGCTGTCCTAATTTATAGTCCCATCAATAGTGTGCAGGTATTGCCCTTTTCCCATATTCCTCAACAGCACTTGATAACTTTAGTGTTTTTGATAATAGGCATTTTAATGGGCTAAGGGGATATCATATTGTTGTTTTGAATTGCATTCTCTGATAATTAGTGATACTGCATTTTTTTTCATATGCTTGTTGGTCATTCGTATGTCTCTTTTTAAGTAATGTTTATTTAAGTCTATTGATCATTTTTAACCAGGCTCTTTGCTTTTATGCTTTCGAGATTTTGGAGTTCCTTATATATTCAGGATACTAACCTCTTCTCAGAATGTTTCCCATTTTGCATGTTGTCTCTTCACTCTGTTGTTTCCTTTTCTGTACAGGAGTTTTAATTCAATGTAATCATATTTGTCTATGATTGCTTCTGATTCCTGTGCTTTTAGTATCTTGTCTAAAAAATCTTTGCCCATGCCAATGTTCTGAAGTGTTTCTGCAATGTTTTCTTCAGTAGTGTTTTAGTCATTTTTTTTTGATGCTGTAACTACAAGATCTGACCAGTCCAATTATAGAGGAAGAAAAGTTTATTTGGGGGCTAACAGTTTCAGAGGTCTCAATCAATAGACAGCAGGCTACGTTCCTGGAGGCTCAAGGTAAAGCAGGACATCATGGCGGTAGAGTGTGGCAAAGTGGGAAGAGTGTGGCAAAGGAAAGCAGCTCATGTGATGATCAGAAAGCAGAAAGGCTCCACTCTCCAGATACATATAAATACCTCAAAGCCATGCCCCCAATGCCTCACCTCCTCTAGTTACCACTGAATTAATCCCATCAAGGGATTAATTCGCTGATTGGGTTAAGGTTTTCACAACCAAATCATTTCTTCTCTGAACTTTCTTGCATTGTCTCACGTGAACTTTTGGGGGATACCTCACATCCAAACCATAACAAGCAGTTTCATATTTCGATCTTTTACATTTAATTCCTTAATGCATTTCAAGTTGATTTTTATAACTAGAAGAGTTCTAGTTTTGTCCTCCTGCAAGTGAACATCCAGTTTTTCCTGCAGCATTTACTGAAAATATTGTTATTCCAGTGCATATTATTAGCATCTTTATTGAAAATCAGTTGGTTGTGGTGAATGGATATAGTATAGGCTCTCTGTTCTGTTCCATTGGTCTATATGTCTGTTTTTATTCCAGTACCATATTGTTTTGACTACTAGGTCTTTGTATTATGTTTTGAAGTCAAGTAGTGTAATGTCTTCTGCTTTGTTCTTTTTGCTTAAGATGGCTTTGACTATCAGGATTTTTGTGGCTCCAGATAAATTTATGTATTTTATCTAGTTCTCTGAAGTGTGTAGTTAGTATTTCAATACGGATTGCAAAAACTAGCATTATACTAAATGGGGATAAACTGAAAGCTTTCTCTCTAATATCTGGTCTTTATTTGGTTGTGATACATTCTTTTTTGCCTAATTTTTTCAACATTTTATCATGAAGGGGTATTTAATTTTATCAAACACATGTTCTGCATCTCTTATGATGATCATATGGCTTTTATACTTCTTTTTTCGTTTTTGATACCAGGGATTGAGCCCAGGGGTTCTTAACCACTGATACACATCCCGAGGTCATTTTGAGACAGGGTTTTGCTAAGTTGCTGAAACTGGCTTTGAACTTCCGATCCTCTTACCTCAGCCTCCCAAGCCGGATTACATGCATATACCACTGTGCTGTCTTATCCCTCATTATTTTGACATGTTTTATCATGTTGAGATTTTGCATCTGTGTTCATCAAGGATGAACACATTGGTCTGTAGTTTCCCCCTTCTTATTCTTCCTTCTCCTCCTACTCTTTTTCTTTTTCTCTTCCTCCTCCTCCTCCTTTGTCGTTGTGTCCCTATCTGGTTTTTGTATCAAGATATTGTTGACCTCACATAATGTGTTTGTGAGAATTCCTTCCTCTTCTGTTTTTTAGAACAATTTAAGGCAAATTAATTATTTTCCTCCTTCTCCTTCTCTGTAACTTCTTCTTTTAGCATGTGTGCTACTATAAATTGAACTCATGGATTCTCTACCACTGAACTATACCCATAGCCCTTTTCTTATTTTATTTTTATAATTTTCATTTTTAAAAATTTTTATACATGTATATAGGGTAATAATGTCTGCCTCAGTCTACTTTCCTTCCCATCCCCAACACCCCACCCCTCATCTTACTCCCCTCTGCAAAATCCAAAGTTCCTTCATTCTTCCCCACACCCCCCCACACTATGGATCAGCATCCACTTATCAGAGAATACATTCAGCCTTTGGTTGTTTGGGATTGGCTTATTTCACTTAGCATGATATTCTTCAGCTTCCATTTACCTGCAAATGCCATAATTTCATCCTTCTTTAAGGCTGAGTAATAATATTGCATTGTGTATATGTATCACATTTTCTTTATCCATTCTTCTGTTGAAGGGCATCTAGGTTGGTTCCATAGCTTAGCTATTGTGAATTGAGCTGCCAGAAATATTGATATGGCTCTGTCACTGTAGTATGCTGATTTTAAGTCCTGGGTATAAACTGAGGAATGGGATAGCTGGCTCAATTCCATTCCAAGTGGTTCCATTCCAAGTTTTCTTAGGAATCTCCATACTGTTTTCCAAAGTGGTTGCACCAATTTGCAGTCTCACCAGCAATGTATGAGTGTACCCTTTTCTCCACATCCTCACCACCTTTTCTTATTTTATTGTGAGACAGAATATCACTAAATTGCTGAGGCTGTCCTCGAATTTGCAATCCTCCTGACTCAACCTCCATAGTAACTGGGATTACAGAAGTGTACCATTTTGAAGTTACTTTATATTTTTGGAAATCAGCGGGGAAGACATTTGGTCCCCAAGTTTTGTTGGAGACTCTTTATTACTGATTCATGCTCATTATTGTTAACGTTCTATTTAGGTTTTATATGTCCTCATGGTTCAATTTTGGTAGGCGAGATATGTCCAGAAATTCATCTGTTTCTTCTAGATCTTCCAGTTTATAGGCACACAATTGTTCATAAGAGTCCACAATGATTCTTTTTATTTTTGTTGTATTAATTATATATATATATATATATATATATTTTTTTTTTTTTTTTTTTTTTTTTGCTTTACCAGGGATTGAACCCAGGGCCTTGTGCTTGTGAGGCGATCACTCTGCCAACTGAGCTATATCCCCAGCCCTTGTTGTATCAATTCTAATGCCTCCTTTTCCATTTCTGATTGTATGTGTTTGGTTCTCCTATATTTTTCTCAATTATTCTATTTACAAGTCTATTATCTTTTCCAATAGGCATCTATGTATTTTGTTGATCTTTACTGTTTTTTAAGTCTCTGTTTTATTTCAGCTCAATCTGTTATTTATTTCCTTTTATTATTCAGGGTTTGATTTGTTCTTGTTTTTCAAGTTCCTTGAGATGCAGCAATTTGTTGTGTATTTGAGATCTTTCTGCTTTTTTGTTGTTTGCTTTTTATAGTGGTATGGATCCAACCCACAGCTCACCCATGTTAGGAAAGCACTCTACCACTGTGCTACACACCTGATCTCACTTTCTGCTTTTTAATGTGGACATTTATTATATATCCTTCCCTTTTCATATTGGTTTTGCTCTATCCCCACAAGTTTTAGTATGCTGTATCTCCATTTTTATTTGTTTCAATAAATATTCTAATTTTCTTCTTGATATCTTCCCTCATGCTTTGGTTATTCAAAAGCAAGTTTTTAAATTTCTGTGTATTTATATAATTTCCAATGATCTTGTCATTCACTTTTAGTTTAATTGTAGTGTGATCAGAAAAGAGACTGGATATGATTCCAATTTTCAAAATTTGTTGGGACTTGTTTTGTGGCCTATCATATGATCTATCTTGGATAATGTTCCATGAGCTGATGAGAAAAATATGCATTCAGCAGCTGTTGGATGGAATGTTCTCTAGATGTCTGTTAGATCCATTTGCTGTTCAACAAATTCAACTGACATTTCTTTGTTGATTTTCTCTCTGGAAATTCCGTCCATTGCTGAATGTGGGGTGTTAAAGTCCTTACCTTTTTATTGTATTGGAGTCTTATTCTCTATAGTCTTATTTTGTAGTCATGTGATTCACCCTACTTGTGTACTTTTATTCTTTGATTATTATTTTTGGTTTGTCTATTAGAGATTTATGCTTTGTGATTACCATGAGGCTTACAAAAGATACCTTTTGGTTATAACACACTATTTTGAAAGGATAGCAACTGAATGATAGAAAAATAAGAACAGTAACAAATATACAAAGGAACCAGATAAAAATACACTAATAAAAAAAACCCACAACACTTACACTTCATTCCTCCCCACATTTTCAGTTTTTGGTTGTGGGTGCTGGGGATTGAACTCTGGTGCACTTAACCACTGAACCATATCCCCAGCCCCTTTTAGCCCCTTTTACTTTTTATTTTGAGTCAGGGTCTTGCTAAGTTGCTTAGGTCCTTGTTAAGTTGCTGAGGCTGGTTTAGAATTCGTGATCCTCTTGTCTCAGCCTCCCAAGTTACTGGGATTACAGTTATATACCACCACACCCAGCTCCACATTTTTAATTGTTCATGTCCCATTTTATACCATTCTTTATAACCCATCTCTTAACATATTACGTGGCTATTATTTATAATTGTTTTATTTTGTCTTCATACTAAAGATGTGGATAGTTACATACCATGCTTATGATACTAGAATATTCTGAATTTTTTGTATAATTATTCTTATCAGTAAGTTCTTTACTTCCTTTGTTTTCTTCTTACTCATTAACATCTCTTTCTTTCAGTTTGAAAGCATTTCTTATGTCTTGGTATGGCAGCCATACATTCTCTCAGCTTTTATTTGTCTGGGAATGTCTATATCTCTCTTTTCATTTCTAAAGGGTAGCTTTACCAGGTATGGTATTTTTTGTTGACAATTTTTGACTTCATTACTTCTGGCCTGTAAAGTTTCAGTTGAGAAGTCCTCTGTCAAGTGAATTAAGACATATGCATGGGCTGGGGAGATAGCTCAGTTGGTAGAGTGCTAGCTCTCCCTAGCACAAGGCCCTGGGTTCAATCCCCAGCACCGCAAAAAAAAAAAAAAAAAAAAAAAAAAAGACATACTCATGAGCTGTTTCTTTTCTCTTTCTGCCATGAGAATCTTCTCTTTCTCTTTTGTCTTTGAGAACTTCATTATAAGATATCTCAGATAGATTGGTTGAGTTAAACCTGACTGGTGCCCTTTCACCTTCTTATCTCTGGATATTTATATCCTTCTCTAGGTTTGGGAAGTTTTCTCTTATTATTTATTTGAATAAATTTTTAAATGTTAGGTTTCTTATATCCTCTTGAATCACAATAATCCAAAAATTTGATCTTTTAATATTGTCCCAGAGTTCCCATAGACTTTCTTCCTTGTTACTCTTTTTTCTTCTCTGCATTTTCAAGTAGCTTGTTTTGTAGCTCATTAATCCATTTTTGGCTTGCTCTATTCTGATAATAATGCCTTTTATTGCATTTTAAATTTCACTGAGTATATTTTTAAGCTCAAGGATTTCTGTTTGATGTTTTCAAATTGCTTCTATCTCTGTTAAATTTCTCTGTTGAAGTATTGAAACATGTATCTTTTTCCTTCTAGCTCACCAAGTTTCATTAACCACCACTGGTTTAAATTTCCTGAGAGTTCTCCTCTACTGGTTACTGCCTGGTCAGTTTCTGGCACTTTAGTTTGAGTACCAGGTGAGGTCATATTTTTCTGAAAGTTCTCGATGCTTGTTGGCATGCAATGTCATTTGGGTACTGAAGGGTTAATTATTTATTCCTTCCTAATCTGGCTATGTTTGTACTTGTTTTACCAGAAATTCTAGGCAAGCTATTTACTTTCTCTGAACCTAAGGTCACTTCCAATGAATGGAACCCAGGTCAGGTTTGCTGGGAGTACTTTGATAGTATGTTATCACTGTTTCAGTGCTAGAGGGAAATCTAAGCCTGGGTTTGTTCTAAATATACTGTTCTTAATGAAATAGGAGAGTACTTAGAAAGAGTAGTCTTTCTCCACAAGACTCTCCCTTGGTCTGGGGTAGGAGCAGATGCCTCATCCACACTTACTGGCATGTGGTCAGGCACATTGGATTTTGCTCAGCTCTGGGCAGAATCACTGTGGATGGAGCAAACTTAAGTTCCTATGTCATGCCTGTGACAACCAATGCTGCCAAACTGTATCACCCCCTGTGCCCACAACTTCCCAAGACCAGCACAATACTGGTTCAAGTTCACTACAATCAGTCACATGCGATGATGACTGGCGTAGAAGTTAAATAGATCAGTGTCATTTTCTTTCCCTGGCACTTGAACTGTCCCATAGGATTTATCTGCAGGCAGGCCTGGGGATGGGGACCACTAGGATCTGCCCAGTGTTAAGTTTCACCAGCCCTGTATACTATCTTATGATTACTAACCTAGCAATGCTTTCTGATTAGTAAGTACTCTGTCCTACTTCCAACAAATGGTGGCTTATACCATGCTGTGCTGCCTGAGGTTGAGGTAGTATTGGTGAAAGCAGACCCTTGGCTACCCAGGCTGATGTTAAACTGGGTCATACCTGAATCTCAGTTAAAATACCTGGGTAGTCTTAGGGGTGCACTGAGGCCCATGCTGCAGCCAATAGTGATACAAACAGAAACTTGAGTCCATAACACATATCTCTGCCTGATGCTAAGGTAGTCCTTGTTCCCCTTCTGTGAGCAATTTCCTGGTGCTAGCTTTGCTGCCTCAGGTAGGAGAATAAATGGTAGAGACAGTATCTTGGTCACCAAGGCTAATGCTAAGCTGGGTTGCATCAGAGTCTCACAGACTTGGGGCTAAACAATCTCTGGAGGAAGATGTGTGTGCCCCAGCCCCACTCTAAGGCTGAAAATGTTGCACGATGAAACTTAAGTATATTCCATTTGTACATAGGCCACTCACTGCCTGATGCTGGGACCAGGCTAGAGGTTCCATCTGTGAGTTCTGATCAGGGTATGGGGCTTTCAGTTTCTACTAAGTGCAGGGTTCCACTGCAATGGACCTGGCACTGAGCTCCAAGACAAAGCAGTGTCCTTTCATGCTCCTTCCCAGGTGGGTGAAGTTTTGCCCTCCTTCTGCAGCCTGAGTTTGGAGGAAGAGTGGTGGAGGCAGTCAGCTGCCTAGCCAAATGCAGTTCCAGTGGTTCAGTCTGTGGGTGGTAGGAGTCGTGGGGCTTTACCAAGCACTTTGTTTCACATTTACAGACCTGGTACTGGGTTTCAAGTCTAAGGCCTGGACTTAATTCTCTCTCCTTCCCCCAGTACGAGGTATCTGTGTTCACACTGGGACACTTTGATTTGTGGGAGGGTTGACACAGGCAGTTTCTTCCTTCTTACTTTCTTCAACACGTCTTTTCATTTTGTTATACTAAGAATAGGCACTGTGGTCTCATTGATTTCCTTATTCTTGTGAAGATAATTTGGTGTGTGACCAGCTATTCAAATTAGTGTGCCTGTGGGGAGGTAATTTCTGCAGGTTCTTACTCAGCTGCTATTTTGCCAAAAGACTCATAACATCACTTTTTTTAAAAAATTGCCAACGCAATTGTTATTCATCAAGTAATTACATATTTCAATAATGGAATATTATTCAGCAAATAAAATGTACAAATTACAAGTAACCACAATATGATTGGATCTCATAAAGATTATGTTTAGAGAAAGAAGTCAAAGGGAGGAAAGTATTTCATGTATAACTCCATTTGTATGAATTTAAACAGTGTTTCACTAGTATGAGATATTATAATTCAGGGTAGTGGCAGCCTGGACTAATAACTGACATTGGTATTCTATGGTATTGGTAATGTCATTTTTCTTCTTTATTTTATTTTACATTATGTGCTGGTTAAGTTGTTTTACTTCTTTATACATCATTGAGCTATATACTTAAGATTTGGGGCATTTTTACATCATTGTATTTTATATTTTTTTAAAAAGTTCACTAAATGCAAAGCAAACTGATCATTTTTCACAGGGTTAAAGTTAAAACATTCTCATTTATCGGGGGTATAAAAGTCAGTACATTCTTTTCAGAGGGCAATTTGATAGTAATTTTAATTTTTTTTTTAGAAATGTTCATGCTATTCAATATAGTTATTTCACATTTTACATTCTATTCTACAGGAAAAAAATTAAATGTGTGGAAAGATTTATGCATATATATTCATTATATGCATATATAGTAAACCAATTACATGAGAAAAACAATGAAATAACAAAACAGAAATGCAGATTATTCAGCTTAAATAAACTATTAACTATCGTATAATTTAGTTCTAGGACTGAGGATGTAGCTCAGTGGTAGAGTGCTTGTTTAGTATGTGTGAAGCCCTGGATTTGATCCCTAGTACTGAAAAATAAAATAATAGGTCCCATTGTATAAAGCTAATGTCAATCAATATTCATAACTTTAACAAGTCCTGCAGCATCTACAAAATACTTTTAAAAGAAGAAACTTAAAGTCCTCAATCTTCCCTGGCTCTCCATTTAATTTATTCTACAAAACAATTGAAACATACTACAAAAGGGTATTTACTACAGAAATTCTTTCCTGATTTGTACTTTAAGTAATATAAAATGAGACTAGAAACAGCATACTCAGTGGAATTCTATTATGTATATTGCATGGATGGCAAGAGATAAAATGCAACCAATGCTTATTTATGAACATACTTATATGATTTTTTTTGTAGTGCTGGAGATCAAACTCAGAGCCTTGTACATGCTACTCAAGCACTTTATTGTTGAGTCACACCCCCAAATCAATGCAATTACATATTAAAACAAATTATTTCTATACATAAAACCACCAGAAATAAAAATGTTAGCAAATACAAACTAGGATTAACCCCATTATTCCATGTCAGAAAAAAAGTGATTATAGTTTTCAATCACTTCCTTCACAACTATACCTAGGGCACAAAATAAGCTCCTATAACATAGAGATATCAAAAATACAATGATTCAAACAACAGAGAATTTTGGTTCACAAACTAGAGTATACTTGTTCTTTACACAAAATAGTCCAGAAGTAGAGAGAAAATTATGGGTAAGTGGACCTGTCTTATGAAGTCAGATGTCTTCTATGTTGTGGCTCTGCTACCTTCTGAACTATTTTTCTTACACTTCATCTGAGTTTGAGAGTACAGTAAAGAGAAAAGAGTAAGTAAAAGGCAAATAATTCCAATCAAAGAAATTATACAGAAGTTGTATAGTCCACATCTGCTCACATTTTATTGCAACACATTTAGAGATTCGGGAATGTTAACTTCTAGCTAGTGATCAGCAGCTGTTCTAAAACTTTGGGGAGGGGAACCCTATTAGAGGAAGATTGGGGAAATTGTCAGTGGGTACAATTAGCAATCTTAACTAAAATGAGTGATGTCATAAAGGTACAATCAATAGCCAAGCTTCGGCAAAGCTGATCATCTGAAATATATCCACACACAATTCAGTATAGAGCAAAACATAAGTTTTTCTCTATTTATGTCTAAAAATATATCAATCCAGTGAATATGAGTGTAGTATCCAGTGAACCTGATACTATTTAACTATAACTCTGTCATATATTTAACTATAACTCTGTCATGATTAAATTTTGTCATTGATTTTTTTTCCTTAAGATGCCAAGAATAGATTTGTGAGCTCAAGAAGGATGCATATATTAATGAACTTGTCTAAGTTCTATTTAGAAATGTTGACAAATTCAGATTCCAAAACTTGGAAATAAATTTTAAAAGTCTTTAGGAGAATACAGAGATTTCTAGACTTTGTTTCCTAAAGTGATTACATTTTATGAACCTCTTTCAGATGAGAGACATCATCAATAGGCACCTCTAAAGAAGGAGCAGTGGACGTTTACCCACAAGGTAGCCAGCGTAATTTAGTGTAAGGTCACAGGGCTTGGGTTCCTTAAACAAGTCTCCTCTCTCCTGCCCATTCTAATTCTAGATCCTGACCACCTTCTGAAAGCCAGGTCAAAGTACTTTTCCTCCTTGAGGCTTTTTCTATTTAAAGCCAACCTGGCGATTGCCTTACTCCTGGAACTCCTACAACCTATTGACCTGGACAGTCTCATCTATGTTTTTAGTTCTTTCTCTAAATGGCCTCATGTAAAATGGTATTTACACCAACCAGAGAGAATTTTTTTTGAGCAATGTAGAGCTTTCCTCTGAGATGGTAGCACTGGGCATCCATAGAACCCCCAAACAATTATTGACTCATCAGTGAATAAAGGGAAGGAGGATGGCTGGAGAAGATGGAAGAGAACATAGGGGCATACTGAGACATTTCTCATTCCAAAACATTGGTTGGTTCCCAAGCTCAGCAGCAACCATATATGTGACCTTGGAAATCTAATTTAAATTTCTCTGAAGAGGAGGGAGAGAAGATGGAGGGAGGAACACCAGAGAATGACTTGCCCTAATAGTTCATATGTAAGATGATAAGGGCCTAAACCAGGAGAGTGACGGTTTCAGCTGTCACAGTGAAGAAAGACAGGGTTCACTGTTTATGGAAGTCATGAGAATTAGAAAAGACCGAGATTTCAAAACAAGGTAAGTAGAAAAAATAATGAGACAAGTTGCGTTAATTAATGTTAAAAGCACAGGACTTCACTAAAAGATGACTGAAAATATCAACAGAGGACCTGTAGTCACAAAATGGTACAAAGTGCACAGAAGCAAACTCTTTGTTGCAGTCAGTATTTAAATCTCTATGCTTTAATATCCACATATTAAGTTAAAAGCTATATATGTATACATAAATATATCAATATATACATGCATATATAACTATATACACCCAGACATGTATACATTTGTATGTGTGTATGTATGTATAAGGAAAAAGAGTTTTTAAGTTAAGTCTTTGGACTTACAAAAACTGAATTGCAGGCAGTATCAAGAGGGGAACTCGCTAGCTAGTCACTGAAAGCCAATACCACACGTATTTTTTAAGCACATGAAAATTACAGGATTGTCTCTCAATAGCATTAAGTATTAGGCTGATAACATCCAAATACAGCAAAAAAACAGCCATTATGTGTCTTTTCATGAAAGAAAACAATACTCCCTATTCATCCAAAGGGATCAAACCCAAGTCTAATAAAATCCCTGGGTATAACTGCCAAATTTCAGGAAATAGAAGAAAGAGAATCAGCAGGGGATACACATTTAAGATGGTGTACTTAAGTACACCATAAGTAGGCCGTCAACAAAATTTAGTCAGTAAGGGCTGGTGTTGTGGCTCAGTGGTAGAGCGCTTGCCTAGCACATGTGAGGCACTGGGTTAGACTCTCAGCACCACATATAAATAAATAAAATAAAGGTCCATCAACAACAATAAAACTATATATAAAAGAATTCAGTCTGTGAGTAATTCTACAAGTCAGACAACAGCTCAGGTTCTTTCACAAATAATTTGTAAGGAGAAAAATGGAGGAAAAACCTTAGATTGAAAGATTTTAAATAAGTATAAAAATGGAAAATGGGCAAGTCTATAGCACCTGGGAATATACACTTGGGAGATAAAACCACTAAGAAACCAAAGTGATTACTCTAAAAGTACAAATAATCGTTCGTTTTGGAGAAAAGAGGTGCCTTCAAGGACAAGTTACATGGAGGAGCTTCTAGGATGGCTGAAAAAGTTCCATTTTTTAAATCCAGGTATTGGTTACAAGAGTATTCACCTTATACTATCTCACTACCCTATACATTTTTAATGCTTTTGGGTTTTATTTTTGTAAGAATGCTTTAAAACTTACAAGTTTTTAAATATAAGTATGATTTAAGATACCTTTTCAAAACTCATAACCTATTGACAAGTGTAGGGATTTCCAAATTGGCATACACAGGCTTTCAGTGATGTTTTTGTTTTTGTTTTGTTTTATTTTGGTTTTGGTACCAGCGATTGAACCCAGGGGTACACATCCGTAGCCCTTTTTATTTTGATACAGGGTCTTTCTAGGTTGCTTAGGGCCTTGCTAAATTTCTGAGGCTGGCTTTGAATTTGCAACCCTCCTGCCTCAGCCTCCCAAGTTGCTGAGATTACAGATATGTACTACCATGCTCAGCAACATACCACTTTTTGAAAAAGCCATAGAGTAAAAATGATGCTTTTTTGAGAAAAAGGAAAAATAAGTTTTATTGCTTTGCCAGCAAAGGAGAAACACAAAGGACTCCAGTCCCAAAGGCTAAGTCTCACCAACTGGGGTAACTGGAGGTTTTTAAACAGGTGATGCAAAGGCTACATTCTGCATGTTCTCCATCTGGAGTTGTAATTCACTTGTTAATTTGGGAAATAGTCACTTCTTACATCTTATGGTGCCATCCCCAAATCTGAATTGCTTAGTTCCTCTGGTAAGTGTGTGCTCAAGGACAGATAAATCTACCTAGGATGGGTAACAAAGGTAATCCTGTTTCCCAAAATTGTAGGGAGGGGAAGATTAGGGAGGGGAGAGATTAGAGTGGGAGAGAGACAGAGAGAGTGGTGGGGAGAGAAAGAAACATGTCCATACACAAGGGAATATTACTCAGTCATAAAAAGAATGACTTTATGACTTTTGCCAGTAAATGAATGGATCTGGAGACTATCATGCCAAGTGAAATAAGCCAATTCCAAAAAACCAAAGATGTAATGTTCTCTCTGATATGTGTATGCTAACACACAACAAGGGGGGAGGGGAAGGATAGAAGTTCAGTGGATTAGACAAAGGGGAATGAAGAGAAAGGAGAGGGAATGGGAATAGGAAGGACAGTAGAATGAATCGGACATCACTTTCCTACGTTCATATATGAATACACAGACCAGTGAAACTCCACATCATGTTCAACCACAAGAATGGGATCCTAATTAGAATAAGTGATACTCCATGTATGTATAATATGTCAAAATACACTCTACTGTCATATATACCTAAACAGAAAAAAAAAGTGAAAAATGTCAACAAAAGAGCAGCAAGGACTATATTAAAAGCCCTTATGACATTGTAAAGTGGACCACTGTTACATTTACCTACTGTCGATTTCTACATTCAATTTCTATGGAAAAATGGGCAATGACATCTCCAAGCTGCTTCCCGCTGAGAGAGAACAGAGTTGGGGGAAGTGACGCAAAATCCTTGCTCTCCATCAAGTGTGGCATGGACAGTTAAGGGTATTTAGCATTAGGGCAGTCCAGAGGTCCCTGGTGGCATTTGGCAAGTTATAGGACAAGCATACATAAGGCAGGATCATGCTAAGACAACAATAAACAATTAGAAGTCTTTCATTTCTTTATACTTCAGTTCCATGCAATCATTCAGGAATTAATTTGGGTTTTCACTCAGCAGGGGATACACATCTAGGATAAAACTACTACAAAGCTATGACAATCACACTTGATTTCTGTCTAGCCTTTCACTGTCCTAAGTGGTTTCATAGCCTTGCAGTGGCATTAAGCTCATCTTGTAGTAGTATTTTTGTTTTGATCATTCTTCTTAACTTCAGAAATATAATATATACTGGGTGTAGTGGCACATGCCTGTAATCCCAGTTACTCAGGAGACTGAGGCAGGAGGATCACAAGGTTGAAACCAGATTCAGCAACACAGCAAGAACCTGTCTCAAAATTAAAATAAATAAAAAGGACTAGGAATGTAGCTCAGTGGTAAATAGCTCCTGAATTCAAACCCAGGTGCTAAAAAGCTGTAATTTGCATATGATAAACTGTGCATATATGAAGAGTACATTTCAAGTGATTGATGAGTATTGACAAGTATATACCTTCATGTGATCTCTGCCTGCAAGATACGGAGCATTTTCATTACTCCAAATAGCCATGCCCCTTTGCAGTTAGTATCCCAAAAACACTTCACTAGAGGAAACTAACAATTTGATTCCTATCACTACAGACCAGTTTTATCTATTCAAGAATGTTATATAGGTAGAATTATATACATTTTTGTGCTTGGTTTCATTCACGTTATCATCTGCATGAATAGTTTATGTTAGTTTATTTTTCCACTGTATTTAGTGTATTTAGTTCTTCATTGCTGTATAACAAATTACCCCTATACTTAATGACTTGAAAACACAAACATTTTGTCATTTCAGTTTATGTAGGTCAAGAAACTAGGCACAGCCAGGAGGGGTGGCACACACATGTAATCTCAGTGACTTGGGAGGCTGAGGCAGGAGGATCACAAGTTCAAAGCCAGACTCAGCAAAAGTGAGGCACTAAGCAACTTAGCTAGACTCTGTCTCTAAATAAAATACTAAAAAAATGAACTGGCGATTTGCTCAGTGGTTAAGGACCTGGGGTTCAATCCCTGGTATTAAAGCAACAACAACAACAAAAAAAAAACCAGGCATAACTTATTTGAATGACTCTACCTCAAGGTATCTCACAAGGCTAAAACCAAAAAAGATGATGACAAGGCTACAAGTAAGGTTTAATTGAGGGAGGATTCACTTCCTCATTCACAAAGTTGTTGTTGGGACTTAGTTAATAGAGGGACTTTTGGACTGAGGACCTCATTTTTTCTCTGACTATTCACTAGCTAGGCTGTTTCCAATATTAGGCTTTTATAAATGAAACTGCTATAAAATTCATGTACATTTTTGTAGAAGTACATTTTCATTTATTTCAAGTAAATTCCTAAGGGTAGAATTGCTGAGTCCTATAATAAGTATATGTAAGAGAGCACCAAATCCCAACCACTAGACCACTATAAGCATATGTTTAAAATTTCAAGAAACTCCCCCCAAATTTCTCAGAATTCTTAAATTTCTGAAATTCAAATGAATGTAAAAAATTTCCTGCCAGCAAAATATGAAATTTCCATTTGCTCCACATCTCAACAGTGTTTGATATTGTAAGCCTTCATAATTATATTCCTTATACTTGATACATAGTGATTTTCTTAAAATGGTTTAATTTACATTTCCCTGAGGAGTAAAGGTGTTGAGCATCTTTTCACACTCTGAAGTATTTGAAATGTGCTCTGCAGTTCTACTGTTGTGAAATTTGTACCCAAACGCTTACCCTATTTTTATTGTTATTTGTCTTAGTTTGAGTTCAAAGAGTTCTTATACATAACCTGCTTGTTATCTATAAGCACTGTGAATATTTTATCCCAATCATTATATTGATACTTTATTTTCTTAATGAAGTCCTTCAAAGAGTAGAAGTTTTAACTTTTGTTGAAGTTCAATTTTCAATTAATTTCATTTATGACCCATGCTCTTTTTGTCTAAGAAATCTTTGCCTATCCCAATGCTACAAATATTTTCTCCCGTGTTTTATGTTAAAAGTTTCATATTGTTGAATTTTACACTTGTACCTATGATTCATTTCAAATTAATTTTGCATATAATGTGAACGAAGGCTCAAAGATGCCCTGTGAATTATATTGACACTTTTTTTGAAAAATTAGTTTACCACATATATTTGGGACTATTCTGTTCCCTGGATGTATGCATTAATTTTGTACCCTAACACCACTGCCTTAGTCACTGAAGGTATTTCTTATTATAAGATTATGTAAACCAGCCATGGTGGCACAGATCTGTAATCCCAGAGACTCAGGAAGCTGAGGAAGGAAGATTGCAAGTTCAAGGCTAGCCTCAGCAACTTAGAGAGGAATTAAGCAATTTAGCGAGACCCTGTCACAAAATAAAAAATAAAAAGGGCTGGGGAGGGTGGCCCAGTGTTTAAGTATCCAGGAATCCCCAATACAAAAAAATATGGATATGTAAGTCTCCAGCCTTGTTCTCCATATTTACAATTGATTTTATTGATTCTACATATTTACAAATATTGGAGCCAGGATGTTAATTTCTACAAAGATGCCTGCTTGGTTTTTATTGAGATCACTCTGAATCAAAAATCATGAATAATATATTTTTTCTTTTAATTTTTTTGTTTGTTCTTTTTAGATATACATGACAGTATATTTTGACATATTTATACAAACATGGACTACAACTTATTCTAATTAGGATCCCAGTCTTGTGAATGTACACAATGTTGGAATTCACTATGATGTGTTCATATATGTACATAGGAAAGTTATGTCTGATTCATTCCACTGTCTTTTCTATTCCTGTTCCCCTCCCTTCCCTTCATTCCTCTTTGTCTAATCTACTGATCTTCCCCTCACCCTTGTTCTGTGTTAGCATCTACATATCATAGAGAACATTCACCCTTTGATTTTTTGAGTAATAATATCTTAATATCTATAACATATTGACAATATTGAGTATCCTCATAAATATCCATGAATAATGATGTATTTCTATATTTTTTTAAATTTTTTTCTTTCTTCTTACTGTGTTTTGTAGCTTACTGTGTACATGTTTGATATATATTTTGTTAGCATTATCCCACAGACCATCAAACTATTGTTATGGTATTGATTTTATTTCAACCACAATTTCAGTTGTAATTTCAATTATTTACTTCTAGTATATAGACATTTTTAAAAAATATCTTTCAGTTATCAATGGATTTTCATTTTATTTATTCATTTATATATAGTGCTGAGAATGAAACCCAGTTCCTCGAACATGCGAGGCAAGTGCTCTACCACTGAGCCACAACCCCTATATAGACATTTTAGCAGTGATCTTGCAGTCTACAAGTTTGCTAACCCTACTTATTAGTTCTAGTAGACATTTTTGTAGATTCTAGAATTTTATTTATTGAAAAAATCCAGAAATCCAGACATTTATAAATAAAGTCAATGTTGAATAGGATTGATGATCATGATCATCCTTCCCTATTTATAATCTTAGGGAAAAATGTAAATATATTATTACTTATTGTGTTACCTGTAGGTTTTCTTATTTTTTGTTTGTTTGTTTGTTTTTGGTACCAGGTATTGAATTCAGGGGCATTTAACTACTGAGTCATATCCCCAGCCCTTTTTTAATATTTTATTTAGAGACAGGGTCTACCTGAGCTGCTTAGGGCCTTGCTAAGTTGCTGAGGCTGGCTCTGAACTTGAGATCTTCCTGCCCCAGCTTCTAGAGCCACTGGGATTATGTGCATTCACCACCACATCCCATTACCTGTAGGTTTATCATAGTTTCCTTCTAGCATTGGGGAAAATGGCTGAGATTTTTTTTAAAAATCATTAATAGGTGTTGAGTTTTGTCAAATATTTTTATGCATATTTTGTAATAGTCATGCAGTTTTTCTGTTTTATTATGACAATAAATAGAGTGCATTACTTAATTTTTAAATGTTAACCCAATTTTGCATTCCTAGATTAAATGCATTGGTCTTTATCCTTTCCATATATTGATGGATAGTATATGCTAATATCTTGATGAAGATTTTTGCATATGTGTTTATGTTTTTCCTTGTCCTTGCCAGGTTTTGGTGCCAAGGTTATTCTGGGACCTTAATATGATTTGTTGAGTGAGTTTGTGTCCTCTAATTTCTTTTTTTTTCTTTAGGTACCTGGAATTAAACCCAGGGGTGCTTAACCACTGAGACACATCCCCAGCCCTTTTTATGTTTTATTCAAAGGCAGGGTCTCACTGAGTTGCTTAGGTCCTTGATAAATTGCTGAAGTTGGCTTTGAACTCATGATCCTCCTGCTTCAGTCTCCGAACTGTTGGTATTACAGGCACATGCCACTATGCCCATCTGAGGGAGTTGAATTAAATTGAATAATTACACAAAAGAAAATGGTGGGAGTGTGGATTTCTCACTCATCTTTTTTTTTAATTATAGTCTATTATGTCCCAGTTTTTGTATAGATGTACCTACATATGTACCCTTTCACAGTTATTGTTTTTCTATGGAGAGTTCAGTTTCAAACGTAGCCTACACTACTCCAAACCTGTTAAGGTATCTGCAATAACAGCATGAACATTCTATATCATAAACTCCCACCAGGCTATCTCTGGCTAAATTGACCCTTAAGATCATCCCTTGAGTTTAAACAGACTCCTTTTTTGTAGAGAATGTTTCCTGACTCTTGGCATCCAAACTTTTCAAGAGCCAAAAAAAAAAAAAAAAAAAAAAAAGGAAACAACAAAATTCTGAAAGATAAATGGAAAAAGGATTAAGAGAGCAGTTATGCTTTCAGTTTTAACTTCTAAATGATGAAATTTTTCATCTGTATACCATTTCCTGGAGTAGAAGTTTGTGCACTTTCCATATCCACTGTAAATATTTCAGGAACTCTTCTAAAATTAATAATTTAAAAAAACCTTCCTGTAGAGAAATCTCAGCTTAACACAATCTGAATTTAAGAGTTTTAGCAGTATTGTATTTCTAGCTTTAAATTTCCTTCTAGCTGAACAAGAAAAAGTATGGGCCCTTATAAATGAGTCTTACTGCATTTACTTAAATGATTTAAAATGTAGAAATAAACATTTATAAAATGCGTGAGACAATTAAATCTTTTCACATACTCTACAATAAATAGTGAAACCTGTATGTGATCCTGGTTGATTGGGTATCTAAAGGAAAACAGAAAACAAATTGTTATAAGTGTGCCATATATTCTCTTCTTTATTTTAGTTGTGTTTTTTCCTATTTTTTATAATTGTCATGTACAAGGTGGAATCAAAATGTGAAGCAGTAATTGAGTCATAAATTGTGAAAATGTATAGCAACGTTAAGAAGAGAGGAGAATGCTCATAACCTAATGAGTATTTCTGCTGAGACTTAGTTGTCCTGTCTTAATGAAAAAGGAGGAAATTGTAGTAAGTAAAAATATTGTGCAAGTGTGCAAAAATGTTCGTAGAAATTATTGACCTGAAACCATATCATGATGTTAATGTAACTGAATGTATAAGGAACTTTCTTATATAGATGCTCTATGGAATTGGTTTTAAAATGTTATAAGAACCTTGTGTCAGTCAGTTTTTCATCACTTTGACCAAAATGCAAGACAAGAACAAATTAGAGAAGGAAAAATTATTTTGGCTCATGGTTTCAGAGGTTCAGTCCATGGTGAACTCATCCCATTGCTTTGGGCCTGAGTTAAGGCAGAAGAACATCATGGCAAAAGGGAGTGGAAGAAGAAAAGTGCTCAGTTCATGGTAATTGGAAGGAGGGAGGGAAGGAGAGAGAGAGAGAGAGAGAGAGAGAGAGAGAGAGAGAGAGAGAGAGAGAGAGAGAGAGAGAGAGAGAGAGAAGAGAAAGGGACAGAGAAACAGGCCAGGGGCAAGATTTTGTCCCTAAGGCCATGCCCTATGTGACATACCTTCTCCAGCCATCTCTTAACTGCCCACAGTTTCCATCCAGTAATCCATTCAAATTATTACTTTTATTATTATCATTATTACTACTATTATACCAGGGATTGAACCCAGGGGTACTTAAGCACTAGGCCATATCCCCAGCCTATTTTTATTTTATATTTTGACACAGGGTCTCGCTAAGTTGCTTAGAGCCTTGCTCAGTTGCTGGGGATGGCTTTGAACTCTTGATACTCCTGCCTCAGTCTCCAGAGTTGCTGGAATTACAGGCATGTGCTATCATGCCCTGCACATTCAAACTCTCAAACCACCAAATGGATTAATCCACTGATAAGGTTAAAGCCCAATTGATCCAATCAATTCCCCAAAACCCAACCTCTAGACATTGCAACACTGGGGACAGTCTTCAACCCATGAACTTTGGGGGGCCTTTGAAGATCCAAACCATAATAAACTTGTTTCTTCTTTAGGGTGGGGGTGGGATAAAGTAAAGAAAATGTCTGACAAATAAAATATGTTAATGTTTATGTATGAATATATTGCAATCTCTCTCCCACCCCCACCCTATGTATAAAAGTGCCTGGCTCATGAATGTATTTTTGTTACTCCAGAAGGAAGCCTTTTCCCAGCTTGGCAACTGAATAAACCAAAAGACTTGTACATGCTAAGAAGAAAAATGAAGGAAAAGGAGAGAAAAGGGAGGAAAGAAAGGAAGGAAGGGCACTCTGGTTAAAGGAAGAATAAAAGCCATCATGATTAGACCAAATTTAAAATAATAAGCCAACAAAACAAGTTATTTTTCTGATTGTTTCTTCCCTATGGTAGCTCTATTATTGACTATGATGTTATTTTGGATGTTTCTTAGGTTGTTTTTGGATGAACTTGATATTTCAATTTTGGATGAACTTGACATTGAGTAAAACAGATTGCCCTCAATAATGTGGATGGGCCTCAATCACCAAAAGTCTTAATAAAGTGAAAATTTGACTCCTCTGATTAAGAGGAAATTCTGCTGGTAGAATTGAACTGAAATATTGACTGTTCTCAAGTCTAAGGCCAACTAGTCCACCCTGTAGATATGAAGCTTTTTATTCTCCAAAATTACATGAGTACATTCCTTAAAATAAGTCCTTCTGGGCCTCCAGCTGATTGGATGGTATACTTTCTATGAGAAAGAGACTTTAAACATAAATATGGAGGGGCCAATTGTGGTGACACATGCCTTTAATTCCAGTGGCTCTGGAGGTTGAAGCAGGGGGATCGCAAGTTCAAAACCAGCCTCAGCAACTTAGCAAGGCCCCAAGCAATTTAGTGAGACCCTGCTTCAAAATAAAACATAAAATGTACCGGGGATGTGTCTCAGTGGTTGAGAACCCCTGAGTTCAGGTTCTTTGGAGAACCTTGACTAATACAGTCATCTGTTAATACCCCTATGACCCATTCCCCATGATTCTGCAAATGGTTCAAATGGTCAGATATAAATTGTTTTAAACATTTATATGTGAAATTTTAAAATATTGCATGCAGGCTTGGTATGGTGGTGTATTCTCATAGTCCCATCTGCTCAGGAGGCTAAAGTGGGAAAATTGCTTGAGCTCAGGATTTTGAGATCAGCCTGGACATCATACAGAGACTTCCTCTTACATAATGATAGATGATAGATAGATAGATAGATAGATAGATAGATAGATACACAGACAGACAGACAGATAGAATGGAATTGTGCCAGGATCCCCCAAACATTCACTTACCCATGGGTACTAAGTCTCTTAGCATCTATTTCCTTCTGTAGTAGATGACAACCAAGGAACCACTAAGCCCAGGTGTAAGTCCCAGAGCACCTGGCTGATAATTGAGACAGATGGTAATGAGAGAACACAGGCAGATGACCTGTGAGATTCTTCATGTGTCAAATGTTGAAAAGAATCTTTACCTCATAGGTTGATGTGGGATTACATGGGATAGCCTACTGCCCCACACATCTGGTTTCTAGCACTACAATTTGATGGAACACAGCAGAAAATCCCCAAAGCAAATGTTCTCAGAAGTCTTTATAGGATAAATATCAGATCCTTATGGTTAGGTTTTCTGTCTTCCTCAACTACCTATCCACTCCAAATGGACATATACAAATGAACATTTAAAAAATTAGTGGCTACCTTTCACTGAATTCTGAAGGTGTAAGGACCTATTCTTTTTCTAATTCCTTTAAATGTGGTTGAGAGCTTGGGGTATATTGTTATATTTTCATTTATTTATATTATTTTTATATTCTTTTTACCATGAACAATTTATCTTGGCAATATCTTACTTCAGCACATATTAGATCTACCTCACCGTTTTTAAAGGTGATGTACTATTTAGTTATATGGATAACTCAGTTTTATTGACTATGGCAGGGTTTTTTGGTTGTTTTTCTTTTTTTTTTTCCAGAGTAAACTTGCCTTTCACCAACAAAGATTGTGTGAAGATCAGGAATATTAAAAATCGTAATGTGTAGCTTTATACCATTTTTTAGCATATTCCCTATTGGATCCCTATGTAAATCCTTAGATATGTTCTATTTGCCTTCGGAATCATTGTACCATTTTATACCCTGCAACAGTTTGGGGAACTTCCTATTTACCTACATCCACATAAATCCTGTATTTTTATATTTATACATTCTAATTCTTCAATATATTTTCTTACCCAATCAGTCCTCATTGATAAGTTTTATTGGTTTTCCCCAATACATAAGTGAATTTCAGTTAACCATTCTTTTATTTGTTCCTAGACTTTTATTGTCTCATTTTTATATCTATTTATTTCATCCATTCTGATGTATTTTTAAACATTTTAAAAACATTTTTAGTTGTAAGTGGACACAGTACCTTTATTTTGCTTATTTATTTTTTTGTGGTGCTGAGGATGGAACCCAGTGTCTCACACGTGCTAGGCAAGCGTTCTACCACTGTGCTACAACCCCAGGCTTCTGATCTCTTTTTAGGAATAGAATAATTCAGATTATGCTAAAATATTTACCAATTATATCAATATCTTTTCTTCAGTTTACTATTTAATTGTGACATATAAAATACCAATAGAAAAATGCATAAATCATATGAGTGCTTACACAATAAATACCCATGTAACACATAACCAAACACAGTCAAGAAATAGAATTTGAAAGCACCTGTATCCAATAGGTGTGTTTTTTCTAATCATAAAAATCCTAACTTCTTCCCAGATGCAGCCACTATTCCAACTTTTACAGTATTTACTGGCTCCTTTTCAGAGATTTATCACCTACATATGCACTCGTATCTACTTTTATTAGCATTTCAATGTTTTATAAGTTTAAGCATACTACTTTGACTCATTTGATCTTTCTTATAGAAAATTGGTTGTGGAATCCAATCAATTTTTTATGTATAAATCTGGTTCATTCATTCTCATTGCCACACATTCTATCACTGTGTGAATATAACATTATGTATTTATTAACTTTCCCTTAGTGGATATTTTTTTCCAGTTCTTGGTGATTTACAAATAGGGTAGCTATTAACATTCTTGTACATGTCTGATGGGTATACAGTAGGTATAGAATTGCTAGGTTCATAGGTATCCAATTCTTAATCTATTTTATTCCCACCCACTTCTTTCGTACCATATTTTGAATAAAATTCCAAAAAGCATATAATTTCATGTGTTAATAAATCAGTATGTATCTAAAAGATAAGGCCTTTTAAAACTTAACTATGATATTATTTACACCTAAAACAATAACTTTTTATATCCAATATCTATTCAACATTCAAATTTTCATTTATCTCATAAATATCATGGTTTGTTATTTACCTTTGTTTGAATGCAGATTCAATAACATACACATTACCTTTGATATACATCTTAGAACTCTTAATCCATGCTGCTTCTTCATTAATTTATTTTTTTCATTCATCTTTTTAAAATGTATTTTTATTATGGTAAAACAAATGCAATTTTAACAAATTTTTGGTGTACAGTTCAGTAGCATGATCGACATTCACATTGTTGTGTAACCATCACTACCATCCATCACCAGAATTTCTCATATTCCTAAACCAATGGTCTGTATTCATTAAATAATAATCCCTCATTTCTTGTTTCCTTTAGCCTCCAGCAATCACTATTCTACCATCTGTTTCTATGAATTTGACTTCCCTAGGTTACTAGTAGAAATACATAATATCTGTACTTTTATGTTTGTCTTAGCATAATGTCTTCAAGGTTTCTCTATATTGTAACATGTATCAGCATTTAATTCCTTTTTTTTTTTTTTTTTTTTTTTAGAACCAGAGATTGAACCCAGGGCACTTAGCCACCAAGCCATATCCTCAGTCCTTTTTTATTTATTTTTTTATTTTGAGACAGGATCTTGCTAAATTGCTTAGGGCCTTGCTAAATTGCTGAGGCTGACTTTGAACTTGTGATCCTCCTGCCTCAACCTCCCGAGCTGCTGAGATTACAGGCATGTGCACACCCGACCCTATGCCTTTATATTTAAAGTCTTTTTCTCATAGAAAATACATAAGTGTTTTAGCATTTTTATTCCATCTGTCGACCACTTTGTTTTACTCAGGGTTACAAAGAGAGGAATAAAAAGGGATTTATTAGGTTAACTGGCTCACTTGATTATGGAGACTGAGAAGTCCCACAATAGGTTGTCTGCAAGCTGAAGAATCAGGAAAGCTGGTAGCATGACTTAGTAAAAATTCCAAGAACTCAGAACCAAGGAAGCAGACGATATGATTTTCAGTCTGCAACTAATGACACAAGAGACCAGGGGGACACTGACTATAGTCATGCAATCCAAAGACCAGAGAATCTGGAGTTCTGATGTACAAGGGCAAGAGAAAAAGGTCATCTGGCTGCAAGAAAGATAGTGTGAAAATATGCCTTTTTTTCCCCACCTGAACCTTCAACTGATTGGATGGTGCCCCCTTGCAGTGAGTGAGGATCTTCACCCCTCAGTTCACTAACTCACATACCAATCTTCAGTGGAAATACCTTCACAGACACACCTGGGATAGTCGAACCGAACAGTCTAATCAAAAGCAAAAATACCTGGGTTTCCATTTTAGCATGTGAGGTGGGCTCAGAGCCTACTGAAGCATTAATAATAAATAATGTTTTGTCAGCTGCCTTATTATGCCTTAATTCAATCTAGTTGACACCCCAAATCAACCATCACACATACTTTTTTACTTTGTATACTTACACAATGTTTGATGTAATTATTAATATAATTGGATTTAAACTCAATATCTTGATATTTTATTTTATATGTCTCATCTTTCCATTGTTCATTTTTACCCTCTTTCCATTGTTCATTTTTACCCTCTTTTAAATATTAATTAAAATATGAGGAGCTAGATGTCAGCAAGATGGAAGAACAGGATTTTCCAGTGCTCCCCCAACCCCCAAGAAACATCAACTTGAACAGCAATCAATACACAAAACTACCTTTGCAAGAGCTAAGAAAACCAGGTGAGATTATAACAATTGGTTGTAGCACAGAAATAAGAAAAGACATATTGAAAATTACAGAAGGGACAATTTTACATTACCTGCATCATCCTCCCCCTGCCAACTCCAGAATAGAGAGCCCAGAAATGAATCCATGAATTTAAGGTCAATTGATTTTCAAGAAAGGGTCAAGAACGCACACTGAGGAAAGGGCAGTCACTTCAATAGATGGAGTTGGGAAAACTATATATGCATATGCAGAAGAATTGGACCCTTATATCATACAGAACTGTCAATTCAAAATGGATTAAAGACTGAAACATAAGACCTGACTCTATAAAGCTTCTAGAATAAAACATAGTAGAAAAACTCCATGCATGGTCTGGGCAATGATTTTTTTAGATTTCAAACCCAAAGTACGAGAAACCAAAATCAAAATGGACAAACAGGTTTGCATATAATTAAAAAGTTTCTGCATGGCAAAGGAAACAATCAGCTGAGTTAAGAGACTACCTAAAGAATGGGAGAAAGTATTTGCAAACCATAATCTGATATGGAGTTAATATTCAAAATATATAAATAAATGATCCACTATCAAGAAAGAAAATAATCCAATTAAAAAATAAAGAACCTGAATAGTCATTTTTCAAAAGAAGACACACAAATTGCCTACTGGTATCTGAAAAAATGCTTAACATTGCTAATCATCAGAGATACGGTAATTAAGCTACAATAAGATACCACTTCACCCCAGTAAGAATGGTTATTATCAAAAAGGCTAAAGATAACAAATAATGACAAAGATATAAAGAAAAGGGAAACCTTGCACACTGCTGGGACTGTAAATTAGTACAGCTATTATAGATAACAGTGTGGGAGTTTCTTAGTAATTAGGAGAGCCAACACATGACCCAGCAATCCCACTATAGGGTATGTAACCAAAGGAACTTAAATCAGCATTTCAAAGAGATAGCTAAACTCCCATGTTCATTGCAGTATCACTTGAAATAACCAAGATATTGAATAAACCTGAGCATCCAACAACAAATGTATTGATAAAGAAACTATGGTAATATATACACAAGGAATATTATTCAGACTTAGAAAAAAAGAAAATTCTATCATTTGTGACAACATGGAATCACCTGGAAGAAATTATGTGAAGTTAAATAAAGCAGGCAGACTTTTACCACATGATCTTTCTTATATATGTAATCTACAAAAGTGGAACTCATAGAATCAGAGAAGAGAATGATGGTTATTCCCTGGAGATGAAGGGTGGGGGAATATTGGTCAAAAGATACAACAATTCAATTAGAAAGAAGGAATAGATTCAAGTGATCTATTGTATAACATGGCAACAAAAGTTTAAAATATTCTCAAAAATTGCTGAGTAGATATTAGTGTTCTTACTTCAATAAAATTATGAGTTAATACATATGTTCATTAACTTGATTGAGCCATTCTACAATGCACACATATTTTAAAATCATGTTGTCCATAATAAATACAACTTTTATTTATTGTGAGAAATAGAAAGTTCAATGGTCCATTTTCAAAATATAGTATTTAGTCTTAATTGGGGTGTACAATACAATCATAGCCATTTTGAGATCCAGTTGTAGCCATTTTAACTATAGCCCTTCTATTTGCCCTCCCCAATTTTAAAACTAGTCTATTGCATAGATTGTAACCTCAGGCTGCTCTTATCAGAGCAAGAGGCAGTACTGTGTTAGGGATAAAAACAGGCAAACTGGTCACCCAAGTGAGATTGCTTGCTGGGTTTTCCCTGGAAGCACACCCTTCAGCAGAAGTAATGTTTGCCTTGCTGAGCTACTTTCTGAGCATGTGTTTGATTCCTTGGGGGTACCCCCAGTATTTTTAACATAGTCAATTAAAATAATTAATTCATGTAAAAGAAAATCATGTTTCCACTTATTCTGTGACTATAGGCAAACTACTTAACTTCTGTACTCCTTAGTTTCATAATAATAGCATTATGAATATCAATGAATATTAATTTAGTCAATATTTGTAAAATACTTTATTTATTTTAATTTATTTTTTTGGTACCATAAATTGGACCCAGGGATGCTTAACACCTGAGCCACATCCCCAGCCCTTTTTTATTTTATTTTGAAACTAGGTATTGCTAAGTTGCTTAGGGCCTCACTAAATTGCTAAAGCTGGCTTTGAATTTACAATCCTCCTGCCTCAGCCTCCGAAACTGCTAGGATTACAGGTGTGCATGCACAACCACACCCAGCATATGTAAAGTACTTTAGAGTTCCTGCAACATAAGAAACATAGAGTGTTAGATATTATTGATACTCTTCTTGTTATTATAATGACAACACTGAACTCTCTAAAAAGTCAACAGCTCCTACAATTCTTTATCTCTTACTCCAACATGTCTCCTTTCATAAACTTGGGGAAGAGAAGGCCAGAATAATTGTTCTGTAAATTAGAACCTGCTTAGATGCCTTTCGTTACATTCTTATGAGGTTATCTTACCCCAATTATTGGAGGATTTGGCGGGTAAGTAATAATACCTCTTGTCCTTACCTAAGTCCCATCAGCCACTACAAGGGAAACAAGTCAAATGTAACTCAATATTACATTTTTTTGGTTTTGCTTTTTTGTTTGTTTTTTGGTACCAGGGATTGAACCCAGGGGTGCTTAAACACAAAGCCATATCCCCAGCTCTTTTGATTTCTTATTTGGAGACAAATTTTGGCCTTGAATTTGTGATCCTCTTTATCCTCAGCATCCCAAGCCTCTGGGATTACAGGAATGTGCCATTGCACCCTGCTCAGTGTGTCATTTTGCTTACATTCCCATGCATTTTCATACCTGAACTTTTATGTATAAGCTGAAAGGTACTCTGTGAAATGCCTAGATCAACTAGAGTCTCCTATCTAATAAGACTGTTGGAAAATGAAGTAAAATAACACAGGATGTTGCTATGATTGTAACTATTAGAATCATTTTGTTGGAAGGTGGTAAGACATAAGGCAAAGAGACGAGTAAATGTTGTTGTATTAGTCCATGAGTTGATGACCATCTTCGTTAAATAGAGGTAGTTAAGGCAGAGTAGGAAATCGAAGAATTCCCCTGATCCCTGTGTGGTAATCAATGGGCATTGGTCACTTATTGAATTAGTTGGTACTCATAAATCTTGTACTAAATGTTTTATATAAAGTATGTCATTTAGTCTGGACAACTCTGTGAAATATTTAAAATTATTAGTCTTATTTTGGAAATAATGCAAGAAGTTTCAGTATCCAAGTTTTAAATACAACATGTAAGTAAAACAATTAATTCAAACTAGGATCTGTCCATTGCCATGCTTTTTATTAAAAAGGAAATTTTTTGGCATCTGTATATTTCCAGTCATTTATTACTGAATCTAACTATCCGAACAAAAGAGCTTCACAGAGGATTCTGGAATTTTCACTCTATCAATGAATCTTGCCTCTATCACAATTAATCATTCCTTAATAATTAGGAAAACAATGGGGCACAGTGACACACGCCTGTAATCCCAGCAGCACAGGAGGCTGAGGCAGGAGGATCATGAGTTCAAAGTCAGCCTCAGCAAAAGTGAGGCGCTAAGCAACTCAGTGAGACCCTGTCTCTAAATAAAATATAAAATAGGGCTGGGGATGTGGCTCAGTGGTTGAGTGCCCCTGATTTCAATCCCCTGTACCTAATATAAATAGATATATATTGAGTGCAGCTGAGTTAGTTCAATCCCCTGTTCCTAATATAAATACAGATAGATAGATAGATAGATAGATAGATAGATAGATAGATAAAAATTATGGAAACAATGCTTCACTCTTTTTATGATCTCTTTCTAACTACTAAACTAAACAGAAGGGCATGGTACAACTGGGAGCTAGAGGGCATGACACTGATATCAAACTAACAAATATTTATGATTGGATTTTGAGATCTGAAAATCTACAGGCAGGGTACTTTGGGATTGTGACCTCAGTGATTCACTTAAGAGAAGGACTTCACATGCCCACTCCAGCTGCCTGTACATTTTAAACTTCCAAAGATGTTTTGGCCTGAAGGGTCTATATTTATATTATGACTTCAGTAGCAGAAACAGGTGCCTGAGTCTTTATCTTCCTATCTTGAATCTTTTTTTCTGAATGTACATATATTTATCATATTTATGATTATGAAAATCATGTTAAATTTATGGAAAAACTGAAAAATATTAGAAAATTATCAGAACAATACTTTTAAAAATCTTACAATCCCAGTCATTATTATTACCTTTTATCCTAACTCACTCCATCCTTCCTCTTTGGTTTCAATGATTGAACTGCAAGGGAAATGGCAGTTATTAGTGGCTGGAGAGAGGGTGAGTAGAAGATAGACTATACTACTTTTTTTGTAACCTACAAAAGAATAAGTAATTCTCTCTCCCAACACAAGCACTAAAAAGTAACAATGGTTAATACAACTATGGGAAGATGCAGCCCCTCCCTGGTAACCAGAGAAAGGCAAATTCCAACCACAAGGAGAAGGGGCCACTTTTGACCTCTGAAATTAGCAAAGTCAAAATTGAGTGACAGGGCCTGGTGTGGCGGGGGTGGGAGGTTGATAGACCGGTCCACTTCTGCAGCACTGCTGGTGGGAGGGGGAGGTGGGAGCCGGAGTTGGAGGATGACATAATCCTCACGTGATCAGAAGCTGACATGAACCCAAGTCCTTATATTCCCGGGCTTCTTTCTCCTCTGGGTACCAGCTCCTTACTGCCCTACAGACTTGCATGCTTGTGGCCAAGGAAAGAAAGAGGTAAATTCCTTACATCCCAGCAGATTGGTGGGAAGCCACCGCTGGGACCCCTGGGGCGGTAGTGGCTGAATCTATTAACATTAATATGCCCGGACTTGCCCTCCCCAAATCCCTGCAAATTGATGGGAGATAATTGCATGTTTTGAAGTGGGAACCAAGGAATAGGTGGAAGTCTCTTGAGCGGCACGCAGAGATTTAGTGATAGTTTAGAAAGAAAACTCAGTTTCTCTCATACTGGAAAGCTTTCTCTTTCTGTTTCTCCTTGTCTTTCCCCAATTTGTGGAGAAAATGGTAGACCTGGAGTGTGGGTTGGTGGGTGGAGAAAGATTGCAATTGTGGTTTGGGGACAAGAGAAATTTAGAGATAATTTGAAAACAGTTTGCCTCACTCAACGTTGGCCTGCGGTGGAGAGGGGCGGGGCGGGGGATGGGCGATGGTCAGCCTTACGGGTCTGAGGGTGAGGGGTGGGTGCAGGCACAGAATTCCTGGAGGAAGAGATGGGCACCGGAAGGGAACCGGATGGTAGAAAATTTGGAGGGACGACGGTGATGAGAATTCTGGATCAAGATAATGTGTCTCTTGTCTCTGGGGCTGGTTGATTCACAAATAATTCCCTCTTCCCCGCCTCCTTCCTTTTGTTTGCAGGTCCAAAAGCCTGTGTTCACAGACACCTCCAGGCAAGAAAAAGAGCAGCAAACTACCCCACAACTGCACAGGTCAGTGCGAGGAAGTTACTTAGACTGACATTTCAGAGGGTAGAAGTTGGGAATGGCAAAAGCTGGGTAAATTTGGCACTTCACAGTCCACCTCCAGGTCTGTCCTCCTTCTCCCGCCCACGGGAGAGGCCATTAGCCTTTTCTGCTGGATAAATGGTGGGTTCCAGGAAGGGAGGGGAAAGAGGAGGACTTGAGAGAGGGGAGAGAGCTGAGATGTTTCCAACTTAAGGAGACTGGACCTGTGGGGCCATTGTGGGAGATCAGGCTAGTGTCTTGCCTCAAAGAGAAACTGATCGTCCTGATGCAAAAGTAAAAAAAAACAATCATCTCTACATTTTTCTCCTTGGACTTAAGCTGGAAACAACATCATGCAAAAACCCTGCAAAGAAAATGAAGGAAAGCCCAAGTGCAGCATGCCAAAGAGGGAGGAAGAACGTCCCTATGGAGAATTTGAACGCCAGCAAACCGAAGGGAATTTTAGACAGAGGCTGCTTCAGTCTCTCGAAGAATTTAAAGAGGACATAGACTATAGGCATTTTAAGGACGAAGAAATGACAAGAGAGGGAGATGAGATGGAAAGGTGCTTAGAAGAGATAAGGGGTCTGAGAAAAAAATTTAGGGCTCTGCATTCTAACCATAGGCATTCTCGGGACCGTCCATATCCTATTTAAGGCACTTCCGCCTGAAAGCATTTACTTTCTGTTATTAATATTGCCAATGATTTCTTTTATCTGTATTTTCTTGCTTAATATTTGCTTTTATTTTACTTCAATCCCTCAGTGTTGATTAGATTTACATATGATTCTTGTCAACATCTCATCTTTTGACCCCATCACACTCTTTAATAAGGGGGCTCACTCATTTACATGGGAAGATGCTCATTATATATTGTAAACACACTACAGAGCAATATATATATGTATATATATATCTTATATGTACATTTATATATGACAAAATGCAAAGCAAAATGTCTGAATTATTGTATACCAAAGGTAAACAGTGGATCTGTGTAATTTGTATTTTCTTTTCTTTTTTTTACCTATCTCCATCTTCTCGTTTTCCAAGAAAATGAATATGTTGAGTGTGTGTGTGTGTGTGTGTGTGTGTTACTTGTGATACACCTAAAAAGAAAACTAAAATAGACAAAATAAAAGACCTTTTGGAGGGCAGAGAAACACTAAATAAATCCCATAATAGAAGTATATAATAAATGTAAATTTCAAATTGCCTTTGGATTTCTTTGCCAGAGAAATAAAACTGGCAATCATTACAGATACAGTTGCTTAAGACTCAGTCTTTTCATGGGGAAAATATTTGCCTCACAGGGACACTGTGGGGCAATGATCCAGTAACTCTGAGCAGTGCTTGATGAGACCTTGTTCCACCTATGCTACAGAACCCCAATTATTTGAGGGAGGGCCTGGCCTGACTCAACCTGTGCTCAGGAACAAGTCCAGTAGGCAGATGTGGGGGCTTCGTGCTAGTCCTCAGCCATCGAGCCTCACGCCTGTCTTCCCCCCACCCTGGGTCCCACTATGCATAGTGGCCATGGCTGCTGCTCCTGCTGGGTCCTTTGCCCTGTCTGGCCCCCTCCACTGCTGGTACACTGAGGCCTTGAGTGGCAAAACCCCACTGAGTTTCCAGGAGTCCTCTGTGTTGAACTCCACTGTCTTCTTCACCCTCTCTCTGCTTTATACTGATGCTTACGATAAGTGGGACTGCTCTAGGGTTGCTGGGGCTGCAATCAATGTCTTGCACAGTGCCCAGCCAAACAGCCACTTCTGCTGTCAATCACAGGATCCTTTGTGTCCATAGGAGTCTGATGTGATGCATCCATTTGGGATACAAGTTTGAGTGAAAGGTGTCATGCTGTCATCAGAGTTGCTGCTTTTAAGGCCAAGGAGTAAGGTTTTGTCCTCTTGTGAGATGATCTCTCCCTGAGCTCTCCTGACAGGCCTGCCTTACTAGTTCAGGAGAATCTTGGGAAACATAAAAACTGCACAAAGTGATGCAGTGAACAGATCTCAGAGAACAGATCTAAGGTAAAAGTTCCCTGCTTTCTACCCCAACCTCTCTTGAAACATGTAAAAATGTTTTGTAAGACTAGTATATATAAAATATAATATATATTTTAGCCTTACAAATTACATATATACATGTTTATGTATGTAATTATACATTTAAGACTAATTTCCCAGCTGAACATTTTGCATTTAATATTAAAGACTATGTCTTTTTTTTTTTCCATCCATTAATGCAGTCATTAACACGTAGGGTTTTTTTTTTGGTCTTGTTTTGTTTCCATTTTGGTACTGGGGATCAAACCCAGGGTCATGCAGTTGGTATGTAATAAATGTTTGTTTAGTTAGAATTTTACTGCCCACTTTTACTTAGTATTTATATTATTATTATTATTAGTTGCCTCTGGGGATTGAACCCAAAGGCACTTAACTACTGAGCCACATCCCCAGCCTTTTTTATATTTTCTTTTTGAGACAGGGTCTTGCTAAATTGCTGAGGCTGTCTTTGAATCACAATCTACCGGCCTTCACCTCCCAAGCCACTGGGATTACAGGCCTATGCCACCGTGCCCAGCCCACTTTTACTTCTGATTACATAAAATTGACAACAAATCTACTTTTCTAGAAGCTATAACTTACATTGTCAAAAGGAATCCAGCAGAAAAGGGAATTTTCCCATATTCAGTGTATGAAACTATTGTAATATTTTATAACTGTTATGTCTCATAAGCAATCTCCTTACATCATAATCATCTAGAGTGCTTATTAGAAATGCAAAATACTGACACATCTCTCCCCACACACAGACATACTCTTAAATACATTGATTCAGAATCTGTGCGTTTGGTGCCAGAATTTTCATTGTGGTGTTCTGATGAAATTACTGCATCCACTCCTGCCTTATAAAACTTCAATATAGACTCTGTTTCAGCTAAACTCTGCAGAGAGAATCTCCTGATCATCAAAGACACTGCTGGTTTATAATTCATATTTAGTGACACTTACCAGTCAAAACTGTGTTCATCATAGATTGAAAACTCTAGAAAATATGTAAATAGAGTATCTACCAAATCAGGCTTGCTAGGAGGTAATAGTCAAATAAATAATTAAATGGTAAGGTATTATCTGCCTATCCAGAGAGGGTTATTGGCTCTCTTGCCTGGCTCTGCACAATTGATTATCCAGGTATCAAGCCTGCATTCCTCTCCTTGTCATATACTCCAGATGGCACACATGGTTTCCATGGTTATTTCAGGGAGAGTAAAAGGATCACTTAGAATTGTTTGCAAGTCTTTAAGTGTCTTATATTGCATTTTATGGCCCCAAAATATATGCAAGGGAGGCTGGGAAATATAACAGAGCACATTCTTTTTGACCAAGACATCTTACTTTGAGGAATCTAGAAATGAAAGAATGTACACGAGCATATTCATTGCTGGTAGCATTGCTCTTTTTGGGAGTGGGGTACTGGAGATTGAACTCAGGGTCACTCAACCAGTGAGCCACATTCCCAGTCGTATGTTGTATTTTATTTAGAGCAGGGTCTCATTGAGTTGCTTAGCGCTTCACTGTTGCTGAGGCTGGCAATGAACTCACCATCCTCCTGTCTCAGCCTCCCGAGCTGCTGGAATTACAGGCGTGTGCCACCGAGCCCAGCACAGGTAGGATTGCTTTTAAGGAAAAAATAAAGAAATGACTTCATTTAAGTTAATAGGGACTTGGTTGAATAACTTAAGGCACATTCATACTATATCAAGATTAATTTCCATCTGTACTTACTGAACTCTAACAAGACTTTGAAAAAGTCTAAATTGAAATAAGGGATAGAAGTTATGAAATTCAAAATCATATGAAGAAACAAAGGACAAAGATAATGATAACCTCATTGGTAACCATAAAAACAAGTAATATTGCATATATGATTATAACTCGTCTTTATTCCCCTATATGACTTAAAAGACAAATGCATAAAAAATAATTATAAAGCTATGTTATCATATACATTTGGTATTAACATATTAGCTGTGAAAATAATAGCATAAAGGGGGATCAAGCTATAATAGAGTTCTTTTACTGAAAACAAATTGTTACAATTAAATAAACATATTGTTACAAAATGAAGATATGAATTTTGTTCCGTGTGGGAACCAATAAAATAAACTAAAACAATATGGAAAAAGAAATGAGAACAGGTCAAGAACAGTGGTGCATACCTGTAATTCCAACAGCTGGGGACACTGAGGCTGAAGGATCTTGAGTTCAGGGTCACCCTCAGCAACTTAGTGAGACCATAAGCAACTCAACAAGACCTGGTCTCTAAATAAAATACAAAAAACCGCTGGAGATGTCGCTCAGTGGTTAAGAACCCCTGGGTTCAATCTCTGATACAAAAAGAAAGAAATGAGAACAGAATTGAAAGAGTACAGAAGATAATAAATCAATTACCCACAATAATGGCAGCAATGGGGGAATTGAGGAACAAAAATTATAAATATGTAGAAAACAAATAGCAAAATGGCAGATGTAAGTTCTTCCCTATCAGTAATTAATAAATGTAATTCATTAGTGTTTAAGGATACCCCAAGTTTGATTTAATTAGGTATGGTAATACACACAGACACAGAAATGACTATCATGAAACAAGAAGGTCTTATAATCACAGATTCCTAGAACAGAATATATAGCATGCCATACAAGGCAACATGGAGAAACACGAGAGTCAATCATGAGGTAGAGTAATAATGGGGAAAATAAAGGTAAGAATATTTATTGTGGTTTTCTTGGAAGAAATATTTGTGACAGGGTAAACAGGTTTAGGACTGGCTACTTTGAATAATTTCAGTGGTTCAGGAATAGAAGTTATCCAGGACTGGTTGAATATGAAAATCTGATAGATGACATGGTTGGTGATACTGATTCTAGAATTGTTGGTTTACAAATGAAAGGGGTACTCACAGCTGAGTTGTTTGCTATCTCTAGGAATTCAGCTAACTCTGAGGGAAGCAGACACTCTAAGGTCAAGAAGATTCCAGATGCCAAAGTATCCAATACAGAAACTAGAAAAATTAAATTAAATTTGCCAATTAAAAAACAAATAGACTGAATACATTTTTGAAAAGATGTAATCCACCTTCACACTTTCTAAAGCAGATTCTTTTTCTGTTTTTCTCTAAAGAGAAGGCAGACTTAAGATTCAAAGATACAGATAAGTTAAAATTATGATGAACTTTCCTTGAAAAATTTTATAGAGATAAAAAGGACATTATATACTGATAAATGACAATTTATCAAAATGATATTACAATTGTTGCTGGGCATGGTGGCACATGGTTATAATTCTAGCAGCTCAGGAAGCTGAGGCAGGAGGAATGCAGTTTCAAAGACAGCCTCAGCAAATTAGGAAGGCTGTAAGCAACCAAGTGAGACCATATCTCGAGATAAAAAAATAAAAAGGGCTGGGGATGTGGCTTCAGTAGTTAAGTGCCCTTGCTTAACCAGTCAGATATTAAGATATAATAATTGTAAACAGACACAAACACACACACACACACACAAAACAGAGACCCAAAATAAGTGAAGCAAAAACTGATAAATTAAAGGGAGAAATGGACAGTTCTATAACAATACTTGGAATTTCAACAGCTTACACTCAATAATGGAAGTAACAACTAGACAGAAAATCAATAAGGAAAGGGAGAACTTGAACAATGCTATAAGCCAACTAGTCTTAATAGATATACACAAAATATCCCATCACACAACAGAATAGTACACATTTTTCTCAAGTGTACATGGAGCATTACGTAGAACAGACCATATTGAGTTCAGAAAATAAACCTCAATAAAATTTAAAAGAATACAATCATACAAAGTATTTTCTCCAACCACAGTGGAGACAATCTTGAAACCAAAAACAAACTGAAAAGTGGAAATTTCACATATGTGAATATTCAACACCACAATTTTTGGGTGAGGGAACTGTGGATTGATCTACCCTCCCAGTCATTTTTTACTTATTCTTTTAAATTTTAAGACAGGTCTTTATAGTTACTGAGGGTCTCACTAAGTTGCTGAGGCTGACCTTGAACTTGTGATCCTCATGCCTCAGCCTCCCAAGTTTCCAGGGATTGCAGGCATACACCACCACTCCTGGCTTAAACACCATGTCCGTTAAAAAACAATGGATCAAGGGCTGGGGATATAGCTCAGTTGGCAGAGTGCTTGCCTCTCAAGCACAAGGCCCAGTGCTGCCAAAAAAGAAAAAAAAATATATAAAAGAATGAATTGAAACTAGAAAATACTTTAATATGACTGAAAATGAAAATACAACTTAAAAACTTGTGGGAGGCAGCAAATTAGCTCTGGGGGGTGGGGGGGTTATAGGTTTAAACAGTTACATTAAAAAAAAAGGAAGGGGCTGGAGTTATGGCTCAGAGGTAGAGTGCTTGCCTAGCACATGTGAGACACTGGGTTCGATTCTCAGCACCACATAAATAAACCCTGCATTTAAAAAAAAAAGAAAGCTTCCCAGACAATAAACTAACTTTGGCCTGGGCATATAGCTCAGTTGGTAGAGTGCTTGCCTGTCGAGCATAAGGCCCTGGGTTCAATCCCCAGCACCGCAAAAAAAAAAAGAACAAACTAACTTTATGCCTAAAGGAACTAGAAAAAGAAGAGCAAACTAAACCTAAAGTTGATAGAAGGAAGAAAATAATAGAAATTAGGGCAAAGATAAATAATACAGAAAGAGTGACTTTACCAAGATGGAAGAGTAGGAAGCTCTGGACCACCACTTCCCCCATTCCTTCCACAAACATGGCTACAGCAAAAATTCACAGACATATTTCCTTTGTGAGAAATCAAAAACTAATTGAAATTGTCTTGCACCCCGAAAGAATGCAAAAGCAGACCCAAAGAAGGTGGTCAGGAGATTTGGAACACCTTCTCCCCAGATGCCCTGCCCCTGGCACAGTGCCATGTAATCAGGAAGAAACGTCCTAGCTCCCAACTCTGCCCAGCAGGTGGAAGGGGCTACTTTATGTCTATCGCATTTACTTTTCCAGGGGATTCTTTAGAGGACTGGCTTTTGTCTTGCATATCTTGGATCTCTGACTGGTTCAGCAAAATCTAGCTCCCTAGAGGAGAAGGGAGGTGATAGCTTTGGCTAGTGTCACCATTAATCTTTTTCCCTGCTAAGCACAGAGCTAGATGATGAAAAGTTCCAGCTCTCAGCTTCCCTTTAGGGAGGAAAAGACTTGACCATTCATTCTGTATCCCCAACTTCTCTGGGGCTGCCCAAAAAAATGGCTTTATATTGCAAGACCTGGAGATCTGACAGGTCTGATCTAGCTGCCTAGAGTAGAAGGAAATGGAGGTGGTAACTTGGACTAGGAGACACTATTGGTTCTCCCCTAACCACACAGCTCTGTTCAGAGTGAAACAAGGCAAAACTATAGTTACCTGCTTCACCAGGGGGAGGGAAAGTGTTGATATAGGTCCCTTTAATCTAGTTAGGCCGACTGGTGGGGGGGTCTTCTCCTGCACATGGCTAGTCTGTGAAGAATAAGAAAGGAAGGTGCTTTGCTCAGTGCTAGATACCAACACAGTGAGTCAAAACAATAAATGTTTTAGGAGAAAAACAGGGATAAATCTTCATCACCTTATATTTGGCAAAGAATCTTAGGAATGACACCAAAACCACAAATAACATGAAAAAATAGATAAGCTGGACTTTATCCAGATTTAAAACTTTCATATACCAAAGGAAATCATTTAGGAATTCAAAAGGCAACCTACAGAATAGGAGAGAACATTACAAATCACAAATCTGATAAAGGTCTAGTTTCCAGAATATTAAAAAAAATCTCACGAGTCAATAAAAAATATGTAAATGATATGAAATTTTACACTGGCAAAGGACTTTATTTAATAGACATGTCCTCCCACCTCCCAGGAAACTTTGATGCAATTCAAGTGGCCCATAGACTTCATCAGCTGAGAACACACGATCTAGGTTAATCAATCTGGTCAGCATGTTAGAGTTCCCTGAATATTGACCTATGCCTTGCTGAGAGGTCCTGTAAGCCAGAGAATACAATAGTCAGGGTCCAGAGAAGCCCTAAGCCCTGTGAGTAAGGATAACCAACAAGCTTGCCTGGGGTTGAGGAAGACAGTGTGCAGAATTTCCCCTAACCATAGGAAGGCAAATTTCAGTCACAGCTCAGTAATATCACCTGTGGCCCCTTGTATTGGAGGTTAATTGAAAGGTCTTAGACACAGCATGGGTGAGGGATACTGTAAGCTACATGTTCTAGGTCAGAAGAATTTATTTTTCAACACTTGAAAACTTTTATTATATATGCAGCCAATAAAAATACTTTGTACTTGGTACATGTTCATACAATGAAGGCAATATCTCTCTACTGAAACAAATAGTTTTCTTCAGAAAACATGATTTTTTCTTACCTTGAATATTTTCTTTCACCAAATAATAAAAAGGTGTATTAGAATTTTGATTATTAGAATAAAAGAAGTTGACAGGGAAAAGAGAAATGAAAGAAAAAGTAAAATAGTGTTTTCTTTTTTAAATTTGTTGTGCAGGGGATTGAACCCAGGGCTTCATGAATGTTAGGCAAATCCTCTATCACTGAGCCACATCCCCTGCTGAAAAAGAAAAATATTAAAAAGAAAATCCTTACTTTTGAATTCCACTCATCCTATCTTGACATCCTA